>NC_066882.1:11073331-11758331 GCF_022985175.1 Labeo rohita
AGATAGATACACCTAAAATACACCTGAAAAACTCGATGTAAATGCTTTAAACAACATCATAATTTAAAAACTATATCCTGTCCTGTAGGTGATATCAACAGCTTCCATGCTCCTTCCCTCCATCTAATCTGAGAAGACAAGCATCTATAATCTAGGTAATCACAAAACTTAAAATACTCTATGTCTGCCCTCTCTCACACACACATGAAAAAGCAACAAAAAAGGGAAAAGTAGCCATACATGAGATATCCTGCAGTTGATGAGCTGCGTTTGTGGAATACCCTATTAGGAATGAGGCAGGCCAGCCAGGCAAGAGAGGGCTTTACTTTAAATTGAGTAGTGCCAACGCACATTTATTGGCTCTAATGTGCTACAGCTTGGTCCTGAGCTCGCCTGCTTCGAGGCCGGGAATGGGCCGGCACTGCCACAACCAGAGAACATAATAAGCTTTTTAAGGGGGCCGCTTGTGCAGCTTGATGTCAAAATAAAGACCTCCCTTCAGCTACAGCTCCACGACCTGCAGCATACCAGCCAAATCTTTTCTTATTACACTGTTAATATGATTTTTCTTACTCTTTGCACTTTGATCTTTGCGAGGAAAAAAAAGCAAGATTGCAGTCAGCAGTGTGGCCCATGAACAGCACCATAAATTTCTGTTTTTTTTTTTTTTTTAAATATGAAATTTCTTATTCTTATCTTCTTTATATTTTTTCCAGAATAGCAGAATAGAGCCAGCTGTTCATTCTATAAAGTTTTCAAATAACAAGCATTTAAAAATCAAACATTGTAAAAACCACCACAAGGACTTCAGAGAGCCAGTGTGACCCCGTAATCCCACTGGGGCACCATGCTGACAGTTGGGGGACCCGGTCTGTCTCCTCTCACCCTACCATCTATCGATCAGCTCATTGATTAACAGATTGGAAATATTAACTGGAGGATGATCCGTCTCAGGTGGGCCGTGTCATTCTCATTAAGCCACAGAGCGAAGACAAGGCTGGGCAGAATAGACCAGTCTCTCATTAGCATCCTAATGACAAGGCCATCAGATAATGCTCAGTCATTATCTCGTCAGCAATTACACATTCTGACTTATGCCAGCATGCATAAATTGTGTGTTAAATAAATGCAAAATTGAAACACTGACTTCTTAGTACTAAATCAGTATTTATACAGAATGTGGTTGAAATTGCATACATAACAGCTGTAATGACAGCTCAAATATTAAGTTTACAATAAATAATTGTTGTGAATATATTGATGTGTGCATATTATAAAGAAAGATGAGTCTATACTAGATGTGAAAAAGTGACTGTTGCAAACAATTTGAACTTTGTGTCAGTACATCATAAATAGAATGAATGAGGCATCAGTTTACTGACGGGAATTTGTTAAGTCGTGCCGCACCGCATCGCATCCAGTGTAGACAGCATCAGTAATTAATAATGGGTTCTATAGTATTTTGTCACGTCGAGCCACTCACATCACGAGTAGGCCCCGTGTCCACCAAAGCATTTTTCCCGAGGCTAGTTGTTTTCAATGAGAGTGTCACATTTTTTAAAACGCTGGGAGTGTGACAAGACAGCAATGGTGTGTGCACACCAAAAGCGAATTTAACTATTTGTGCGAGTAGATTACATACACAGTCAATGCAAAGACATGAACAGATGCAAAGTCACGGCAGGTAACGCAATTGACACAAATTGTGCAACTCAAACGATGTGAACGCACAATATCGCAACTCACGTGCAAGTTGAACAATTTCAAATCTAGCGAAAAATTTGCATCACTCGCATCGTGCAAGCCAATTAGTGAAGAACTTATTGACACGTCCAGTTGTATCAGAAAATGAAGGAAAGCATTACGCAATGATTTTATTTGTGACACGAGAAACATCCCACGAGTAATTTAAAGCGATAGCACAACCAGAAAATTCGCTTTGTGTTTGGTGTGCAGAATCTTCAACTTTGTGCAAAACACAGCGCTCATCACTGTCAATTTTTAGTCAGCCGTCTAATCACAGTGCAGAATGGGCGGGACAAATTTCTGACTTATTTGTGAGGAGATTCCATACCAAGTCAATTCAAAGACACAAATTTGCACCGGGCGACGTGAATGACGTGAATTGGGCGACGCCATTGCCGTGAATGGAGATGCTGCATCTTTCGCAAAAGCAGAAAATTTAAATGACGTGTTGTTGCACAAGCCAATCAGCAAAGAACTTACTGACACTTCCAGTTTGACACATCTGGTTTTATCAGAAAATGCTGAAACACATTACGCAATGATTTTATTCACTCGAGTGACACAATGAGAATTTTGGCTTTGCATTCGGTGTGCACACAGCATAAGCGTTTTTTTTTTTTTTTTCTCAGCGTCAAGAGTTGAAGAATGTTCAACTTTGGGTAAAACGCAGCGCTCATCACTGTCACTTTTTAGTCAGCCGTCCGATCATATTGGAGAATGGGCAGGACAAATTTCTATCTTATTTGCACAAGTAGATTCCTTACAAAGAAGCAAATGATGCGAATTGGGCATTGCATTTGCCATGAACGTGTGATATTGCGTCTTCCACGCAAGTTGAAAAATTTCAGCTCAAGCGGAAAACTCCCATGATGCAGGCCAATCAGTGAAGAACTTATTGACACGTCCATTTTGACACATTTGGTTCTATGAGAAAATGAGGAAAGCACTAAGCAATAATTTTATTTGTGCGAGTGACACAGAAAACATCCTGCAAGTAATCTAAAGTGATAACGCAAAGAAAGTATTTGCTTCCCGTTTGGTGTGCACACAGCATAAGTGTATTTGCCCGAGTAGATTTCATAAAAGTCAAGTCAATGTAAAGACATGAAATTCTAGACGCGAATTGGGTGACGCGTTTGCCACAGACGTGTGATATTGAGTCTTCCCCGCAAGTTAGAAAATTTCAACTAGAGCGGGAAATTCGAATGATGCATTGTGACACAAGCCAGTCTTCCAGTTCCGACACTTCCAGTTTGACACGTCTGGTTGAGAAAATGGAGAAAAGCATTACACAATGTTTTTATTCACTCAAACGACATGGAAAACATCCCGCGAGTAATCTAAAGCAATAACGTGATGAGAATATTCGCTTTGCATTTGGTGTGCACACAGCATAAATGGTTTTTTTTTTTTTTCTCTCAGCGTCAAGAGTTGAAGAATGTTCAACTTTGGCTAAAATGCAGCACTCATCACTGTCACTTTTTAGTCAGCTGTACAATCGCAGTGGAGAATGGGCAGAACAAATTCTCAGAACATTCTCTTTGTACAACGGACGACAAAAAGAAGCTCAACAATGGAACAAAATAATTGAAAACAAGGGCTAGAGAACTTTATATTGTACTTCATATTGTGCCAACATTACAGACAGTTGTCAAAGTGCTAAAGTGTCTCAAATGAAGAAAAAAATGCTCTCAAGCGCTCACAGCTAGACATTTTCAGCAAAGTCCCTGGCGTTTTCAACTAGCTTTGGTGGACATGCGGCCTTAGCCTGTATACATTAACCTATATATGAAACACATACGCACAGCACTATGCAAGAGGTTGGCAGAAAAACATGGTAATATTTCACATTTCGGTGTCAGTGTTACACATAAATATAATTAAATTCAATAGCGCATTTTAATATTAATACTGTAATATAACGTGCAACAAAGCACGCAGTTCCAAACCGACCCTGTGTCAACGGCTTTATTTTATGAGCCCGTTTTAAACAGCAATTCACATTAGCTCAATAACGCCCAGGCCAGCGCTCAGACAGCCCACATCAGATCCGCGCCACCATGCAATTATGCAGAATCCTCCTGCCTGTGATTTAAGAACTCACACAGGCAGCACAACATCCGCAGGGGCAGACACAAAGAGCACCTCATTGATTGAATTTTATATTGTTGTTGTCTGAGATCTTAACATGCCTGGAATTTACAACCCTGAGAATAATAATGTCATATAAAACTGACAGGACAAAAGACATGTGACACCCTCCATTCAACTCGCTCTCTGAGGAGGCGGACTACTTCGTTTTCAATTTTCTACCCGAACTGCTGTTGCGACATTTTATGGAGAATTACGCTTGTTGATTTGTGACATATATGGGGATCAGTGGAAATATATACGTTATGCGAGGCAAGAAAGATGCTTTAAATGAATGTTTTCCAGTCAGAAAAGGAGCATTTCAGGATTTAATACAGTAAAAGGAGTATAAAATTGCCACATTTAAAAATAAATTGGCTATACGCACCCTGGCTCAGACAACGTCCCTCGCCAGCAACAGTGCATTTAGATTGTACTGCACGAAACTTGGAGAACTTGTGAAGGTTACAGTACTACTGAAGTTCAGGTGCACCTCCTCCTCAATCCAATAACCCCTCACCCCCCTCTCCATGTTAGTGCAGCATAATTACTCACCCCCATCCCCAAAAAATGACAGGACTCTGACCCCGGCCGAATTATTGAATTTTTATCGCCCGCCTTGGGCCATGTCGGGGCTATTCAATTTTAGCCGGAGGAGGACAACCTATTAAGGAGGATGAGTCCAAAACGTCGTCGCTCAAATTGCCACCCAGAAACCATTACAGACACATGGGTTTCGATACAGGCAGAGCGTCCACAGTTTGGCTGGACAGAGAAAACCCCTCCTGCACACATAAACACTCAGTCCCCCCACCCCGTTTTCCCCGTACCAATGCTAGAGTAGCAGACGCAATTTACATGAGTTGAAGAGAAGGTGACAGGCGGCAATCAGGCAGTGGAATAGGGTCAGAGCCAGAGACGAGCAGACCACATTACAGTCTACCAGCGAATCACTTATGCCGGCCACGACCTCCGACCTGCACTCATATCAACCAATTGCCCTTTAGTATAATTATATGGGGTAATCTTTGGCCATTTGATTGGACAGAGATGGGCTGCAAGCCGGCGTTAATTTATTTTTCTGGTAATTTATTTTTTTTCTCTCCTGCCCTCCCTTTGCTTGTTAATAAACAGTTTAGCTAGAGCCATTTCAGTGTGTAAGTGAAATTCACAAGGAGCCCCGGAGGTCAAAGTTATCTATTTATCAATCTATCTGTCTATCTATCTGTCAAACTCTCTGGCTGTCACTCTTCCAGATGAGATGTAATTAACCCGCGAAAGCCGGCGTGTCCCTGTTTTATACCCGCATTAGAATATTACACCTTAGGCGTAGAGTTGATTAAGGCTGACATCTTGAGTTAATCCATTGGGCAGGTCTATAACAAAATGTAAGCAGACTGATGGAATGAGACATAGTGTACTGATTAATGATGAGCTTGGACCTTCATGTCTCCATAAGTAATACAAATTGCATATGACTAAAATGGTCAAACAAACACTTTCCAAACATTAAGGAACAACACGAGTGAATAAGAAACAAGAGGATGGCGATACATGCAGAGAGGAATTGTGGTATGAATTGCGGTCGTTCAATATGAGGATGGAGTCAAGCTCACGGCAGTCAAAAATAAGCAAAACAGAAAAAGGATTCACTGCAATTATAATAAGATAACATAACAAAAATATAAAGATGATTTATAAATATTGCAATAAAAATAGAACTACAAAAAAAAAATACAAATATTTTATTATTACTATTATTATACTACAAGGATAAGGATTCACCACATTTATAATATAATATAATAATTAGTACTGTCAAGCGATTAATCGCGATTAATCACATCCAAAGAAACTACACACAAATACAGTATATATTTTGAAAATATGTAAAATTTACGTACACATAATAATTATACACAGCACACACACATATATTATGTAAACAAAAATGTTTATTTTGAATATGATTAATCATTTGACAGCACTAAATATAATATAATATAATATAATATAATATATGAAGAAGATTTATAAAAAATGCTACTGAAATATAACAAAACATAAAATATTACAAATAATTATTATTATCATTATTATTATTATTATACAACACACATAAGGATTCACCACATTTACAATATATAATATAATATAATATAATATAATAATTATTACTGTCAAGCAATTAATCGAGATTAATCACATCCAAAAAAAAAACACACGCACAAATACAGTATATATTTTGAAAATATGTATATGTATATGTATATGTACATATGTATATATTTTTATTCAGAACATCATTATTATATATAAATATATCTAATATATAAACATTTTTTATATATAAATATTTTCCTTAAATATATCCATGCATGTGTATTCACGTATACATAATAATTACACAGCACACACACATATATTATGTAAACAAAAATGTTTATTTTGGATGCGATTAATCATTTGACAGCACTAAATATAATATAATATAATATAATATAATATAATATAATATAATATAATATAATATAATATAATATAATATAATATAATATAATATATGAAGATGATTTATAAAAAATGCAACTGAAATATAACAAAACATAAAATATTACAAATACTCATTTATTATTCTAATATAACATAAATTCACCACATTTATAATATAATATAATATTACATTATTTTATTTTATATAATACTAAAACAATAATTAAAAATACTATTAATCGAATATTAGCCTACTAATATAAAACAATACAATAATTTCCACATAGCTCTATAACTTTCATCACCCAATATACAGACAATGGCTATGCCATTTCTACCTGAACTGTAACTATAACCTTAGGGCTCAAAAGCACACAACCATATGTTTAACCCCAACCCTACAATAAATTTGCCCAGTGCCTCTGATGATATGCCCACCCTGACCCTAATCACAATCGTCTACTGACCGATCCTTTCCCCAGAGAGTCAAGCTCATTGAAAAACCCATTCTCACCCCCCTTCACTTCCTATCTTCCTCACCCTCCTATTTAGTACTGTAATTTAGAGAGTTGCCACCAATATCTCTACCTCACTCACCCATCTCATTGTCATGGAGGCTGCAATCTACCTGGCGCCTGTCAGTCAAAACTCTACAAAGATATCAATTTCAGTTATTGAATTATTACACGTTGCAATATAAACCAACAGCCAAAGTTTAGATACAAAACTGTGTTTTGGTAAAACCTACTGTACAGTGGCTGGAACAAAATCAAACCTATCCTGTCAGATCTAAATAAGACGATCCGTTCTTCCATTGACCCGTTGCTAAAGTGATGTTCCACTCACTTGGCTGCCCTTTAAAACATTACCACATCAATCCAGCACACTGTGCCCTAAGGTAAAGGCTCTTGAGCTATGAAATCACATGCATAAATATACCAATGAGCGTGTGTGTGTTTATACCACAGTGTCTGTACTTTTTATAGATCTCTTGGATATATATATATATATATATATATACATATATGTGTGGATGTGCATGCATGTGATGATCTTTTGCACCTGCTTGTCGATAACACCACTTACCACATATTGAAATGAGCCTTTTACATGTCTGTGCATGTGTGTATATATATGTGAATTTGTTTAAGTGTGTGTGGAGGGTTCCCCGCGTCTATCGACTGGCCAGGATTAGCCGGCCGGTGGAGGCAGTCTCCCAGCGGGCCAGTGGCTGACCCTCTCAGGGCTAAAGTTCAACCCGGGGCGAGGGCTCGCGGGGCCAGATTAGGGGCCCGGCTAGTCCCTGCGGACGGATGAAAGAGTGAAATTACATCTCGCCCAATATGCTCCCTCCACACACTTACAAACACACACATTAATTAGAACTATTGCAATAACGCATGACAGGTGAATAAATAAACAATTCCGATGCCAGCGAACGGCTCGCTGAATGTCCAATTTTATCATTGTTATTGACCACAGCTGTGTTATTATTTTAAACGAAATACCAAACTCTAGTGTAATGAACACCACACCTGCGGATCTAAGATACTTTGATTTCTCTGCCTTTGAAGCCGTAATGCGGGAGCTGCCGGCCCTGAACTAAGGCTTTTAATTGCAGTGCTGGAATACGGGTTTATGCTTCGACACAATCTCACCAATTAACGTTTCCGTAAATAAAACCGTGAAGTTATAATTAAGGTTTACAGACTCTAAATTAGCCCTTTGTCTAACTGTTTCTTTGAAGTCGCAAAAAAAAAAAAACAAGGATGTTTGACTTCTTATCATGGGTTATTATAGTATGAGAGAATAGGAGATTAGGGCAAATGAATAGAATCTTTTCAGAGGGAAAAATTAATGAATAAATAAGATTTTGGGGGGGAATATTGCATAAATTCTCCAATATCCCCAAAAAAATAAAAACCATAGCATGACTTGCAAATGAGGAAAATAATTCAATGTAATGAATGGTCCATGCAAATGAACAATAAGGACCCTAAGAGACGTGAAGTGGCCATCTCATCTCCAAGTGACATCCTGACTCTCTCTTTCTCTCTCTCTCTCGCTCTCCCTGAGCAGAAAGGAGAAATAATTGGATTTTTTCCCACAAATAATGCTTCACCCTTGAGTTTAATTAACTAGCCCGGTGCAGGCCATTCTCTGGCCGTTTGAGAAAGAAAAAAGAGAAACCTCCACTGTTTGTAATGGTAGAATCATTACACACGCACGGGATGGACTCGCTCCTCATTGCTGTTAGCGCAGCACAGCGAGACATCGTGGCGTGTTATTTTCACAGGCCTATTTTGTATTGATGAAGTCAGGGATGGCCTTTCTGGAGGGGATTACGCCATAATGAGATATAGTTCAAACTGTCAGTCACCAAGTAGAAGACTGTAAGCATCTAAACCTTACCAGCACGTTGCAGGCTCAGCGCAAACAACAACATGCAGATAAACTGAATAAAAAAGAATTACGCATTAGCGTGGCGTAGCATACGTGATGCAGTAAATCAACATTTTTAAACCAACAAACAGTTTTTCAACTGAGGTCTGAATGACAGAGGTCAATACAGTAACAAATATACACTTTAAAAGCTGCAAACAATGGCTTTTGTAGCTCATCCATCACCGTGGCAAGCCTCAAAGGCTTTTGGCTTGCACATTAACAAGGTAAAAAACCTGTGTGACCACCAGCGCCTCATATCCCACCGGTCACTCAAGCTGGATTTAAGGCTCTCCTTTTATTACAGTGCGTGGTATTTTATGACTATATGCCACAAAAACCAAACGCCGTGATGTTAGAAATAAAAAATCCCTGCAACAATGGCTTGTGACCGCATTATAACTCTTCCCAGGGTCCAAAGGGCCACTCTGGATGAAGGGTTGCCATTTTTGCTGTCACTGTCCTTCTCTTGGGTGCTCTCTTTCTCTTTTTCCACACACACACACACATGCACACACACATACAGAGGCAGGCTTCTAAAGCTGGGTGTTTGTTGTTCCATTCCCCTCAATGTCTCCCTCAGGAGAAGCCCCTCATTTTAATATAAATAGAACGCTTCATCATGCAGTGGCACAAACTTCCCCACGATGCATTGCTCTGACAGCATTACCCATGCTGCATTAGACCGGCAGAAGGGAGAGTGGACATGCCAACGCTTTTAGCCTTGCCAGAGCAAACAAGAATTTTCTAGATTTTGGGATGATCTGACATGTTTGGTCTTGTGAGCCTGGGAGTGTAAGGCCGCTGTGGAGCTCAGCTGCAGTGCTGAATTTCAATTGGCCATAAAATGGATAAAGAACTCATAAGCTGACCATCTATCATCATTGTTTTAAATGTTGCCTTTATTGTAATATTTAATTTTGAACTGATAACCACAACAGATATTACTGTTATATGAATGATTTCACTAATCATGTTATTATGATTAAGACTTGGTTGTTTTGACCCAGTGGTTGGGTTAAATGTTTAACCCAACCCTCTGGGTAGTTTTATTTAACTCAACCACTGTTTAAAAATTACTTATGGCTGGCTTAAAATGAACCCAAAATAAGCTGCAAATTACAAATAAAAAAGACACATAATTACTAGAGGCATCAGCAATAATTAAAAGGTGAACATTTATTAATAAGCCATTTAACACATCTCTATCATTTAATTATAATTTTATAATTCAATTTATTAACAAATATTCTATTAATGAACATATTAATAAATGTTGATTTCAATTTTTAGCAATAGTTGAGTTTAATAAAACTACCCAGAAGGTTGGGTTAAACATTTAACCCAGCACTAGGTTGTTTTATTTAAAATGAACCCAAAATTGGTTGGAAATTAAAAATAAAAAAGACACAGAATTTCTAGAGGCATCAGCAATAATCAAAAGGTGAACATTTATTAATTAGTAATTTTTAAAAAGTTTATTTAATTATAATTTATTTAACTTAATAAACGCTCATAATTAATAAACGCTCATTTATTGAATTATTCATATTATTAATAAATGTTAATGTTCAACCTATTTTGGGTTCATTTTAAGCAATAAATATAGTCATTTGTAAGCTAATAGTTGAGTTAAATAAAACTACCCAGAAGGCTGGGTCAAAACAACCCAATTGCTTGGTTTTTCCATATTTCACCTAGCGCTGGGTTGTTTTTAACCCAGCATTTTTTTTAGCGTGTAGTCTTTAAAAGACAAACATATTAGATATTAAATGTAACTATGGCAATGTAATTGCAAAAAAAGTTAATGAACATTTTCAACATAATAAAAAACTGAAAATGTAACTACAAATAGTAACTATATTCCTTAAAAAAATGCAAAAATGTGTGTTATAGCGAGGAACTAACAATGAAGACATTAAATGTCAAAATACTCACTCTTTCAATAGCATAGCCACAAGAAGCAAAAAAAAAAAAAAAAAAAAAAAAAAACAAGCTTAAATGTGACAATGGACCACAAAATTAGTCATAAGTTTTTAAATTTAGATTTATATCTGAAAGCTGAATAAATAAGCTTTCCATTGATGCATAGTTTGTTAGCTTAGGACAATATTTGGCCGAGATACAACTATTTAAAAATCTGGAATCTGAAGGTGCAAAAAAATATAGATACAAATATTGAGAAAATCACCCTTTAAAATTGTCCAAGTGAAGTTTTTAGTAATGCATATTACTAATCAGAAATTAAGTTTTGATATATTTACAGTAAGAAATTTGCAAAAAACATCTTCATGGAACATGATCTTTACTTAATAATCCTAATGATTTTTGGCATAAAAGAAAAATCGATAATTCTGACCCATGCAATGTATTGTTGGCTATTCCTACAAATATACCTGTGCGACATACAAGCGGTTCTGTGGTCCAAGGTCACAAATAGTATATAAAATGCTATAGAAGAATTAATGTGTGCAAGTGCGTTTTATAAGTATAAGAAAAACTGTCTCCATTCACTTTCACTGAGGGACAAAATTAATATTATTTTTGTGGCAATCAACACTATGCCACAAATGCTGTCAGTTGAGCTTAACTTGAACCCGAAATACTCCTTTAAAGCTCAATGTAATCAGATGTGCCCAGCTGTGGCAGAAACATAAAGGGGATCACTTTTGCTCAACTTCTCATCGTGCTTCTCTTTCCTTTACCTTTTTTCCACACTCTCCCTGTCTTGCACAAGCAAGCTCCTTTGTGGGCGTACAAAGCTCTCACACTAGGGAGAAACGAGGAGTGAAGGAGACAGACAGCAAAGAGATGCTGATAGGACCAGCATCGCTCTCTGCCCTCGGGCGCTAGACCCCGATACCCCACAGCGTCCCGAGACCGCTGATTTGTGGCTTCATACTGAGCTCTGGCTTCATTAATTGTGCTTCAACTAATTGTGCTTTATTTGGAAGGTGGATCCACGGTGGCTAACAAGAAAGCACTAGAGGTCTTCATTTAGCGATCAAGCCGCCGTCCCCCGAGACGAACTCACATCCAGCTGTCCTTCACCACATCTCCTTCTCCTTCTGCCAATCAACACATCAAACGCCAGTCAATTCATCTCCCTCTCCTGCTTAGAAATAAGAGGGAATTAGAGGGACAGAGAGACCGAGGGAGAAAGCGAGAGAGGGAGAAGCGAAACACAGCAGTGAATACTGAGCGTAAGATTTAGCTGGCCTGGCAAGCACTCTGGATTTAGCAGGATATTTATTCTTTTATATCCAGACAAAAGAGATTGCACATGCCCTCTCCGGCTAGCGCCCCTCCTTCAGTCACTGCTCTGAGCCTCGGCAAGGGAACCGGAGTGAATATAATGAGACTCCATCAAGGCTATCAGGTGTAAGATCACATCACATCAAAGCTGGATCAAACGTTGCCTAGCAAGATATATTTGGACATATGTTAAGAGAATTATCAAATTCCCCTGCTTAAAGAGAAAATTTGTAAACCTATAAACAACAAGTAACTTCATTTGCTCACAGGTCTGACATTTTGTAATCAGTGCTAGCAAAAAAACAAAACAAAAAACAACAACACACACACACACACACAGCTATTGTATTGATTGAGTATGAATGTCCCATACAATAATGAAAAAATACAGTGTATCTATGCTTATTAATTATTAATTAGATACAAACGTTTGTAAAATTAAGTAACTGTTTTCAAATAAATCATATACAAAATCTATTTAAAAAATGTGCTTTATTATTAATTCTAAAATATATAATTAATTAAAAGAGGCTTGATGCCTATAGTATTAAATGACAATTTGGAACTGCAATAATTAACAATTAGATTAATCAACAGCTTCCATAAGAAATGCATGTCATGAAGAGTATAGTATGAAAACTATTGAAAACATCACAACAAGGCAAAAACATTTACGAAATATCTTAAAATGACACATGTAGACCTAAAGACTTGGTGCATAATTAATCAGTTTAAGCAAATGAACAAAATCACACAACACAACAAAATCAAGATTTATATTTTTGATCAAGTTATAATTGATATAGAAATACTGTGATATTTGTTTATCTCAGAGAGAAGTCAGACACACATTACGGTAAGCATTTACACTATATTTATTGTTCATAAACATGATGTATACAATTAATTATTAAATCATATTATGTATGTATAATGCTGTATAATAATATATGTATCATAAGATTTGTCCTGTAGCTCTCTTTCATGCTCTCAGAGCAACTAGCCATAACCACATTTGATGCGTTCACACAGCAGGCTGAGGATGCATTTAAACACCATTCTAATAACCTCTCCCAAATGACATAATGAAGATGCACGCTAACAATGTATCGGGTCACATTCACGCCGATCAATACAGCGGCACAAAACGCTCAATAAACATATGCGTGGATTGATTTCATCATGTTATTTCCATATAAAGCAACCTGGTAAATATGCAGATAATTGCTGGTGAACCACTGTTGGTACCAGTCAAATTACAAGGGAGTAGAATGCACATGGACATGTGTGCTAAAAATGGATATCTAAAAGCGCTAATGCACACTTTTCACATTCCCGTGGTTCTCAGAAGCGGAAGTTGTGATAGATGGGTAAACTGCAACAAATACTTCCATGCACTTCCATGTTTCATGCTCCAAAAAAAAAAAAATCATGATAGCTTTTCTTTTTTTTTTTCATGTATTTTTGGCATTTGCCTTTATTTTGATAGGACAGTTAGTTGACAAGAAGTGAAGAGATCGATTAAGGACCACAAGCTGGGATTCGAACTCAGGACACCCGAAGCGCAACAGTGCTACATGTCGGCACGCTTACCACGAGGCTCTGCACCAACTTATGATAGCAGATTTTCCAAAAAAGGAAAAAACATATTTTGATAGATTGCTTACAGCAGTCAGAACTGAGAAAGATATTGAATTTGCAGTCATTCTTTCAGCCATTGTGTTAGAAACATGCTATCAGCAGCATTAACCAGTTTTGTAGAAGGTGTAGGTGTACTGTGTCATAAAAATAAATACAAAATGGCATCATAGGAACACAGGGACACTAAAATAACGCAAGAAATTGCTTAAAAAATAACACCATAACATATAACATAAAACCCTGCAGTACATACTACTAGTCAAAATTTTTTGAACATTAAGATTTGCTTTCTCCTCACCAAGCCTGCATTTATTTGATCCAAAGTACAGCAAAAACAATAAAATAACTGTTCTCTATGAATATATTTTGAAATGTTATTTACTCCTGTCATTTCAAAGCTTAATTTTTAGTAGGGTTGTTTAAATATTTAATATTATAGTTAAATATTTAAATATAAAAAAATGTAAAACGTAAAAAATTAAAACAATGAGAAAAAAACCCTTAAGATAACCTGTAGGAAAAATTCTCTCTCTCTCTCTCTCTCTCTCTCACACACACACACACACACACACACATACATTTCTTATATCCTAAGAAAGCTGAATAATGTAAGTGGATTTTTTTTGTTTGTTTTTTGTAATTGTGCCTTTGAACGATTACATAATTGTGGCATCTGTAATTGTAATCATGATTAGAAATTCGATTAATTGTGCAGCCCTAATTTTTAGCATCATTACTTTAGTCACATGATCCTTCAGAAATCATACTAATATTCTGATTTGCTGCTCAAAAAACATTTATTATTATTATGTTGAAAACAGCTAAGCAGAGTATTAATTTCTATAATTTCTTTAAAAAAATTAAAAATTAAATTAATTAATTAATAAAAATACTGACTCCAAGCTTTTAAACGGTATAGTGTATGTTACAAAAACTTTTTATTTCAGACCTTTGGATCTTTCTATTCATCAGAATCCTGAAAAAAAATGTACTCAACTCTTTTAAATATTATTTATTTATAATAAAACAACAACATGATTCTTGAACAGCAAATTAGCATATTAGAATGATTTCTGAAGGCTCATGTGACACTGAAGACTGGAGTAATGATGCTGAAAATTTTGCTTTGATCACAGGAATAAATTACATTTTAAAATGTATTCAAATCGAGAACCGAATATTTAAAAAATGTTAATGTTTTTGCTGTACTTTGGGTCAAATAAATGCAGGCTTAGTGAGCAGAAAAGACTTCTTTAAAAAACATTAAATATCTTACTGTTAAAAAACTTTTTGACTTGTAGTGTCCGATAAGAAAAAAATAAGAAGAGACAGTTATTTAAAAAAGAGTCACACTGAGAACGTCAATTCACAGTTGTTTACTGACCTGTTCTTTTTTTACTTCCAAAAATTGTACATTTTATTAGATTTCTTACAGTTTTTCACAGTAAGCATTAACCAATTAAAAGTGTTTTAAATTAACTTTAACTCTTTTATCATGACAAATATGCTCATTTTTATTTGTTTATTATTTAGTTTATTGCTATTATTATTATTAATAATAATTATGATACTTTTATAAAATTAGAATATTAAAAAAAAAATGTATTACTATATTTACAATCTTATTAACTGCATAAATGCTTCATCACAGCCTTTGAAAATTCTGAGTAAAAAAGCAGATTTTCGAGCAGATTTAAAAGTTTAAGCAGACAGAGCCCAACCACGTCAATCATACATTAAAATCATCATCTAAACTGAAGAAAGGGCATTGACTGTAGCATCATCATGGCATGTTTCAAAAGTCCTGATTGAAAAAGCAGCTCAAAGTCTAGTGTGAATCAGTCAGCAAACAAAGAGCTCAGAACCTTCTCTTTTCGAGACCTTGGAAAGATGGCCGTCACGCTGGAGGCCAGCCAACTGCGCTCCATCCCTGAGCTCTCAGAGCAAAGCCATGCAGATTTCTCCAACCTAATCCCCCTGCAATGACACTGGAGCCCTGGGATAGGATATTGAATCCCCGATCTCTCTCTCACCCTCGCTCTAACTCTGTCTCGCTCGGTCTCTCTCACTCTCTAACAAGTTGAGCTGTTTTCCATGTGGACCATAATGGCACTCAGCACTCTACAATACATGATCCTTCCCCATGCTCCCCGTTGAAATCACACCCCCACGGCCACCGTATAGGCGCATGATCTGGGGATTGCCGACTGACAGCAGGTTTCCACGCAGCTTTGCCCAGACACCACAAAATAAGTACTGTACGTCTCTGTCGATCTCTCTCGCGGCTCCTCAAACAATTAGCGTGCAGTGTACTGATATTGAGATGTTTTCCTCCATTTCTCGCCGCCTCTCCGTATAGTCTTCCACACACAAAAGAGCTTTTCCGGCAACTGCGGAGACAGCGGGCCACTAAGCACGCTTTAAGACTGGTCCCAGTCAAACGGCCTTCTCCTGCAGCCCTCCCTTTTTAAGTGATCATCCTTGTATCATAACAGATTAAGGGCTGCAGCGTGGCTGGATTAGGCCTAAGCTAACCTTTATCCGCCCCCATCCTCACCTGAAACTTACAAGGAGCGAGGAGTCAATTGCCCTGTCCTGATTTACAATGACACTGAGCCCCACTCTGGGCCCCTCATTATTTGGATTAAGAGAAACACTTTTGAGTAATTATTTTCACGTCGGATAAACATTAAGCTTCCACCGGATTTAGACGAGCTCTAGTCCAACACTACGGGAAAGAAGGGCGATATAAACGTGCTTATCATGCGCTACGGGTGCTATATGCCTCATCGGTAATCACCGACAAACAGAGAACAGGAGAGAAAGAGAGCGAGCAAAAGGCGTAGAGATACAAGAAATGACCGCTCTTTTGTTTTTAACACAAGGGATTTGAGAGTGTGTACACGAATTAAGGATCTTAACATGCTTGGCTAGGCATGAAGAAGATATTTACGTTTCAGATCAGACTTTGGGGGAATGGATTTCGGTATAGATCTGCAGAGAAATTTGGTATTGCTTTTGGTTTCTCATTTGAGGGTTGGAATTTTTTATTATTATTATTATTGTTGTTGTTGTTGTTTTGATAATCAAATTGATCCATGATGATTACTGTAGGTTAACATTTTATTTTATTTTATTTTATTTTATTTTATTTTATTAATTTCTTTATTTAGTCATGTCTTATCTTGCCCAGGGCACCAAATGACCAAATGTGTATTTTGTTTTGTTATTTGGTGCCCTGGCCAAGATAAGACATGACCAAAATAAAAATAATAATAATAATAATTAAATTAAATTGAGGGATCAGTATGGATTACTGTTGTACTGAAAAAGTATAATAACTCCTTTATTACAAGGAAAGGGCATCTTGAGACATGAGTGTGTTAACCTACAGTAATCATCATGAATCAACTTGATTTTCCAAAAAAAAAAAAAAAAAAAAATTAATTTAATTTTATTTTATTTTATGTTATGTTGGTCGTCTTATCTTGCCCACACATGAAAATAAAATAAAATAAAATAAAATAAAATAAAATAAAATAAAATAAAATAAAATAAAACAAATAATACAAATTCTTTTTTTTTTTTTTTTTTTTTTTGGAAAATCAAGTTGATTTATGATGACTACTGTAGGTTAACACACTCATGTCTTAAGATGCCCTTTCCCTGTAACAAAGGAGTTATTATAAAGGTACTCCTTTCAACACAACAGTAACTCATACTGATCCCTCAATTTTATTTTATTTTATGCCAGGGCATGAAATAACAAACCAAAACACACATTAAACCCACAATGAACTGAAATTAAAAAAAATAATAAAATAAAATAAAAAAATAAAATAAAATAAAATAAAATAAAATAAAATAAAATAAAATAAAATAAATAAATTCATTTATTTTATTTGGTCATGTCTTATCTTGCCCAGGGCACCGTATGACAAAACAAAACAAACAAAAAAACATACATGAAATATAAAATAAAATAATAAATTAATTAATTAAAATAAAATTAAAATAAATATTACTCTTTTTCCATACATCAGTAAGCAATACTGATCCCTAGATTTCAATTCCAGATTTATTTTGGTCATTTTATCTTGCCCAGGGCAACAAATGAGACAACAAAAAAACAAAACAAAACCACACAAAATAAAATAAAATAAAATAAAATACATTTTAACAAAAATATTTCATGAAGAAAAATTAGATTCGCTGCTCTCCCTTTCTTTTTGTTTTACCTTTGTAAATGTAAAAGTGTGTGACACGGTGCAAGTTTGTTTTTCTTATCAAAAAGAGAAGGGTGGGAAAAGCGCTGGCTCAGCCTGTGTTTGATTTCATATATTATTTCAATCATACACAATTACAGGCCGAGATCACATCAGAGGGCCCAATTGAGGGCCAGATAACCTTTTAAGGAGAGAATTCCCACAGAGGGGTGACCTCTAACCTTAATGCTGCTAGCAATCTCCAGCTATACTGCTCAGTCAGAGTGACAGAGGTCAAACACACACACACACACACACACACACAAAGCACATACAGAGAAATGTTCCATCTCACAATCTCCCTCAAGTGACAAACATTCGATTTCATTCAAAAACACTTGTGCAAAAGTGTGTTTACTAATGTCACAAGATTGCGATAATGTGCTGAGTTGCACTGACAGGCATTATATGCGCTATTCATTCAGATCTTAATTCAGTCTTTAAACGTTTAATTGCTGTTGAGTCAAACAGAAAATCTCAGCCAAACATTTTTAGGCCTCAAACAACAAGAAAAGAAAGGTGAAAGGCTACCATGACATTAAGTGATTTATGCACCGCACTAATTTTTCAACACGCTCCAGGAAGCGTCACAATGTTTCTCCTTCCTGCAGTCTCATCCATCCTGCTGCGCTGGTAATTGTGTACCCTGTTTAAACCTCTCCTCCCTTTCCCCCTCGCAGCCCCACCTGCCCAAGACCAGATGTGTTTCCTCTTTGATGTGGACTGGGAAGTCACTGGGCCTTGGTAGCCACTTCATCCCACCAGCACATGGCTGACAAAGAAGTCAGAGCGGGCCTGGAACGACACGCTTTTCAATGCAGCTGCCGACTACCCACTGATAAATGGCGCACGGTTTGTCTAGTCTTGACCACACCTTGTAGAAAGCAGATTCGAGAAACCAGACTCTGTCTGTGCTTTGAGACAAATGTGGCTAGAGGACTTCACAGGAGGTTTGAACTTGAGCCTCTCAATAATGGGTGGCCAATTATAAGCATCTGTTGAGGCAGACACAATCTTCAGCACGCTGAAGCATTGTGTGGTGATTTATCACAAGGTCGTAGACGGCTTTCTTCCTTCTAGTCGTTTGAAGGGATCTGTCTTTCATATATCTCAAAGCTGAACATGTTTCTGAGCGAGAGACATAAGCCTAATTAATGGAATATTTGTGACAATTCAATGATTAAATACTGTGTTTTTATTTTAATAATACAGTAATCAAATAACAAAGCTAATGTCATTCTACAGTTAATGTGCTCTATTTAAAACAAACATAAAGAACATGCGAAGATACAATAAATCTATCATTAAAACATAAAATGTATACACAGCCTATGAAGCACCAAACAGAAATATATATATAGAAGGAAATCTGAATATAGAATTATAAATCAGAATATATATTTAGAAATTTGAATATATACATGTAAATCAGAATACATATAGATACAAATTATAATATGAGAACCTGGACCACAAAACCAGTCATAAGGGGCATTTTTTTGAAATTGAGATTTGTACATCTGAAAGCTGAATAAATAAGATTTCCATTGATGTATGGTTTGTTAGGACAATATTTGACTGAATCTGAGGGTACAAAAAAATCAAAATATTGAGAATATCATCTAGGAGAAAATTACGGTTGGAAATTTACAAAATATCTTCATGGAACATGATCTTTACTTAAAGGAGAAGTCCACTTCCAAAACAAAGATTCTCGCCCCCTTGTCATCCAAGATGTTCATGTCTTTCTTTCTTCAATCGTAAAGAAATTATGTTTTTTGAGGAAAACATTTCAGCATTTTTCTCCATATAATGGACTGCTATGGTGCCCCAATTTTGAACTTCCAAAATGCAGTTTAAATGCGGCTTCAAAGATCCCAAATGTGGTTGTAAAGAGTATAGTGAAACGATTGGTTATTTTCATAAAAAGAATAAAATGTATATACTTTATTTACTACTCTGTGTATTCTGGCTCATGACAGTTAGGGTATGTCGAAAAACTTACGTATTTTCTCCCTCAACTTCAAAAGTCATTTCAAAATCATCCTACATCATTGCAGAGGTACTGACACAGTCTTTGCAAAGTAAACATGCAAGCAAGATCAAACACCCTTTACAAAAAAGGTAAAACAGCGACATGGGATGATTTTAAAGTTGAGGGAGAACATGAGATGGGAGTTTTTCAACATACCCTAACTGTCTTGAACCAGAAAAAATAGTCCAGGCAGAGTGAGACAAGACAAGCATTTGACATTAAAAAGTATATACATTGTATTATTTTTATGAAAATAACCGATCGTTTTGCTAGATAAGATGCTTCTTTCTTGTTTGGGATCGTTTACAACTGCATTTGGGATCATTTGAAGCCGCATTTAAACTGCATTTTGGAAGTTCAAAATCGGGGCACCATAGAAGTCCATTATATGAAGAAAAAAACAATTTCTTTACGATTGAAGAAAGAAAGACATGAACATCTTGGATGACAAGGGGGTGAGTACATTATAAGTAAATCTTTGTTTTGGAGGTGGACTTCTCCTTTAATAATAATTAAAAGAGAATGATTTTTGGCATAAAAGAAAAATTGGTCATTTTGACCAATGTATTTTCGGTTATTGCTACAAATATACCTGTGCTATTTCAGACTGGTTTTGTGCTCCAGAATCACATATAAAAATGCAAATCATTAATATATTATTATATATAATTAAGTCTGAATATACAAAAGCATAATTGTGAATATGTACTAATAATTCTGAATATATACATGAAAGTTGCAATAGATATAAGTCTGAATATATAGATAAAAAATGTATATATAAGTGCAAATCAAGAATATATGTATAGAAGTTCATCTGAATCTGAAATCCAAAAATAAGTTTAAATATATTAATGCAAATTGTGAATATATAGTTCACAATTATTCTGACTATGTAATTGTAAATGAATATGTCTTGAGCATATAAATGCAAACCCAAATACACATCTCAAAATAAATATATCTTTATTATTAGGCATGTCAATTATTAATGTTAATTATTGCAGATTTGTATCTATATATATATATATATATATATATATATATTCAGACTTAAAACTATATATTTTGGATTAAATTGATATGTTCAGATTTATAAATATATATTTTGATGTACTTCTATATATTCATACTTATAACTATATAACTATATACTTCTATATATTTACAATTCACTTTTTATATATTCAATTACAATTAATTTCATATAATAATTTTTTTTTTTCAATTAATTTCATATAATAATTTCCTGTTTGATGCTTCATAATAGCCATACAGTAAAAATACAGTAAAACAGTAATATTGTGGAATATTATTATAATTTAAAATAACTGTTAAATAACTTCTATTTTAATATATTTTTAGATAAAAGTTTGACATTTTATTTATGTGGAAAATTGTCACATAATCCTTCAGAAATCATTTCAATAAGATGATTTTGTGCTAAAGAAATATTAATTATTAATATTATTATTATGTTGAAAATAGCTGCTTATTTCTTTCTTATTTTTGCGGCCTTATGTCTCACTTGGGACAAAGACTATTAAGCTATTATTTATCATGGAAACCATGACAAATTTTTATTTAGGAATTCTTTGACTGACAGAAAGTTCAAAATCACAGCATTTATTTGAAATAGATTTTTTAACACATCAACTTAATGCACTTTTAATGAATAAAAGTGTTTTCGTAAAGAAAGAAAGAAAGAAAGAAAGAAAAAAAAGAAAAATCTTACTGGCCCAAAATTTTTGAATGGTAGTGTATATTTGACTTTTTTTGCAATTGTATTTTTTTTTAATTGTATATTAATACTGTACATATTCAGAATTTTTATACACTGTGTATATTTTGTATATATATCATATGTTTATGAATATGCACAATAGTGCTTGAAATTGTACTGTTCAGTTACCTTAATGAGAGAAACAAAAGATAGTAACTTGACCCTATGAATGAATAATGTCATAAATATTCTTGCATATCACAAATACTTTTTACATATGAGTACAGCAGAGGACTGAGAACAGGCTGCTACTGTGCTTTGCCTTTATTCCCGTTTCCGCTCCCCATCTCTCGTTCCCTCTTTCTGTTATCTTCGACATGTCTTTTTGATGGCAACTGCCCTGACTTTCATTTGATTTAGGTGGCGTGATAAATTTTGTGTCTTCATCCTTTTTCCTCTTTCTTCATCCATGGTTTCAACAGGAGCCATCTGTGCTTGATAAAGTCACAGAAATAACTGGTCAGGGTAAACTAATATTTAATGTGCCTCTCAAAACATTGCCTTCTGCCTGACCTTCTGAAATGTGTGACAAGAGCCTGGGTAAACTGCACTTATGTTCTTAAGGTTAAGAGAGTTTAAAAATGTTGCATGCATGCTGATTGTTGCCTTAGTAAATCAGGCCCAGGCTGTAACAACAAACTGCTTTCAGTTAGGCTGCTTTAGATTTGAAAGAGAAGGAGAATGCGAGAGATAGAAAGAAAGACGGAGACAAAACGAGAGAATTTTACCACTTAATGAAATACTTCTTTTATTTACAGAAACACACATAGTGGGGTCCAAAAGTCTGAGACTACAGTGAAACTCTTTGATTAAAAGTCTAAAACTTGAGCATATTCTGAAATTCATGTTCAGCAGTTTTCATTGCAGTGTAATTTGGAATGAAAAAAAAAAAAAAAAAAAAAAAAAAAAAAAAATATATATATATATATATATATATATACACACACACACACACACACACACACACACATTTAATTATTTATTTATTTTTCTTTCTTTTTTTCTGTTTTTTTAAATTATCTTTTGCTTTTTTTCATTATATTTTATAATAAGGTTCCATTAGTCAATGTTAGTTAATGTATTAACATGAATGCATTAATTACATATGCACAGAACACATTAATTACAGTATTTAATTATCTTTGTTAATGTTAGTTAATGAAAGATTTGTTTATTGTTAGTTTATAGTGCATTAACTTATGTTAACAAACACAACTTTTGAATTTAATAATGCATAAATTGATTTTAATTGATTTTAATAATGCATAAATGCTGAAATTAATGATAACTAAGATTAATAAATGCTGTAGAAGTATTGTTCATTCTTAGCTCATTAACTAAAGGAGTTAACTAATGTTAACTAATGAACCTTATTTTAAAGTGTTACCTTTTATCTAAAAAATACAGTAAAACAGTGAAAAAATATTACAATTTAAAATACCTGTTTTCTATTTTAATATATTTTAAAATATAATTTATTCCTGTGATGCACAGCTAAATTTCCAGCATTATTACTGCTATCTTCAGTGTCACATAATCCTTCAAAAATCATTTTAATATGCTGATTTTCTGATCAATAAATATTTCTCAGTTTTGAAAACAGTGGAAACTGTAATACATTTTTCTTCTGTATTCTTTGATGAATAGAAAGCAAAAAATAAAAAAAACCAGCATTTTTTTAAATAGAAAAAAATTCACCACATGTAAATGTTTAATTTAAAATTTCTGAAGAGAAATATAAATTTATTTTTTTAAAAAAGAAAAGAAAATCTTACTGACCCAAACTTTTGAATGGTAGTATATTTAATTTTAAAAATTCTAAATAGATTCAATTTTCATAGTTGTCTCAGAAATTTCAGACCCTTTAATGTCATGTTTTTTTTTTTTGTTGTTGTTTTTTTTTTAAAACTTATTTAGGTTCACTGCAAACATAAGTTGTCTGGAGCACAGTAAACATTTATAAATCACATGTTCTGAATTTCATACTGAATACAACAGTAAAAAAAAACACGGCAACGGTTTTACAATGTAAAATAAAAATACCGACATTTATTGTGAATGGGTCGCTGAACATGAAATTTACTGTGTGCATCAATGAAGAAAACAGCCCTACAGAGACAGCGAATGACCACGTACCTGTTTCCACACCAAGTAAATGGCTCAGACATGTGGCTGCTTGCCCTCAGGCTTTGTGATGCTTTACTTTGGGCGAGAAGAACATCAAAAAAGCAGAGCTTTATGATCAACTCCAATCTTAATTAAGCTGACACTTTAATCAATTGAGATACCAGGTTGGTCTTAAAGGTCAAATTCTCTCTAGCTGCATCGTCTATTGGTAAATATAATAATACACTGACAAACATAAATGAGAGATGAAAAAATCCTGTTGTGTGAGAGAGAATACAACTTAATTCAGTTTCAAATGATTTGCAGCAGCCGTGAGGAATTACAATCACAACATGAATATTCGAAATCTAATTATGGCAGGCTGAAACAAGGAGTGATTTTTAGCATGTCACTTCCTGAACTTTATTAAGCATCTCTGAGGTGGCCTCCTTGAACAAAGCTACGCTCACATGGTGAATGTGTGCAGTGTCTTTCTTTTACCTGTTCCTTATTTACACAGGAAGCACCAGACTGCCACACCTTGTCAATCTACCTCTCAGAGGAATGTGGGTATTTACGGTCAACAGTATGACGTAAATCTTTAACTATCAGCCTCACTTCAGGGGGATCTTTCAAGCGCCATTGACATTGACATACACGCTAAGCCCAACAAAGTAGCACAGAGCTTACTCTTTCCTGCATGTATAATCCAGTAATTTCTTGCTTCTTTTTTCTTGTGTACAATTGCATGTCTAGACTGAGCTTCTTTCTGTTGTTGCCTCCAACAAAGCTCTGGGAAAACTTTAAACTCGCCTTCTCATGCCTTCCTTCCCCCTTCAGCTACACATCTGTAGCCAGAGATATTAGACAAAATGTCTCGCTGCGCCCACGCAAACATACAGTCACAAACCAGCCCACCGATCTCCACCCCCCACTGAGCAACATCAGCACTGCGGACTAACCTTTTTCTGTGTGATCCGCTTCTTTACAGCAAAGATCGGACCTTCCACTCTTTGTTGCTGTTGCCCATCAAGTTTTTAAGAGCCCTGTAGGGAGAAAAAAGTGGTTATATTTTCTTGTAAAGGATTTTTTGGGTAATAAATTTTTTTTTGATAATAAATAAATAAATAACAATATCTCCAGCCTCTCTGTGACCCTACATAGTACAAGTGGCTTGAAGAATGAAAATAAAATAAAATAAAATAAAATAAAATAAAATAAAATAAAATAAAATAAAATAAAATAAAATAAAATAAAATAAAATCTCCAGCATCTCTGTGACCATACATATTACAAGTGGCTTGAAGAATGACAATAAATTCATAAATAAAATAATAAAATAAAATAAAATAAAATATTTCCAGCGTCTTTGTGACCCTATGTAGTACAAGTGGCTTGAAGAATAAAATAAAATAAAATAAAATAAAATAAAATTCCAGCATCTGTTACTCTATCTATTACAAGTGGCTTGAATAATGAAATAAAATAAAATAAAATAAAATAATAAAATAAAATAAAATAAAATAAAATAAAATAAAATAAAACAAAATAAAATAATAAAATAAAATAAAATAAAAAAATCTCCTCTGTGACCATACATATTACAAGTGGCTTGAAGAATGACAATAAATTCATAAATAAAATAATAAAATAAAATAAAATAAAATAAAATAAAATAAAATATTTCCAGCGTCTCTGTGACCTTATGTAGTACAAGTGGCTTGAAGAATAAAATAAAATAAAATAAAATAAAATAAAATAAAATAAAATAAAATAAAATAAAATAAAATAAAATAAAATAAAATAAAATAAAATAAAAAATCTCCAGCATCTCCGTGACCCTACATATTACAAGTGGCTTGAAGAATGACAATAAATTCATAAACAAAATAAAATAATACAATAAAATAAAATAAAACAAAATATAAATAAAATAAAATAATTCCAGCATCTCTGTGACTCTATGTAGTACAAGTGGCATGAATAATAAAAATAAAAAATAAAATAAAATAGAAAAAAATATTTCCAGCATCTCTGAGACCCTACATAGTACAAGTGGCTTGAAGAATAAAATAAAGTAAAATAAAGTAAAATAAAATAAAACCTCCAGCATCTCTGTGATCCTATGTAGTACAAGTGGCTTGAAGAATGAAAATAATCAAATCAAATCAAATCAAATCAAATAAAAAATAAAATAAAATAAAATAAAATAAAATAAAATAACCTCCAGCATCTCTGTGATCCTACATAGTACAAGTGGCTTGAAGAACTTTCTTCAAATTTTTGGCTTGAAGAATGAAGATAAAATTAAATAAAATAAATGAATAAAATAATTTAACAAAAAATTCCATTTTTAAAAGTGGAATGTAAGCATTAAATAATTTAGTAACTTATAACTTAACTATTCGTATAGCCAATATCCATGTCAGATATTAAAAAAGTAAGAGAATGTATATATTTTTCTTTAATCAACAAGAATTTTCCCATGAAATCCATTTAAAAAGCCAACAGGTGAGTGAATCATGAAAATCCTCTGGGAACACGGTCACCCTGAAGGCCTGCATCCATCAATATCCTGCTTGGACCTCCATACAGACTCACGCACAAACATTCGCCAGCCCCCTACTGCTCCCTAACAGTACACAGCCCTGATACATGGGCCCACAATTCTGTGCATACAGAACAGCCAGAAATAATGCAGAATCATAGTCACGACACTGATGACAACGAACAACACCTTCAAATCCATTACTCCTGTGCTCTTTCCATTCATTGCAGAATTATTCCTGACAGCCTCTATTGATTAAACGCTTCACTGTTTGCTGTATAGATCAAAAGGTAATTAAAATAGCGATAATATGTCACATATTATTGTAAAATTAAAGGTCAAGCAAGAGACAAATATGTCATCTGCTGAAATTGGCAGATTAATTAAAGAGGTTTCGACTTCTCCTCGAGAATCTCCTCGAAACGATCGATTGACACATGACCCGACATTTTACATATAATTTCACCTGTCATTTTAAAAGTTGGCATAAATCAACAGCCTTTTTAATACTTCATTAAAGGTTGTAGAGGAACAAACTAATTCTTTTTTTGTTTTAGCTCATAGGTGAAAAGAGATTTGACAGAGGTGCAGTTCTTAAACAAACGCCCTCACTGTTTTCCCCCCTTTTCCTCAGCACTCCTGTCCATAGAGCAGCTGGTCCCACAACGTCTCCCAGAAGGATAGACGTTTGCAATGGACAATGAGCCTGCAGAGGCGCCGCACTGTGCCACTGGGAACAGCTTCGGAATGGGAATGAAAAATCTTTAATCTAGAATCACAGCTGTCCTCCCCTCGTTACTGAAGAGCCGCACCAGAACTCGAACCCCCCTCGCCGTCCACGTCAACTCAAAGCCAATGGCTCCCCATGGTACCGTTGCATCCTGATAAAATGGGAACTTTCACACAAATAGTTTATGCGAGTTCCTCTCATAAATCGTGGCATGCGCTCTCTCTCCTATCAATAAAACCCTAGTGTTCAAGGGCTGCTCCACACAACCATTCGCCATGGTGTCATTTAATAGGAATCAAAAAGAGATTCTTCTTTTTATGTCTGACTTTATGAAGTTCCTTTTATATGCACACAGGAGTATACAACCTTTCAAAATGCATTAGCACATGTTGTTTTGCTCAGGGTAAACTCTTTCAAAAACTCTTACGCTTTTGCAGTGATATTTACTACTTTGGTAATCATAGGCTGTAAACCCCACATCCCTGTAAAAGTTGTGAAAGTGAGCACTGTTTTGTTCTTATGCCTAGATCACCTCAGATTTTATACACTTTACAAATCTCCCTCACAAATTCTCACACAGGATTCTTTCTTTTTTGTTCTAAACACAAAGTGTTCTTTCTAAACAACTGAGCTTATATGTTGAGTAACAGTTTCATAACAAATGAAACATGAATATGAAAAGTAATGATGGAAGAAAGAATAATTGTAACAGCTTTTGGTTTTGGCTCATTTGTTCAGAAAATGTTTAGCCTAAACTTTTGACAGGTTTCCTCACACATTTCCCATGACAATTAAATGTATAACTTTTGGATACAATTAAACTACAAGGCAGATGTTTCATTCATAATACTCATATGTTTACTAATGATGAAAACGCATAATGCGTTCTATTGAGCCACTAGAGGGACATGGTTAGCCGCTTGCTAGCAGTAGCCTGTTACATTAAAGTACATTAAATTTCACTTACCACATTAACAGATTAAGGAGAGATGACTAACAGGATGATGGCGAATGATTTGCAAATCCTGAGCACCTTTGACAAACATCTAACCTTGTAATATGTGTTGTAAGTACTGCCGCTCTGTAGTAAACATGAGTACGCGAATCTCAAAAGTGAAAGTAAAACGCAAGCGGGCATTTTAAAGATATTTCAACGCCCCGTATATTAATTGCAGCACACTGATGTCCGAATTTTATATACAGTATAACTGCCCAACGATATAATTGTGAGAGAATGTACTGAAATATATTTTTTCCTCTCATCTCACTGGTGAAAAAACCAGCATATGCTGGTCGGTATGTTTTGATGCTGGGATGCTGGTTAGGTATATTTTGATGCTGGTTTAAGCTGGTCCTTAGCTGGTTTATGCTGGTCCTTTGCTGGTTTATGCTGGTCATGTTGCTGGACAAGGACCAGCATCAACCAGCAAAGGACCAGCTTAAACCAGCACCAAAACATACCTTACCAGCATCCCAACATCAAAACATGCCTACCAGCATATGCTGGTTTTTTCACCAGGGCTCGGAGGTACGGGGAGGGAAATCCCAACATGGTGATGTCTGTCAGCCATCGGCGATGGATATATAATAGCACCCTGTAATGCAAACAATTAAATTTTACAATATATAGGCTACTTAACACCCTAACATTAGTCATTTACACAATACAAACAAATCTTAACAGTAGCCTATGATGAACAAGTTATAACAGTGACATCAGAACAAGTATGGAAAATACATAGACTGCGTCCTAAAACTCTAAAATACTCCCTATCTCCGGAGGTACCTTCTTCTGATCGAATTTTGAAGGCAGATGTATCCTTCGCTCCCTTTAATATCCCATTATTCTGTGACGGTTGAGCTAAAAAATATATATATATATATATATATATATATGGCGTCTGAAAGTTGCGTTTGGTGGTCCGTTTGTGTGTAAATATACACTACCGTTCAAAAGTTTGGGGTCAGTACATTTTTATTTTTTTTTTTTTTTTTTTTTTTTAAGAAATTAATACTTTTATTCACCAAGGATGTATTAAGTTAATAATTAAAAGTTTATTAAAAGTTAATAATAAATAATTTACATTGTTATAAAATATTTATATTTTGAATAAACACTGTACTTTTTAAACTTGTTATTCATGAAAGAATCCTGAAAAAAAAAAAAATTACAGGTTCCAAAAAATATTTGTTGATATTATCCAACATTGATCATTCTAATAATAAATCTGCATATTAGAATGATTTCTGAAGGATCATGTGACATTTAAGACTGGAGTAACAGCTGATAAAAATTCAGCTTTTCATCACAGGAATAAATTCTATTTTAAAGTATGTTAAAATAAAAAACATTATTTTATATTGTAAAAGCATTTTGCAATTTACTGGGTTTTTTTTCTATATTTTTAATCAAATAAATGCAGCCTTGATGAGCATAAGAGACTTCTTTAAATACTATTACAAGTCTTACTGACCCCAAACTTTTGAACGGTAGTGTATATTTCTAACGTTTTGCACTTTTGATGGTATTTTTGGGAGAAATCTGTGTTATAGTATAGTTATAGTATAGTATACTATATAGTATACTGGTCCTTCGCTGTTTATGCTGGTCCTTTGCTGGTTTATGCTGGTCCTTGACCAGCAACATGACCAGCATAAACCAGCAAAGGGCCAGCTTAAACCAGCAAAAGATCAGCATAACCCAGCTAAGGACCAGGTTAAACCAGCATCAAAACATACCTAACCAGCATCCCACACTGTAAAAAATAAAAAACACAATTTGTTGAGTCAGCTTAAAATAATTTGTTACCCTGCTGCCTTAAAATTTTATGTTCAGTCAACTAAAATGTTTAGTCAACTTGAAATGTTAAGTTGTACTAAGTAACAACTTAGATATGTGTGTTTGCTAAACTTAACAGATGGGTAAGTAACCCAGCTGCCTTAAAATTTTAAGTTGATTAAAATCAAATATCTAAGTTGTCACTTAGTATAATTTAACATTTCAAGTTGAATAAACTTTTTTTGAGTTGACTGAACTTAAAATTTCAAGGCAGCCAGGTTACAAATTATTTTAAGTTGACTCAACAAATTGTTTTTTACAGTGATCAAAACATAGCTACCAGCATATGCTGTTTTTTTCACCAGGGAAACTGAACCAGGATTCCCAGGGCAATTATCTTGGCAACATTCATGTTTGTTCTTTTCATTTCCGATCAGGTAGCTGAAATATTAGTGTAATATTTTAATTAATACTGCTCGTACATATCTTCACCACCTATTAACTTCAGTTTGTGAAACTATTGCGCCCTTTCCTGCTTGCTAAGTCCTTCTCTATGTGATTCAGCAGCTTCCACACACTTTTTTCCCCATAGTTTAGACAGCATGAATTAGCAGAACAACGTATTCAATAGTACATTAACCGTGCAATCCATGCTGTTGTTTACATACAAGTATTGCCAATATGGCCACGCATCAAGTAACTGACCAAATCATGACGTAAGTGCAAACCCTCTATACAATTCCAAAAATAACATAAGTAAGATTTTTACTTGCTCAAAACTTTTTTACACACTTAAGCTGTTAAAAAATATTCCAAGACAACTATATTTGGCATCTGCACAACCATATGGCACATATCATACAAAATGCAGAAATATAGGTAGTTTATGTAACCCTGTTATTGCTGGTTCCACAGTGCTGTTATGCGTGGCTGCAAATTCTTGTGAAATGTGTGTATTTGATTATTTTTCTATGCACACGTACAAGGGAAAAAAATGGGGAAAACTGAGTAATGAAACGGAGCTGAAACTGCGGTCATTTATAATGTGTGGTTTCATCTTTTGAGTAGCGGTACCACCACCACACTGTGAAAACCAGACCTATAATCAACACCAGGGATGTGCCAGGGGGATTTTACTCAAGTGTTCTCACATTTGTATCAGCGGGAAAAGCTTCACTAGTAGGGCTGCAGACATATATCCATCACTATTTCATATTTATCATAATATCTCAAATGCTTATAAAGGAATTCACATATAATTCACTGCATTAGATTTGTTGACAACATTTAAAATCTGAGAAATTTGTTGACAAAAGTGAACTTTTGAAATTTCAGTGCACTTCATAATTTAGGACACTCTGAATAAAACACTGATGTGTACTCAAACATGGAGTCTAGTGTCATGGCAACAGCTGTGGCCCTCATGAACACGTTACGGCTCGTGCCAGTAGGCCAGAGAGGATGAATTAGATTTCACTTTTTTCTCTGTTTACTTTGGCATGGTGTTGCAAGCAGAAGTCAGTCTCCCCCCAAAAGACTTGGATGCGGTCATGTCCCTGAAATGTAAGGCTTACTAGAGTGATGACCTTTACAGAACTTATGTGCAACAGGTTCTGGTTTCTGATGTTATGCTGGACCAAACGTGATAGATCATGTGGAAACAGGCACCTTAGAAGAAAACTAAAACATGGTGGAGGAAAAAAAAAAAAAACACAACTTATACAAATTAATATGTTATTACTCGTGCATAAAAATTGCATGGTACATGCACAATACTGAGCTGACAACATTTTAACATAAACAGCTGCCAAAAGTCAGTCGTCCAAAACATCAGAAGTTATGTTAGATGATTTTTGCCTTTTATGTTTAATCCCACAATGTTCTGGAATATTTAAGAATATTCCAGGATGTTTTAGAAACTTCTAGAATGTACCTATCCTTGCTAAAAGCATTAAAAAAAAATCGTATCTGTACTGAACCGGTGTTTCATAATCACTGTTGGGGAGTAACTAGTTACATGTAAAGGAATTATGTAATTTAATTACAAAATAAATGTAATTGTAATCAGTTACAGTTACTGAGAAAAAATATGTATTTAAATTACAGTTACTTCTGAGAAATGTTAAAGATTACATAGGGGGTTACATCTGATTTCTCTCTCTCTCTCTCTCACACACACACACACACACACACATACAGATTTAATTGACATCTTTCAAAAATTGCATTGACTGCTCTAAAATGAGACACCAATCTTTCAGAAGTTTAGGACACATGCTTATTCTGTTTTATTTCTGTTTTGGATTTATGCATATACTTTATTTTTGTAAAATTATTATTATTATTTTTTCCCAAGGCATTGTTCTTCATGGAAGCTTTGCATTCAAAAGTTTAAACTCAAATCAGTGTTTCATTTCTAATTATTTACTTTTGTGGCAAGCAGCGTGTAATATGTAGGATAATGTACATCCAGCCAGTTGTTATTGCAAAATAAAGATGTATATTATCCCTTACTTAATTCAAGTGATAAAGGATTTTGAATGTCTGACAGTAATCAGTGTTGAGTGCTCCTGTAAAGTTAACTCTGCCTGGTTTAAATGTTTCAAAATGATTAACAGTTGAAAATATTAGAAATTTAGAAAAGTAATCAAAAGTAATAAGTTACATTACTTTAATAAAGTAATTGAAAAGTTACACTACTCTGTAACCTATTACATTTCCAAAGTAACCTTCCTAACACTGTTCATAATTAACAACATAAGTTCTAAAATTTACCTGACCTAAATATTTGGCAAAATGTTGATGCTACATGAAAAAAAATAGTATAATAATATGTAACACCTAAACTGTCATTTGTTAACATTAGTTAATGTATTATCTAAAATGAATGAACAATGAACAATACACTTATTACACTATTTATTATTCTTTGTTAATGTTAGTTAATAAAAATCCAGTCGTTCATTGTTTATTCATGTTAGTTCACAGTGTATTACCCAATGTATTACCCAAAGCACAACTTGTGATTTTAACAATGCATTAGTAAATGCTGAAATTAACATTAACTAAGAATAATAAATGCTGTAGATGTATTGTGCATTCTTAGTTTATGTTAACTAATGAACCTTATTGTAAAGTGTCACCCAATAATAATTAGCACCACAGAATTACAGAAGAACTATAATTTTTTTTTTTAAGTGAAACACATTTTGTGTTAAACTGTGCAATATGATAAATTAAAAGCATACAACAAGGCCCAAAAGTGAAAATCTTGTATCTTGCATGTTTCTAATTTAATAATTTGTAACCTAGAAATAGTGGAGAACATTAAATTGATAGTTCGCTCAAAAATAACCCTCACGTTGTTCCAAATCCGTAAAACTTTCTCTCTTCTGACAAACACAAAAGAAGATATTTTGAGAAGATATTCAGGTTTTTTATCCCATACAGTGAAAGTCAATGGTAACCAAACTGGTTGTTTGGAGAAAAGAATGACAGGAATTTCAGTAACACTTAACAATAAGGTTAGTTAACACATGAACTAAGGTTGAACAGTACTTCTACAGCATTTATTAATCTTAGATAATGTTAATTTACTAATGCATTATTAAAATCACAAGTTGTGTTTGTTAACATCAGTTAACGCACTGTGAACTAACATGAACATACAATGAACGACTGTATTTTTATTAACTAACATTAACAAAGATTAATAAATAGTGTATTGTTCAAAGTTCATTCATATTAGCTAAAACATTAACTAATGTTTACAAATTACACTTCATTATAAAGTGTTACTGAAATTTGGTAAGCTCTTCTTCATCCATGTCATCATATTTCTAAACGTTAAAATTCCTAAGACTCCTAAAGCTTATTTACAGATTTAAATTACACTTTGGTCACAGATTTTCAATGTGGTCGCAAACTCTTGGACGGCTTATTGACCAAACTGCCAAATCAGTGCATGTCATGTGATCTGAAAGATGTACCGCTGACATTTATTTCTCGGCGAGAGATGCATGTGTGTCTGACTGCTGTGATTATGAGACGCTGTCTAAGAGTGCAAAAATAAGACTTAAGGGGATTAAATTACATGACACAGAGCTCAGAGAATTTACGTCTGCTGAATCACTCTGATCACGAGTGTATAGTACACTGCTGGGTTTGAATTACAGCAGCACATGTGGTATTTGTTTTGAACATCAATTAATATTGATGATCCATTACAGCATTCTCCAAGCAGCTATTTTTAAGATTTCAATTTAGAAGCAGTTTTATCTTATCTGCCTGAGACAAAGGACTCTATTGACTTATCACTCATATCATAATTATTGCTTCTGCTATATGTTACACTAGCTTTTTCTTAACATTTAATAAAAGAAAAAAAGCACTACTAAAATAAATCTTTGAAGGTCTTCTTTGCTATGAAACACAAATCAATCCTATAAAAAGTACAACATCACAAATTTCACTTTGCACTTTATAAAATTAGGCAAACATCAGGCTGAAGAAGAATGCTGCACAAAGAAGCTGACAATCCTCCCATGTGGACTCTGTATACATTTCGAGGAATATGGTGAAGTCAAGCACAAGTCATAAAATTGTATTGTCTGATCATAATAAATTAAGGTACTGGACAGAGGACAACCCAGAGAAAAGCGAGGAGGCTTCCCGGGATGAAGGCAGTCCAGGCCAAACGAGTGAAGCGTATGTGTGTGTGTCGTAGCCACACAAACCAAACTACTTAATCAGTCCTGAGCAAGAGGGAATGGGTCATGCATAAGAAAAATCGAAAGAATTAAGGGGGCTGGAGTGAAAGTGTCCCTGAGTGCTGAGCGAGAGTGTGTACGTGCGTTTGTGTATAGCGCTCAGGACTATATTACCCCTGGGTTGTATGAAGGGGTGTAAATCAGGAGGTCCAACCACACTGTAATGGCCCCTTTGGGTCAGTCTGCTGGCCCTTTAAACGGCTAAAAGCGATGGACGTTGAAGAGAATATACTGCTGATAGCGATGAGAGAGAGGGAAAAAATAAAAACAGGTGACCTGAATCATTTTGTTTTGAAAGAGTCGAATTTTTTATCAGGTTTTACACACATAATAAAGTGTTGAGATAAAACGCAAGTGTTAAAATGATTCCTTATCACTTCAGGGGTCAGTTCGCTAGCTGAGGGAATAAAATAGTGTTATAGGCTTCTGTGAAATTATTATAAGCTTTCAACAAGCTCTATAATCATCAGTTATGCTCTATATAAAGTATATTTGCGTGTCAATATCCATAACCTTTTATATTTACCGCTACAAAACTAAAAATGGACAAAGAACGTGAGCAGAGTGCCTAGTAAGATTGCCGACAGAATATCTGTGTCCCATTTTTCCTGTTGTTTTTTCGTCAGTGCATTTTGTCCGCTAAAGGTAAGGGTGAGAAAGTACTGAATGTAAATCAAAGATTTAAAAAATAATTTCATTATGTGACCCTGGATCATAAAACCAGTCATAAGTGTCAATTTTTCAAAATTGAGATTTATAAACCATCTGAAAGCTGAATAAATAAGCTTTCCATTGACGTATGGTTTGTTAGGATAGGACAATAATTGGTTGAGATACACCTATTTTAAAACCTGGAATCTGAGGGTGCAAACAAATCAAAATATTAAGAAAATTGCCTTTAAATTTGTCCAAATAAAGTTTCTAACAATATATATTACTAATCAAAAATTAAATTTTCATATATTTACAGTAGGAATTTTACAAAATATCTTAATGGAACATGATCTTTACTTAATATCCTATTGATTTTTGCCATAAAAGAAAAATCAATAATTTTGACCCATACAATGTATTTTTGGCTATTGCTACAAATATACCTCAGCGACTTAAGACTGGTTTTGTGGTCCAGGGTCACATATTTAAATAATGTCTGCATTTTTTGCATCACCTCTTTTCTTCAGAAATATTTCATATTTGAAGAGTTCAGATGCAAAAGCCTCTATGTGCCATTCGAAATTTTCTCCTAAAATGATTATTTTTGTCAGGCTCAGTTGTTTCACTTTGGCAATGACAATGGCAATGAAAAGATACTATTTATTGCCATTACTGAATTACTTTTTTCAGTAATATATTAATTACTGAACTTATAGCCCGAATTTCAAAGACACTTTTCAAAGAACTTTTAATTTAAACATTTTTGCACTGTGGAGATTAACTGATTTTTTAACCCTTGTGTGTATGATGAAAATATCGGACCTACTCTGGTATTCTTGATCTCAAAAATGAGTTACAAATATCATTAAATCTTGGGTTAATTTTTTTGTCAAGTTGTTTTCTTTCAGTTAGCACAGGATTTTGTATTTCTGTTTGGAATAATTTTTGTTGGCCGGTCATTTTTGTGTAATAAGGTTAGTTAAAAATGATACATTTTTTGAGGGGACGTTTTTATACCCTGTGTGAGCAAAGTCAGTCAATTTTAGTTTAGTGTGATAACATTAGCATTTTCAGGAAAAATAAAAATCCTCTCTGGGGATCAAAAAGACACAACATGAGGGTTAACCTACTACAAATTATTATTTAAAAAAGCTATTTCATATGATGTTTGATTTCAAACTTTTTGTTTTGATTTATGTTTTAAAGTAGCGTGCTTGATTTAGTTTTGGTAATTAACGAAGCAATGTGTTTGTGCACACATGCGGATTTCTCCGAGACAGTGAAGGTGACAGCCAAATGATTAGCGTTAGCATCGGTGGGGTGGATAACATTAGCGCTGTGCCTCCCCATCTTCCTCTTTCTCCTCTTCCTGTAACCTCAGAGGTGGAGAAGAAAATGAAGAGGGATTAGTAGAACTCTGAATCATCCAAATTACTCTAAATGACTTCTTCCAGAAGGCACAGCCGACGTGTGGCATGTTTAAGATGACATTTCAGTTGTAGAGGTAATTTGCATTCTATTTGACTCCGAACGGCACGCCGATATTAAGGATTCCGGCGGCATTTTTTTGATTCGCTCAGTTCAAAGATACACGCTAAGCAGCCGGGCTTAATCAGGGTAAGCACGACTCCTGTCAATCTGAGACAAAAGACATGGAGCTCCTCTAAGCTCCCGAGGCATTCTGCCCTGTCCACTCATGACACAGAGCAAATCTCCACTGCATCAATTCATCTTATTAAACAAAGATCTCAAACCGAACACATGTATCGGTAATATCGCAGACGAAATTAAAAGAAAGCGCGGGAGGGGGCTAAAAAGGAAGCTGGAGAAAAAAGATTATGTTCAGGTTATTACATGCGGCTGCACATCACGAGGTGTGAGGCTGCTGTGATCCTGTTGCTAAGATACTTGGCTAATACCACGGAAACAAGCCCATATTGCTAATCTAGAGGAATCCATGCATGCCTCCACATATTTTGGCAGTGTGAGCTTGGACTCCATTACATGTCGTCAGTCCCTCACCTAGAGTCTATGGTGTCTCCCTTTTTATCTCCATAAGCCCCCGAAGATCTGAAAGAAATATAGAAATGTGACACACTTTTGCCGCTATATTTGGTGGCCATGGGCAATTTAAAAAGGATTACACTTTGGGAGAAGGTTCTATGAAAGTAGAAAACATGTGCATCCAGCCATAAGAGTACTTCAAAGAATGCAGATCTGGAAGAAATGCACCTGTTTTGATACGAAACACATTTTGTGGTCCTCTCCATACAATGAGAGCACTTGGGATTTTCAATGCATTACCAATATGCTCTATGAAAATTAGCATATAATCTTGAGATGCTCAGATGTGTTCAGACTCATTGATGCGCACTGCATTGCGTGGCAACTTTATCTAAAGGTGATTCGGGCTAATCTGAAGTTCATTTGAAGTGAAAACCAGTTTTCTGAAATAAATTAGGACTCAAAAAATAAATTCGATATTTCAGTAAAGTCATTTTTATACAATCAGTCAATCTACAACAGTGTGGGGGAGTAACTAGTTACATAACTGAATTACGTAATTTAATTAGAAAATAAATGTAACTGTAATCTGAGAAAAAAAATGTGTAATACAATTACAGTTACTTATGAAAATGTCAACAATTACAAATAGGGTTACATCTAAATATAAGTTCACATACACCTTGCAGATTCTGTTAAATGTTAATTACTTTACCTAAACAAGAGGGATCATACAAAATGCATGTTATTTTTTATTTAGTACTGAACATGTTATTTTTTATTTAGTACTAGAATAAGACAAGGAAACACAATGCATTAAGCGGGGCGTGAAAACTTTTTGTTTTGAATTTGAAGATCAGGGTAGATTCTTCTGAAGAACATGTAAGTATCTTCTGTAGCTTCTGAAGGGCAGTACTAAATGAAAAAAAAAATTATATTTAGGCAAAAAATGTCTACATTTTTATTCTGTTCAAAAGTTTACACCCCTGGCTCTAAATGCATTGTGTTTCCTTCTGAAGCATCAGTGAGTGTTTGTACCTTCTGTAATAGTTGCATATGAGTCTCTCAGTTGTCCTCAGTGTGAAAAGATGAATCTCAAAATCATACAGTCATTGCTGGAAAGGGTTCAAATACACAAAAATGCTGAAAAACAAAGAATTTGTGTCACCTAAAGGACCTAAATATCTTCTTCAGGTCAGTATTAAATAAAAAATAACACGCATTTTGTATGATCCCTCCTATTTTGGTATAATAATCAACATTTTGCAGATTCTGCAAGGTGTATGTAAACTTTTGACCTCAACTGTACATACAGATTTGACTGATTTCTTTCCCAAATTGCATTGACTGCTCTAAAATACAATTCACCAATGTTTCAGGAGTTTAGGACACATTTATTTAATAAGAGTTTTATTTCCTTTTTGGGTTTATGAATCTGCTTTATTTTTTAAACTAGCCTAACTGTTTTTTTTTACAAGGTTTGTTAGATGCCAGTGTTCCTGTCATAGCTATGCAAATATTTGATTTCAAAAGCAGTATCATAACTATTAAACTATATTTTGTTATAATTTTAAATCTGTGTTTAACCTCAGAAACCCTGTCTGCTTTAAATGTTTGAAAACAATTAACAGTTAGAAATTTAAATTCAGAAAAGTAATCAAATGTAATCAGTTACATTAATAAAGTATCTGAAACAGTTACACTACTTATTACATTTTAAATAGGGTAACTTATAATCTGTAACCTATTTTATGTTCTTTTATTAAATAACAACAAAATTCAGGTTAATTGACCAGTCATCTCAATTGTAAATGTGTCCCAAATGACCTGAATCCACCCCATGTAACATAAAGAGTGTATTGCAATTCAAGTTTTAAAATAAGCATAAAAAGGTTTACAGTCGCTTTTAAGAGTGTCAAGAGTCTGCTTCTCTAATTCCCTTATATTTTGGCATTGTGTTTCAAAGCTTCGGTGTATAAAAACAGATTACAGCTTCACCTGTCTTTTTGTTGGTAACATCTGGGGCATGAAACCAACATTTGAGAACATAAGACGACGCTCTGAGATATAAAGTTTCAAACAGTCTATAATAGCCTGTAAGCGTAAAGCTATCACAAGTTTAAAAACAAGTAAATGTACATTCAAATCAAATTTAAAAGACATATGTGTACTTTCTTTTATAGTCAGTGTTTTAAGCAAATTCAGTATATCTGTTCAATTATTTGATTTAGACAAATTCTTTGAAAATATAGCAAAAGATGTGCAAGTAACACTATAAAGGTGCAGCTCTAGCAATGAACTGGAGGGTTTTGATGTGAAAGTGAGAAGGGATATTCTGGTTGTCACCTGTGTAATGTCTTAGCAGAAGTCCAGTGGTCTTACAGAGAGAGATGGAGAGTGGACGCACATGAAGTTCAGAGTTCTGTTCTGAATCATCTCAGCTCAAGGCATTATGTCCACTGAAGGTACAGATGAGAAGGTACTGGACCGGTTACAGCCATTCTTCAGCAACTCTTATGACCTGAAACATGAAAAAATACAGGGTTTAGGCAAATTTTTTGACAATAAATCTACTAAATATATACAGTTGAAGTCAAAAGTTTACATACACCTTTCAGAATCTGCAAAATGTTAATTATTACCAAAATAAGAGGGATCATACAAAATGCATGTTATTTTTTATTTAGTAATGACCTGAATAAGATATTTCACATAAAAGATATTTACATATATTCTAAAGAGAAAATATTAGTTGAATTTATAAAAATGACACTTTTCAAAAGTTTACATACACTTGATTCTTAATACTGTGTTGTTACCTGAATGATCCACAGCTCTGTTTTTTGTTGGTTTTCCAGCATTTTTGTGTATTTGAACCGTTTCCAACAATGACTGTGTGATTTTGAGATTAATTATTTCACACTGAGGACAACTGAGGGACTCATATGCAACTATTACAGAAGGTTCAAATGCTCACTGATGCTCCAGAAAAACAGAAAAACAATGCATTAAGAGCCAGGGGTGAACATTTTTGAAGGAATGAGGATGTGTACATTTGTCTTATTTTGCCTAAATATCATATTTTTTCATTTAGTACTGCCCTTCAGAAGCTACAGAAGATACTTACATGTTCCCCAGACAAAATAAGTTAAATTTACCCTGATCTTCAAATTCAAAAAGTTAGCTCTTAATGCATCGTGTTTTCTTCAGTGAGAGATTGATCCTTCTGTAATTGTTGCATATGAGTCCCTCAGTTGTCCTCAGTGTGAAAAGATGGATCACAAAATCATACAGTCATTGTTGGAAAAGGTTTCAAATACATAAAAATGCTGAAAAAAGAATTTTTGGGACCTGAAGATTTTTTCTAAAGAACAGAATCATCTTATTCAGGTCAGTATTAAACTGCTTTTTGTATAATCCCTCTTATTTTGGTAAAATAAATAACATTTTGCAGATTCTTCACGGTGTACGTAAACTTTGGACTTTAACTGCACCTAACAACATCTTTTGATATGAAATGCATTTATTTATAATAGTGTCAACATTTCATAATGAAGCAAATTCAGCACCTTTCTTATATTCGACACATGGAGTAGTGCGGTAAGCATCACTGTGTGTGTGTGTGTGTGTGTGTGTGTGTGTGTATGTCCAAGTAAATGTTACTGTGAACACTTTCTCCAGGCACATATTGTTATTGCTGCTAAAGAGTAAACAGAGCAGGTTAGATCGATATGGAGCAGAGCGGTAGGGAAGACAAACCCTTCGCTTTTCCTCTCTACCGCTCCACTCGTTTCTCCCAGTGGCGGCAGAAAGAGCCTTGTTTACTGGCGAAGGGTCTGGCCGTTGATTGTCATCCCCGCGGTAATGGCAATGCGTGCACCAGATCAATAACCATCTGCACCAGTCCTCAAGCAATAACATTCAATAGGAAAATCCATTTACTTTTACTTACCTTTCATTTCTTTCATTTTACCATAAGGACAGCCAGCCTGGGCAGTGGGCTTAGCTAGGAGGGCATTTAGCATGGGACCCCAAACACCACAAGTACCTTAAGCCTGTTTTTTTTCCCCACTCAAAATTGGTGGCCGTGTGCGAAAAAGGCAGACTTTTTTAAAGAGAGAGAAAGGCAGGCAGAAAGGTAAACACTGCAGTACATCTATGCATGTGCAAAATTCCTGTGCTGTCACAGCTAAGAATGTTCTGCTTTATGGCAGAATTTATTTGGACTATCAGTATTAATTATTGGAGTATTAAATCTATCTATCTGTCTATCTATCTATGTAATATTTATGTTTACTTAATTTATAATTAATATATTAAATTATACATGTATATAATAATACGTGTGTGTATTTATTTTTTGTGATATATTTAATTATTCTTATTTATTATGAAGGGAGTATTAAATCAGCCTATTTATACACACATATGCATATATATGTGTATATACATAATATTTAATGTATATTGTATAATATAGATTTTATAACATATTTATGCAATATATGTAAATTTTATTAAAAAAAAGAAATTTGTTTCTACTTCATGGCAAAATTTATTTAGACTAATAGTATTTATTGTGAAGGGAGTATTACATCAGTCAATGTATTTGTACATACATATGCAAATATATGTGTATATACATGATTATTATTATTATTATTATTATTATTATTATCATCATCATTATTATTATTATTATTATTGCCAGTTAGGCAGTGAAGGAAGTATTAAATCAATCAATCGATTATATACACACATATGCAAATATATATTTTATATTTTTTTATTATTTATATAATGTATGTAAATATTATAGAAATAATAATAATTATTATTATTAATTATTATTATAATTATAATTATTATTGTTGTTGTTGTTGTTGATGATGATGATTTCGTCAGTTAAGACGTTTCTAGTTTATGGTAAAATTATATATGTATTTTATAAAATATTTATGTAATATATGTAAATATTATAAAATATATATACTGTCGTTATTACCATGATCATCATCATCGTCAGGTTTAGATTATTAAATACATACAAATACATAGAATATGTATGTATGCACTTGTTTTATATTTATGTAATATACATAAATAATGTAATGTAATGCACATAAATACTATAATAAATATATTACTTATTGTATTATATTATTAACAGTAATGTTTCAAAGTAAATAAATGAACAGACAGACATTATAAACAAATCTAAACTTATTTCAAGTGCTCATTGTGTCTTCTGCGATCAGTCTCCAGAAGCAGGCCTGTATATATGTCTCTGCTTCATAACAATGAATCTGGCTGGCCTCCCAATAACCCTTCTCCCATAGTCTACATTCACCTCCCCATCGTCACACCAGCAGCCAAATATCCATGCAAAAAGCAACATTACCCAGGCAGACCCACTGTGAGAGACAGCTAGAGCAATGATTCAAGCAGTCTACTTCTAAGAACAGACTACCGACCATGCACACACACAGACACACACCAAATGACTTGTGAGTGTGTTTATTGGGGGGTATGCTTGTTTATGAATCTGAGTGCTTTATATTTGGCTGCCACTGTCATTGGGAATAGGCTGTGCCTTTTATGATTCATATTTATGAGGTATTTTTACTAAAGCGTCACCATGCCTGAAAAGTGTCATCTACATCATCTTGTGGGAACGAATTCAGTGGATCAAACCATATCCCACCCAGTGAAACTATTTTTAAAGCAATACATATGTACTTTCGAATAAAACAGCACATGAGCATCTTGATTTAAAGGATTAAAAGACTCTATTTTATAAGGCATCTACTAAAATAAATAGGTTAAAGGACACATATGTCATATGCACGTGCACTGTATGTTTATGAGAGTATAAACATATATAAATATACATACGCTCACACACAGAGTGTATATACAGGCAAATCTAGCATTATTATAGGCCTGTGTTTGTGATGCACAAAAAGCCACTAGTCTCAAGTATTTATCGGATGTGCTTATGTACGTCGCTATTAATATTCTCAGAATACGTGTAAAGATGAGGCTTATGCGAGAATGTTCCTTTGAGTGTTCACACACATCCTCTGGATTACTGAGACTATACCATATACAGAGGCTTGTAAATGCTTTAGTAAAGAGTTGTCCACCTATTGTTATGCTTTGATAAATATGGCGCACCATAGGTGCACTTAATCTCTCGGTGAAGGTCACGACCTTACACAAGTAACATACGTATGCGCTCAAAGGGAGAGAAGCAGAGTCTGTGTATCCACATCACCCTCATAATTTCCCTATTGTTCCAGGTTGAGCTTCAAGCACGCTGGAATGCCAGGACCGCCCGACAGAAGGCCGCTGTACTCCCAGCAGCGACAGCAGTGACTCAATGAAGCATCCCTGCCATCCCGCATTGTAAAGCTCTAGGCCTGGCATCCTCAACTCCACAGTGAGGCATTAAAGCTGGGCCTGGGATTTTGAAGACTTCGGAAGCCACACACATGCAGATGTGTAAACGCCTGCCCGTTGGCAAGATCATGCGTTACTAGAACTGTTTCAACCGTACATAATAAAGTTGGTATACTGGGCTGAAAAACAAACAAACAATAAAAAAAAAGGATACGCTGTATACTTTATACGTGAGCCCAATAATCACAAATACAGCGACTGTAACTTGGGAATAATTGCATCAATTAAAATTTTACTGCTGTGGCACAGCACTGTTTTTCTTAATAAAATATCACACATTGTAACGTTCATTGTTTACAATTCCCCTTGCGATATTAAACCAATTAACATTTAATACTTAAAGAAATACATGTTTATTTATTTCACTGTCCTGAAAGTTTAATTACACAAATATAGATTTGAGAAATTAGAGGCAGTACTGTATTACACTATTGGATTTATATTATAATTATACACTTTGTAAGAATACTTGCCATTTTCTGATGAATTTAAAATAAGCATCTGCTCTGATATTTACTTGAGTTGCTGCAAATATTACAAAATCGTTAATCCTGCTTTGCAAAACTTTCCCTTTGCCCAAGCAATTAGAAATAATGGATTTACAGCTCTTTCAATTGCTATTACTTAAAGAATGTATGAAGGGTTGCTTTATGAGACATGCTGAAATAATTATCAAGTAAGTACTGCCAAATTTAGGAGGGAAACTAATGCAGTAAATCTTTACATTGTTCTGCAAATACTCTCTAAAAAATGCTGGGTTAAATATGGTGAAATATGGACAAACCCAAACATTTGGGTTAAATGTTTGCCCTAACCTTCTAGGTATTTTTATTTAATTAAACTATTGCTTAAAAATGACTATATTTCTTGTTTAAAATTAACCCCAAATACTTAAAAATAAAGATGCTTCACAATGCCATAGAAGAACATTTTTTTGTTTAAATTGTTCCATAAAGAACCTTTAACATCTGAAGAACCTTTCTATTTCACAAAAGGTTCTTTGTGGCGAAAGAAGGTTCTTTAAATTATAAAAAGTTTAGAAATAGATGGTTCTTTAAAGAACCTTTGACTGAATGGTTCTTTGTGGAAGCAAAAATGGTTCTTTTATGTCACCGCAGTAAAGAAAAGCACCTTTATTTTTTAAGAGTGTAGGTTGAAAATTAATATGAATTAATATGTTCAATAAATGAATATTTATTAATAAGTTGAATAAATAATAATTAAATGATGAACATTTTTGCTCATTAACAAATGTATCCCTGGACCACAAAACCAGCTGTAAGTAGGTATATTTGTAGCAATAGCCAACAACACATTGTATGAGTCAAAATTATCGTTTTTTCTTTTATGCCAAAAATCATTAAGACATTACGTAAAGATCATGTTCCATGAAGATGTTTTGGAAATTTCCAACCGTAAATATATCAAAACATAATTTTTTAATAGTAACATGCATTACTAAGAACTTAATTTGGACAACTTTAAAAGTGATTTTCTCAATACTTAGATTTTTGTTTTGAACCCTTAGATTTTCCAGATCTCTGCCAAATATTGTAACCATACATCAACGGAAAGCTTATTTATTCAGCTTTCAGATAATGTATAAAGCATAATTTAAAAAAAAAAATTGACCCTCATGATTGGATTTGTGGCCTAAGGTCACAAATGTTCACCTTTTGATTATTGCAGTAATTATATGATTTTTAATTTATAACCTATTTTGGGTTAATTTTAAGCCAGCCATAAGTAATAGTTGAGTTACATAAAGCTACCCAGAAGGCTGGGTTAAATGGTTAAACATTTAACCCAACCCTTGGGTCAAAACAACTCAGTCACTGGGTTTGTCGATATTTCACCCAGCGCTGGGATGTATTTAACCCAGCATTTTTTATTTATTTTTTTTAGAGTGTAAATGCCTCTTCATAAAGTGTGGAAAAGAAAGACTTGAGAGATATTACCTTAAAAAATAAATAAATAAATAAGGTTGGAAGATGATTAAAAGATGACTGAAAATACATAAATCAAGTAAAATATTCTACCTGCCATTTTTAATAAGCTAATAATCTAATATCTTGTTTGTATGTGTCTTACGTATGGTTGTTTCTGCCCCCTCAGGAGTACAGTACATGACAATGCACTGCCGTTTTTTAAATGAGCCTTGAGAATTAATCTAGCGCTCTACAAAGCGAAGATATACACGCATAGAGAAAATATAAGAATTATTCCTCCGTATTTGCAAAGGAATGTTAGCAAAATCCCTCAGTTGTAGAACAGATAAACCAGGATTGCTTTCACAGAGGACGCTCGCTCTCAAATCGGCTGCTGATGTTCAAATGCATTTGAAGTTTCTAACAGAGAAAATCTACAGGCAAATGGCAATAAAAGGAGTAACGGAGCACCGATTTATCTGAGCTACTATTTATCTGATTCATTAAACACAATGTATAAATTATGATCTGTACATTAAAACCTCACAAACAATATGTCTGATTTTAGTTTCACAAAATTACTTTCAAATCCAAATCCTGTTGTCATTCCTTATTATTTGACTGTGTGTCCCATATTTCTCATGACACATGTCCTGAAGTGATCTGGTCTACAGTGTTGACCTGCGTCTGTCGGTGAAAACACACACACACCAGATCTGCCGCTCTGTCTAATTACCTCATACAGCATGGCAACTTCAAAAAAGCAAGAGGTTGAACTTTCATATATATATTGATCTTAATTATTTCGGCCCCAGAGGGTTAAACAAACTCCAAAGTGGAAGCAGAGGGGTAGCTGTGTTTTTTTCAAGCTTTACTGGGATTTGGTTCAATTGGTATAGAGGTGTGCTGCAAAAGAGAGAGACGGGAAAAACAGCCTCGGGCACCTAGCTGAGGATTTGACCTGCTCTTGCAGCCCGGGAGAGAAAGAAAAGGAGAAGAGAGGAGAGACGGAGAGAGAAAAAAAGCCTGCTTTCCCACACTCTCCAGGTTGGGTTTTTTAAGGCTGGATATACGCTGCCCTATAGGTGTGCGCATTTCCAGCACATTGCTAGTGCGTGAGATGTTGAACAATTCAAACACTGTGCTGCCGTGCCGACCCTAAGGCTCAGCTTACAGCCTCAAAATTAAACAAATAATAATAATTAAGAAAAAATCTCAGCTCAGAGTCCCTGCACACAGAGGCCTCACACGTTCAGCCGAGTCACGCAATGCGGCCAGATATGATAAAAGGGAATTATAAGCTAACGCTATCTGTGTTTGTTGCTAGAAGTTCAGAGGAGCAAACAAGTCATATCACGGACCTTTGAAGCTCATCGACTTGATACTTTCGGTATAAGTTGTGAAAACAAACAGAAGAGGCTACATTTTTGGAGATTTTTAAATAGCTAAAATAACAACAGTTCTGTTTACATTTTTAGTTTTAAACATTTCACAAGTACTGTTTTAAAATCTACTGTTGCTAGTTTTAATGTCATTATTGAGTCAAATTCAATCATCGATTTAAAAATGCTAGTAGTTTAGATATTTGGCAGACTATAATTATAATACTTTTTGTATTTAAAGTATTTCAAATAATAATAACAAATCTAATTTAGCTTTTCTCCACCATTAGCAAATACAAAACGTACAGTTCAGTCATCTTTAATTTTTACAACTATTTGAAAGAAACACTGTCGCTTCGTACTTTAAATTTCACTACCGGAATCATCAGAACATTTTTTTTACTCCGTGTATTCTTGCTCTCTCCTACATTTCTATTTTGCTGGTATTTTTGGAGGAGAGTTCTGCTCTACTATAGTTATGATAATTTGATCGGCGAAGACATAGATATTTGAACTGGAAGAACAGGAAGATGCAAATCCCCCCGTAAATCCCTATGCCATACAAGCCTCAGCCGACGGTGCAGTTTAATATCTGCAGCCATGATTAAAAAGAGAAGGTGAAGCTCCATTGTAGTAATAAGAAGGATGAATGTGCAACACAGGGGCTGGGAAAAGTGGGGTGGGGGAGTTTTTTTTTTTTTTTTTTTTTTTGATGACCTTTCATCTCCCCATGTCTATGAATTATAATTCAAAAGATATGAAATCTGACAAGGAACTTTTGTTGTCCCTCAAGGCTCCAAATAATTTAGAATATTGATTCAGGTACAAACATTTTATAAAGGGTCACCAGTATTCTGCATTCGTGCTGGATCACTTTGCCATTTTTTTTTAAAAAAAAAACACATAAACAGAATAAATTTAGATTTGTAAATACACTTTTAGTTCATTTTCCAATGTAATCCATTTGGCTACATCAAATTTCTGCAGTTTGAACTGAACCCAGGCTTTTTCTCTTGTGCCCACATACCGAAAAGACAAGCTTTGGGCCTGGCTTTGATCATACTTACCAGGCCGCAGTTCAAGGATGGAATATTTGTACAGGCATCTTTTATACTGAGTGAATGTGTAACGTCTAATGTTGACAAGACGTCCTTATGAAATAATTGACAGTATAAGACTTCAATCTGACACGTCACTGTAGGTCTAAACTAGTCTGAAAGAGCAAGGAAGCAGAATAAACAGGTAAGAAAATTTTCATGTAGATTTTTCCCATTGGTTGAAATATATATATTTTCTGTGTGCTACCAGGCAAGGTGAACCATTATAATCAGAACTAGTTACATGTAATAGAATTACATAATTCAATTACAAAATAAATGTAAATGTAATCTGTTATAGTTGCTTAGAAAAAAATGTGTAAGTAAATTACAGTTACTTATGAAAATGTTGACAATTACAAAGACAGTAACATCTGAATATCTTCACACACATACAGATTTGATTGATTTCTTTCCAAAATTGCATTAACTTCTCTAAAATATGAGACATCAGTGTTTCAGGACTTTAGGACACATGCTTTATTTTTTTTTTTAAGATTAACTGTTTTGTTTTGTTTTTCCTCAGAACATTAGTAAATGTTCTATTTCCCGTGTTCCCGTGTTTCCTGTCACAGCTACGTAAAGATTTCAAAAACAGTATTATCTATAAAACTACATTTTATGATTTTAAATCTGTATTTAACCTCAGAACGATTTCAAAGTAAAAAGAGGTGTTAAGAGGTGATGAAGGATTTTAAGAATTCTGAGTACTACTGTAAGGTTAACCCTGCCTGGTTTAAATGTTAGAAAAATACATTAGAATTTCAGAAAAGTAATAAAATGTAATCAGTTACATTAAGTAACCGAAATAGTTACACTACTTATTGCATTTTAAATAGGGTAACTTGTAATCTGTAACCTGTAACCTGTAATTATTTTTACTGTAATATATTCATCTGTTCATCAAACTTGTAATCTGTAACCTATTAAATTTCCAAAGTACCTTCCCAACACTGATTATAACGTAGTGGAAAAAATAAAATAAAATAAAATAAAAAAATATTTTAAAATAAAATAAAATAAAATAAGGATGATATAATACCGATAGCGATCAACTTATTATTTTGTCTATATTGCAAATGTTTGATAATTTCAATAGAACAGATTTTAAATTACTGAAAAAAAAGAATAATTATTTTTACTGTAATATATTCATCTGTTCATCAAACTTTAAGAATTGGTACTTCAAAGCTAAATGCACCTATGAATGATTTAAAAGGTAAAAAAATAAAGTAAAAAAAAAAAAAATGCTAAGCTAAGCTAAGCTTATGTGTATATATAAAAATGATAAGAACTACAAGTTGGCTGTGGATGATAGCTGTTCACAGTGCACTTCTTTCACTTTCAGATAGTGTCTAGATTCAGTCTTAACCACCATTCTATTCAATTCAATAGGACATTAAGACATGGATGAGTCTTTGGGTCGATAGTGTCAGCAGAACTATAGCAAACTCTCTAATGGAAACCAAATTGGGTGGCTGTTTTATAGCAGTGAGGCAAAGGCAGACGCACCGAGGTTGAGGGCAATAGACTGAGGTCATACAGGTCAGAGATCAGAGCATTCTCCTATCATAAGGACAGACATCAGATTTACAATTAGACAGGCAAGTAAGGGGCTACAAATATTCACACACATACATCAATAAATAAAAATTCAAACAACTTTGCAAAAACACTATTTCATAGGCCTTTATGTTAGAATAAGTAAAGTTTAACAAGAAAACATATCAATATGTTCTGTATTGGTTTATATGCACTAAAAGAATTAGGAATTGCAATTATGTCTGATAATATTAATGCATAATATAATATAATATAATATAATATAATATAATATAATATAATATAATACAATATAATATAATATAATATAATATAATATAATATAACATATAATGATTGTTCAGGAATATTGAATGTCACTTAGAGACAAATAAAGCAATTTTGCAGTGTTTGAGCATTTGTGTTTGAAAGTGTGTGTTTACCAGTGTGAAATGACTTCCTGTCACTGAGATACACTGCACAGCTAGGTTGTTTTCTCCTCACACATTTATGTCAATAAAAGCACTGTGCGTCCGATCTGGGGACTGCCAGCGAAAACACTATAAGTAAATTAGGCACTTCAAGTGGCATGAATCACCAGTCTAGTCTCAATATCACCGCGGCGGAAGAAAGCGGAGGTTTAATGATGTAAACCATGTGAAGGTCGTCCCTCCTCTGTCACCAGTAACAGTCAAACGTCACTCTAAATTTCTCACTTGTAACAACACACACATCCTTGGATTTTCCAGGTGTGGTCAAGACTTTTTTATTGTTTTTTTTTTTATTATTATTTATGATGCCAACCCTTCAGCATTTAAAATCCTAAAATATATATTAACAGTTTTTATTTATATAATTTGGAAAGTTTAAAAGTCTTAACCCTAGAGTTTGGTAAATATTTGTAAAAGGTTTAATGTTTAAAATATGACTCCTTACCGTGCATCATTAAAGAACTGGAGCTGCTGATATTAAACTTAAATCTCAGGACCGACGTTATGATTCCTGATTACAATCTACTCCAATTCCACTCTTTGTTAGGCTTTTGTCTGCTTCAAAACCAAGTAAGCTACTTAAGAAAACACCCCTCGCTGAGTCAACTCAGCACATACAGTGTTTGATTACAGTGTTAGTTTCTACATACGTTTGTGTTCATAAACTAACAGTATCTCTTTTCACTAAAAATAACAGTGTTGCAGCTTCCTAGAATGCTAAAAGATTAGAGTGAATCGCATTTATACGCATCATTTGTGTTTCTAAGCACAGACTCTCTCCTCAACACCACAGCTGTCATAGTTGCTGCCCCCTGGAGATAGTGACTATGAAGTGCTCAAATTGGTAGTGACAGATATACACTTACACGGACAGAAATACAAACAAAGTGTACATTTACAGTTTGAACTTTGTAATTTGAGTTTAAACTTTGCCATAAACCATTATAAATTAGCTTAAAGATTCAGTGAAACAGCTTAAGGATCAAAGTTTTTCATCCTGAAACACCACAAACGGAAAACACCACAAGTTTGCTAATTGCTTGTCAATTCGTGAATTTCCAAAGAAAAAAACATAAGTTATCAATATTTTTTGGCCTTTTTCCTATAACAGAAAGTCATATTTGCATGCATCTTCAGTGTGGACAGACACATTTGTAACCCTGGACCATAAAACCAGTCGTAAGTAGCACAGGTATATTTGTAGCAATAGCCAACAATACAGTGTATGGGTCAAAATTATAGATTTTTCTTTTATGACAAAAATCATTAGGATATTAAGTAAAGATCATGTTCCATGAAGATATTTAGTAAATTTCCTACTGTAAATATATGACCAGTCATAAGGGTCAATTTTTTTTTAAAATTGAGATTGATGCATCATCTGAAAGCTAAATACATTTTAAATAGATTTCCATTGATGTATGGTTTGTTAGAATAAGACAATACAGGCCCACATTGGCTAATCGGGACAACCGAGAGAATTCCCGGTGGGCCGGTCTGTTTTTCTGGCCACGAGGGCCGGTTGGGTCTAATGAAAAAGCGTATCAATAGCACAGTTTTCTGTTTCTATTTGGCATGCTATTTATATGCAGAAATTGACTTTGCCATGCATATAATACACACTTTTCGCGTGCATATGATATGCAATTTTCGCATGTTTATGATATGCAGTGTCTTGGCATGCATATGATACGCAGTTTTGGTGTACATATAATACACGCCTACTGTATCCCACACTCCTAATCCTAACCACTGTGTATCAAATACACGCCAAAGTCAATTTCCGTGCACAAATAGTACGCCAAGTAGAAACAGAAATTCGTGGAATTGATGCTGTGGCTGCCTGCACTCACAACAGCCCCGCTCTTTATATTTATTATTTTCTCGCAGCCCCACACAGCCTACAAGTTAATGATGATGTAATTATCTTTGACTCCTCCGAGCGGCACCTTGCTAAAAAAAAAAAAGTTAGCCGTTGGCTGTAGGAGATATGATATCTTGATGGCTACAACTGAAAGAAAAAAAAAAAAAAAACCTGTGGAAAAATACAATGAATTATAAGGCTGTAAACAACTGTGCACTATTGCAGACTTATATACTGAGGTTTTAATTACATTATTTTAATATAGTCAGTGGTGTACTAAAGTGGGCCAGTCTAAGGCATGAAACTCCATGGCCGGAAATGAGTCCCACTCCGGCCCTGGGACAATATTTAGCTGAGATACAACTATTTGAAAATCTGGAATCTGAGGGTGCAAACAAAAAAAAATCAAAATACGGAAAAAAAATTGCCTTTAAAGTTGTCCAAATGAAGTTTATAGCAATGCATATTACTAATCAAAAATTAAGTTTGAATATATTTACGGTAAGAAAAAAAATCCAACATATCTTCATGGAACATTATCTTAATATCCTAATGAATTTTGGTTCATATTGATAAAATCAATCATTTTAACCCATACATTGTAATTTGGGCTATTGCTACAATTACGCCTGTGCTACTTAGAAATGGTTTTGTGGTCCAGGGTCACATATATCAAAACTTAATTTCTGATTACTAATATGCATTGCCAAGAACTTCACTTGGACAACTTTAAAGAAGATTTTCTCAATATTTAGATTTTTTAGGGACTTTCAGATTCCAGATTTTCAAATAGTTATATCTCTGCCAAATATTGTACATACATCAATGGAAAGCTTATTTATTCAGCTTTCAGATGTAATCTCGAATTCCAAAAACTGACCCTTATGAATGGTTTTGTGGTCCAGGGTCACATTTCTTAAAGTTTAAAACACACATCAGGTTTGGCATTGGCGTGAAGAGTTATCTAAATATCACAATACATAAAATCTTGACAAAAATTAAGAGATGCACATAAATGCTGATGTATTACTCTCTCCCTATCTGGCCATCTCTTTCAACTCCCATATAAGAGGGTCAGAGCAGATATGAGGGCAGCTGAGCTCTGGCTGTCCAGAAATGGTTTCCTTCACAACAATGTATAAAGAAGTCAAGGTGAAATTCCCCGAGAAGCTGTAACTTTTCAACATGCAGTTGTATAGTCAGATAGATTTACACGCTTCCGTGACTGACTAACAAGGTCAAGAGCAGGAGGCTAATAAAAATGGAAAAAAAGAGAAGAAGAGAGAAACAGAACTCGTCTCTCGCCTCGTGATCGCTCCACATTTACTCGTGAGATCAGAAACATAAAAAGTTATAATGACCGTACGATCACATTAAGGCAAAGTCTGTTGCATGCTAACTTCGAGGACGCTCTAAATCCAGCTATTCTTTTCCTTCGGCCCTCTTTCTATTTTCTCTCACGCGCTGACCCGCGGCTTCCGATGTCACAGACACATTAAAGGCGAGTTTATTATCAGGCCGGAGAAAGACAACACACTCAGTGCCTGAATTATGACGACAGTTGGAAATCCGTTGTCTCAAGCATGAAGCCAAATGGACTGTATTTCTTCTCTCTGTAAAAACATACATCATTGAGGGCTGAAGGGCAGACTCTCAGTAGGTAAGCGTTCTGTAGTCGTGGCCCTCGCTTAACCAGCACTGGGGGCCAGATCACTCTGATAAAGCAACTATTTAACCCCGACTTGAACTCCCACTGAAAATACAACCCTCATATGGCACTATCTCCGAGAGGTCGAGAATAAAACAGCGACGGGAAAGAAAATATCACGTGCGTCCGATGAGCCAGAGAAAGCAAACATTTGCTCAAATTCATAAGCTTGTTATTTGGGTTTGCCTAAGATCTTATCACCTATCCTGATCCAAAACACTTACAGATAGTAAATATTGTCTGGGGAACTTAAACATCTCATTTTTGTCACCCGATTGATATAAGCTAACTTCATGATTTTTTTTTCAGCCTCTAGAAATTAACAGCATTTACATTTCTGATCGTCCTCACAACCACTCAAGCAAAATGCATCTTAAACAAAAACCTCGACAGCTGTCAATCAGGCGTCTGTCACTAGTAAGTTTCCCAGGGTTGGGCTGTGTGCTGGCATCCCCACGGTGTTTTCAGATAAACAGTTCCTATTACACTGCAAACAGCTCTTCGTGCCCTCCCCTCCCCCTTCGAAAACAGAGTCATAATTCAAAACAAATGATTCCAGGCTTTGATGAGAGCACTTTTATGGGTCACAGAGAGTGAACCTCCCTACCGACATCTGTTTGATTTTATCTACTTGAACTTTATCCTCAGCCGGAGATTTATCGGCCTGCACTGGACCGAGCCTGTTAAAGTCGCCGTAACAGACAGGGTGAGAGAGGGACCGGGGGCTGCGGAGGGGTGATCGTGAACGATCGTGCGAGTAAATGAGTGTAGGAGAGCGAGTGTGTGAATTAATTAGTCGCAATGAGTGAACGAGTGATTAGTTGTGCAACTGAGGAAAAAGAAATGGCCAGCAGGAATCTGTGAGAGTGGACCAGAGACCAGAAGATTACAGATAATAACAAAAGATGTCATAAAGTCTTCATAAAAATCATTAGGGAAAACAATATATGTTTAACAAAAAATGTGTCACATACACCACCAGTCAAAAGTTTTTGAACAGTAAGATTTTTAAAGTTTTAATGTTTCTATTAGGCTCAAGGCTGCAACAAAAATGCAGAAAAACTGCGATATTCTGAAATATTATTATGATTTAAAATAATGGTTTTCTATTTTAATATACTTTAAAATATAATTTATTCCTGTGATTCATAGCTGAATTTTCAGAATCATTACTCCAGTCTTCAGTGTCTGAAGCTTAACTTGTTTTTGTTTTGTTTTGTTTTTTTGGAGACTGTGATTCTTTTTTTTAGGATGAATAAAAAGTTAAAAAGAACAACATTTATTCAAAATAGAAGTCTTTTCTAACATTGTAAGTCTTAATTATCACTTTTTATGAATTTAACACATCCTTGCTGAATTACAGTATTAAGTGCATTAAAAAAAAAAATTGTATTGACCTTAAAATTTTAAACTGTAGTTTATGTTGTTACACAAGATTTCTATTTTAAATAAATTATGTTCTTTCTAACTTTTTATTCATCAAAGAATCCTGAAAAAAAAAATAATATGCTGAAAATTCAGCTTTGCATCTCAGGAATAAATTAGATTTTAATATATATATATATTAACAAATAGAAAGCTGTTATTTTACATTGTAATAATATTTTACAATATAATATTTTTTTCTGAATTTTTGATCAAATCCCAAACTTTTAAACAACAGTGTATATATGCTAATACAAAGATTGTTTAATGCTTTTGAAAGAAGTGTCTTATGCTAAACAAGGCTGCATTTGTTTGATTAAAATTCAGTAAAACAGTAATAACGTGAAATATTATTACAATTAAAAATTAAAAATTAAACATTTAATTTATTCTTGTGATGGCAAATTAGAATTTTCAGAATTTTCATTGTCACAATATCCTGCAGAAATCATTCAGATATGCTGATTTGCTGCTCAAGAAACATTTATTATTATTATTATTATTATTGATTATATCATCAATGTTGAAAACAGTTGTGCTGCTCAATGTGTGTAAACTGTGAAAATCCATTTATATATATATATATATATATATATATATATTTTTTTTTTTTTCAGAATTCTTTGATGATTAGTTCAAAATAACAGCATTTACGTGAAATAGAAATCTTTTGTAACAATATAAATGTCTTAACTGTCAATTTTGATCACTTTAATGTATCCTTTCTCAGTAAATGTACACTGTAAAAACTATACTGTTAAATTTACAAAAAAAAGAGTAAGTTTAAAGTGTTAATCTTTCATCTCTTTAACTTTACACTTTTTAACTACAGTGGTACTTGCGAAAATACTCCCCAAAAAAGTCTTTAAAAAAATGTCTGTAAATTCTCTCTTCTGTTCCTTGTTCTATTAGCGTGTGTACTAGTTGTTCATTTGCTGTACGTGTGGTTCAGGCAGCAGGTCAAAGCCCTGGTCAGAACTCTGAGATTCCCAGACTCTAAAGGGCCTATAACTCATTCCCAAGCCTGCCTTAGACCCAGTCTCCTCCTGGCTCTTTCCAGCTCTGAAATATCCTTTCAAAGGCCTGGTGCTGGAGACAGATACTGAGGTGTTTGAGATAAGGTTGGAGATGCATTAAGGGATTTTCCCTTTTAAAGTTGTCAAAGATTTTTTTCTCTCTCTCTGCAACCCCTTTTCAGTCATACATTTTTCCCAGAGGCTTGTGAAAGGAAACTGAAAAAATAGGTGAGCCAAAAAAGAGAGAGAAGCAGCATATTAAGCACGGGGGGCTTAGGCTTGTGGTCACTTCACAGCTCATAAAGGATATGGAGGGAGACTGTGAAGAGGGCCCAAATGCAGAGACTTAAGGGACAGGCAGAAGAAAAGCTCAGCTACATTTAAAAGCGGCGGTGGAAGCCAGGTCAGAGAAAACCTCTCCTCAGGTAGATCGCTGAGACTCCAGCCAAATAGAAGAAGAAGACAAGTAACACAATCTGCAACAAAGCACACTTTTGTACAGAGTTTTATTAAAGACTCTGGGGGGAAAAGTCAGACGGAAAGCCAACTTTGCAGACATCGCAAAGAGAGTCGAATACTTCAGGTGAACAGAAAAGTCCGAAGGGTTTTATGCAGGAGAAAGTTCTTTACTTTTCTTTTGTGAAAAATTAAATCATTGTGTTTGTAGATTAACAAACAACCTTTTTTGGTCTTTCTTTAAAGGATGGTTCACCCAAAAATTAATTTACCCATCCTCATGTTTCAAACTTGCTTGACAGGTCATATGTCATATAAAACAATACTTACATAGATGTGAATCAATACTTCCACAATTTTACTTTAACAAGCCTCAGATATCAACAAAATCTCTGCTTTTACAAACTAAAGTAGGCCTGGTATAAGTTTGTTGAAGATGGAGGTGGACTGACAATCTGTTAATGCTATGAAGCTACTTGAAATGGGAAGTTGAATCAGAATCACGCTGAATCACTATTAAGGTTTGAGTCCAGTGTGACAGTTAGCATTTATCGAAAAGCCGTCAAAATACATCTTACTCCACATAAACAGCCTTCTTGTCTTCTCCTTTGTCTTCTTCGCTCTCTCTGGAGTGGTTTAGGGGTGGTTGGAGGGGGTTTTGTCCAGCTTGAGCAGAGATTAAAGTTAGACTGTGATTGGGAGCGTAAGTTGACTCTGAGCATTAAGTGGGATTAAAGTTGGGCTGGCTGTGGCAGGACCTGAACACATTCACTGTTATGCACTGTTGCAGACCCCCTATTCATCTAAAGATTTTGAAAGCACGGAAGAGAAAGAAAGAGAGAGAGAGAGAGAGAGAGAGAGAGAGGGAGAGAAGTGTGTGTCGGAGGGGTTCTGCAGGCCCATTTGTTATTTTAAATGTGGCTGTGAGTGTCTGAATTGAGGGACGAATTAATCCATTAATCCAAAATTAGTATAAAAGATCAGTTCTTGCCACTGAAGCATAGCAGAGCCGATCATGGGGCAAAGAACAGCATGCACTGGGTGACTGAGCATTTGAGTATGTTTTGAGTGCACAAGAATATCATTATATGCACTGAAGTGTGTATCTGAGTCAGTCGGCGTAGGGTGCGACAATGTAAAATGCAATAAAGCGTAATTTTTAACTCCACTTTTCATGCAAATCTGATATGAAGAAGTATTTGCTCTATTCTGAATTTTAACACAAATTTTTTCGAATTTAAGCATACTTTTGGTTTAACTACCTACGTTTAGCTTGAAAGACATGAGACTTTAAGGGAAAACAAAGGCCCAAACATGGTTGGAACGTCTCCTGACAGCATTGCTGTGTCATGACTGGCTGCAATCAAAACAATACCATGAACACAATACTGTGACTCAAGGTTGGGAATTAAAAGCATCTTAAAGATATAATTCACCTGTCATCATTTACTTACCCTCATGGTACTTTCTATTGTGCAACTAAAAATGCTTAAGATTATGCTTGCAATAAATGTTGCTCCCTGAATGATCCACAACTGTTTTTTGTTTGTTTGTTTGTTTGTTCATTTGTTTTTAGTGACGTTTGTTCATGAATCCCTTGCTTGTCCTGAACAGTTAAACTGCCTGCTGCCTGTCAGGTCCCACAAATTCTTTGGGTTTTCATCATTTTTGTGTATTTGAATCCTTTCCAACAATGACTGTATAATTTTGAGATCCATCTTTTCACACTGTCAACTGAGGGACTCATATGCAACTATTATGGAAGGTTCAAATGCTCACTGATGCTTCAGAAGGAAAAATTATACATTAAAAAAACCTTTAAGAAAACCTAAGAAAACCTAAGAAACCCGGGGGGTTGGGGGGTGAAAACCTTTGATCAGAATGAAAATGATTACATTTTTTCATTGTTGTTTTTTGTATTTTTTGTTTTTTTTGGCTAAATATCATATTTCTTTCATTTAGTACTGCCCTTCAGAAGCTACAGAAGATACTTTCAGTGAATTGCGAAAGTTTAGGAACCTCCTGCAGAATCTGTGAAAATGTGAATAATTTTAACAAAATAAGAGAGATCATACAAAATGCATGTTATTTTTTATCTAGTATTGTCCTGAGTAAGATATTTAACATAAAAGATGTTTACATATAGTCCACAAGAGGGAAAAAAAACCCTGAAATTATTAAAATAACCCTCTTCAAAAATTTGGGAACCCTTGATTGTGTGTGTTTACCTGGATGATCTACGACTGCTTTTTTGTTTTGTGATGGTTGTTCATGAGTGCCTTTTTTGTTCTGAGCAGCTAAACTGAGCACTGTTCTTCAGAAAAGTCCTCCAGGTCCTGCAGATTCTTCAGGGACTTTTTGAATTTGAAGATCAAGGTAAACTACTTAATTTGTCTTCTGGGAAACATGCAAGTATCTTCTGTTGCTTCCGACGGGCAATACTAATTGGAAATATATATATATATATATATATATATATATATATATTTCAATAAACAATTTGGATCTTCATCCTGTTCAAAAGTATTCACCCCCCAGCTCTTAATGCATCGTGTATCCTTCTGAGGCATCAGTGAATGTTTGAACCTTTTTTAATAGTTGTGTTGTGTCCCTCAGTTGTCCTCAGTGTGAAAAGATGGGTCTCAAAATCATACAGTCATTGTTGGAAAGGGTTCAAATATGAAAAAAAGATGCTGGAAAACTGAAGAATCTGCATTTTTCTGAAGAACAGTGCTCAGTTTAACTGTTCAGAACAAACAAGGGACTCATGAACAACTAACACTAAACAAAAAAACACAGCTGTGGATCATTCAAGTAACAACACTATTAAGAATCAAGGGGTTGTAAACTTTTGAACGGGGTCATTTTTATAAATTCAACTATTATTTTCTCTTGTGGACTATATGTAAACATCTTTTATGTGAAATATCTTATTCAAGTCAATACTAAATAAAAAATAACATGCATTTTGTATGATCCCTCTTATTTTGGTAAAATAATTAACATTTTGCAGATTCTGCAAGGTGTATGTAAACTTTTAACTTCAACTGTAGCTCACAAGTCATATGGACCACTTTGATTGTATTTTCGTATTTAATTTCTTGTTCCCATTCATCCATAATTGCATTGGAAAAAGAAAGAACACATTTTTAAGTTTCCTCTTGTGTTAAAAGAAGTTATACAGTCTGGAACGACATGACGGTTACTAAATAGAGAGATGAATTTTTTTTTCTCTGAATGATTTCTTTACTACACCTGCTAAACTTTCACACACATCCATGTTGATCATTTGTTCAGCAGTAATAATTTGTTGCAAATGGACAGGCCACTCATAATAGTTTTTTTTTTTTTAAAGTCATTTATCTTTCTCGCACACCTGCTGGTGTGTATATAGTTCAATCGTCACCGGCCTGCTGCACTGACAACAGCTATTGCTTCTCTTTCCCCTAACATTTTCAAACAGTCTCCTCGAGCGATTAACAGAGTGAATGTGAGTTCATTCTCCAGGCATAAACGCCCAGCATGTCTACATGGGACATTTCCTGTGCTAATGAAATCCAGAGCAGAGCAGTCAAAACTTAACTGACCTCTCAGCATGAGGAATCATCTCCAAAAACACCCTAAACATTCCCCTTTTCCAGTGAGCATCTAAAAAAACGCCCCCCATTTCGTTTTATGATTTTCAGCTTGTTGGTAACAATAAGCAATATAAAATGTGCAGTAAACGTAGTGCTGCCAAACTGGCTGCGGCCAGTGAAACTGAAAGGGGGGGAAAGAAAAAAAAAAAAAAGAAAAAAAATTGGACAGACTTCTACAATTTGTAAAAGAAGGAAGGAGAAAAGCCATAAAAATGTTGTAAATGCATGAGAAATGCATCAAAAGTACATCAGCCAAATAAAAAGAAATTACATAGACTAAAGCAAATGAAAAACAGAAAATACCACACGTCACTCATTTACCCAAACATGTCATTGCTGCAAAACTAGTTAAAAGCTGTGTTAATGCTCTTAAAGCATTAGTAATGAAACCTTCAAAGTGTCTATCAATGCAGCGTGTATAAGGAAGCCGAATTTTACAGTCCCTGGCGTTGGCAAATAGTTTCCGAAATACATATATGTAAGCATTTCTCTCTTTTATTATTCAAAGAGATTTATAGAGCTGGAGTAAATTACAGTGGCCTTGAAAAAGAAACCAAAAATCATCTCCTCCATCAGTTTGACTCTGCGTGTGCCAAAACTTGGCCTTTTAACTCCACAAGCCTCTCTCTTTCTCGAGCCCCCTTCTCTCCCGTCAGTGTACGTAGCATGTGAACAACAGATCTGACATAAATGAAAGAGCAGAGAGGCATAAAACAACACGGCTCTTTCTGCTTTCGGAGACCTAATACTGCACTGGGCCGCAAAACCCAATCCCACACACATGCACATGCAAACACACACAAACATAAACTTTTGATACGCATTCAGTATGATACATGTATATTATCGCTGCTTTTTCGTTTGCAGATGTGACTGCAATGCAATTTTGGCTACAAAACGCAAATGCTGAACAGATGAATGGAAGACATGGTAACAAACACACACACACACACACACAAACACCCCCACCTCCTCGCAACCACCCGGCATTTGGGCTAAGATTAGACAAATTAAATAGTATTATTCACGTCAGTGGTGCAGCTGTGCTTTAAAGTGGCTTCGTGTTAACTATCAAAATGGTTTGCTTTGAAAGCCACAGTCTTTCCCTTCATTGGCTAAATGAAAAAGCCCTCCTGCTCCCGTTGGGTGGGAAGATTTTTTTTATTCGCTCATGCAATGGAAAAATCATGGCTGCCTTTGACTGCACCAAAGGCTTTGGAACGATTCGAAGATCAGATGTTTTAATTCTCTGGATGAGGTTTACAGGGTGGTATTGGTTTTTCATCAGAATTGACAAGATTTTTTCTTATGGTGCATGTAAGCGATTATGAACATGTATAGTGTATTGCAGTTTGTTCTGTAAATGTGCACATACTGTCTAAATCTCCCTGCTGTGGGGACAGATGAACATGTCAGTCTCTATGTGCTCTCCCTCTGAGCTAAGAATGGATGTTCAGCTAGACACGAGCCAGAGGGATGTGTATGTGCAGTCCAACACCAGCCAGGGACAATGATGGATCTTCAGGCATATCATCACCTGCGTACATGTGTAACACACTGTGTCAATGTGTGTGAGTATAAAAAATCGTAAAAGAGAGAGTGTGCGAGAAAGAAATGGAGGGAAACCAAGGAGAATGTAGATATGAAAGGTTCCGGAAGACAATATATCATTAAAGTCAACATGAAATCAAAATTGACCCTATCTATTTTCTTAATGCATGTTCTTGGTCTTATTGTGAACGATTTATCAGTGCGTGTTATTCCAAAGAAAAACAGAAATGTCTGTCCTTACAATATTTCATTAAAATGTAACATGTTCTCCCTCTAACAAAACTTTCCTTTTCTGCTGACATCACTTTGGCTGCACAGGCTATTGGATAATGTTAACCAATAGTCAAATAGCTATTAAGTCATTTAGTTTTAGTAAAGTCACAGCCTGTCTGGCTCCTTTCTGGTAACACCCACTTTTCACAATACAGTCAGGTTCTGGCCTAGATTTGTCTTGCTGAATAGCTTGTTAAAATTAAATAAATAAACTCAATATTTTTAATTACTCAGTGTTTTATTTCTTTAAATACAAAATAAACTGAAAATATTTAAGAGTAAAAGAGAAAGAGAATAAAAGTTTGTTGTTAGAAAGATGAAGGTTTCAGTGCCGTAAAAAAAAAAAAAAAAAAAAAAAAAAAAAAAAAAATCTAAAATTACAAGATTAAAGTCAAAATATTTTGAGAGTCAAATATTGCAAGAATAAAGTTGAAATTACAAGAATAAAGTTGAAATGTTTCAAGCATAAAGTCGAAATTACGAGAATACAGTCTAAATGTTTTGAAAATAAAGCTGAAATTATGAGAATAAAGTCAAAATGTTTGGAGAAAGTCAAAATGTTTCAAGAATAAATTAGAAATTACAGAAATAAAGTCTAAATGTTTCGAGAACAAAGTCGAAATTACAAAAACATAATCAAAATATTTCAAGAATAAAATCGAAATTACGGGAATAAATTTGAAATGTTTTGAGAATTAAAGCGAAATTATGAGAATAAAGTAAAAATTAGGAGAATAAAAAGTCAAAATTTTTCGAGAATAAAGTCAAAATTTAAAGAATAAAGTCAAAATGTTTTCAGAATAAAGTAAAAATTACGTGAATAAAGTCGAAATGTTTTGTGAACAAAGTCTAAATTACAAAAAAATAAAATCGAAATTACGGGAATAAAGTCGAAATGTTTTGAGAATCAAGTCAAAATTACAAGAATAAAGTCAGAAAGTTTCGAGAATAAAGTTGAAATGACAAGAATAAAGTCGAAATGTTTTGAGAATTAAAAAAAAAAAAAATTTTTTTAAATGTAAAAAGAATGTAAAAAAAAATGTAAATTATAATATTTTAAGGACTCGCGGACACAACTCAATATCAAGAATCTGATATTTATTAACAGACTGAACAAGAACAACTTTTTATCTTAACATCAGCTCACACACCCAATCGACATTCCTTTGGGGGGCGCCGTAGCTGACTTATTTAACCCTTTTTAATACACAAACATATGTGGCATTATTAGTGGACATCATACTCACAGGGACAGTATGCTTGGAAATAATATTTTATGTCTTTGATTGCATTCGTTATTTGTAGTGCGCCAGCCCCCCCAATAGCAATAAGCTTTGTGCTTTTTGTACTTTTAATACAAAAATTCTCAGCTTTCATAATCTGTTTTATAGCAAGTATACAGTAAACAGTATAGCCTAATATAATGAAATAAATGTCTCATTATTGTAATCAGAAAGATGATTGACTCACATGCCGCTTAAACTGAAGAGAATATGGTGATCTGTCACACCAAATTAAAGAGCGTGAAAAAACCATTGTTGTAAGACATATTGTTTGTATTTCGCTATAAAACTGACAGATTTTGAAAGCTGATGCGTTGAAATTTCTCCTATTGCTTGCGCAATAGGCTAGGATATACTCTCCAAATATAATAATTTTAATCTCGTAATTGCTACAATTTAAATCTCGTCATTTTGACTTTATTCTCAAAACATTTTGATTTTATTCTCATAATTTTGACTGAACCCAGCATTTGGATTAGAAAATAATAATAATAATAATAATAATAATAATAATAATAATAACCCAGCATTTTTTAGAGTGCAACTTAATTGTATTAACTAAAACTAGTTTGGGACTGCTATTAAAGCCTTACCATATTGGCTGTTTATTTATCAGTATTAGTCATATACTTGCAATTTTTATGTATGTTAGGTAAAGGGAGGCGGGAGTACTTGTGTATGTGTGTCAACAATTTTTGTGGAATACGTATTTTATTAAACAAACAACATATCTCCTGAAAAAGTGGGCTGCGGCTTGATGACCATGGGAAAATGTGGGTGCCATGGCCAAACCAGTTGAGAACCACTGAGATATATAATATGCTAATTATACCAGATTATACAATTAACATGGTTAAGAATGTAAAATCATGTTACCATGCTAAAAACAAATTAGCAACAGATGTTTGCTACTGAAGTGAGTTGACAAAAGCAGTTTTTAGTTAAATGAAATGGATTGATTATTCACTCACTGAAACACAAATCACAGGGCACTCATTGCTGACAGAGGATGTAGTTTTGCAGACCAGTGATTTGGACTGGACAATCCTGTGGGGAGAGTCAGATTAGTATGTGGCTCAGCCAGTACCCTCACACTCTTGGCAGCCTCAGCGAGAATCCTTGTTTTGAACGAGGATGTGCTTATGTTTTGAAGCTGAAGTTTATGCAAACGTCCCGTTCGGCTGACCGACATGATCAAACGAAAGTAATAAGCATAAAATAATGTGTTGTGTGTTAGAGATTGTGGTCCGGGCAGAGCGTTTCCAACACTTGATTGAATCCGGCCTTCCTCACGCCTCGGAGAAACTCGAGCCGGCTCTCCGTCTGCCCAGCACCCCGCCCAAAGCATAACAAAGATTTGAGTCGCAGTTTCACATTTACTGAGGGATTATTCACCCTGTCTGTGTGCTTGGATCCCAGAGCTAATAATTTTTACTTTTACTGCCTCCATTAGAGCGAGGGGGTGATAGCAGTTAGCCTTGTATTTATTTCACAGAAAGCCAGTGTAATGGTGTGTTGTTCAAGGCCCATGGTAACGTGACAATTCAAAGTGAGTCAGAAGTAAGAGTTACGTAAAACAAGGTACCAAGAAAAACAAGTTGAGCAATGATGTTCCTGAATCACTTCACTTAGAAACGATGCAGCTGAATGAAACTCAATTCCAATGTTGATTTTTATAGTTTTGTCTCTCAAGGCATTGTAACTGCAGGATATTTTTAATAATCATATAGGCCAGCATATGCAGTGGCGAGAATGATGACAATGCAGATCACAATTCCAGAGGAGAAAAACACCCACGACGTTAAGCGAATGGGACTATTGCCAAAGACAAGACTTGTGGCGCTCGGCTTCCTGCAACACAAGGAATCATTCTTCGGTTAGTGGTTGTTTGAAAAGCTGATAGTCCCTCCCAAATGAGCCATTAATGATTGATGAGTTTTTTTGTCACCATAACACATACACAGCGTTCATTCAGAGGTTTAATGTACGTATTAAGAGCACTGGAAAGAGCGTGGGTGTGTGCGAGAGTGTAGGCCCATTACTAAACGCGTTTTTACACTGCCGAGTGTATGGGTGGGGCCCAACCGTTCCCCACCAACAATTCAGCATGCGTGCCTAACGATGACTCCCAGAATATAAATATTAAATTTTGTATGAAATGTGGGGTGTCCATGTGCAAGAGTAATTATGTTCATTTTCTGCATCACTTAAACATGTATTGACAAGAAAGGGAAAAAACGGCAAACAAAGTGGTGAATACGAATCTGTAGCTCAAAAATACTTCATACTGATAGTCGGATTGCATGGGCACCTCTGTAAACACACACACACACACACACACACACACGTGCATGCACACGTTAAAAAGTTTGTGGTCAGTAAGATTTTTAAAATGAGTTTGTAAGACGTCTCTTATGCTCACAAAGGAGGCATTTATTTGGTCCAAAACACAATAAAAACTGTAATATTGTGAAATATTATTAGAATTTAAAATAACTCACCGCCATGTCATCCAAGATGCTCATGTCTTTCTTTCTTCATCCGAAAAGAAATTAAGGTTTTTGAGGAAAATATTTCAGAATTTTTCTCCATATAGTGGACTTAAATGGGGAACAGCTTAAAAGGACCCTACGTGATCCCAGTTGAGGAATAAGGGTCTTATCTAGCAAAATGACCTGCCATTTTCTAGAAAAATTTAAATTTATGTACTTTTTATATCACAAATGCTTTGCGATGTGCTTCTACAACTTCACGCATCACGCATAGGCGTAAATCAAGGAGGGGGGGGGGACAGATGATGCTGGAACATTAATAAAGTAGTCATGACAAAAATGATGATATCTGATGTATTATTCTTTGAGCGATTATAAGGTCACCAAGCTTAGCTTGTTTAGTACCGTAGCTTGTCACTCACTATGACTAACACGGCGAAAAGCCTGTGTGAACTGATATTAGGCTAATATTGTAGACCTACCGATGTGTTGGGTTTTGCTCAATATGATGTTAAGTGACAGATCAGTGTGCTTGGTGTGGTTGAATATCTAAATAAGAGACGTCCTCACTCCTCAGTCCCAGACGAAACCTAAAACACTATGTGGAGGATGCAAAATATTTCAGTAATTATAATATGACCGCATGCTGAACCGAACTCATATTTAAACACGGTCTCCATGCAAAGTACACATGAAATTATATAAATTTACGCCCTTGGCATTACGTAATCATAGAAAGGTCACACGTGGTTAGTTCTTCATCTGTGTACTTCAGTTCAAAAAGGTACAGTAGGGTGAAAAATTCTCATTTTCTCCTCCAACTTCAAAATCTCCGACATCCTTGTTTTACCGTTTTTTTTGGAAAAAGCTAGTGCAAGATGAGCATTTGTGGTTAAAAAGCATACAGATTGTTTTTTTTTTTTTTAAGAAAATGACTGATCGTTACGCTAGATAAGCCCCTTGGGATCATGTATAGCCCTTTGAAGCTGCATTAAATTGATGCAATTTGGACTTTCAACCTTCAAGTTCACTATATGGAGAAAAATCCTGGAATGTTTTCTTCAAAACCTTAATTTCTTGTCATACTGAGAACATAAGTTGATGAATTAAAAAAAAAAAAAAAAAAAAATCACATTGGCTCTAAACGTTCATGTTCAAAATTATTCAACCCCCAAAAGTAAAATTTCGTGCAGAATCTTTTATTTTTTAAAACCACCAATAAAGGCTGCTTAGAAGTGCTTAGAAGCTTCTGTCACCTCTTTCATTCAACCAAATATTTTCAATGACAATTAAATCTAGAGACTGAACTGGCCACTCAAGAACATTCTATGACTGATCCCTGAACCAAGCATAAGTATATTTGGATGTATGCTTTGGGATGATTGTCCTGCATGAAAGTCCATTGATCATTAGCTTCAGTCTTTGCACCAAAGGCATCACAATTCTTGCCAAAATGGCCTGAGACTTTAAAGAATCCATGATATTCCTTCATACGGTAATGTTTTTCACATCCTGCTACAGTAAAACAACCCCATAAGTGGACTGGCCCACCTCCATGTTGGACCATGGAGATGGTGTTCTGCTGCTTACAAGCTTTGCCTTTTTTTGCACCAGACATACCACTGATCCATAGGTTTACAAAGTTCCAGCTTTGTCACATCACTCCATAAAACATTCTTCCAGAACTCAGGTCTATCCAAATGAAGTTTTGGAAGGTTCAAGCTGGCCTTTTTGTTCTTCTTGGTCAAGAGTGGTATTCAGCAAGATGCCCCAACATGAAAGCGAGACAGTTTTGACAATTTTGTTCCCTACTATAAAAACAATGACTTAAAATGGCAATGTTTAATAGGGGTTGGATACTTATGAAATAGTTGTCTTATTAAAAAATTATTATATATGATGCTTTTGATGATATCGATGCAATAATATTTTATAAAGACTTGGATCTTCATAAAAGCTTGCACTTGTAAAGTACTGCAGTCTCTGAGGGGTTAAATAATTTTGATTGCAACTGTAATTCTAGCAAACACTGACATTTCACAAAATAAAAACTGCTGTCTGTAATCTTACTGTGGTGCGTTTCGCTAAAGCGTGTGGCTTCATGATTGTAAAAGTGTGCTAAAAGGGGCTATTTGAAAAACGATTTCAGCAATTGGTTTCATATCCTCTGGATCACAGTGTGAAAATACTTGATATCACTATCAGCTTTAAATTTCGTAATCGGCGCACCCCTAATAGCTACTAAAATTGTGACCACAGAACAGTGATACACAGTGTACTGCGAGAAATATGAACTGTTACACCCCTAGAGTGCTCATATGTGAAAGCGGGATAATTTCAGAAAGAGATTCAAAAAGTGAGTCAGAATGTTTGCGAGTGTGTGTGTGTGCGTTTTGGATAGAGTGGAATCATCTCCCTCCGCAGGCTGTGATTTATGCAAGGCACACTTGAACGTGTGAGTGGAGTCAGCGTTTTGAAGATGGTTAAAAAAAAAAGTAGGGGGAAAAAAGAGGGGTGACGCTAGAACCGCACTGTTTAACATTCACATGTTTTACATTTCCAGCCTCTGCGAGGATGACATTTCATTTCTTACTACAAGTCATCTCGCCCTGCCTAATTCAATTTACTCCACAGCCTGTCCCCCATTACCATCCTCCTTCTGAGAAGCCTCTTCAATCTCCAGAAGAAGAAAAAAATGTAACACATTATGCCGTTTTTATCGCCCTGAGCTGAGAGCCAAGTTGCAAATGAGTGTGTAAATAAAAATCGACTTTGCCTCTAATTTTATCTTGTAGTTTGATTGTCCAGGCCAAAGGCCTGAACAAAGCAAGCACAAAGGTTGCTAATGCTAGCAGGTTAAGGGCCACACATCTTTCTCTAGTTAGGTGGATTGCTGAACAGGGTGGGTGATTAATGGAGGTTTTTGGGGGATTCTTCTCTGCGGTACATTCTCTCTCAAACAGCCCCACACGCCCTGCTGTTCGTTTGTCTATCTGTCTGTCTGTTTGTCTCTCTTGGTGTCTGTACAACTTGCATTCAAAAACTGTGCTTTGAGCTTCCAAACTGTCTTATAAACTTGTTCAGTTATGTTTTCACAAAGCCATCTTTTCAGTGTAGTCCATGTCAAGCTGTCTTTGTAAAGCCATCCTACCAATACCATTTAATTTGTTCCATCCCTCACACAGATTCACTTCTGAAGGTTAAAGCTAATCTAAAACATGGTACAACCATTACCAGTACATTCAGTAGAAACATCAGTGTTGGCTAGACAGACAAGAATCACATGCTCAACACTGACATGGAGTTAGAGATGGTACATAATGTGTTCTCTGCATTATGTTGTGGTAATATTGCAGTGAACACTCTTTGAAAGTTGAATAAAATGAAATGTTCTTTTAAAAATTATTTTTAAGCATACAAAATTAGGGTTGGAAAGTTTTTGAAAGAAAGTATCTTTTGCCAACCAAGGCTGCATTTATTTATTTCAAATATTTTTTTCTATTTAAGTATATTTAGGGGTTCAAGCACGCAGCGCTGAAACCCTATTGTAATTGTTAGAATGGTCACAAACCAGTGATCTCCACATAAAACTGATCGTGCAGACCAAACCGTAAATCGCAGAGATTTGAAACTTGGAGAAATAGTAAAACTCACACTGCCTGCAATGTGACCAAGGCTCGCCCCAATCGGCCTGATGGGGGTGCTACGGCAAAAAAAACCTCCTAAACCGTCAGCCGCAGGCTCAACTGTCTTATGTCGTTGGAATCTTTGAATCATGGCGGACAAAACGGATTTGAGTATAGAAATTTTAGAATATTTTAAATTTTTTGAAAAACTAGGTTTTTCGCCCATATATCTTTTTATATCATATATCGGGATGTGATATCTTTGCCAAACTCAGAACACTTATGTAAGAGCTCAATGTGAGGTCACAGGAAAAAAAACAATAAAAATTGCGGCGCTTGGCCACTTGGTGTTGCTGTTAGAGGGAAAAACTGCACAACCATTTGTCTTTTTAACATGAAAATTGGTGTGCATAGCCTTGCTCCAAAGTGCCACAAGTGTCTATAAGGACATTTGCGTGTCTCAAAAAACGAATGAACTTTAAGCACCAGTTAGACAAGCTTGACGGAGGCTGATCGGAACAAAACTCGGTGGGCCTATTCGACTAACGGCCCCCAAAGTTCTGAGAGAGATTTGAAGAAATCAGCCACTGAGAGGCGATATCATTTTTTTTCAAGGGCGTAAACGATTGTACGTTACGCAGTTTTTCGCACATATGCACAATATTTGTATCATGCAATAGAACTCATTTCTCACTTCATTCAAAAAACTACTTTTTGAAAACTAGTCCTAGGTTTTTTGCTGGGGAAAAAAAAAACACTGCAGTACAATTCTCTAAACTCTCTTGGTCAATAATTATCAAACAAAAATGTTGACATTTACTCTTACGCTATAATGAGGTTATTCAGAAAAGGGGCCAGTCCAAATTTACTCCAAATCCTATAAAGCCTAAAAGAAAACTCAAAACTTCACAAACACGGTGAACACATGAGACAGGTGATACTAAACAAGCATGCAAAGTTTTAAGGAGATCGCATCACAGCTGGCACTTTAACAGTCATAAACGTTAAAAAAACAACAACAACAAAAAAAAACAATAATTGTTAAATGGTAAATTACCTGGATTTGCCAAAAAAGATTTAGGTGGCTACAGGCTTGCTAAGTAATGTCTTTTTTCATATGTGCTTAAATGCCTGAAAGCGCTTGAACCCTGGTAAATGCTGCTTGCTGCTAGATTTCCATATGTAATTCATTCCTATGATGGCAAAAGCTGAATTTTCAGCAGCCATTACTCCATTCTTCAGTATCATATGATCCTTCAGAAATCATTATAATACGCTAGTTTGATGCTGAAGAAACATACTCTTTATACTCTTACCAGGGTTGAAAACAATTATGCTGCTTAATTTTTTGTGGAAACCATGATACTTTTTTCAGGATAAATAGAAAGTTTCTGTATAAATATTGTGTATAAATCTTCAGTAAATTAAAGTAAATACCTTTACTGTCACTTTTGATCAACTTAATGCATCCTAGCTGAACAGAAATATTAATTTCTTTGGGGAACCAAATTCATCCTGACCCCAAACAAATTTTATGCTGTGAATCTTGAAACCTCAAATATAAAAATAGTGTCAAATTGTTACAAAATAGAATTGTGGTATTTGCAATATTATGACAAAATAAAAGGACAACAACTTGTAGAAGTATGTTACAAACTAGGTGTTTTTGGGCAGACAATTCTACAAGATTCTACAATTCAGAAGCACTTCATTGATTCCAGCAAAAATTAGTCACCTGCAAAGAGGTTTAAGTAGGGCTGTCAAACGATTAATCGCAATTAATCTTAAATTAATATAAACATTAATTTGTGTGTATTTATATACAGTACACACACATATTTTAGGCAAACTCAAACTTTTATTTTGTATGCGATTAATCGCGATTAATCGTTTGACAGCCCTAGGTTTAAGCTAACAGTTTTCGGTTGTAAAATTGAATCTGTGTATCAGCTATTTCAGTTATTTAATTATTACATTTTTAAGTAGACAAACAGGAACTTTGTAGCAGAAAACTTCTAAAAAAAAAAAAAAATTTTCTTCCCAAAAATAGCATAACATGCTTTATAAACTTGACTTCAGATCTCATTTCTAAACATTACATGGGCATTAGTGTTGACCTTACTGCTGACCATATCCATCTTATCAAGTTGCAAGTTTGGAATCTTTGTATGGAACAAGCCGTATAGTATTCGTAACCTCTGTTTAGACTATAGAGCTGACAAAATGCTAACTTAATCTGCCTTGACACAAGCGCTTTGGGTCTCCAGCGTAGGGGGTCGTGCAAAAGTGTTAGTGGGGTTAAGTGCGCAGGTTAGCAGTAGGCCATATAATAGGCGGGAAAGAGTGCAACAAAGCAGTCAATGCACAGACTCAGGCGTTTCTGCTTCAGTTTAGTCTGTGACAAATTAGCAGGTTCTGCTACCATCAGATGCTGCTTAAAACAAGGAACAGGATTACTTTTTCATTTTGTCTCCTTACGCTTCAAAAAAATTAACTATATTTGCTTTGTTTTTAATACTCCGCTCAGGCGGAGCGTCAAATAAAACCAGGTTGACTTTTTGCTTTTGACTTCAAGAAAAAGCATGAATATCAGATTCAAAGTGTGTGGTGATCTCTAATGTGTGTTTGTGAAAGGGATTAGCAACATTGCTTCACAACTACAGAAACAACTGGTCTAAATCTGCACACTCTTTGAATACGAGAGGTACTAATGAAACATTTTACATAGCAAGGGGAAAACAGAGAGCTAGTAAAACCAAGAGAGAAAAAGTTTTAAAGGCCTCAAGAAGGAAAGCTGAGAAACCAAACCCTAGCATATGCTGTGCCAAAAACTGGTTAGCAAGCCTGTTAGCTTTTCCTAGGTTGTAACTTTTCTATGCTACTGCCATGTGTGCTTCAGAAAGCCAAGTTTTACTGCTAACACATTTCTGAGCTGCTTCGGTACGTCTACAATACAAAACGCTGCCTTAAATGTCACTTTTCCGAGGCTAATGCCGAAAAAAGATCCACGTTTATGAGTAGATCTTTTCTGAAATGCATTCTAATATTTTAATTCCAAAAACATGTCGCTCGCGAGCTATTTATGCACGTCATGTGCATCGGCGGTTTGTCGGCAACAACTTGAACGTGCTTGGTGGCGAACATTTGTTTGTGTTTTTTTGCGCAGACGTGCTCCCAATTTCAAAGGGAAGCATGCGTGAAACACTGTGCGGCTCAGAGTCCCGCTCCAATGAGAAACACATTTAAGCATTCAGCGCTGAAATGTCAAACCCAGCGCTGTGCCAGCACAATAAGGCGAATGAGAGAATAGATTAGTGTTTGAACCCTGTCTGTTGTCAAATGATGGAAAATAAATCACAAGGCTTTAATCATTGAGATTGTACATCTCAAATCTTCTACATCCCATGATGCACATGAATGATGCTCAGAGGGAAATTTGCATGCGTACACACAAACTTCGTAAGGGAAATATGTGCAAGCACATGAGTTTATTTGAGGAGTTGGAGAAAACTAGAACTATATCTGTTTCAAGACTTATTTAACGACCTCCGAGTTTGATTATTTTTGCTGCAAGGACTTTTGGTTTAACAGCTTTCAACACACCTCAGAGACTAATTACTTGAGAGATGACAAGCAATGTCATTGGCAAGACCACCAGGACTCTACTTTCATTTTGAGGGGAAGAAAAAAATCTGTGTATGAAAAAGCAAAGACATTCCTCAAACTTAAATTCAATTCAGAATTATTATTAAAAAGGTGTGACATTTTTCATTAAAATGTATAACGCTGGAAAAAAAAAAGAAGCAATGATTTTTTTTTTTTTTTTTCTATTTTAACAATGGAGGCACTTCAGTGTAGAGGGTTTTAAAATTAAATTAGGATCCTCTTGAAGTCACATTTACCACGGCTGACATTTAACAACATCCTGTGACCTGATGGTTGACAAGCTTTTCATTAAGGACTGCTGTGCCCTGCTCTTGCATATTAAAGACATCTTATTTCCATTAGTAGAACTACTGAGTAACTCACCGAAATTCACTGATTTTCACACTACCTAAAAAGCTAAAAAGCAACCTGAATTTCTAGTAAATATCCGTATATAGTAAATATATAAGAATATAATTATAAAATATATACGTACATAAAATCTAAAAATTAAATATATTAAAATAAAATATAAATATGAAATATATATAATTTTCTTGCCTAAAAAAAGAAAATAAATAATAAGCTAATACATAACAATAAAACAGGCAAAAATATAAAAAAATAACTTTTTTGAATAAATCCTTTTTTTAAATTGTATTTGTATTCATATTGTATTATATTACTATTTAATTTTTATAATTATTTTTTAATTAGATTTATAATTAATTAAATGTAACAAATGTAAACAATATTAAAATACAAAAAAATAAAAGCATAAAATAATATTAAAAATAAAGGTAAATAATGACATTTAGTTTAACATGATAATAAGCTTTATACACTACTAGTCAAAAGTTTTTTTACAGTAAGATTTTTTTTTTTAAAGAATACTCTTCTGTTCACCAATGCATTTAGTTGATCCAAAATATAACAAAAATACAAAAATATTTTTACTATTTAAAATAAATGCTTTCTATTTGAATATACTTTCAAATGTAATTTATTCCTGTGATCAAAGCTAAATTTTCAGCATCATTACTCCAGTTTTCAGTGTCACATGATCCTTCAAAAATCATTGTAATATGCTGATTTGCTGCTCAAGAAATTTTTATTATCATTATTATCATTATTATTATTATTATTTAAAACCATTGAGTACTTTTTTTCAGGATTCTTTAATGAATAAAAACATCCAAATATCAGCAATTATCTGAAATAAAAAGTAAAATTAATTAAAAATGATAAAGATTAATACTTTTATTTAGCAATGATGCTTTAAATTGATCAAAAGTGATGATAAAGACATTTATAATGTCTACTATAAAGATTTATATTTCAAATAAATGCTGTTCTTCTGAAAAAACCTAACGAAACTTGAAAAAAAATCTACTCAGCTGTTCATACTAATAATAATAATAATAATAATAACAACAACAACAACAACAATGTTTTTGAGCAACAAATCAGAGTATTACAATTATTTCTGAAGGGTCATGTGACTGGAGTGATGATGCTAAAAATTCAGCTTTGAAATCACAGGAATAAATTACATTTTAAAATATATTCAAATAGAAAGCAGTTATTTTAAATAGTAAAAATATTTCAAAATTTTACTGTTTTTGCTGTACTTTGGATCAAATAAATGCAGGCTTGGTGAGCAGAAGAGACTTCGTTAAAAAACATTAAAAAAACTTTTGAATGGTAGTGCGTAGTACAAAAAACTTGAACCAATATTTTTTCTTTATACATTTCAGGATAAGTATTATCCATTCATCATTGATCTCTGAAATGTGCTTGGCACATGAGAGTTCAGTTTTTGGGGGGAGTAAGGGGATAAAATGATTACACAGTAAGACAGGGATTTGGAAAGATAGGTGTCAAAGGAAAAAAGGGGCAACGGACAGCGCTCTGAAAAATAGCACAGTCCGAGTCCCAACTTGAGGTCCTCTCCCATTGCTTCCTGTCTGACTGTTCTATCGAATAAAAGCAAAATGGCTAAAAATATGACTACGGCCTAGCACACATTTACAGGCATCTAAAGTAGAGAAGCGCTGGAAAATAAAGCTTCTGTCATACTGAACACACATACCCTTCCTAAAAGTCTGCCTGCCTTAATTTCACTCAAGGGGAGATTTGGGAGAAGATCAGTGACACTAAACCCAGGACTTACCCTCCACACAGGCACACACACACACACACACACACACACACACAGTCTGCAAATGAAATGCAGAGGCCAGAGCAAAAACATGCTTCCCCACACACAAACAAACGCTGGCATGTGTACACACGGTGTGCTATTTAAATCATCCGAGACCCGTACAGTGTTACAACGGTGACAGGCAGAGCGTGTTGATTTACCCGAGAGGAAATGTCAAATGATTGACACACCGGCCCACCTATTACCCGTCACAGCGGGGTCTCCGCAGCCCGAGCCGCCCCGCCGTTCGCTACCATCCGTTCGCGCAGGAGGTTTTATGAAAAGAAAAGAAACAAAAAAGGAAAGGGGGAGGGGGAAAAGTTCTGAAACTAAACCCAACGCCCACCTGTCCGTCGGCTGAGGGGGGTTGGACAGAGCTGAAATAAAGTCCTTATGAGAGCACTGTGATCATAACCTTCGCAATCCACAACCCTTACAGCTGTCTCTCACTGGCCCCGAGACCCCGACTTCACACACATACATAAATGCTCACAGACAAACAACCACAAACCACTACTTATAGTATACACTCTACCCATCCTTAGGAGAATATATATTAACACATACTTGTCCAAGTATTCAAATTTACAGCTATGATGGAAATGAATATCCCAATGAGTATGAGAAAAGGTCTTTTATTTTTAGGCACCACTGTAACAAGCACTGTGCTCTTTAGTGTCCCCACTGCACACACAACGCACACTACCTTAAAATAGCTAAAGCACATCCACTTATCCTGCGAAGGGGATTTGAACCCCTAAATAAAAAACGAGGGATGTTAACTCATCCGTAACTCACCCTCCGCTCTCTCCGACAGGGGGAAAACAGGCGCTAAGCCCCAATCAGGCTCAAAAAGGCTGCGAGTCTGTGAGCCAAGGCTCCGAATAGCAGAGAGGGCAAAATGCGCCTCCTGAGAACGCGCCCCGCTTCGGTCTAATTAAAAGTTGGCCTTCGTGCAGAAAAAATGATTAGCACTTTTGTGTGATAATGTAATTGGCCAAGTGGATGCGAAGCGGTGCACCTCTAACATTTTGCTTGTCAGTCAAAGCGAGGGGAAATTTTAACTATATGGAAACTTCGTGAAATGTTATGGAGGGATTGACTTTCACTGCGAAAGACAGATGTCCTGCTCGTCACAGATGACAGTATGTGCTTCGATGGGGAGCTGATACTGATATGAATTACTAAGTACTAATTCAGTCATTCAGAGAGCATTTATGACAGCTGATACAGTAGGGTTCAAGGGTCTGTCTGTGATGTTTTTACTTGGCTGTTTATGTTATTGTTTAATAGTAGTTTATATCAAATTTAGTAATGTATAAAAAAGTTTAAATGTTAAATACAGTTCAGGTCAAAAGTGTACATACACCTTTCAGAATCTGCAAAATGTTACTTATTTTTACCAAAATACAGCGGGCAGTGTAACTGTTCAGGACAAACAAGGGACTCATGAACAACTATCACTAAACAAACAAAACTGCTGTGGATCATTCAGATAACAACACAGTATTACGAATCAAGTGTATGTAAACTTTTGAACAGGTTCATTTTTATAAATTTAACTATTATTTTTTTCTTGTGGACTATATGTAAACATCTTTTATGTGAAATATCTTATATCAAATGTATATAAATTAAACAAATTATGTTATAATATGTTATAAAATTGTTAAATATAATATTTTATTATATTTGTTGAATTACAGTCTGCTCTTTTATTTTCATTTATTATGCATTTTTTCATATTTTGAATGCCAGATTTTCATTGTAGCCTCAGACATGTCAACTCCACCATTGTTATTTTTTTTCAAACATTTATTTTACTTTTACTTTGCCAGTAAACATGCTTGCAAAGATTAGTTCATCAGAATGCCTTTTTTCCCATTTTTCAGTTTTCTTTTTCTTCATTTTTTCTGTATGCCGCTATAAGTATGAGACATTCAGGGAATGATCCATCTTCAGGTCAGGTTATTTTTTGCCATCTTCCCGAGTGGAAATTCTCAGGGGCAGGGTTTGATTTTCCGTCCAGTTTGGAGGGGATTACCTGAGCTTTGGACGCTCACTCAGCCGTTGCCCACCTTCCATGGGCTGACTGTGCCGAGACGTCTTGCGGCCGGGGGCGTAAAGTATCCGTCATTTAGCAGCTAAACGTCCCCTTGCTTTCCACAGCGCCTCCTCCTTTAACTTTCTCTCTTCTTGGCCCCTACGTCTCGTCTGACATCTCAACGTGTTAATAAGGGAGATTTCAGAATAATTCAAGCCAGTTGTTGGCTTCCATAATGGCCGTTACATTGCTTTCTGCTGCATGAGCTGTTCATTACTGTGAAAAGAAAAAGGATGCTTCACATTCCACACAAAATGCTGGCAAACATCTGACAGAGCTGTATCTCTGCACTGGTGACTTTATTATTTTTCACCATGAAATGGATGGCGGAGATGTGCAGGCTGTCTGCCTTTTTTCTTTCGCGCTGTAATAACTCATCTCTGTCTTTGCAGTCCAGCGCTGTCTCACAGAAGCTCCAAAACAGACCTAAAAAATATGGCTTATGTAGCTCAGTTTAGGCCTAGCTTCAGAACAGACTGCATCTGAGAACTGACTAAAACCAATGAGCCATGACTTTCAAGTTACCAATTTAATGATTAAAAGTCCTGAAATTACCCTGTGAATAACTTTGCAGAGTTCTGAAGCAGTACTGGACGTCCACGTTTCCTGAACATGTCATCGAATCTCAGGAAATCTTTAGTTACGTAATTCTATATTGAGCACATCTAATACTTCATTTATAGTGGGGCACAGGCTATTTGTAGTGTAGATAATATTTCATCACTCTGTGGTAAAAAAAAAAAAAAACTAAATAGACCCAAAAGCCGGCGGTATGTGGGTGCCTCTTGCCTCGCTCGCTCCACCTCTATTTATTGCTAGTGCAAAGGGCACGTTTGACGTCTCGTGTTGCCTCCCAGACAGAGAGTAGAGACCTCATAAAAAAGAAAAGAGAGCCCGTCTCACCCACCTGTTGTTGCTGAGGCAGGATGCCATAGTATGGCTGTGGCGTAGGGTCTTTAAAACCCACCTGCAATAGAGACGCAAGAGAAGGAACATGGAAACTTCATCTGGCCAGAACACGAGGATGAGTGGAAGTCCCCTCATAAAGGGTCAAGCTTCCTGCTTTGATTTCCACTTATTTACTAACTCATGTGCTCTTATAAACCATCATTAAACACAAGTTTACTTCAAAGGCTCTCTGAAGATTTTTAACATTTGTGTACAACTGCTCATAGTATCACATAAAAACTTTTTTTTAAATTTCCTGATAAATTTACACAGCCACATGGCATCCAAGATGTTTATGTGTTTCTTTCTTCATTTGAAAAGAAATTAAGGTGTTTGAGAAAAACATTTCAGGATTTTTCTCCATAAAGTGGACTTCAATGTTGAAGGTCCAATGTTGAAGGTCCAAACAATAGCAGGATTACAACAGAGGACTATTAAAAGACCAAAGCATCTATGCCGTACAATTTTTTCGATTTCGATTTCATATGATTTGTCTAGGTCTCAGTGACACATAGGTTTGGGTCATATATGACATAGGCGGAAACACCAACGCTATCTCACAACCAACGGATTTTATGAAGTGGTTAATTTGTATGAATTCGTAAGATCTCACTTCTACAACCTCACTCGCACGATTTCATATGATTTGTCTAGATCCCAGTGCATAGGTTTAGGTCATGCGTGACATAGGTCATACCAACGCTATCTCACGACCAATTAATACATATTTTATGAAGTGGCCAATTCACACAAATTCGTATGACCTCACTTACACAATTTCGTATGATTTGTCTAGATCCAAGTGACAGGTAGGTTTAAGTCGTGTGTGACATAGGCAGAAGTACCAACGCTGTCTCACAACCAATTAGTACATATTTTATGAAGTGGCTAATTGATACAAATTCATATGACCTGACTTATACAACCTCACTTGTACAGTTTCGTATTTCGATTTGTCTAGATCCCAGTAACAGGTAGGTTTAGGTCACACGTGATGTAGGCGGAAGTAGCAACACTTTCTCATGACCAAGTCAAACATAATTTATGCAGTGGCTAATTTGTACCAATTTGTATGATCTCACTTTTGTGACCTCACTTGTACAATTTCGTATGATTTGTCTAGACAGGTATGTTAAGGTCGCGTGTGACGTGACGGAAGTACCAACACTGCCAAGTGACAAATTCGTACAACCTCACTCGTACGATTTCGTATGATTTGTATAGATCCCAGTGACAGGTATGTTTAGGTCACACGTTATGTAGGCGGAAGTACCAACGCTACTTTGTGATTCGTACGTATTTTATGACGTGACGAATTCGTACGACCTCAATCGTACGATTTTGTCTGATTTTTCTAGATCCCAGTGACAGGTAGGTTTAGGTGCGGGGTTAGGGGTAGGTCATTCATACAAATTCATACAAATTGGGGAACTCATAAAATACGTACAATTTAGCAAAAAGTGAGGCTGTACGAATTCATACGAATTAGCCACCTTGTAAAATATGTATGAATTGCCATGAGATTGGTTTGGAAATTCTGACCCAGTGTTTACAAAGCAAACGTGCATAGAAAGTCAAACACCCTTTACAAAAAAATGTAAAACAACGATGTCAGATGATTTTGAAGTTGGAGGACAAAATGATCTTTCCAACATGATTACATAATGCGTGAAGCTGCGGATGCAAAAAGCAGAGCCAGTACAAGATGAAAATTTGTGGTTAAAAAGTAGATAAACTTAAAAATGTTTAGAAAGTGACTGATCGTTTCACTAGATATGATCCATATTCCCAGCTGGATTTGGAACTTCAACCCGCTGATCCCCCTTGAAGTCTACTATGTGGAGAAAAATCCTGGAATGTTTTCCTCAAAAACCTTAATTTCTTTTCAGCTGAAGAAAGAAAGACGTGAACATCTTGGATGAAATCTTGGAATTCAGTATTTGTTATCACACTAACACATCTTACATTGCCACAAAGCACATGAATATTTTTGTCCTCCTCACTCATCCCATTTGTTAAGAAGTCTCTTTGACATTGATTCGTTTTTATGGGACACTGTGACAATGAAATCCTAAACGGGTCGTCGGCAGACCCCTGCAGTGAGGTGAGTCATCCCTCTGTCACTGGTGGATGAAGGGAATGGGAACACATGACAGACAAGCTTGGGCCGCACTTGACTCTCTATATGTTTGGTGATGTGACTGTCCGCTGTTGGAACAATAGCAGGATTACAACAGAGGACTATTAAAAGACCAAAGCATCCATGCCGAACAATGTAGGGGTTGACTCAATCACACTGGAACGACCATGATCTCCACCATCTGCCAAGAATGCCTCTAGGGCTCCCTTCTCACTAAACAAACAGATAAGTGCTGGCAAAAGTGTTTAAGCAAAATCAAGGTCAAGAGTGTGTATGTGTATTTGCAGACTATCGATTCAATGTTCTGCTTCTTGATTGTCTTTGATGTTTCTCTTTTTGTAATGTTTATGTCTTTAAGTGTGCATATGTGAGCTGGAGTCAAAGGCGGAAACCTGAGATGCACATAAATTAATCGCAAAGAAACTTTGGCAAATATTCAAACGAAAGCTCCCTTATTTATTACGACAGAGAGAATGACCCATTAGAAGAGTCATAACTTCAGCTTGTCATGGCATTGGCATGTTTTTAATGGCGGAGGGACTACCTCTCTCCAAGTGTCATGACAAGTATTGATGGCTGAATGAAACCTCGTCCAGACAACAAGCAAATAGGAGCCACTTGTGCTGCATTGTTTCAAAGCTATCCATGCCACTTATTTTTAGCTGCTTATACAAACTATTCCACAGGTCCTCAAATGGTCATTCTTGCAAGCTTCCACATTTTCATTGGGACACAGTGGGATACCTAACCACTTGTGTCCACTCATCTCTATTGTTTTGCCTTCTCTGGCCTTTCCCTTTTCCACATCTCTGCCAGGTCCTTAAATAAACAGATAAATACATAAAATTCTAAATCCCCTGGGCCCTAAAGGTCTAAGATTTTAAATTGTACTATAATAGATAAGATGATATCTTTAAATTTCAGCTGTTCACCATGATTCAGAGTTCATTCACAGGTTTAGAGTCTGACTTCAGGGTTCATTTCACACCAATTCAGACTTGACAGCTAAACTGCACTTCATGTGTTAAACTAAATAAACAAATTAATAATAATAAAATCAACTCTGTCTAACGCTATTAATGTTTTGACTATATAAACTTAAGCCTCCCCACACAAAATATTAAACTGCTTGCCATAGTTCTTGACAGTAGCTGATGAAGTGGGGCATTCAATGAATCATAAAAGATGGAATATTACTTCAAATCCGTATTGATTCTGCTTATAGAAACAAGGTGTTGTGTGGGTGTTGAGTCTGGCTCTGAAAAACTACACAGCGTTAGGAGGTATCACTTACAGTGGCTCAAAAAGAAACATCTGGACAGGCACGACTCCAAAGAACACAAACCCTGCTGAGACTGGAGGAATACTGGAGACCTGGCAACCCACACAATTAAACTCCACCTCTTACTACATGTACATAAACACACAAAATATATAGCTTTCTGTACTGCTGCTCTTTTTTTTTAGATTTTGCAAGGATTACTATTCAGTAGGTGTGCGTTTTAGGTTAATAACTAATAAACCTGAAATATTAGATGATTTGAGATCGTATACAGTACATCTGTTTTGCGTTTGATTCTGGAGATATGTCAAAAGGGTGCAGCTAATATAAACCCCACGTTCATGAGGATAATATATTTTAGCTACCAAAGCACAAAGAAAAAACAGCTTTGAGAAATGGAAATTATATGAGAAACATTCAACTAATATCTGCCAGTGGAACTGGCAGATGTTTACATAATTGTATTGATTAATTTTCATGTATCTGCTATCATTTAAACAGTGTTGATAGTTGATGATGAATAGGGAACAGTAAATGTTTAGCCACTGGATTACTAACAACCCTTTATTGAGAGGCAGAATTACTAGTTCTCATAAACACTCTCTTATTCTGGCTGTTAGCCCTCTGCTCTTGTTCTGCACACCACCTTCCTCAGAAAGGAACGGATCTTCCTCTCCAACACTCATAAAACTTACTCGGGTCAAAGCGTGCGACCACAAAGCAACATCACTTAGTCGAGCCAAACTGTCGTTTGCATTAAGAAAGACAGAGAGTGTGCGGTGACTGTGCAGATATGAGGGTTCAGGAAGGGAGGTGTTAGACCAGAAACAGCATTTGCACAGCAAGCTGTAGTTCCTAGAAAGCAAAGTGTTAATGCACGGGGGTCAGTGTCACTATGTTTGACACTAATGAGGACAAAGGGAAAGCTTATGTAATGCAAACTGCACACATAGTGTTTTTCCCCTCAGCCTGACCTGATTCCGCTCAAAATAGACCAAGTCCCAGAGAAAGGAAAGAACGAGGGATCTACAGAAGAACAGCTAAGACCAGCAGAGAGAGGAAACATTGAGGAGGAGGAAAGCAGCAGGATTCTTGGAACGGTTTCTACAACTCTGACACGTCGGGTTGTTTGATTGACCGCAGAAATCTGGCCGTGAACCGCCACTGCCTATTATTGTTGTATGGATTTTCTTTTCTTTTTCACGACTTTCGACTGCAATCGTTTACTGCAACATCAGCATTTTCCCCAAAATGACATCTGAGGGCAGTCCTTACGCATACCGAACTTCTAAAAGCTGCACTGGAGACTACTTTGTGGGAGCAATGCTACATTTCACTGCTATAAAAGTGAAAGTGACTCAGTCAGCAGTCAATGAAAGCCCTTGTGAACCATTTTTAACCATACAGTCTAGGAAAGAACAAGACGGAAATAGAGAGGGTGAAACTCTGAGCACTTCATCACAACTTGCGTTCAATACAATAATATTAGAAATGCACACATTACTTTTTACAAGAGCTTTCAAACAATCTCACTGCCTTTGACACTGACAACGCCATTTAACTCTTAAACTGGGTGCCATTTAAAAATCAAGAACAGCTATAACCATGTACATGCACCTCTTCATGAGAAAACGAAAATGTTTCCTGGCGAGACACTAAGGCTTATTTCAAATGACGAAGGCTTCTGGTCTGCAGAGCACAGGCTGTGGGCTAAGATTACAGACATCTCAAGTTTAAAAATGCCACAGCACTTTCTCGCTCAGCCGGCAAACTGCATCCCGCTGCACTTTTGCAGACGCTTTACAAATTAATCGCGTATGAGCATTTCTGATCTGGCAACTTCTTTGTCCACTAACAGATTGAGAAACAATTTGTAGAAAGCTGGCATCTTTCAGCAGCAAATTTATGGGTGAAATTTTCTGCTCTTTTTATGTTTTACATGCTTGATTTTTACCAGTTTACTTTGGCAACGCTCAGCGAGGAACACGACTGCACAAGATGTAAAGGACGAAATTGTCATGTTAACATACATTTAGCGATTTTGTGGCGAGCTGCATTTCATATTGATAAAGAGACTTATGACTTACTCTTAGTTCACCTCTCTTAATTCATCATCTGCATATTCTGGTTCAAAAAGTAAGGCAGGGCAAAAAATTGCAAGTCATCCTCTCTTTCGAAATCTTAAGACATGTTTACTAAGACCGTTTTATGTACAGCATGCACCCAGCTCCTGTGTCAGCAGTTCCACATGTATGCATCATACTGTCATAAATGTGCGTCGAAGACTGACACGGAAGAGAAGAAATACTTAAATAAAGTTGTTATTTCTGTTTTCTTTGTGGACAAAAAGTATTCTCATAGCGGTGTTGCCAAGTCCACGGTTTTCCCGCGGAATTGGGCTACTTTAACACTGTTGCCACAGGTTGTTTTTCATGTCAGCGGGTTGAAGCGACCCCAATAATGTAATATTTAACCCCTGGAATGCTAATTTGACCAGGGAAACCCTGGCAACCCTGTCTCGTAGCTTTATAAAATTAAGGATGAACCACTGATGTAGGGCTGGGCAATTTTTTCAGATTTTATCGGTTAATTGAAATTTAATGTTTTGCCACAATTTTATTTTTTTAGAAATCAAGGTATTGCAATTTTGACTAGAAATATTACCAAAGGTTAGACTTTGCTGTCATCTATTCAAAACTGCTGAAAATTATACCTTTTAAGATAAGTGCAATTGCAATACAGTTTTTGTTGTTGTTGTTGGGGTTTTTTTAAAAGATATTTTGAGATGAAAACAAATCAGGGGTTCTTTTATGTGTGCCACAACATAGGACATTGCGTCACACCATAGGACATTACATCATACTTCAGGACAGAAATGGTAGTTATTAAAGTATTTCTATTTAATTTTGAACATGTTAAAGAAGAAAGAAAGTTTAATTTTGATATAAACAATATCAACATGTTTTTTAAACAAAACAAAATACTTTTCATCAACAAAACTCAGTCTCTTTCAATCGGTAGGCTGTGTTACTGAAACTCTTCAGTAACACCAAAGGACAACAAAATGTAACATTTTGTAGTGGTCCCAAAAAAAGTGAAAGATTTGAACAATTCTGAGACAAAAACTGACCATGTGCACATGGTCATGGGCTTGAAAAGGGGCTTCAGTAACACGACCATGAATGATGTCCTTCAACTAATATGTTTTTTTTTTTCTGGAATTGGCAGATGTAAAACCAGGATATGGTATTACACCAGAGGACATGGTTTTCAGAGACAAAATGTATCAATTTCCTACACTTTCAAAAATATATAAATGAAAAACAATGATTGCCGTTTACTAAAATAGACACTTGTACAATTACGCCGGAGGTATTTATTAACATGTTTATAAAAATAAATAAATAAAAATAACACTGCAGCTTTTTTAACAACAGTTCCTTCCATGTAGGGCAAAGTAATGTTTAACAATTTACTACATTTTAAATAATAACAATATTAATTATATTCATTTTTTTTTATCTTGCGGATGACAGTGAAAATGCCATGTCACGTCAACAACCCATTTACATCATGTTGACACCTTCATGTGTGGTGCATATATCGTGTAAAAAATAAAAAATAAAAAAATAAAAAATCGAGATTTACATTTTTTGCCATATCACCCAGCCCTACACTGATGTCATATGGACTATTTTTGAAGATGGTTGCGTTGCTGTCTATGCAGGGTCAGAAAGCTCTTTGATTATCAAAAGCATCTTAATTTGTGTTTGAAGATGAACAAAGTTTTCACGGGTTTGGAACAACATGAGGCTGAGTAATTAATGACAGAATTTTCTTTTTGTTTTTGGTAAACTATCCCTTTAAAAGCAATCAGAACTTGAAACCGGAAGCATTTAATTATTTGATTCCCATCCCTAATTGTTTTTAATGCAGTGCTGGCTCAACAAACAAAAGCTAAAACATCAAACAGCCACTCAGGCTTCTTATTAAAACGACTGGTCTTTTGGGATGCAAAGGTTGAGCAGCAGCATCTGGGGTTGTGATCTGAGATATGGAAAATAATAAAATACAGACACTAAAATATTCCCTTGGCCAAGATGTTCAGCCACAGCATCACTCCTTTTCCCTTTCCGCACAATCAACACTTTTTATAACTTCCCTAAAGCTGTCAGACTAGCTGAGAGCAGTGAGGAGCACTCAAGAGTGGAGTGGAGGAGGAAAAGGAGAGAACGATCATCAGCTACTGCTGCTTAAAAAGAGGGAGAAGAGGGAGGAGAGGAGAGTCTGCCAGTGCCTCTCTGACCTCCACAGTTTGATTTGGCAGAGACGGCGGATAATAGGTCAACATCAAGCATGTAGAAGAGGGTCAGAGCGAGGCAGGAAGAAACAAAGAAAATGGAGATGAGACAAAGTCTGAAGATGGAAAGAAATGAGGCAGACTGATAAAGAGAGGGGGTACGGCGTCCCTCTCGTGTCTTCTGGCCCCCCGCCCTGCTGGTGTCTTCTCAGCAGTGTCGGATCTCCCCTTCACACCATAGACAGCTGGAGGTGTCAACACTTGACTGGGCCTAAAGCTCTTCTAGCCACAAACCCAGCCTCTGTTTATGCTCACAAAGCAGCCGCCTGTCACAATACACACACATCCCTCTGATGCAAAGCCTTGTGTATCTTGGTGTAACTCTGTGGGTCTGTAGGCCCCTCCCTGACATGAGGTATCATTTACTTTCCAAGCAATTTCATGACTGTAGCTTTTCAGCGTCTTTGTCAGAAAAGCACAGAGATCCCTGTAATATGTTTGGCTATACGCCCTGAGTTGATGAATTTCAAGTAGATTGCTCAACAGATATTCTTTTGTTGGGCAAAAGACTCAACTGCGGTGCTAAATGTCTGACTGTAGCATCTGTAGAGGTTTTTTCAGCGCAAGCCGCACATCTCAAAGCTACAGAGAGTAAGGCTATCGCCGTGAGGGGGGCAGGAAACAGTTTGGTGATGCCAAAGACAATAACATTAACATGAACTATCTGAATCCAAGCTATCGCTTTCCTGTCAGAGCTCTGCATCTACAAAAGTCTTGATACTAGTTAGGGGTTAAAGTTCCTACTACAAATCACACTGTGTGGGAACACACTTAATATACTTTCTTAATAGGTTCCAGAGAAGAAAATGTCTGGGTAATCAAATGTGCTTCCTTGAAATGCGTCCCATGTACCTTTTAGTGCAGACGGCCCAGTGAGGAGAATAAACGGGAGAATGACAAAAATGACAGATAAGACGGGGTTATTTCCAATGCGCATTTTAATTTAATAAAAAAAAAAATGAATGTCTGATCTTAAAAAAGCGTGTGCTGTCTTGCCACAGAGTAAAAGAAGATATGGAGAAGAAAAAAGTGGAGGACAGCACATTCCTGTGGAATGAGTTGGACTGGCTGGCAGAGATGGCTCAGAAAAGCTGAGGGTGATGAATACCATGGGCCTGTGAAGTGGAACAAGACAGAAGGAATCCTTATGATGCTTTAACGAAACCATTACACCAAAGTCATACCTTAAAAAATAAATAAGAACTCACACAATTACGTAAAATAAAAATAAAGAACTATGAACTTATACACTACAGATGCTCTCAACTGGCTGAATGTTGGACCAACCACAGCCCAGACGGGCAAATCTCCAAAACCACAAGGGTTAGTTTCCAAATCAGTATAAGATCTAAATTGAATGGAAGCTTACAAGGCTAGAATTCAAAAAACAAACTACACTGTTGTCTCATCAGGTGGGTAGAGAAAGGAAATCCCTTTGGAACCCACTTTAAGGAGATCAAAAATGACAAAAATGTAACTTGCTGGACTATTTTAACAATGTCCTTACTACCTTTCTGGGCCTTGAACGTGTCAGTTGCATTGCTGTCTATGTAGGGTCAGAAAAATCTTGGATTTCATCAAAAATATCTTCATTTGTGTTACGAAGATGAACAAAGGTCTTACAGGTTTAGAACGACACAAGGTTGAGTAATTAACGACAGAATTTTCATTTTAGTGTAAAACAACACCCTTTTTACCTTGTCAAAATGAGCCCTGCAAAAATCAACCTATTCTGATGGATTGCTCCTTTAAATGCAAATGAGCTCTACTCGCCCCGCCCCGCCCCTCTCTTCTCTCTGTTTACTTTAGCTGCATTTAGCTTGTTTAGCCACCTTTTAGGAAAGGTGATTGCAGAGATTCATAAAAAGCCCCTTATGCTCAATTCAGCTGTAGGTGAAGCTGGATCACGAATGATTTGCGCAAACATAGAGAATGGCTTGATTTGAAAAAAGGGATATTATTTTTACAGATTAATTAAAAACCACTGCTTGGATTTGTATTAATATAAAGTAGATGTGTACATACACTGCCAACACACATTAATGTTCAAACAACACGTAAAAGTGAACTTTGCATCCAATGACCCCTTTAAGAAATGTGTTTTGTCCATAAAGTGGAAGTCACTGGGGTCATTAATATTCTTCAAAATTTCATATAGGTTTGAAATGATATGAGAGTGAGTAAATAGTGACAGAATAAAAAATGACATTTGCATGAACTATCTTCTAAAGGGATAAAAATTCTGTCCTTATTTACTTATTGTGTGATTAAGACCTTTGTTTATCTTTGAACGCAAATTAAGATATTTCTGATGAAATCCAAGAGCTTTCTGACCCTGCATAGACAGCAACACAACTGAAACGTTCAGTGTCCAGAAAGGTAGTAAGGACATTGTTAAAATAGTCCATGTGACATCAGTGGTGCAAACTTAACTTTATGAAGTTTCAAGAATACTTTTTGTGTGCAAAGAAAACAAAAAAGAAACAACTTTATTCAACAACTTCTTCTTTCCCAAGTCAGACTTCACTGCGCATTCCCAAGAGTAAGAGTAAGGTTGAACCACTGATGTCACATGAACTATTGTATCGATGTTCTTACTACCTTTCTGGGCCTCTCGGATTTCATCAAATATCTTTAATTTGTGTTCCGAAGATAAACGATGGTCTTACGGGTTTGGAAAGGACTCACCAAGAGGGTAAGTCCTTAATGACAGAATTAACTTTTGCTTAAATGTGCAGATTTGAATACATATTTACCAATCCAGGCTTCCCAAAAGCATGACAATTCCCAATTAATGGCAATGCTTGGTTACATTAGTGAAACATAGCATTGGGAAAAGAGAAAAACTCAAAGAAACCGCTATGATAAGATTTCATCTTTACCATCATCTCTGCAAACAGAGAGGTAGATATATGAAAGGGATGTTATTTTTAAGAAATGTCTTTAGAAGCACTCTTAATGTAAGATTTATCTCGCTAAAAGTCACAATAAATGCGTGAGGTAAAGCCTTTAAATGCCACTGATGCCACGGCTGATCAGTTTCAACACGGAGAGTGATCTTTTTTGATCCATACATAAGTAAAATTCAAATGCTTTTTTAATTACTCAATGCACATAAGCAGATATATTTTCAAAACCTTGACAGAGTCTGACAAGATTTGAATCTAATCTCTTGTGATATACTTCCATTTCCAACATTTTGGCCCCGCATCACCTATACTCAAGTCATCACAGGGACACAATAAATAATAAATGATCCTGAAATTTCTGATGGAATTCCCATTTGCTGTGCAGACGATTTTTCAGCACTAAGGATTACTGTTCATTTCATGCGGTGTCCTTTTCAAAAGTATCTGCTTGTCCGCAAGCACAGAGATCTCTTACAATCACCAACCACAGCACAAATTAAACTGAGCACACAGACCTTCAACACACTTTTTAGATTCAGGTTCAGACATTCTTAGATATGATTTTAGATGAAAGTTTCCAAGGTGCTGGAAGTAAAGCCACTTTCTATGGAACACTCCCGCTCAGATGCTCAGACTCATTTTCATTAGGGATTCCCACCCTTTTGAAAGACGAGGTCACAGACTGTTTGCTAATTCCTCCTTGAGGTACATATTTCGGTGTTGTGGACGTGATGAAGCACCAAGAATTTCCAATCAAGAGATGTGAAATTCTTTAGTCTAACTATTAGTCCAAGACAAGAGCCTACAGGAAAATAACCATGCGTCATTTTACATTCTTTCAAGCAAGCACTCATCTTTTCACTCTTTAGCACACTGTTACATAGAGTCTAGACCTGAACCTTCAGCTTTTATCATGTCATTAGAGGAAAGTTATTAGAATACAGTATGTTCTAGTGTTTAAGGTGCCATAGGCTGGCCAACAGGGCGATCAGAGCAGCAGGGGTGACAATGATTGATTGAAAGATGATTGATGACTGCAGCTGACCGTTCATCTCAGATTTCAATTGTTGTGGTTCAAGCTCTTCGCACCTTGTAAAGCACTTTGAGAGGAGCGTGTTGCATGAGAGAGCAAGGGAAATGGAGCAAGGCATTGGGTCCAACAGGTGCCAGTCTAGCCCCCCAAGTCATCGGCGTTTTGCCATGGCGCCGTTACTGCCCAGTATGTTTATTGGATCAGCAGTGGAACCCATTGTGGACAGGACATGATGGGAAAAAAGAAAATAAGGCTTTGAAAAACAAAGCAGAAATACAAACTGTAAAACTTCTGTAAGAAAAACACCAAGGGTATCAAAGCAGACAATCATGAAATTTTGCCAACTTTACTTGCTTGGCTGGAGGACAATGATTTCCTTCAGTGATGTCTGTATGTTATAATGAGGGACAGAGAACATTGGATCGATTGGCCTCTTCTCTGGATGGGATTGTGCTGAGGCAGCTGGTTCAGGGCTCCAAAGTGACCCTGCTGGTGTCACAACTGGCCTCCATCCTTCAGTAATCAACCCCTGAGAGAGGGGTCAGGGGTTATTCAGCGTCCAGCAGCACAGCCAAGCCCACCACAAGCTGAAGGATTTCCACGTATTTGACACAAAACCGGGTTCATGAGGCCTGTGGTAACACCAGTGTATGAATCAGTGACATAAAGCTAATTTTTATCTGTTAGTTAATTCATTTTGTATAATATCATAGAATAACTGAAGACCATCATACTGTGTTCACATCAAAAAGTTATCACATAATTTAACACTGTAAAAAAAACTATTTGTTGAGTCAACTTAAAATAATGTGTTACCCTGCTGCCTTAAAAGTTTAAGTTCAGTCAGCTCAAATAAGTGTAATCAACTTGAAATGTTAAGTTGTACTAAGTCACAACTTAGATATTCGAATTGACAAAACAAAAAATTAAGTTTGTTAAACTTAAAAGCTGGGCTTGTTAGCTAGCTGCCTTAAAATTTTAAGCTGAATCAACTCAAATATACAAGTTGTACTTAGTACAACTTAACATTTCAAGTTGACTAAACTTATTTGAGTTGATTGAACTTAAAATTTTAAAGGCAGCCAGGTAACAAATGATTTCAAGTTGACTCAACACATTGTTTTTTTACAGTGCATTTATATAAAAAGACATGGATAGTTCACGTTGTAAAATGTCATGTGGTGCGTCTACTGTTAAATTATTGCTAAAGGGATAGTTGGCCCAAAAATTAAGATTCTGTTATTAATTACTCACCCTTATGTCGTTCCAAACCTTTGTTCATCTCAGGAATACAAATGAAGACATTTCTGATGAAATCCGAGAGCTTTCTGACCCAGCATAGACAGCAGTGAAACTTGCTGGACTATTTTAACAACGTCCTTACTGCCTTATTGGGCCTTGAACATGGTAGTTGCATTGCTTTCTATGCAGAGTCAGAAAGCTTTTAGATTTCATCAGAAATATATAAATTTGTGTTCCGAAGATGAACGAAGGTCTTACAGGTTAAGAATGACATGAGGGTGAGTAATTAAAGACAGAATTTTCATTTTTGGGTGAACTATCGCTTTAAGATGTGTACACTAGGTTTAATGACGATTTTTTACTTAACATGACATTTTTCATGCTGTCAAGAAAATTTTAATCTTTCTTGAAAATAGTATAATGGTACAAGTTTTTTAAAGCCATTTTTCATTTCTAAGATCTTCGCACATATGTTTTAACTAAAATAAAAACTAAAAAAAATATATATATAAAAATAAATCTTTCCTTTTGTTTATCATGGACATCCCTATACAAATATTTTACTTCATATACAAAGGAGAAAAATGATCCAATTGCATGTTATATTTGCCTTTGATTTGCAATGTGATTCATTCTCATGTACATGAGCAACGGAGAAAATAATTGGACAGACATTGAGGTTACAAGCCTAAGGTTGGGTTAGGGTGAAAATTAGACTTTTTCCCCTTTTTAAAATCATGTGAGAGCTATTCATCTGCAATATAAGTCCAGCAAGACGAGGCCAGAAATATCACCGAGCATCCTCCTCTCGAATACCCCTCATTGTCAGAGCCCAGATAACTCTATCAAGATACACAAGGTGATTTCAAAGGCTTGTCTGCTGTACAGACTCACGCCACAGGAATGCGAGGCAATAAGAACAAATAATGACAATAATGAAATTTCTTTCTTGTCAGGGTACCTATTCATCACGCAAGAGAACGGACACATGAGAAAGTCCCGCTGGGGGTGACTGTGGTCAGAGCCAAAACTTTTCACCCTCTTCCAGACATGCAAAATGAAGTCATTTTCTACACAGATGGACCTGAAACAGAGAGGATTCATGCCTAATTTGATGAAGCTGAATTTTGGCTACAGCAACCACACGTGTGAAGCTTTCGAGAGCCTTTGAGAAGGTGATAAGTCTAAATGCCCTTTGGCAAATCACTGGTGTGTAAGCACATGTGTGATGTTAGGGGCACGCAATTGTGTCCTTGTAACTTTAGCACCACAGACAAAAAGACACGCTTGGCATGAGCGGTTCCACACACCTTGAATTGCATCTGTCATCTTTGAAGGGCGCTTGGACAGAAGCAGAACTCTTCCTGTTAGCCAAGTAGTGGCGTGACAACTCACATTGAGCTATTGCCACACACAGGGAGCAGACTGAACACTCAAAGTAGCCTTGAGCGTTGTATTTCTATACACCAATAAGAAAGAAACTATGCTTGGCAAAGTCCTCCAGTGCACTTAGCGAAAGGCAGATGTGGCTTTGAACTGAGCAAACCTTTATTCACAGAATGTCCTAATATTGCTTTGAAAAATCAAGAACGCTAAAAAAAAAAAAAAAAAAAAAATATATATATATATATATATATGTGACCCTGGACTATAAAACCAGTTGTAAGTCGCACCGGTATATTTGTAACAATAGCCAGCAATACATTGTATGGGTCAAAATTATCCTTTTTTTTTTAATGCCAAAAATCATTAGGATATTAAGTAAAGATCATGTTCCATGAAGATATTTTGTAAATGTTATACTGTGAATATATCAAAACCTAATTTCTGATTAATAATATGCATTGCTAAGAACTTCATTTGGACAAATTAAAATTTTTTGCACCCTCAGATTCCAGATTCCAGATCTTCAAATAGTTGTATCTCGGCCAAATACTGTGCTATCCTAACATACATAAATGGAAAGCTTATTTATTAAGCTTTCAAATGATGTATACATCTCAATTTCAAAAAATTGACCCTTATGACTGGTTTTGTGGTCCAGGGTCACATATAATTTAGAAAAATATAATTATAATCTCGAACTACAGTGATGTAGAAGCCGGTACAAACATCCGCAATCTGTTTAGCACAAAGGAGCATTTAAATATACCACATGCCATTGCTGCTTCCAGATAAACTAGCTTAAAGAAATACCTTGCAGTTAAAAACAACTGAAAACTTATTCTTGCAAATGAACTCGGGGGGGAGAGTTTGTATTCTAACTTCGGAAAGCCCCCCTGATGTCTGGCTGCATTTGGTACATACCATGCTGGAGAGCAAGGTGCCATCAAGACCCCTTGGAAACATTTTATTTTAAGCAAAATTTACGAGGTCAGCACCTGCCATCAAAGTAAATTATGATAACGCTTAAGCTCGGCCCATTAGGCATTTATTCAGAACTATGTAGCACTCAACAAATCACAGACAGTCAGAATGGAATTTATTATGCCCGTCGTGCTCCATGCATTACGGCTATAAACTTTCAATGCATTTGCTGTGCATTAAATGACACCGGTGTGACTTCAACATTTTTAGATCTTTGATGCTTGCCCTTTATGGTGATGAAAATTACTGGGGGAAGCCTACATGTAATACTGTAAAAACTCTGTTCACATGCATGGTTTACCCGTCTTCTCTGATCACTTTTGCTAATATTCTAATTTTATTAAAATTGTACACAATGTTTGGTCACTACCATTAAAGCACTAAAAGTATATATATATATATTTATATATATATATATATATAAATATATATAAAAGTACAGAAAACGTACAGCAAAAGCTGTAAAATTTTGAAATAGTTTTACTATTTAAAATAACTGTTTTCTATTTGAATATATTTTAAAATGTAATTTATTCCTGTGACTTGAAAGCTGATTTTTTAGCATCATTACTCCAGTACATGATCCTACAGAAATCATTCTAATATTCTGATTTGCTGCACAAAAAACATTTATTATGTTGAAAACAGCTGAGTCAATTTTTTTCAGGTTTCTTTGATGAATAGAAAGTTCAGAAGAACAAGATTTATCTGAAATAGAAATCTTTTGTAACATTATAAATGTCTTTATAATCACTTTTGATCAATTTAAAGCATCCTTGCCAAATAAAAGTATTAATTTCTATAATTGCCCCCCATATATATATATATATACATATATGACTTCAGGCTTTTGAATATATAGTATATTGTATAATGTTATAAAAGCTTTTTATTTCAAATAAATTCTGATCTTTGGATTTTCTAATCCTGACAATAATAATAACAAAAAATGTTTCTTGCACGGCAAATCAGCATATTAGAATGATTTCTGAAGGATCATGCGACACTGAAGACCGGAATAATGATGCTAAAAATGTAGTTTTGATCACAGGAATAAATTACATTTTAAAATATATTCAATTAGAAAACAGTTATTTTAAATAGTAAAAATATTTCACAATATTTCTGCTTTTGCTGTATTTTGGATCAAATAAATGCAGGCTTGGTGAGCAGAAGAGATATCTATAATATTCTTAAACAATACAATCTGATTTAAAATTTGTTTGAATTTATAGAGCAAAGTGTATAATTATAGATCCTATGACTGCTCAACATTTTTCACAAGTTTTTCACCATTTTTACCATCATTTGCTGTGATAAAAAAAAATGTAGAGTAATAGATTGTTAACTCCACAAAAGTATTTCATGTCAAACTACTTGCATGTAGTGTATAATCACAGTATGTACAGGAGATTCTGAGGAGAAGTAGTATTCACAAGGTTTCAGTGTTACCGTTATGTTGCAATGCAAAATATGCACTAATATAGATAATCAGCCGTATGTTTAAACTTAGACAGGAACATGTACTAAACATAAATACATTCTGCCAACAAGCTTGTGTCTTTAGCAAGCAGCACCCTGCTTATGTGCCAAGAAAAACTTCTTAGGTTTGGATATTTATAGTGGCTTGGTGGGTTTCCATACTGGTCGCAGTGCAGTTATCTAAAGGCTGATAAAGGCAAAAAGATCTTGCAGTGATTTTGCTCATAGTGGTGCTAAATACACCAGCAATATAGTTCTGGTTCCAATATGCAAAACCAATGTTATTGAAACATCCTTGCACCATTAAGCAAAGTCAAAAACAATTCAACTATAAGCACATAAGTGGGTCAGATACTTCAAACGCATTGCGGTGATGCTTGTGAGTGAAACATCATACCAACAATGAACAGGCTCAGAGGAGCAGGCCATGCTAGATTAAAGTCTGAATGATGCTTAACCCTGGCCTCTGCTGAAATGAACGGGACTTTAGCTCTCGCTCGCACACACAACACACGCACCCATACACCAGCACAAAGGCTTTGATCCACAGTAAAGTGGCTTTGATGGCTGAGGTACAGGAGCCTTGTGGAATCATCACAACCTCATCTAATCTTAGCAACCGATGCTTATTTGTACTAAGCGTCTTAGAGTTACAGTGTCTTACTCTGAGATACTTCATACATATGGGTCCCTGTCCAAAGATAATAGCACAGGCTTGGTCAAATTTGGGTTTGGTAAATTAGTGATGTGTAAATTATTAAAAGGATATGTGATTTGGGCATGTGTGCATTATTTCTGTGTGCTGTTTATGTCATTTGTGTATTATTATTTGTGTGTCACTGGATAAATTAGTTTGTAATTTTTTTTATTACAATAGAAGTCAAAAGTTTACATACACCTTTGCAGATTCTGCAAAATCTTTTTTATCGTTTTTTTTTTTATTTAGTACTGACCTGAATATGATATTTCACATTAAAAGATGTTTACATACAGTCCACAAGAGAAAATGAGAGTTGAATTTATAAAAATGACCCTATTCAATATTTTACATACACTTGATTCATAATACTGTGTTGTTACCTGAATGATCCACAGCTGTGATAGAAACCAGGGGGTGAAAACTTTTTGAATTTGAAGATCAAGGTAAATTTAACCTAATATGTCTTCTGGGAATCTTCTGTAGCTTCCGAAGGCCAGGACTAAATGAAAAAATATTATATTTAGGCAAAATAAGAAAAATGTACACATCTTCATTCTGTTCAAAAGTTTTCATCCTCGGCCCTTAATGCATCGTGTTTCCTTCTGAAGCATCAGTGAGCGTTTGAACCTTCTGTAATAGTTGCATATGAGTCCCTCAGTTGTCCTCAGTGTGAAAAGGTGGATCTCAAAATCATATAGTCATTGTTGGAAATGGTTCAAATACACAAAAATGCTGAAAAAACAAAGAATTTGTTGGACCTGAAAAAAAGCAGGCAAACAAGGGACTCACGAACAACTATCACGAAACAAACAAAACAAAACAAACAAACAAAAAAAAAACAGCTGTGGATCATTCAGGTAACAACGTATTAAGAATCAAGTGTATGTAAACTTTTGAATGGCGTCATTTTTATAAACGCAACTATTATTTTCTCTTGTGGACTATATGTAAATGTGTTTTATGTGAAATATCTTATTCAGGTCAGTACTAAATAAAAATCAACATGCATTTTGATAAAATATTTAACATTTTGCAGCTTCTGCAAGGTGTATGTAAACTTTTGTCTTCAACTGTTGAAAATTACAGTAAAAACGGTAATATTGTGAATTATTATTACAACTCATTCTAATAACTGATATGGTGCTAAAGAAACATTATTAAAATATCATATCTTATTATAAGGCTGAAAACAGCTGTGCTGCTTAATGAAGTAACTTTATAAATGTTTATTTTTTATTTTTATTTTTTTATCAATTTAATGCATCCTTGCTAAATCAAAGTTTTAATTTCTTGTCTTTTCCTATCTCTTTTTTATTCAAAAAAAAGACAAAGGAAAGCACATATGCCTTTCTATGTAAGATATTGTAATATATTGCTGTATTTAAGGCACTGCACTCCAGATGTAATATTATCATTGTCTTAGATTCCCCAAATTATTTCAACTTATGACCCTCACTACCTGAAATACATCTTAAGGAGTTTATCCAAAGGTCTGTGGAAACTAGATCCAAAATAGAGAACCAACATCTTAAGTTTTTTTCCCCACTCTCTCTTCAACTTTCTTTTAGTGCTTCAGGAACAAAACAGAGGAAATCATTTAGTTACTACAAGTAGAATTTGCTCTAATTACCAAAAATTATGGATGTTAGTGCTCTCATTATTACATGATGACACACACACATCAACACAGGCTATTAAACTGCCTGTCCTGTGACAGTATATGAAACAGAATCATTAATCTTCATAAGGGAAAGAACTGTATATTTTGCTACGTCAAAAAGTAAAGCTAAAATAAACTATTCAGCTCACACAGTCAAACAGACCACAAACGATATCTAATGAACATCAACCAAACCACTTTACTCAGCTTTTGGGGCATTTGTTAAAAACTTTAACTGTTGTGTTCCTGTGACACAGGCAAACATTTAACAAAACAAAAATCTTAGGGAAATGACATAAATCACGGGTGTAAGGAGTAAAGACTGATCCATCTCTCTCTCTGTGTGTGTATGTGAGTGTGTGTTAATCTCCTTTATCCTCGCATCAGGGCAGGGCGTGTCTCCCTGTCTCCAGTAATAGGCAGCAATGAGAAGCTTGAGTAAACACAATCAATGAGAAACAGTACAGCACACACAGGCAAGATACACACTCTGACAAACATGAACACACATATGAACACACCCCCCGACTCTCCCTCACCCACTGCACCGTCCACAGCCACTTCCACTGCCATATTGCAACTATCGATCGGCAAAAACTACCCAGCCCAAAGAAATGATTGTAGTTGCTACCATCAATTTAGAGGTAGACTTAAAGTAAAAACTGCACCGTCGGAGAGCGACTGTCCCCCTCTCACACTTTCTTTGATGATTTCAGATTACAATGTCTTCATCCATTATTGATGAAGTTAAAGTAGTGGCATGCTGAATGTGTTGCATAGGAGATTTGGGGCTAATCCAGCAGAAAACAGGCACAGGCACATAATGAAGAAAAAAAAGGCACAAATGTCAACAGTTTCACATAGGGACTGGATTAAGCAACCCCCCACAAAGAGACTGTCTCTCTACCGTTCATACACAAACACTCACACCACGTCTCACCCGAGGATTAACGCACAACCAAATAGTAAACCTGAGCTGATTTGTGTGGCCCAAAGTACCTCTGGAGGCACCAGGATGAACGTAACGCATATTCTCAGCATCAAGGTAAAAGCACAAAAGATGTTTGCATTGTCAATATTGATAATATGACCTTTCCTTTTCACGTTACGTCTCTCTCTGACTGTCTCTCTCAGTCACAGTGGACTAATTAAACTCTAAGCTGACTCTAGTGGAGCTTTGTGGTGCACCTGAGCAGTTGTTGTCAATGGTTCAGTAACCATCTGATCTCTTTTGCTGATCACCGGGTGCTGGCGTCCATCATGTTTGTCTCATTACCTCAATTTCATTCTTGGACAATTTTCCCTCCGGCAACCCAGGGGCATCACCGCGGCTAACCATTTTCACTCGCTCACTCCAGCTGTTTATTGGTCCCCCTGCATCGGTTATTAACACTGTGTGCTCACATTAAAAAAAAAGAAACTGAGCAACTCCATTTAATCATATATGGAGTATACATAATTATAGAAAAGTTTGCAATTATATAAAATGTGTTGTATAAAATTATATTTAAAGGCCATGTAAAGGCAGTTTAGAGAATTGTTACTAATCCCATCCATCTTTTTCCTCAACACGAAAGTAAGCCGATGGGTGAGACATCCGGTTTATTTTCCGCTATAGGGAATTAACAGCGTGCAGTAAAAAGTAAAACTGTTTGCACTACAAACCAGTGTGTTCATAATTAAGATAATACATTGAAATAAATGGTAAGATGCAGCAATATCAAGCAGCAAAATAAGCTGTTTAAATAGCTGGACGTAGATGAGACCGGGAGCCACACCCATAAAATGTACAAATGGCCACGCCCGCTGTTACGGGAAGCGAAAGGTGGATAATAACTAGAGCCATTAGCATTAGTGGTTGGCCCGTTCAGTCGCGAGTTACTGTCATTATTGTTAGTTACTACAACCTACAGTTTGCTAGCTATGTCTTGGTCACATAAATGCATATTACCTGGTTGCGATCATTTACGAAACAGCTGGGTCATCCATTCAAGTTGTAGCGGTATCTGACTGTTGAGCAGGGTTGCCAAGTTTTCACAACAAAACCCGCCCAACTGGTCCTCAAAACTATCTTAATTGCGTTTTGAGGGATGTCCCCCAGTTGTTGTTTGTTTGTTTTTTGGTAGGGTTGTCCTGGTACAGTTCGCATGTTAGTGGATAGATAACGTTACTGGGGTCGCCTCTACCCGCGGACAAGAGAAACAACGCGCGGCAACAGTATTAAAGTAGCCCAACTTCGCGGGAAAACCGCGGACTTGCCAACACTGCTGTTGAGAGAGAGGCGGCAGCTTTCCCGCCAGTGGACGTGTTTTTCGCGCCGACAGCGTTTGAGAGAAGAGCTTGATTTTTAAGATTCTGATCACTTTTTTACTTGATGTTTTTTTTTTTTTAATAATTCAGATTTGGGTGGGTGGTTAATAGCACATTTTTCTGTGGTGTGACAAACTCAGAACACAATATTTAATATTGCTTTACACGGACTTGAGTTTCATTTCTCTAAATAAATAAATACTTTTTATAATTTGTATGCGATGTAATAAAAATGGGAAGATTAGTTTAACCTGATGCAATGCCGCCATATCCATTGCACTAAACTAAAAAGATATTAAATCATTTAACATTCAAAACCACATTACATCAGTGAAAGTTTTTGCTACCATGGTAAATGAGATGTTAATAGCATATTGGCCCAAGACAAACAGTTGAGTGTTTTTTTAAATATATACTACAGCGTTGCTGGGTTCAGTGTGGCATGTGTGTGTGTAGGTACTGACTCCTACTGCTTGCCATATTTGTCCTTCATAGGCCTGGTCATGACAGTAAATGTTAACCACAGTGCGTATGTAGCCTATGCGATGGCACTGTAAGTGTTCCAGAATATTCTCACGGTCTGGACGCTAGTTTTGAAACCCTTTTCAAGAACTGTCTGTAAAACAGCTGTAAGGCAAATTAAGGGCTCTTGAGCACATTAGCTAATCTTACAAATCAACCTGGCAAATGGAAATTCACATTGTGAATTTTTAGGCACTTCCCACCGCTCTCTTTCAGAGCTATCTTCCTTTCTAACAAAAAGTAGCCATGGCAAAGAAATTAAACCCACAATAAAGTCTCCTTTCATGGTAATACTGCTGGTCTGACATATTAGCAGAACATAAACCGATTTGTTTAATGGTTTGTGGCTTTGTGTGCACTACTTTGACAAGCAACACTGGAAATATCATAAAAACACTGCATGAAGACAGTAGTGTGTGACAGCCACTGTTTACAGTAATTGTTTGAATATAATCTATGAAGCTGCACTGTGATTATAATCTGGGTTACATCAATAATCTGTCAAACTACAGCAGTTCTGGTCGAGCAAACACAGCTTCTTGTGTGTTGAATGGCATCATAATGAAACATACAATTATTTCTTGTGCCCACAGCCTGACAAACTAAGTTATATTTAATTGATTCCTTGTGTGAAACTAAGTTCACCCTTAATGAATCCAAACTGAACAAAAGTAAAAAATAATTTGTTATGCTGAAGCAATTACTTAGCATGTCAGGGGGTCTAAACTGTGATAGAAATAGATCTTTCACACTTTCTGTCTTTTGCCAGTATTAGTTAAATCATCGCACTGTACCAAAAAATGTGTTTAAGTCCAAGACATTTTCATTTTAGTAAAACAATTGTTTTATAAGGGCATGAGAAATATTCTGTCAGCCATTTTATATTAGAACTAAAATAAACAACTGGCTGAATACTGTGACCTCAAGACAAATCATGCAAACTGATCCTAAAAACGTTCTATGCACTGCATTACTGATCCAGCTTCAGCCATTTATATAGAAATGTAGATCTGACTGTCATTATAAGTTCTATTACGCAATTTAAGCACGCCAACTACATTCAACAGTTCACCTTTACATTAAACTTGATATCCAGACATATTTCTATAAATTCCATTATATTATTTATCATTGAAAATGATTATATGCACACCACATCACTGCCTTAACATGGAGAGGTTTATGTAGTTGTAAAAGTCTTTGAACAGAGTTTTGCTCGGGTCATTTCAGCCCACACATCAGAGCCTTGTACGATATTCTTTCAAGTGTCCTTCTACGACGCCAAAGATGACAACAGCGAATCGATAACGAGGCAGAAATGAAAAGAAGCCGCCGGTCTGCCCCCGAGGCATGAGGATCTTCGAGCGACCCCTTTTTCTGAACTTTAGGCATTCCTTTGCAGGCTTTTTCAGCGTGAGAAAGCAAAGGCTCCAGCTGCTGCCAGATGAAGGTAAGAACGATGCAAGGACGCGTCTCTCCCACAGAACCGCTGTTCGGATGAGATGGATGTGATTGACATTGACTCTAAAAAAAATATATAAGGCTTTTTAATGGTTCTTTGATGCACCCTAGGTTTAGACAAGAATCTTATCAGTTATGTTGGCTGTATAAGCTGTAGGCAATATCCTTATTCGGCAATTAAAAAGTTACTAATATAATTATGTATCTATATTTTTATGGATTCGCCAAATTAGCGTTTTTTTAAAAGTCTTTAAAATCACAACAGATAATTTTAAAAAGAAGAGAATAAAAAGGTATTTGTTAAACCATTTTGGTTATAACTGGAAACTAAAAAGAGGCAAATTTACGGAAACGATAACCGTGATTGCTAAATAATTTCCTTATTAAACCGTATTAAACAATTACAGAAAAAAAAATATTGGGGGGAAAAAAAAAAACACTTCGCACACGGAGGATGATGCATGTGGATAGCGATTAGATGCATCCATTTACTTGCAACAACAAAACGATGCTCATTGAGTTTTGTTTGATATATTTGTGTCAGGTAATCGCAGTAGCCTAGATAATAACAACAGTCAGCGTGCAGAATTACAGATAAACATGCATGTCATTTTAGGCTCCCAGGCCTATTAAAGCTGTGACAGAGAGAGTGGGGTATTCCAACACAGGCTTGGGAATTCCCCCATGGCCGAGCGCATTAATTACTTGCTTAATGGGTGTATGACCCACAATGTAAAAAACGGATTAGGCGAGTGAAACCTCCGTCCGGTCTGCTCTGCTCGCATGAGATGCGGATGGAAATCAGTCCGGTGTAGGCTACGCGGATCTTTAAAGATCATTTGCATCCAAGCCAGCTGTTCACTTCATTCCTGACCGACACAGTTCAATCAGACATGCTTTTCAACAGAAGTTAGTATTTTAAAACACATTAATGTTTTCAGTAAAAATTCAAGTTATTAGCCTATTATAAAAATAAAATCGAAATAAATTAAAACTACTCAGTTTGTTGTCAGCCGATGATTAGTATCACATCTGCATAGGCCTCCTTCTCAGTTTTGGATAAAACTAAGACTGTCAGGACTACCTGTGTTATAGCGATGGACTAAATAAAATAATTAAAAATACCATACTATAATAACAGACCTATGAACGTTTGTGTTTAATTCTGGAAGCCATACTTTTTTAATAGCATTCGATATGTACAATAAAATAATATATAAATAAAAAAAAAAAAAATAAAGCCTGTATATTATAATTATGGAAAAGCAAGGAAAAAAGCAAAGCTTTAAACTAGTTTAATCTACATGTTTACGTAAACTCGTTTATTTTTCGGATTTCTTTATGTAATTTAGTATCTCTGCTAGCTAATAACATGCGAAGAAATGAGAGTTTTATGACAGTGGCTCTTTTAAGGGCAGCTAAATAAACAAAATACCTTGATTTGATATTCAGCCGTGAGTGTTTTAGCGTTCATCGGGTTAAATGTGCTGGTTGAATTAACGTATTACCGTGTTTTAATGGCTAATTTGTTGTCTAATTTAGCCTACAGATTCGCATCACAAAGTTCACCCCTTACACACACTCTGCGTGTTGGTTGTGCATACAAACACACCCACTGTGGCACGCATGCACACGCACGCGCTTATACACACAAACTCTCACTCACGCCCACGCGCTGACAGTCAAAGCTCGTGAGAGGGGGAAATGCACCACTCTCTGCGTCTTTCTGCGGAAAAAAGTTGCAGTCGTGGACGCTCTGCAGAAATATGAGTTACTAAAGCAGCTTCTGAGTTTGTAGCTTAAAACACTCTGGGCTGAAGGTAATATATGCCTCTTTTCGCGTTCTTTGAAAGAACCCAGAGCTATCCCTAATCGGTTTCATTGAGGAAGAAGAGGTTACGCTCCCTTTTGGACCTGGTAGCAACAGTTTATGTACCCGGACATCACCAAGGGCACAGATAAACTTGTTCAAAGGTGTGGAATTTATCTTTTTTAAAAAAAGAAAAAGAAAATCAAGACTGGCACGGCTGCAAAGCGCCGCTTTTCAACAACCACTGGTAAGTGCACATGACACCCTATCTTGAATGTGAGATAATGCAAGTGAAGGAATTCGTTCCACCTCAGGGTTGCCAGCCACGGGTGAACTTCAGCTTTAAGTGTAGTTAGATGGAGAGGCATGATAAGTGATGCTCTGGCAGGTCTTACCTTGACTTTGCAGTTTATTATAATATATCGTTAACACTGTGAGACAAACGGGACAAGGACAACTTTATAGTTAGAGCGTGTAATTTACATTAACACATGTATTATTGGTTAGCATCCGCAGAAATAAATCATGCTAACGAAATTTGCTTTTAAAAACTTGCAAACAACCTTTTAAATACAGTTTTTAAATACTCGTAGCAACATTCCCAAAATGAATCATTTTTGTATTAACATTTGCGATGAAATTGGTAACTAAATTTAGAAGATAATATTGAATCCTTATTTATGATCTAAATGTACATTTATGCAAATGCCGGTCAGCCAGTTTATTTAGAAGACAAGGCGCTCTTGTCTTGTAATAAAATATATTTTTTGTTAACTAATACAGTAATTTCATTTTATTAATTTATATACCAATAAATCAAGTTTAATTAAGTTCATCTGAAAAAGATTCACACACACAAGCAACACGAAAGTAAATCACTTTATTAATAAATCCTTATAGGCGCGCAAGATTCTGAGACTATTATGGTACTATCCTTAATATTAAGTTAAAGTAATATTCTTTTCTATTAAGAAAAGGAAAGAAAAGAAAAGAAGAAAAGAAAAGAACATTTTCCTCAATTAATCAGTTGAACAAAATTGATTTGATTTGATTTGATTTTATCATCAGTATATGTTTTGCTGTTGTTAGTGTAGAGTACATTTTAAATAGACTAAATAAAATACTAAATAAAATAATTCATACATCACAATTTTTTTCTATATACATATTTTCAACTTGCATTAATGTAATCCAAATTAAAATCGTATGCACTTATGTCTTGTAATGTTTTGTATCTTACCTTTCCTGTTTGTCTTACCTTGTCAGAGTACATATTTAACATGACGTGTATTAAATTCGCGGAGAACAAAAAACTACAAGTCTATAATAATAATAATAATTTAAAAATAGTTCTTATAATAATAATAATAATTAGTATTATTATTATTAAGTTCAAGCAGTCCAAATCAAAACGGACCGGATGCCCTCAAGACGCTCAGAATAACAAAAGACAACTTTAGTTGGCCATTTTACAGCCTGCTTTGTGTGGTAAATAATTTTGACAATTATTTAGAATAATTTTGTAACTTTATACTAGCATCTCAATATCGTATTTAGATTAATGACTTTCGCCTTTAGACGAATGGCATATTACGCGGCACACATATACAAAGAAACTCACACAAATTTAATTTTCAGAGTCTCAAGCCTTTGACTAAAGGCACAGATGCGAGGCAGGTGATATAAGGGGAGGGCTAAAGTAAAGCGTTGCATTCGGAGAGAGAAAAATGGAGAGGGAAAACGGTTAACAGCAGGATTGCATGCAAATTTCCGACTGAAATTATCATAAGCAAACAGCTGAAGCCTGGGCTAATAAAGGCCCATCTGTGTTACTTCATATCGGGTTAGTATAGAGCTGCGATAATGAATTTTGTAATATCCAACCGACAGACATCTCAATCAGACACTAATCCCCTGATTTTACCGCGGAATCACTCAACTTCTAGCGCTCAAACTGCTCTCTTTCTCTCACTGACACACACACGCGGTGCACGGTCTCTCCTCTTTGTGCGTTGTTTTCATGTGCGTTTGGAGACACGAGTCTTAATTAGGAGGGACTCGAGCAAGCGCTATGGGATTTCAAAACAAATGATGAGGAATGTGCTCATCCCATTACAGACAGGAACTATCCAATATATGACAATGGATTTGAAATCTATCATCACTGAGTGGCCAGTCATGTATGAAAAAGTCCAGAAGTTGGCCTATGGACTATTCCTGACATGATATCAACAGTTTAATAACATATAAAATAAACATTTCTCTTTTTTTCCACAGGTGCTCAACGTATAATCTAACAAATGGACTCCCACTGCCGCAAACTTGCATCAACGTGTGCTCAATTAGGTAAGAAGATCTTGGTGAATGACAAGCCCCCCTTCTTGTTAAATCTCCAGAGAAGATCTGGATTCATTAATGTCCTTGGTTGGTTTAATCAAACGTCTCAACACTGTCTGGCCTACATAAAATACTAATCGCAGCTAGAAAAACTGGTCTACGTAAAAGTAAGGCGTTTGTAAACTACCTTTTGTGTTTGACGTATGACTGGTTATAAGCAAAGCGGAACCATTAGACGTTTATAGTCAAAGATGGACATCTGGTGGTAGGACAGGATCATACATGGATAAGTGAGAACGTCTTTTTGATACGCGTAGCAGCTCATTTAGAGAAATTTAGAGATATAAAGCCACACTCTGTGTAATTTTAGAGGTTTATGACCTATAAAGTATCTTGAATTTGTTCAAACAAAATACTGATCCGATTTTTCAAAACGCCTGGTGATAAAATGTAGCCTATTTGCGGGTGATCACGTGCGTCCTCAATGAAATGGTGTTTAAAAAAATCTTTAACGTGGCCAGTAAGATACTAAAAATTAGATATAGTTTAAATTATAATTCAGTATGATAGACCGTAGAAGGTAGACTCAGCACAAAAAAAAAATATATAGGCCTACATATATATATAAATAACAATTTTCTCCCGTAAATTATAATTTGACGCACACTGACAATTTTAACAGAGACGTAAAAAGACAAAATTAAAACTGTATGGGAAAATCTCTACAGGCTACTAGAAGGTGCTTAATGCGTGGCCGGTCTCCATGCCGTCTGGCATCTTCATTAAGCTAATTAAAGCAAACTAATAACAAATCACAACACTTTATATCCCTTTATATCCAATTTCACATTGTCATTTAATTGGCTATGAACAAGAACCGATGCAGATACAGCAGATAAGAGATAAAAGGAAAAAGTGAGCATAGAAATGCAAACAGCAGCGTAAGAGGGAAAAGACATTGGAGCGACTTGATTACTGACAATCTCGTCTCCTCTGCAGTAATATATGCAGCGCTTGTTAGATAGACTCAGGGGAAAAGTAAATGTGTAATGAAAGCCTCCTCGTGAGGAGGAATATACTAATGGAAGAATCTAATGTCCTCTTAATCCTATGGAAAAGGCTTTGTCGTCTCCCTTATATTGACTGAATTGGTAATTAATGGCTCTGTGGTGCGCCATGGCCAATAATCCACAGCAGGCAGTCAGAGCGCTCTGAAGCATTTTGAGGGTCCAGAATAAATACAGAGCAATAATCTAGTCCGCATCTATCAGTGCGTTTAACAAGAATCAAGCTCTGCAACTTTTGCCTATGGAATTTCGACGCGCACTATTAATATTTCTGTGCGTAAAACATATCCATATTATATTTTAGTGTAGAGGCCCAGACTAATTTTGACATGAATGTAACTGTTTGCATATTCAATATACATTCATATTTATTTTATATTCTAAAATAAATAAAATAAAACTGACTGGCAAGTGTGAGAAAACAGACCGAAGCATGATCTTTAATAATGTGCAGTGTCTGGGCGCAAATGCATTGAACGCGAGGTCACATTCTCATACAAAAAGACCTGTACATACAAGATTTGTCGGTTCCAGGATCTTATATTATGCCATAAATTAATATCCAGTACCGAGAGCGTGAGCTGAATCAAAGTCAGAGATGAAGACGGTCGGGTCATTCTCATAAGCACCTGACTGCCTTTTCTCTTTTCTCCGTTTTTTCCCCTACTTGGTATGTTTGACATTTCAGGTGATTTTTCAGGATAAGCAGGAAAGCAGAAAATATAGACTTCAGTAGGTCATTTAGTTACACTAATTTCTTTACTTATTGATTTTTATGTACATATATACATACATATATATATATATATATATATATATATAAATTATTGAAAGTTTGTAACAATAAAACCGGGTTGGCCGCTTCTTCTTCTGTTAGTTTCTATTTTTATATACTACCTATTTACTGTGATATGTTAATTTGAATGACATAATCATAATTGTAAAAGAAATCCAATCAGGATTATTATTTTATAACTAAGGAATGCAGTTCGGGAAAATTATACATCATTCAAAATTAATTAGGGCTAATAAATGACCGTTTTTCTTTTTAATAAAATAATGCCATTATACGTATGCAAATTATTGTAATGTTTTTAAGTAATTTGGGATAACAATGTGAAGTAGTTTGAAGTCATTAAAGATGCCCATTTAAAATTCTTAAGCAAATGAGCGTCTTATCAGATTAAATGTAGCATACTCAGAAAAGCAAAGTGGGTGCTCTCTCCCGCGAAAAAATCACGGGCCCGAGGCGCACAAATGCAAAAGTGTTTTCAGTTCCTAAGTTAAATTATAAAACTAATTTAAGCAGTAATAATCTCATGGAGAAATAGTTTTGGATAGTTTTTTCCCATGTGTTCTATAGGCCTACAGTTTTTGTGTATAATAAAATGCCATTATTTAACAGTCTAGGACTGAGCTCACTTGTTATCAATGAATTTGGTATCGCGGTCCTTGATACCCTGTCAACTCATTGTCGCGAAGAATCATCCAATTAACGTGACAAAAGCAGAGCTTTTATTCAGAAGTGAGCATCTTCAAGAGCGGCATTATACCTTTTCGTATTTATTTGTGCTATTTGCTGAGATTATTTTACTTTGACAGAAATCTGTGTTTGAGTTAAAAATGTTAATAAAATGCTGTTTTGATAATGCCTGATAAGAAAAGGTTTAAACATCACCAGGTGTGCTAGGAGAAATTTCTTTAACACATTTTGCCTTCTCGGAAGCCACTTTAGTAAATGCACAGCCTCTCTTTATTTACATGCTCTTTAGAGAAAAAAAGGATGCATTTTCTCATTTCTTAGGGCCGTTTTTTAGTCGGTTGGCCATAAAATCTGTCATGTATAGACTAATGTTCCGTCAGATTGTGGGCGGAGTCTGTGTGACGTCAGGACGCATGGAGAAGCTCGGTTGGACGGATAGAAGGACAGCTGAAATGAAGAGCGAGAGCTGTGATGTGCAGGAGAGTGTGTGTGTATGCAAGTGGATATAATATCACATACCTGTCCCTGTCACTCCGGCTCTCCTTGGTAGCTCTCGGCTGAAACCGAGATATCTTTTACCCAGTGGAAACGAAAAAAAAAAACTTTAACTTTCTTCAGCACTGGGTTTATTTTATTACGATAACAGCCGTTTGAGGAGTGTCGCTTTGAGTGGTTTAAGTGAGAAAGGAGCACTGACAACGCTTGCCGATACTTCACTACTGGACACATTCATTTCTTTTATTTATTTATTTATTTTATTTTTTATATATATATATATTTGTGACCTTCGCTGAGGAAGTTATATCTGCTTGAGAACCGTCCGTAAATCGCTTGTGTTATCCATGACCTCTATGAAGGATCCGTTGAGTTTGGACCACCATCACCACAATCACCACATTACCGGGAGTAAACACACGCCGCTTACGATGGCCTCTAGTCTGCAACCGCTTCAGCGGTCTGTGGACTCGAAACACAGACTGGAGGTACACACGGTTTCAGACACCTCCAGTCCAGAGTCCGTAGGTAAGCCCTGGTCCTCTGAAGAGATTTTTAACTGCGGTGTTTTTCGGGTTTGGTGTCAGTTATCATTAGGTGTACTGTCTCTGAAAAGAAACCGTTTAAAACTTGTCCCTCAATTTGAAAACAGAGTAGGTTACAGTGTGAAGCATGCAAATATATCAAGACATGGAACTGGCAGTTATTTGATTCATAAGGCTATTGAAGTAGACTACATAAGTCATGCCCTTTGACAGAGCTTTATTTACTTAAATTGTGTGTGAAAATGTGGGCTTCTAGCAAATGTTTACACTGTGGCATTGCGTTTTGTATGGAATAATGCAAACATTCCCTAACGCTAAGGTTCTTTTTTTCGTATGATGAAAAATACATGTTGCGTTCATCGTGGTTAAAAATATGTTCTAAACCTTGATTTTAGAGCATTTGCATTTGGATTTGGATTTTTACAGGTACCGTTGAACGTTAGCAGTTCATAAGAGATTTAGTTAATGAGCATCGTTAATTAAATTTAGCCCGTTAAGTTGTTACCAGGGAACTTGTTACTATGATGTCAAATAATTTCAATTCAATAAAACGGAAATAGATTTATCTCCCTCACGCAGACTTCTCCAATGTGTCAAAACTAAGCCTGAAGCTTAAAAATAGTTCCTCTTGTATTAAATAATTATGTTAAAATACTGTATTACTTTGCATTTCAGATAAAGAGAAGGGACAGAGTAAAAACGAAGATTCAACTGATGACCCGTCGAAAAAGAAGAGACAGAGGCGGCAACGAACGCATTTTACTAGCCAACAGCTCCAGGAACTGGAGGCCACTTTTCAGCGGAATCGCTATCCGGACATGTCCACTAGAGAGGAGATCGCTGTTTGGACTAATTTAACAGAGGCCAGAGTCAGAGTAAGTTTAACCAATGCAATAACTTTGAAATATTATGTGTTAAAGCCCTGTTTATTGAAGACTTGATTTGTGTATTTGCAAACAATCCCATAATTCAAAGTCCAAATTCTATATATATATATATATATATTTTTTTTTTTTTAAAGTAGGCAAATAAAATTATGTACAAACAAGCTTACAACAAGCCTACTTAAAATAAAAATAACTCATTAAAAATTAATGATTATTATTAATTATATAATTATAATTAACTTATTAGTAGTGTTTTAGTTTTATAGTAATTATTTTGTTCGTGCATCGCCTATAAAAACTTTTTTATTAAACTGCGGGCGCTACATGCTATAGCCTACTAGCTAAAATTGCGTGGTGTTAATTTAGGTTACATGCTAAATATGACTTTATTTAATGATTTAAATAGAAATCTGTCAGTGTTTAGTTAGAGGCTAATTATGGGTGAGTCAAATTGTTTGCAATCAACACAAGTGACGCCCTAACGATGACAGACCTTAATGGAGTCACACAGTCGCCTTTTAAGAGGTGCAAAGCTTGTATTTTGTGATTGTCATTCTCGTGTTGTATATACTTAAGGTTAGTGTGTCTCCGCCTGCTTAGGGAGAATACACATTTGAAGCGTCGGGCGGCCCATTGACCGCTATAAGACTGGATGTGTATTGGGATTCACGGGATCAGACAAGATTCCGGGTAACTGATAAAAAGCGACTTAATTAGAGAACCTAACTGAGTTTGACACCACCACCACCCATATCATTTATCTACCAAAAACAACCCGAGCAGTAGCCGCAGTGGCCGCGGTGACAGCAATTCCGAAAACTTACAAACGTCGCTTTCATTGTTCTCATTTATAATGAATTACGTAGTGTAAGTATGAAGCTAAATTATTTTCTACATCTGTTGCAGGTGTGGTTCAAGAATCGACGGGCGAAATGGAGAAAAAGGGAGAGGAACCAACAGGCAGAGCTGTGTAAAAACGGTTTCGGGCCTCAGTTCAACGGACTTATGCAGCCCTACGATGACATGTACCCCAGCTACACGTACAACAACTGGGCTGCAAAGGGGCTCACCTCGGCCTCTCTGTCTACCAAAAGCTTCCCCTTTTTCAATTCCATGAACGTCAATCCGCTGTCGTCTCAGACCATGTTCTCCCCACCTAACTCCATCTCTTCAATGAGCATGTCCTCCAGTATGGTTCCGTCTGCTGTCACCGGCGTACCCGGATCAAGCTTAAACAGCCTCAATAACTTGAATAACCTCAGCAACCCCTCTCTAAATTCGGGGGTTCCCACGCCGGCGTGCCCTTACGCCCCACCGACGCCTCCGTATGTTTACCGGGACACTTGTAACTCCAGTCTTGCCAGTCTGAGACTGAAAGCCAAGCAGCACTCGAGTTTTGGATACGCGAGCGTGCAGAACCCGGCCTCCAATCTCAGCGCCTGCCAGTACGCAGTGGATAGACCGGTGTAAGAGACGATTGTAGAATCTACAATCCCGAATCCCAGGAACGAGAGACTACACTTTTTGTTTCAAGGGCACTAGAAGAATAAACCACTGAAACGCGTCCAATCCTGTGATGGAATGTCAAGCGGGAACGAAAGGCAAACGCGCCATTTCTAATAAGATTTGTTCTCTACACTTGCAAGTGCACACTAGCCAGTGAAGAGTTTAGGATACCAGAATATTTAAAAAAACAAAACAAAACAAAAAAAAAGCTCATTTATTTTGACGTTTCGACTTTTGGACAGTAAATGACTGAACGGTTGTATATAGGCTATACATATATCTTAATATCATCTCCAATTTGTAGAGGCGAAAGCTCTAACTCTTAAGCATTTTCGAGAATTCAGTTTAACACAGCATGTGGAAAACGTACAGGAATCATGTCTTGCTTGCGATCAAGGGAATGTACATACTAAACGCACCAGTCGTGTGTGTGATATTATAAATTTATTATTAAATGTCTGTGTGAATATAGATCTAGAATAGCAACCCTGGGTAATAATACGCAAATGTTTCTGCGAAATGAACTTGGTTTTTGCTCTGTGTATAATATTTGGTACGGATTTTTTTGTTTCGTTTTTCAACATCCCAAAAATAAACTATTGTGTTTTATTTAATGGAAGTAAATATATTGTTCTAAAGCATTTCAAAACGTTTTCTTCACAATTATTGCATTCTCCTCTACGTGGCACACATGTGTTGTTTTGTGGCACTTCTAAGGTTTTATAGAGGGAGAGAAGGAAGGAAAACGTATCTAATACACATCAGCGTGACAAGAGAAGTCCGGTGAAGAGGGCGAGATGTCCCGAGCAGATTAAGAGTCGAATATACAAGACTGACTAGAGGCTGGGCCTCCAGTGATCACCGATGCTTGAAATAACATTGCAATAAGATCGGAGCAGGCTGGACCACACATCACTGAGCCATCTGCCAGCTGAACTCCTTTAACAAAAAAAAAAAAAAAAAAAAAAAAAGTGATGCATGATGGTTCAGTATTAAGCTCATCAGATCGTGATTTAGTTGAAAACAAGGCTCATATCTCAAATGAATTATAGATTGCTTATAAAGTGCCATCCCACTGTGCAAACAAAAGTGCATTTTTATCAGACTCACAGTAGCTTGGCGCATATAATTAGCAGTAATTGCGACACTGGTTGTTTGTAAACAAAGCAAAGCTCGCAGCGTCAAATTACTGTATAGAAATTGCTTTACAATAAATAAAGAGTGCAAAGAGGATTAAGGGAATATAACTGCTGTTGTACAGTGACTCGCGAGGTGATTTAATTCCAATTTAATGAGCACTTATTCTCTTTCTCGGGAAATATTTGCACTGTTACTATTGTTAGGCCTCGTCTGTTGTCCATCATTAGCTGCACTGTATAGCCCATAAAAGACCTCAATAGCACAGACAATCTCATTTATAGAAGAGCAATCAAAACAAAGAGAGGTATGCAACAGACAGGCGTGTGTGTGATTGTGTTTCAGTCCCTGAAAGTCATGTCACAGCGCGTACAGATCAGAATGAGCGAACATTTACTTCGGGTACAACACAAGCGAGCTGTTTAACATGAATGCTCTCATATAGTGATGATTAATGAGGCAGACAGAACAAGGGTGGATGATATTGTAAAACTGAATGCTACTATTAAAGATACTGAAAATAAGTATTGCAGCTGAATGAAAATAAAACGTCTACGCTAATTTAGAGCGTCTACGTTAAAACAACAATTGCTTGTCTAAAATCCACATATCATAAATCACCCATTTTCAGGTGTACACATTCCTGATTCCCTCAGTGAAGAGCTCTCAATCTAACCAGGCCTAAATTATTCATTCCCAGCAACATGACGGTCTGGGGTCCCAATACACATCTCAATAAACACTGTGAGCGGGGGGCCCACGGGAGCAATACAGAGCAGATCCAGAGAGGAACCCTTCAGTCGGCCTAAACACAGCCGGGAAAGCTGTTCCCTTTATTCTCTAGAAGACTGCGTAAAGGTAAGGCATTTTAATGCGCATTATCAGCAGAAAACTACAAACATGTCCTTGCATGACGAAGAGAAGCGCCAAAAGTTTGCATTCATATGTAACTCGCATTGTCTTCATAGGGTTCCCTGCACAGTGCACAGTGTTGTCGTTGCCGTGTTCTTTGTTATTTTATGTGCTGACACAAAATACGCTAGTTAGGCAACTTTAGTCGTTTCTTTTGGGGGAAATGTATTTAAAATGTTTAATCATATGTTCCCTGACGCGGGATATTTGTTTGATTGCGTCTTGAATTGTTTGTTGTCTGAAATGGCAATGGCAGAGTTAACTTGGTATTATAATTATGCATGCTGAATCGAAGTAGCTTACGCTACATTTAAATCTGAAACAATATAATTTCTATATTTTTCTTTTTAAAATTGCCGTAGGCCTAACTCGTAATCTTTTCGAATGTATTTACAAATATATATATAGCGAAACCGCACAGCAGCAGATGTGTTACCCAAATATCTCACCCGATAGCCTTTGCATTGTATGACTACTGTAATAGTAATATCGGTATCACTGATATCACTTCTGATTTCCATAAAAATGGGCAATTTGTTTGTCTGTCTGTGCAATGGTCTCTAATTTGCATTTTGTGTTACAGCCTTTACAAAAAAAAAAGTTAAATACAATCTATAATTCAGTGGTATTTTAAATGCATATTTCATATTGAGTTTGCAGTAGATATTTAGAGAAACCATATTTAACATTTTGCAGTATTTCATTTTGATATACGACTAACAGCTGCACCGAATAACACCAAAACCAATTTTAACTGCCTTCACAAATTTCCTTAAATCCCTCATAATTTCTGAAATCCAGCAAGGTGTAATAATTCTGGACTAGTAAAATGCTCACAATTTCACTAACAGCCGAGTAAATATGTGTTAAGTTCTGTTCTACAGTCGTAAGTGTGAACGGATGGAACAATTGAAAAACTCAGCGAGCCTACCTAATATTAGCAACAGTTATTTTCCTTTCGATAATTAAATACATTTAATACAGCCTACTGGTGAAGCAAAGATAAAGAGTGGCATTGAAATAGGTAAGTAGGCTAATAGGACTACGTAAAATCTGTTTAGAAAAAATTACGTTTGTGGATGGGCTAAATGCTTTTTAATTTGCACCCATTTTCCTAATAGCCTGCGTGTTCTACTGACCAGATATTAGTGGTCAACAAGCCAGTTTTAGGCTATTACATTCGCTGTAGTCGTCGCTGGATGAGTTATCTATATATTAATGAACTGGACTGCGATGTTGTTACCACCCCACCTTGGCAAAAGCACAGATTGTCCAATCAAACTGAAGCGATTTAAGCGCAAGGTCGGGGTGAGATGACCTCGCACATTCTCGCGGTTACTTAGTTCTCCGTGAAAAACGCTGACTGACCTGCAACACATTCAGAATATCAAGGAAAACGGGAATTTTCATATTTACTCCATACTCACTCCATATTTATCTTTTTTCCATAGTATGGTAATATGTAGCATTACAACAACTACAAACGCATTTCTATAGAAACGATAGAACAATATTGGCGGGCCAGTTAATCAGCTGGCATTTCGCTATTATGAGATGATTATTGGCACTGTCCAAAAACAGGTGTCCACATGGCTAATTGATGTAAAGGTTATCTGTCAGTTCCACAGACAGCCATGTCATTCAATGCACATTTCTCTTTTTCCTCAAGTAAATACAGTACAAAAATACACAAAGCATTGAAGGCCCACATTATACTGGCTATTAGACACCATGCTCTCTCTAAATATCAGTACTGGCACCGGCCATTGGAAACTCATATTTGTTATGTACAAAGCTTATGTTTCTCTTGCGCAAGAATAACATGAATAAGTTATTTAAGAGTAGGATGCCTCATTCAATAGGTTCTGAAATGCATCTCTCTGATGTCTATTAAATCATGCTAATGCATTTGGGAAAAATGAACACAGGCCAGCTGGTACTGACCCAGAATGACTCCTCCAGTCACTATATGCGCAGGACCCACTGACTGAGCTGGAGGTTTTTTTTAAGAGTGAGCAAACATCAGATGGGGTGAGCTTGAATTGTTGGAGAGAATGTATGTGAGGATTATGGGTGTGGAGGTGCGCATGGAAAACTTCACATGTGTCACTGGCTTTAGTTAAAGGGATAGTTCACGCAAAAATGAAAATTCTGTCATTTACTCACTCTAATTCCAAACCTGTATGATTTTATTTCTTCTGCAGTTCTGGGATAGACAAAAGAAGACATTTTAAAGCATGTTTTTGTCTGTGCAAAGAAAGAGGTCTGAGGGTGAATAAATGACTGTTTTTTTTTTATTTTGGGGTGAACTGCTTCTTTAAGATCAGACCATTCTTTGAAAGAAGTCATGATTATATACTTTCTATAGGACAACTATGTGTCTGTACCTGCATGTGTAGATGTGCCTCTTCTCTCATACGTTCTTTGTGTGCATATCTCAGCTTTTTTTGTGTTTGGAAAATGTGCTGGCATATTGCTAGCATGCATGTCTATACCCTTTCATCTGATGTGCTGTTTCGTTGGTCAAAGTGTGTGTCTACCTTTCTTAGGATGTGCCAGAGCTTGTGTGTATCCGTGTATATATCCTATCCTTTGACATGCTTGAGTGTTCTTTTTTGTGTATTCGGGTGTGTGTGTCTGACACGGCCCTGCCTTTGATGAGCTGAGTGTGACGCCGGGACGGCTTCTCTGGCCGCAGGCGTGTGCTAGTGTGGGAGCGTGTGAACGATCAGACATGGAGTAAACTTCCATGACTCAGACACTTCCTGCTTTCTCAACTTATATTAAAAAGAAACATCTTAACTGTTTTGACTCTAAAATCGATTAGGCATTCCACACAGTGAGCGCCGTGAAATCACAGATGCACGGATGTGCGTGGAATTAACAAAGATAGTATCAGAGGCCCAACTGCAACCTTTCTCTATTGTTTTGCAGTGGGAAGAGAGTAACGGAGGATTGATGATGTAATGCAATGCTTAAATAAAGCCTATAAGCTGTCCAGACTGCAAGAAGCTTTTAATTTTGGATGCAGAGCGATACAGAATATTTTTCCCAAAATAACAGCTGTGATTGTGTTCCAATAATATTGTGAGGATGTAATGCATGTTTATATGCAGCGTGCACAAGTACTTGAAAATATGTAGCATATTAATACCAAAAAAGGTTCGAAAATACACTACCAGTCAAAAGTTTTTGAACGGTAAGATTTTAAATGTTTTTTTAAAGCCTCTTCTGCTCACAGAGCCTGCATTTACTTAATCCAAAGTACAGAAAAAACGTAAATTTTTTACTATTTAAAATAACTGCTTTCTTTTTAAATTGATTTTAAAATATAATTTATTCCTGTGATTTCAAAGCTGAATTTTTAGCATCATTACTCAGAAATCATTCTAATATTCCAATTTGCTGAGTTGAGTAGAATTTTTTTTTCAGGTTTGTTTGATTTGAACAGAAAGTTCATAACAGCATGTATCTGAAACAGAAATCTTTTATAGCATTATAAATGTCTTCATCATCACTTTTGATCAATTTAAAGCATCCTTTCTAAATAAAAGTAGTAATTCTTAACTACTGAACTGTTTTAAATATTAATAATAATAATAATAATAATAAATATTTCTTGAACAGCAAATCATATTAGAATGATTTCTGAAGGATCATGTGACACTGAAGACTGGAGTAATGATGCTGAAAATTTAGATTTGATCACAGGAATAATTACATTTTAAAATGTATTTAAATAGAAAACTGATTTTTTTAAATAGTAAAAATATTTCAAAATTTTACTGTTTTTGCTGTACTTTGAATTAAATAAATTCAGGCTTGGTAAGCAGAAGAGAAAAAAAAAACATTGAAAATCTTACTGTTCAAAAACTTTTGATTAGTAGTGTAAATATAATTCTGTCTTAAGCAATAGCCACAAATAAAGCAACAATTACAAGCTAAATGCAATAGATGAAATAAATACATCCTAAAATGTAAAATAAGGATTTTTAATAACTCACAAAAAAACACAGAACACAAAAAATGCTGATCGTTAAAATAACACAAAATATGTAGCATAATACTACTAGCAAAAGTGAAGAAACACTGTTAAGAAACATAAAAAACACGGGAAAAAAATACATAAATCTTAAAAATATAAATAAAGCTAAAGCTTTATGATAACTTAAAAAAAATTAAAACAAATAATTCTAATCTTTAAAACACCTTGTTAAAACAGATTACACAAATCAATATCTAAGAAATGGCAATCTCTAAGAACGAAAGAAGAAGAAGAAGAAAAAAAAACATTGTTCAATAACCAAATACCTGTTGGCCGTTTTCTCGTAAACAAAAAGGAACTAGTCATGTTAGGAAGCACACACCCTAAAACAGACCAGAGCTCCAAACAGGCCCACAATATACACTCTTCTCTATTGTTCTGTCAATTCTGCGCTTGCTATGCAAACGTTTAAAAAGCAGCTGCATACACACAAAAAAGTTGACAAGTAATGTATAGAGTTGCAACCGGTGTTAAACTGTGTGTGTGTGCCTGCAGTGCCTAAAGAATTAAGTGAAAGGTAAGAAGAGAATGAATGACAGCATTGTGAAGCTCCGTGTTAACAGTAACAAAAAAAACTCCAGCTCTCTCAACCTCATCACCTTTCACAAATATGACATCATCATTCACTTAAGCCTTAACACATCAAATGTGAAAAGGTCAAGAGCATTAAGCCTTAAGCAAGACAACCGTATCAACTCTGTTACTACACAACTCATTGAAAAATACTGTATGTCAGCTGCATGGGAAAATATTCAATATATTCATTCTCTGCAGAACTTAAAGCAACAAGCTCAGATGCACAATGTTCTGCAACCCTGGAAGTTGTATGCTAATGCATACGCCACAGCCTTCATCTGACGTTTTATTCTTTCATAAGGAGAGACATGTTTGAACCCGCAGGCTGCCTAATAAACCAGTGAAAGCAATCTGCTGCGATTCTTTTTCAAACATCCTCCTCATTACGTGCCACAGTTTGTGCTCCAAAATCCTGCTAATCTCAGAGGAAAGATGACGTGAGCTGATCGACATTAATGGATCTGTATATGCAGAAGTGAAATACAGGGCAGAGAGTTTAGAAGGGAAGCAGACTATTTTGTGTCTGTCCATCAGCTCTGTCTCGTTGCGTCTCTGTGATGGCTCGATTAGCTGCAGCATAGAGCTTTTTCACTGACTTTCCAACTTCTCACTGCAGCAGGTGCAGTGTTTTCTCTGCTGTGACCTGCTGTGATTTCATTACCAATTTTGCTGAGAAATCTACTTAGATAAGAACTAATACTAGCTATCAGTGCCAGTCTGATGTATTAGGAGGATGTGATGGTGTAACTATGATTAAGAGTTTAGCCTTAGATTGTAGCTCCCTCTAAAATATTGTTTGTCAATCATCTTTATTAGATAGGAAAAGAATCGCTGTAATTTGTTTATAAAATGTAAGGTGCTCTCTAAAACATCATCTAATGCCCTGCAGTGTAATGCATTCAAACTCCACCACACCTAATCAAAACCTAAACGCCTTAAGCACAATTTCAAACGTCTGTAGTATGTGTTATACGCCTTCACGTCCAACAGGGGGCAGTACAACTAATAAAATTAAAAGTACAGACCCATAATTGAAAGTGTTCAATAGTTTAATGTCCTACACACCTATACTTATTTAAGAAACAACGACATTTAAACAGAGTTCATTCTCATTAACGTTATAATAGTCCTCTACATCCTAACCGCTCCCAGATCCTCAGGATATGTAAACAATTTGTTCAAGAAGTCACAAATGATTTAGGACAGACAGACAGAGCTAATTGGCTAACGAGTTGATTTTAAACATTACAAAAAAAAAAAAAAAAAAAGATCAAAGGTAGGTGCAAAACAATTAGAAAATAAACAAATGATTGGTCATATGGTTATTATTTCACATTAAGGGATGCAGTAATATCAGTAGTTTATATAATGCAAATGAAGAGTAATATTACGTATTATCAATTATTCTTTTTTTTCAGTTATATAGCCTATAATAATAATGAATTTGCTGAAATTCACCATAGTTGTTTCAGTACGTGACCACTAGATGGTGCAATATTAAGTAGGAGGAAAAATAGTGTTTTGTATTTGCAACAAAATTGTGTGCAACAATAACACAATATGATTAACAGATTTTGCCTATGATATAACATTACCTTCAAAATAATAAATACTATGCTCCAATTTTCTTGTGATGCTCAATCATACCATATCAGAGACATTCAGTACATTATTAATTAATCTTTGTTAATGTTTTTAATAAAAATACAGTCGTTCATTGTTTGTTCATGTTAGTTCACAATGCATTAACTAATATTGACATGCGACTTGTGATTTTATTAATGCTTTAATAAACATTAATAAATGCTGTAGTATTGTTCATTCTTAGTTCATGTTAACTAATATAGTTAACTAATGTTAACTAATGACCCTTATTGCTGTGTTATTATATTATATTATATTATATGTAACACTTTACAATAAGGTGTTAATTGTTAACATTAATTTGTGTATTAACTAACAAGTGAACAATGAACGATACATTCATTACATTAATCTTTGTTCATTTCTGTTATTAAAAATACAGTAGTTCATTGTTTGTTTATGTTAATGTTAATAAATACAACTTGTAACATTAATGCTTTAATAAAGATTATATAAATGCTGTAGAAGTATTGTTCATTCTTAGTTTTTGTTAACTAATGTAGTTAACTAATAACCCTTATTGCAGTGTTTTTATTATATTATATTATATTATATTATATTATATTATATTATATTATATTATATTATATGTAACACTTTACAATAAGGTGTTAATTGTTAACATTAATTGGTGTATTAACTTACATGAATGAACAATGAACAATACATTCATTACATTATGAGTTAATTTTTGTTAATAAAAATACAGTCGTTCATTGTTTGTTCATGTTAGTTCACAATGCATTAACTAATGTTAACAAATGCAACTTGTGATTTTGATAATTCTTTAATAAAGATTAATAAATGCTGTGGAAGTATTGTTCATTCTTAGTTCATGTTAACTAATATATAACTAATGTTAACTAATGACCTTTATTGTAAAGAGCTACTAAAGAGCTACCATATTACATTATATTATATTATATTATATTATATTATATTATATTATATTATTATATCATATCATATCATATCATATCATATCATATCATATCATATCATGTCATATTATATGACCTAGATTGCTAATTTAAAGGGCTGCAAGTTCAAATTCAGACAGATGACTTGTGAGCCACATGTAAAATCAGGTCATACTTTACACTATCTCCTGGTATATGCAATGTGTAGTCTGGAATGTAAAGTATGGCCTGATTTTACACATTCTGAAATAACCATACCATAATTCAATATCTCTGCCATTACTGTAATAAATGCTCCTGTTAAATGACAAGTAGCCATTAATCTTTGCAGAACAACTTATAGATGATTAACACACATAACACAGTATCCAACAGCACTGGCTCAACATCAAACAAGTACTTTTTTTTAACTACCTACAGGATTTTTAATCTGAGGAAGACAAATGAGGACTAAAGATTTAAGTAAAAAGCATTTTAAGGGGAAAAAAGCTCCACTGTACTACTATAAATTTGGCTCAATGCATGAACAGTATGAGAAAATGAACTGAGCAATATTTATCAGCCTATATGTTATACTTTTTTTTGTTAAAAAACACTTCAAATGCAAGAATAATTTAGCTTTCACCAGACCAGTGCTATTTGATCAATTTAAAGAATTTGAGTTTTGCTCTAATTAGACATCACCTATCATTATACCTTCATCCTGCATAAAAGCAAAAACACAAATGACAAAAATAAAGGTATAATAGCTGCACATTTTGACAGTTAAATTGATATCACAATAGAAATAATACATCTGATAATACTCGATAATACATCTGGATACCTGTAACTGAGTAACTTCCTCTCTCCACTATGACTCACATTCTTTCATTTAGTCACACCCTCTCACTTTCATAAAAGAATTTTAATTCACTTTTTTCCCCCTAAGCGTTACTGTATGCTTGCAGCCTCCAGTCTGTTTGCTGAACTTGCTGTCAAGCTTCTTCAACTGTACAGAGCACATGATGTTCCTAATGAACGCTTCCTAGTTTTGCAACATTGACATCGTTCTTGAACTGAACTAAATCATCGTTGAACTAACTTGAGTTGAATAACTGCTTATCGCTAAATTTAACTTGTTTCATAATGAATGAACTTTACACAGTTATTCAACTGTACTGAACCAACATTGAACTGACCAGAGCTTAATAACATGATTGTCATGCTACATCTGATTTATAGCAGAATTTGGATTTTTATTGGAGTCATTTATTCTGTTATTTTTATGTTTAATACTACAATCTCTACTGTATAAAGTGTTATAGAAATAAAGTTGAGTTAGCTGAATCAATTGTGTTTCCTAGAATAAATACAACTACTGTCCCCAGAGCTGAAATAAGCTTAAAGTTGCTGGAGCTCCTTAGTGGGGCCTTGATGAAGCTAATGAAGGGCAGGTAAGCACTGTTGACTCAGACACTGGAGCATGTGAATTCATATGGAAGAAATTATGAACCACAGCAGTAATGACACAGTTTTACTGTGTACATTAGTTATTTGTGGTTGTGTGTTTCTCTATTCTCCTTTGTAATTGTGTTGGCATGACATTTACAATTACTGCAGAAATTAATATAAGTGGCTTATGCAATCTTATTTAATCTAATCCAAAAAGTACAGGTTAAAGTAAACTATGATATTCTTTGAACATTCTAGAACATTTTAATGTAAGGTTACAATTGTAATTTAGCTGGTAATCTTACTGCTTTAATAGGTGATAAACCTCTGGATGGTATCCAACTTATTCTTTAACATGGAAGTAAGCCTACGGGTGAGACTTCCGACTCATTAGGGGAAATAACGAGAAGAATAACAGCATGCTGTAAACAATAAAACTGTTTGCACTAAAAACCAGTGTGTTCATAATTACGATAATACATTAAAATAACATGATAAGACACACCAATTTGCAACATCAAGCAGCAAAATGAGCTGTTTTGTACAGTTAAAAAAACTGTGTGTTTGTAATTAAGATAATACATGAAAATAACATGGTAAGACACACCAATTTGCAATATCAAGCCTCAAAACAAGCTGTTCTGTACAGCTTAAAATAGCTGGATGTGAATAAGACTGGAAGCCAGACCAACAAAACTAACAAATGGCCGCACCCGCTCTTACGGGAAAACTAAGGTGTATAGGCCAAGCCTATATGCTTATCTAAGAAACCATTAAGTTAATTTCTGTGATTTTTTTAATTCATGCAACAGCAGACAAAGAAATCATCTCCCCTTCAGGTGTTGGCTCAGATCTTTTACCTTTAGTCTACTACTACTGTGACGTGGCCCATCACGGTCTCAGTACCAACAACTGAAGGGTAATTATGTTTCTGGCAAACAAATCAAAGAACAAGCATCTGTCAACATCAGATACTATTTTGTGATCAGGAATGATGAAATCCATTATGGATTTGGAAATCACACTGAACTGTAGGCAGGACATGACCGTACAAAACAGCAGTTACTCACACCACCAATAATACCATCCAAATGTTTGGGGTCAGGACTTATATAAGATATAAAATAATATATAATTAAAGTATTAAATGTGACTTGATTTGATCATTTAAAATATATTAATAAAAATACATTAATACAGTTGAGGCCAAAAGTTTACATACACCTTGCAGAATCTGCAAAATACTAATTATTTTACCAAAATAATAGGGAGCACACAAAATGCATGTTATTTTATATTTAATACCGACCTGAATAAGATATTAAAATGCATTAAAAGCCAGGGTGTAAACTTTTGAACAGAATGAAAATGTGTACATTTTTCTTATTTTGTCATACAAAATAAGTGAATTTCACCCTGATAATGCATTTTGTTTCCTTCCGGAGCATCAGTAAGTGTTTGAACCTTCTGTAATAGTTATATATGATATTCACAACTGAGTCCCTCAGTTGTGAAAAGATGTATCTCAAAATTAGTTATTGTCTGAAAGGGTTCAAATACACAAAAATGCTGAAAAACCAAAGAATTTGTGGGACCTGAAGAACAGCAGACAGTTTAACTGTTCAGGACAAACAAGGGACTTATGAACAACTATCACTAAAAAAAACAACAACAACAACAAAAACCACAGGTAATAACAGTATTAAGACTTTTGAACGGGGTCATTTTTTAAAATAAATTCAACTATTATTTTCTCTGGTGGACTGTATGTAAATGTCTTTTATGTGAAATATCTTTAGTTCAGTACTAAATAAAAAATAACATGCATTTTGTTATTGCATTATGGTAAAATAACTAACATTTTATTATTTTACTGAATTTCTAATCACATAAATGCAGCTTTGGTGAGCATAAGAGATTACATTATAAAGAAAATACTGTAGTATACATAACATAATAACCTGCATGGGTTAAATTAAAACTTTGGCCTGCACAACTGAGTAGTCACTAAAACAGTTCTTTAAACAAGGACTATTTCTTGCAATGATGTAATGGAATAGGCCTATATGTTGTATAATTGTCATTTGCTCATTTGTTAAACTATCTTATATTTTAGATTTGCAGAAGTATAAGTTTGCATAAAAAGTGGGTACAAAACATCCAGCTATTATCTAGATTACAGTTTCCCTTCACTATCTTGCCCAACCAACTCCTTCACACACACACACACACACACACACACACACAAAGTACAAGAACTCAAGAATGTTATTTTATTATGTAGGCCAAAGTAAGATTTACTATTTCCTATCCATCTCTTTCTTTCCGTAAGAGTGAGGGCGGGCATTTGTAAATTTTATGGGTCAGGCTTCCGGGTCTCATCCGCGTCCAGCTATTTTTAGCGTACAAAACAGCTCGTTTTGCAGCCTGATACTGCAAATTGGTGTGTCTTACCATGTTATTTTAATGTATTATCTTAATTGTGAGCACAGTAGTTTGTAGTGCAGTTTGACTGTTTACTGCACGTGGTTATTCTTCTCCTTATTTTCCCTATAACAGATAATGAACAGGAAGTCTCACCAATAGGCTCACTTCCACATTGAAGAAAATGGTGGGTAAGGCTTTAAGGGTTAGTATTTTTGTGTAACATATTCACTTCTCATAATGTGGGTTAAATGTGGTTTAAAATGAAAAACTAAAGTAAGATGAATATACGTGTCGGTTATTTTGGTTTTTAACTCCAGGGGTCCATTAACCCTTTAACTGTCACCGTCCCACCTGTGGGACGCTTGGCGCTATTTTTTTCGCTGTCCTTTTTCTCTATCAAATATTTTAGTAATCATCATAAATTATATATCATTTGAAAGCTTAGAAGCCCAAGAATCATCCTTTGAAAACCACTTTGAAATTGGACATTGTGTTACTATGGAAATGGTACTGTAAAATCTTTTGGCGGTCTCCTCCCCCTTAGCGGCGGTGTCAAGTGTCATATTACAAAATGCATTATGGTCTTTTAGAATCCAAACTTTTTATAACCTTGACAAAAAACATGTCATTGGAAAGGTCTGAGTCTCAGGATTTCATGTTTGGTGGTTATTTTGTGATAGAAGTAAAACTGACAGAGAAATTTAGATGTTTGTGACAGAAAAAAAACTTTTAAGCCCCGTTCACACTAGCAGCGACTTCTGTCAGAGGCTGGCGACGAGGTTGCTAGTGGGCGTTTTCACTACTGGTTGCCTTGACAGCGAATCAGGTTTCTTGCCGCTAAATTCAAACATTTTGGAGGAAAAAGACTAAATATAATATAAATATAAATTAAATCTGTACATACTATCAAAAACAAATGAGAAGCAGAGCCTACTTTTTTCATTGAGTATGTTTATCTATGGCTGAGAGAGGAGAACGATCACATGAGCTCTACCGTCTTCTTTCCTATTGGCTGTTCCCGAAAGTCGTTCTTCATTTGCATAAAGTTGAGGGAAACTTTGTGTCGCTGGACACGCCCCATCCGGTCGCCAACGGTCGCTGTAGCTCGATGTCGCGCTTGTCGCCGGAAATCGCCAGCTCTTCATTGAAATGAATGGGATCGCGTCGCTTGTAGTGTGAACGGGGCTTTACAGGAACCTCATTTTTTTTCATATCAACTTCAAATTTGGAACATAACTTATTTAGACATAAGGCTTCAATTTGATATCAAATTTAGGGTAAAACCTGTTATGTAAAATATGTATTTTATATAAAATTAAATAAAAATGGTGTAGTGCATTTTCTTTTTAGTAAATTTAAACTTCTGTAACTTATTAATATTTTATTTTATTTTATTTTAAATTCCACTTCTGGCATAATCTGCTGACTGTCGTCTTTAAAAAAGACCAAGCTTAGATCTGTATTCCAAAGTGTTCATGAATTACAACAATTTAAGTTTGGATAGTGCACTTTCATGCCTATTTTAAAAAATGGGGGTGACAGTTAAAGGGTTAAGGCGGGTAGGTAGGTAAATAAATAAAATATTCCATATTTTAATAGTGATACATTAGTTACCTGTAGAGAAAACCCAACAACATAGGTGAGAGTCTGTTAGAAACCCCTGCAGATGATGGATGGGTTTTGTTTAGATGTGAGAAATGTGTCAGACTTGTGTTAGTCACAAGCTCACAGGTGATTTGTTATCCCTGAATAAAGACGGTACAGTGTCGACATCGACCGAAAATGATGAAAAACGCACCGTTTATAAATGTATGCCAAAGGTCACCGCAGTCTGGGATGACGACAGCTCAGGAGGATGCATCTGTTCTGCGGCATTAGGACCTAGCGCTCCTCTTCCTCAGAAGAGAGGGCGTATGCCGGCACGGGCTGAGAGTCAAATAGGCTGACATTCGAGAACAACTCAACGAGTGTGCTGGGGGTGGCATGAGCGATGCGAGGGCAAGGCTGGAGCTGAGCTTGCGAGACATAGATAGGAAATCCGTGAAACTGAGCTCATTTAGTCGCCAAAGAAAGGCTAACGTTCTTCAGTAAGCGCTTAAAGGACGAGAGACCATGTCGGTGCTGGCTTTGCAAGAATACGAATTCGAGAGGCAATTCAATGAAGATGAAGCCATTCGATGGATGCAGGAGAACTGGTACAGTAGCTCTGATGCATGATAAATAAGCTGGACCATAATAATCACAGCTATGATGCCTACAAAGCCGTTCGTCTGATTGCGTGTAGACTTGTTTTGCACCGACCGACTAGCCTATTAAACATTTCAAGCCGAATGCTTAAAAACCGTCAGGGGACTCTTGAAAGTCACTGGCAGGTACCATCCAGACCACGATGCACAGCGTGATTTCCTCCTCGAGACTCAACAATATTGTTGCAGCGTTGTGTTCTAGTTAATACCACAAATGTACGTTTAATGAGCGATGCTATATTTGAAGCATCGCTGCACTCTAATCAAAGCCTGTTCAAGGTGATGCTCTGCTTATGTCCTTTGTGACATTTGGAGCTTGCATCCTTTAGGATGCCTCATGGGTTTATATCCCGTGCAAACATTTATTCGTAAAACACACGGGTTTTTCAGTAAACTGAAGATGTGTTATAGCTTGCCCACAGTAGCGATATCCGAATCGGAAAAGACTCGTTCTTTGAGAGTCGGATCTTCCCAATAAATCAATTGAACAGGTTCACAAAATCGGACTGAATTGACCTGAGGGGCTCTGGGAGTTAACTAACCGATTCATTCTCTTCCGAACATGTCTGATTCGGAATGAGATTCGAACTAAGGTGAATTGTTGTGACTAATGGAAAGACAAATTAAAAGCCAACCGACTTGATTTCATGACAGTTACACACACAAAATACCATTAATGAACGCTCTTATTAATAACACATAGTTTAAAAATAAACGGTTTTTATTAAACTTACTGCCCTGGGATGTTAGGGACCACGTGGTGACAATCACGCCATGACGTAAAAGAATTGTTTTGAACCGGTTCTTGGAGCCGAATTGTTCAAAAGAACCGATTCGCGGAAATGAGTCGGACTTCCCCATCCCTAGCTCAAAACCTAGCCTAGCCCACATTCTCTGTAGCAAAATGTAAACGCCATAATACAGGTAATCATATGGCATAAGAGCTATGTATTATAAGATACGCTTCATAGGAAGACCTTCTGTATAGTCTTGTAAAATCTATCTATATATAGATTCCTGTACATAAGTCTAAAGCTAATGGCAGAAATCATCGCCGGTTAGTGTGCCTTTGGCACGTTTCCCTGCTTGGAAACGGTGGCGCCTGTTCAAAGTATCTGACACATGGTTACGTCGACACGATTACTCGCTATGGATCAATTTCACGCTTTTGTAATTCTGTAGCGCGTTTGTGAGGCTGGTTTAGAATTCATAGCAGCTAACCAATAGGATGCGCTCGTTGATGTCTGCTGACACACATCTGACCAATCACGTTTCCGCGTCACTGTGCCGACTTCTCAGGGTTGCTTGCATCACATCTATCATCTTGTATCCTCACGTGTGGAGAAACACTTACTACCTATGTACCTGTGTTTTTAGGTTTAATGTGCTTTATGACATAATTCTGTTTTGTTGATCACTGTGTGTTTCTAATTACTTAAAAATGCAACGCAAAGAAAATTATGGGCTTTTTGGCTGTTTATAATACTGAAATGCAGATTTAAAGGCATAGCTCACCCAAACATTACAAATCTTTATAATTCATTATTTCACTCAAAATATATTTTTAAACTCTGAAATGCCCGTTTTCTTCAATAGAAGACCAAACGTGATTTTAGGCAGACTTACAAACTTAGTCACCATTCACTTTCATTGTATGGGGAAAAGATGCAGTGATGATGAATGGTAACTGTCATTCTGCCTGACCGCTCCTTTTGTGTTCCACATCAAGTCATAACAGTTTGGAACAATATGAGAGTAGAAAATGACTTTTTTTCAGCGAACTATCACTGTGAGCCTCAAAAAAGGAGATGCATTCATAGACAGGCTTCTGACACTTAAAGTCAACCCAATAAAACCATTCAACCATGCATCATTAATATCAGCACAGGCTTGTAACCACACTTCCTGCCAAGTATATAGTTAACTTACAACCGTCACAAGTTCCATGATTTCACAATACTTCCTTGTAGTCATTTTATGAGTAAGATTATGATAATGGCCCTCTCATGCCCTCCTTTTGTAATGTAATTTCACATGCTATATTTCTATAGTATGTTTAGTAGCTCCATAAGAACCCTAACACGCTGCTAAATTTGAGATTTCTAACAACCAAAGTCTTTGCCAGTGAGTGGGGGGGATGAACAAAGGGGTTAAATACCAATTAGCTGTACAGTTACTCAGCATTTTTAAGACTATAGATCAGCCGGGTGTAACTGCATCCTTTGCATTCGAGGGTAATGCATAGACGGAGACTAAACATTAGCTTGAAAAGCATTTTTCAGAACCCCTCCCCCTGTACTTATTTAAAAAGCAACTCGGAGGCGCATGCCTCTGCTTTAATAATCCTTCTGCTTTGTGATAAATGACTGCAACACCAAAGGATCCTTTCGTACATCTTCCTGATGAACAGGGAAACAGAATGTCAGCTTTGATAAACAATTCCTGAATTATTTATGCTAGGCAAACACAGGTGCTTCTACACAGATCATAGAGTTTTCTGAACATCTGCGAAGAAAATATTTTTTATGTAAATAAATAAAAGTAAATATGTGACCCTGAACCACAAAACCAGTCGTGACGGGTATATTTGTAGCAATAGCCAACAATGCATTATCAATTTTTATTTCATGCCAAAAATCATGTCAATGAAAATATTTTGTAAATTTCCTACCATAAATATATCAGAACTTACTTTTTAATTAATAATATGCATTGCAAAGAATTTTATTTGGAAAACTTTAAAAGCGATTTTCTCATTATTTAGATTTTTTTGCACCCTCAGATTACAGATTTCAAATAATTGCATCTCGGCCAAATGTCTTATCCTAACAAACCATACATCAATAGAAAGCTTATTTATTCAGCTTTCAGATGATGTATAAATCTCGAATTCAAAAAAATGGACCCTTATGACTTGTTTTGTGGTCCAGGGTCACATATATGAGTATATGAATAGATTTCTGCAATACAGATTTAGGTATTATCATCACCTGAACGTTCAAAACACCCTGTGTAACAGAAGCTTTTAAAAGTCGACAGATATAGAAGACCAGGGGATACAGAGAAATTGCTTTAAAGCAATTTGCCTTCTGAAAATATGTAGCAAAAATCTCACTCCAACAGGTACTTCTGCATTTCAACATTTGTGCCGGTGCTCATATATTCAACGTATGTAGCAATAAACGTGTACGTGAATTTTTCAAGCCATGTACGTGTTATGTAAAACGTGACTTTACTAAAATTAGTTCATTAATATCTGAAAGAGCTGAGTCATACCTGCTAGATGGCCATATTAGCATCTGTTGTTTCATTTTAAAGAAATAAATACAATTATATAGAAGAAATAAACACTTTCAATTTATATTATCTGCTTAAACATTTTATCATAAATAAAGTTACGGAGTACAAAACTGAAACTTGCAAAAGATTTTTTTGGGGGGTTACTAATATTTGTTTTTTGATTTGCAAAACAGTGAAAATCAATAAGACAGAGCTGCCATAGCTTATGCAATGTGCCACGTTTCGTGTTGGTCTGGCTTGACCAGAGAGCATTAGCCTTAGGTTGTGAAGAAAGCCACAGGTCATCTCTAATCTGGGAGTATTTTTATCCTTTGTCCTATGCTGCACTGCCTAAAAGTTTCTTTAATGAGCTCTCATTGTAAAAGTCTGTCTCTCAAAATAAAGACACAAGCAGACAGGAGGCACAAAAATACTGTTGATAAATAAAAGTGGACTGTTTTCCGCACAGACTGCCAGGCTTATGTAATGTAGAGACACATAGTAGAGTTTCCTGGCATCTGCAATAAATGTTGCTGAATACAATCTTATAAATGCAGACAGTCGCTTTACTACACCACGCCACTAGCCGTAAGATTTTATATTTATAAATAATATTTGCTTTTCCTGCGTTCTTCAATTGACACGTCTAAAAGGTTTTTGACAAAATTTGACGCCTTTGACACCCACTACAACCCGGAGCACATGACGAAAAATGTATTTGAAAATCTGACCTCTAAAAGAGCAGTCACCTTGTTTCTATTTTCAATGCGAGTAGCCCCGAAGAAGAGATTGCATTTGATGTTTGTAGACGGTGGTAGAGAAAAAACAAATACCCCTGGCTAAAGCCCGTTCCACCATGTCAAAAATTATAACATCAGCCTTTGGTTTGTTTAGCCATGGCCATGTTATCGCACTCAGATCTTAAATGCAACATGAATTAAGGAGTGTTACCCAGAAAACTGTTTAGCTAGAAAAATAATTATTTTAGTATAGCTATTTTATATTTCTCAGCTAAAAGTAGTAATTCGGCCCTACAAATAAAAAAATTAAAATAGCTGAAAATGTACTTATCCTCAAGCCATCCAAGATGTAGATGAGTTTGTTTCTTCAAACATATTTAGAGAAATTTAGCAGTACATCAGTTGCACAATGGATCCTCTGGAGTGAATGGGTGCTGTCAGAATCTAATCCGCGAGAGTCCAAACAGCTGATGAAAACCTCAATAAATGCTTTCAAATAACACTTCCAAATAACTAAGTCTTCTCTCATCAAAATCCACCAACGTACACTATCAGTCAAAAGTTTTTAATTTTTTAAAAAAGAATTCTCTTCTGCTCACCAAGCCTGCATTGATCCAAAATACAGCAAAAGCAGTAATATTTTGAAATATTTGTACTATTTAAAATAACTGCTTTCTATTTGAATATATTTTAAAATGTAATTTATTCCTGTGATGAAAGCTACATTTTCAGCATTTTTACTCCAGTCTTCAGTGTCACATTATCCTTCAAAAATCATTCTAATATGCTGATTTGCTGTTTAAGAAACATTTTATTATTATTATTATTATTATTTAAAAACAATTGAGTATTTTTTTAAAAGATCCAAAGATCAAAAGTGATGATAAAGACATGTATAATGTTACAAAAGATTTCTATTTCAGATAAATGCTGTTCTTCTGAACTTTCTATTAAAAGAAACCTGAAAAAAATCTACTCAGCTGTTTTCAACATAATAATAATAATAATAAGTGTTTTTAAGCAGCAAATCAGAATGTTAGAATGACTTCTGAAGGATCATGTGACTGGAGTAATGATGCTAAAAATTTAGCTTTGAAATCACAGGAATAAATTACATTTTACAATATATTCAAATAGAAAGCATTTATTTTAAATAGTAAAAAATATATGAAGAGTTCAGATGCAAAACCAGCTAAAAGACATCTTGGTCAAAAATGAGATAATGATACTGAGTGAATGCTCTCGACACATATTATACGTCCATCAAATACTTTTTCTTCAAACTCGCTAAAATACCAGCCTCAGCCCAATCAGAAGTACCGGTACTTACATAGAAACCTATACATCTGAGCCTGATAAAAATGCATTTTTTAAAGAAAGACGCCAGATGGATTTAGCTGGTTTTGCATCTGAACTCTTCATATATATATATATATATATTATATATATATATATATATATATATATATATATTAAAAAGGAGCCTTTTTTAAAAAACATTAAAAATCTTACTGTCCAAAAACTTTTGACTGGTAGTGTATGTAGCAATATATACATTGTATTCATCCACTGTCATTCTGACGGCACCCATTCACTGCAGTGGATCCACTGGTGAGCAAGTAATGTAAATGCTGAATTTAACACTAAATCAAAAAATGGATTGCGTTTGCATGTCCTTATATCAAGGTTTTGCTCTTTTCTGTGCTTGCACAGTGAATTCTACCATCCGGCACTTTTCCAACATTGTGCTGCGTTCGGTTAAAAATCACTGAATCTAGCAGAACAGATCTGCTATCGTCATTAGTCCAAAACTGCTATTAGACTGCAAATTCTGTTTATTTAGCGGCTCTAAATGACTTCGGAAGCAGTTCTAGCCTAAACGACTCGGGCCAGATGTGAGCCCGTGCAGGTAGCTTCACCATCAGTCTTTGTCCACTACAAGTCTAATGCTCTCAGCTGGAAAAATGAGAGCATAGACAAAAAACACAGATGAAGAAGTCAAGGACTTGATGGTCTTGCAATACATAGACCTACTTACTAGAAGTTGATGACGCAAGACCTGAATCTGTTAGGTTTATATAAAATATTTGTTGTTGAGGATATTTCTGTCCTTCTGCCTTTTTCTGGATCCTTTTCATTGTATTATTTGAAAGCTCCGGTAGCTCTGCTTTATTGACATAGTAACAAGGCCTGATGGGAATCATTCTCTTGCATCACCATTGGATGGTCAGTACAGAAGGCGGGGCTTTACTCCATCCATTTGGCGTAAGCCACTCACTCTCTCACTCCTCTAACAGGATATTTGAAGTCCTCCCCAAAACATGCCCCCTGATAAGGCACTAATGAAAAAGGAGTGATGCTGCTTTGTCATCCACTGCAGCACAGCTCAGAAACCCATCTGAACATCAAGCTTCTTAAAATGAATAAGCTTGCATGTTCCAAACTGGCAGTTTCTTAATTTCTTTACTGCATCTAGAGATGAATAATTTACTGAAAATGGGAAAATATTTACGATGACTTTGTCGGAGACATGAAATGAAAATTAAAAAGAAATTTTTGATGTTTTGACACGTTCAAGACCCATTGACACGTTCAAGACCCATTAAAATAGTGACATCAGTGGGTCAACCGTAATTTTATGAGGCAATAAGAATACTTTGTGCGCAAAGAAAACAAAAATAACTTTATTCAACAATTTATTCTCTTCCCTATCAGACTTCAACTTTGATAGTCTCTTGAGCATCAAATCCAAATATTAGAATGATTTTTAGCTTAGTTCATTATGCCAAAAAGGTTTTAACTAGGTAACAATGGCTGTTTAGTCAAAATGATGGTCCCTCTGACTGGGAAAAAAAAAAAAAAAACAGTTTTAAATGAAGAGGTATACTGAATGTCAAAAACTTCCCACCCCTAGCAGCATCTAACATTGGTTCTGGCACGATGCATAATGGCATACAAACGGAAGTCGGATTACTATTAGCAGCATTTTCTGCAATTAACTGCCAGCTGTTTCCTCAAGTACAAGCTTCCTGCTAGCTGGCACTGTGAAGAAAATGTGTCTGTTAATGTGAGCAATTACACCCAATGCATTTAACTGATTTATAACCAGTAACACTGATAAATTGGTCCAATAAAATATGTGCATACTGCTGCAGCCTCCCTTTGTACACAAAGAACAATGCAATGACAAGTCAAGGTTGGGAGGGGGGGCTGTATGCATAGAATGGACTCACTGTTCTGAGCAGAGTGAGGTCAGTGTTTCTCACATTCAGTAGGCAGAAAAATAAAAATGATGTTCAGAGTGCTTTCACAACCTACACCCTTCTCACACAAAACCAATAGAGGTCATGTATAACAAGAAGTTATTAAATAAATCAGCCTGAATGAATTGCTACATATAAAAAAACACTACTACTGCATTCAATTTTGACTTGACTCTATGTATTATTTGAATTCTGTTGAATAGAGCAATTGTCTGAGGCTTTAACCATATGCAAATAGGGTAATTAAAACCCTGAAGAACCTCTGGGGTTCCTCGTTCACCGATTTGACTGTAGTTCTTGGAAAGAGAACAAAGTTACACACATCATCCTGGAGATGATACTGGCAGGGAGAGATGTGCCCCAGTTTTGGCTCATAATGCCAGCTGGATGCTGAACTGGCAAAGCTCCCATATGGTTGACTTCTGCCATTAACAGAAAAAAATGCTGTCTTTATTAATTAAATCTTATGTTTTAATAAGGATGTGAAACACAGCTAATTTTATTTAAAGTCCTGCTTTTTGGCCAAACTCTGACAGCATTGATTAGATAATAATTCAGAGACTATATATAGCTAATCGTGAATTGTTTCATCTGATAATGTTTACTTGATTTGAGTTTTTGTTTGTTATTTTGTCTAAAGGGATAGTTCACCCAAAAAATGAAAATTGTGTCATTAATTACTCACCCTTGTGTCTTTTCAAACCCATAAGACCTTTGTTCATTTTCAGAACACAAACTAAAATATGTTCGATAAAATCCTTGAGCTTTCTGACCCTGGATAGACAGCAAGGGTCCTACCATGTTCAAGGTCAAGAACATTGACAAAATAGTCCAATAGACATCAGTGGTTCAACCATAATTTTATGAAGCTACAAGAATACTTTTTGTGGAAAAAAAACTAAAATAACTTTATTCAACAAATCTTCTCCTGGTACCTTTCTGGATCTTGAACGTGGTAGGACCCTTGCTGTCTATGGAGGGCTCTCGGATTTCATCAAAAATATCTTGTTTTGCATTCTGAAGATGAACAAAGATCTTATGGGTTTGGAACGACACGAGGGTGAGTAATTAATGACAGAATTTTCATTTTTGGTTGAACTGTGCCTTGTGAACATGTTAACAAAATTAGTAGAAACACGCAATCTCTATCACGTTGGTATTCCCTACTGAAATTTTGTTAGGTTTTAAATATTGGTACCCTTGAGCATAAAATTGTCATCGTGTGTTTAATAAACATACTTTATACAGAGATTTCCCAATGGTTTCACAGGAAACCATGTTTTCTCAAAATTCTTTAAAAAATAAAAGGCATGCATGAGGCCTTAAGGAAACAAATTTATTGCAAATCAGATTTAGGGGGGGATCAGAATGTCCTTAAAATTGAATTAGACAACACGGTAGATATTTCCAGCTACCAGATAAATGCAGTACAGTCCTGCCAGATATTATGAGATCCTAAAAGCATCACAAGCTGTCAAAATAAGCCCAATAAGCTGTTTGTGATGAAACGCTCCAACAACAGTTTATTTCATATTGGCAACAGATAAGTGATGAATATAGGATTTAAGAAACAATGGCATATTTATGTAATGTTTGATGCATTTGGAAATAAGTTGCAGAGCCAATTGGATTACATTCTGAGGTGTATATAGGCTATCTAAAAACCTTAACGCATCCTACTTGTTTTTTATAGAGTACACACTATGCGACTACAGTATGCAAATTTTAAGACTGGAATTGCATGCTGGTAAAAGCTCTGGCTTTTTTTTAACAGCTACATAACTGCAGTATAATATAGTCAGAATAGTCGCAGGACCAGTTTGCAGGCGGTTGTTTGATCATATGCAAAGTCTGCAAACTTGACTATGTAATATGGGGGATGTGTGTTTCAATACAAAACATGCCATAATTCAGGGAAAAGAAAAGAAAACGCTGTGCTTGTGAATGAAACGTTTTTCTGTTAAAATAGCAGACATTTGTGACCCTGGACCACAAAACCAGTTATAAGGGTCTTTTTTTTAAATTGAGATTTATACCTTATCTGAAGGCTGAATAAATAAGCTTTCCACTGACATATGGTTTGATAGGACAATATTTGGCGGAGATACAACTGTTTAAAATCACCAAAATATTAATAAAATATTAAGAAAGTTGACCACATGAAGTTCTTAGCAATGCATATTACTAATCAAAACTTAAGTTCTGATATATTTACGTTAAGAAATTTACAAAATATCTTCATGGAACATGATCTTTACTTAATATCCTAATGATTTTTGGTATGAAAGAAAAATCGATAATGTATTGTTGGCTATTGCTACAAATATATCCGTGCCACTTACGGCTGGTTTTGTGGTCCAGCGTCACATTTATACTGTTACACAAGATCTTTTTTAACATTCTATTTATGAAAAATGTAAAAATGTATCAGAGTTCCCACAACAACATTAAGCAACTGTTTTCAACATTTCATCATATTAGAATGATTTCTGAAGGATCATGTGACTGTGAAAACTGGAGTAATGGCTGCTGAAAATTCAGCTTTGCATCACAGGAATAAGTAATATTTAAAAAAATATTTTTAAAAAAGTATAAAAAGAAAAAAAAGAAAAATTACAATTACAATACTCAATCAAATAAATGCAGCCTTGTGAGCATAAAACAAATTAAGACATTAAACTTTTTTTTTTTTTTAATATAGTGTACATGCATATGAATATACAGTTTGGATAAAAGCATATGCTGAATAATTCCTTACATAGGGCATATATGTTTTATACTGTTCTGATATTTTGAAAATAAAGAAAATATTTAAAATTACTAATGTGGTCTGACTTAGAATAGTTTTCATTACACATGCACTCAAGCACATGGTCATGCAGAACGTTAAAGTGAACTTTTCTTTGAACTTTACTAATTTTTTGCCATCTCACTCCTTACAGGAAGAAGTCCTTCCTCTTCTCTGCGCTCTACGCTGCCTGCATACTTGGTGGACGGCATGTAATGAAACAAAGGGAGAAGTTTGAATTAAGGAAACCTTTAGTACTATGGTCTTTAACGCTTGCAGCTTTCAGGTAAATATGTCTATAGGTAAACGTGTCAGAGGTCTTGCATGTAAATGTTTAAGGGTGTATCTGTGGGTGTTACGTGCATTTATCCATTTGCCTACAACGTCTGTTAATGCTAAAACATACGTGCTTACTTAACACACTGCAGTGCTATGAATTATGGAAACATGAACATAATATGTAAATTAATAATACAGTTAAGGTCAAAAGTTTCCACCCCCTTTCAGAATCTGTAAAATGTTAATTTACCAAAATATCATACAGAATGCAAGTTATTGTTTATTTAGTACTGACCTGAATAAGATACTTCATATAAAAGATGTTTACATATAGTCCACAAGAGAAAATAATAGTTGAAATTATAAAATGACCCCGTTCAAAAGTTTACATCCCCTTGATTCTTAATACTGTGTTGTTACTTGAATGATCCACAAGCTGTGAGTCCCTTGTTTGTTCTTAACAGTCAAAACTGCCCACTGTTTTTCAGAAAAATCCTTCAGGCAGCATTTTGTTTTTTATTTGAACCCTTTCCAACAATGACTGTATGATTTTGAGATCCATCTTTTCACACTGAGGACAACTGAGGGACTTATATGCAGCTATTACAGAAGGTTCAAACGATGCATTCATACATTCACTGATGCTCCAGAAGGAAAAACAATGCATTAAGAGCCAGGGGTGAAAACTTTTGAACAGAATGGAGATGTGTACATTTTGCCCCGGCTCTTAATGCATGGTTTTTCCTTCTGGAACATCAGTGAGTGTTTGAACCTTCTGTAATAGTTGCATGAGTCCCTCAGTTGTTCTCATTGTGAAAAGATGGATCTCAAAATCATACAGTCATTGTTGGAAAGGGTTCAAATTAGGTTTGCAAAGGGTGGAAAATTTCCAATAAATTTCTGAAACTTTCCAAAAATCCCTGGAAGATTCCAAAAAATCCTGGAAGGTTTCCAAAATTTACTGGAAACTTTTTGCAACCCTAGTTCAAATAGACAAAAATGCTGGAAAACCAAAGAATGTGTGGGACCTGAAGGATTTATCTGAAGAACAGCTGGCAGTTTAACTATTCAGGACAAACAAGGGACTCATGAACAACTATCACTAAAGCTGTGGATCATTCAGGTAACAACACAGTACTAAGAATAAAGTGTATGAAAACTTTCGAACAGGGTGATTTTTATAAATTCAACTATTATTTTCTCTTGTGGACTATATGTAAACATCTTTTATGTGAAATATCTTATTCAGGTCAGTACTAAATAAACAATAACATGCATTTTGTATAATCCCTCTTATTTTGGTAAAATAATTAACATTTTGCAGATTCTACATATAATTAATTGTATGTAAAATAATTACCCATATAAGCTTTTTCACGGCACATTAAATCGGACGTCATAATGCAATGGCAGTGCAAGATTAAAGCAGTTTGCTAACAGGTTATAATTTAAAATACTTAAATCAGTCAGAATGAAAAGACACTTCATAATTCTGTGAAGTGCAGTTTGTGTTTAAACGATGCCATTTTGCACATTACAATACACTGTAGTGAATACTGTGCATTCATAAAATGTTTCATGTTTTAGCAGATTAATGGTGTGCATTATAGCCAGAAAAACAAGCCACTTCCTCATTCCAAGTTACTTCATAAAGACCTGCATATATGGTACATAAGAGCCTGCATATCTAATTTCGTACTGAACTTGCATCTTAACATGCCTTCTAACTTGTAAAAAGATAGCATATCTCACTCTTATATGTGTGGAGATCAGCACTATAGAAAGAGGTGGTGAGACAGACTACATCGCACTTTCAGGTTTATCACATGATCCAGCCTTTGGCAGGCATTGTAAGAAACCTAAAACTGGAATCTGAGTGCCAAGTAACTGCCCAGCCACACAGTGTAAAGTGTCAATAAATAAGCACACCCAATAAAAATAAAGCATCGTTATCCTTATTATTAATGCTAGGAGTCCTAACAGTTAATAATGTATATATAATTTAACACGTCAGTTGTATGTGATTTAAAATGTCTCTTTTGTTTTGTTGCACCTCCTTCTTTAGTATATTTGGTGCCATCAGAACTGGAGGCTACATGATGAACATCTTGATGACCAAAGGCCTAAAGCAGTCAGTGTGCGATCAGAGTTTCTACAATGGACCAGTCAGCAAGTTCTGGGCCTATGCTTTTGTCCTTAGCAAGGCACCTGAACTAGGTGAGATTATATGTATTATATGTCCTAATCAATTTCAGTTTCATACGTTAAGATTTAAAGGGATAGTTCACCCAAAAAAAGCTCATTTTGTCATTAATTACTCACCCTCATGTCATTTCAAACCCGCAAGGGTTCGTTCATCTTCAGAATACAAATTACGACATTGTTGATGAAATCTGAGAGCTGTCTGACCCTGCACAGACATCAACAGAATTGATTAGTCAAGGCCCGGAAACATAGCAATGACACTGTTAAAATAGTTCATGTGAAATCAGTGGTTCAACTGTAATTTTCAAAACATGAAACTGCTGTTAAATTTCTTCATCAGGGCACAGGCAAGGTGTTATGTATGTATGCACTCTCATAATATACACACAAACACAAATTCACACCTACTACATGTATAAAAAAAAAGAAGGATCTCTTTAAATGAATATTTAGACCATTTTTAGCAATGCTTTATCTGTATAAAGCAAAACCGAAATAAAATATTTCAATTGTTATCAAGTAACTTTTTCAGTTGTACTTCTCTATTCTCACACTGTGGGACTGAAAACATGAGTTTATGTAAACATATGTCCACAGCAAAGTATAAACAGTTGTAACCACATTACCAGATGTCCCAAATCCTTAACAAATGTAATCTTTTAACACAGAAAAAATGAAGTTCAGTGTTTTCAGTTAAATACGTTCTACTTCTTCTATGTGGCTTGCTCCAGTGACAAAGCACTACTGAAAAGCCTAGTGTTCATCTGCATGAATATAATTGGTTGTGAAAGCGTAACAGAATTTGTTAGCGTGACCCTTGCAGCATAACCCCAAGTCTAGAAATCTAGGATTGTGGTTCTATTTTCCGCCTGCCTGGGCCCATTGTGTTTGCCATGTCCTGGCGGTTAGTGGGCTACCAGGCGCATTGTAGAGACAAAAAAGACAGCACTAAGACAACGTGAGGACCCTTAACATCCCTCCTAGGGACAGGCCAAGCATAATGAGTCATGATGTCCTGTCAGTGATGTACAGCAGGAAACAAAATCCATAAGGCCTTCGTTCATCTTTGGAATACGTAAACACATTTTTTATTAAATCCAAGAGCTTTCTGTCCTTGCACAGACAGCAATGCAACTGACACTTTCAAGGCCCAGAAAGGTGGTAAGGACATCAGTGGTTCAACCATAATTTTATGAAGCTATGAGAATACATTTTGTGCGCAAAGAAAACAAAAATTACAGCTTTATTCAACAATTCCTTCTCTTCCGTGTCAGTCTTCAACGCCACGTTCACAAGAGTATGTTATTTTTGTTTTCTTTGTCAAGTCAACTTTATTTATATAGCGCTTTTAACAATACAGGTTGAGACAAAGCAGCTGTAGCGGCTTTGTGCACAAAAAGTATTTAGAAAGCTCAGAGGGTCAGAAAGCTCTTGGATTTCAAAAGATCTTAAAATGTCTTCTGAAGATTAATGACAGAATTTTAATTTGTGGGTGAACTATCCCTTTAATTTATGGCCAATTTAAAGTGAACAAGTTATAACCATAAAAAACTGAATGAATAATATTATAACATTTTAAAAATATTTCTAAATAGATTAAATAAAATGTTAAATACCAAAAGAAAATAATAATAATAATACTGTTACTTAAGTAAAGACTTAATGTAAGACTATGATGTTACGAAGGATTTCTGTATGTATATATATATATGTATATATGTATATGTATATATGTATATACACACACACACACTGCCCTGCAAAAGTTTGGGAACGCCCTAGAAAAGTGGGGTTTTGGACAATATTGGCATGAATCCTTTTTAATTTGTGATAATTTTGCACTGATAAACAACAACACACTACGAAAACATATTTTATTACATTAACAGTTTATACATAGAAAAAAAACACACATTTTCGATTCATCAAAATATCCACCATTAGCAGCTATTACAGCTTTGCATAATCTGGGCCTAAATTCATTGTATTCTAAATTTAATTGGCAATCAATTGTTGAAGCTATTAAGGTGTGCTGACCCAAAAATCTTTTAAAAACCTGGGCCAAGTTTAAACCAGCAACCAGGCATCACAGCTGGCAAAGGGGCATGTCTGACTTTGACATGTATATATTATTATGTAATCAAAATGAAAATTATTATTGCTGGTCTTCAATGATAATGTCAAGTTACTTTAATGTATTTGCACCAAAAAATGATAAGGACTTATGCTGATATCGTCCAAATCCACACTTTGCCAGGGGTGTTTCTAAACTTTTGGAGGGCAGTGTACATATAGAGAGAACGAGAGAGCTGTCAAATGATTAATCGCATCCAAAATATATGTTTTTGTTTATAATATATAAACTTTTTTTTTTTTTTTTTTTGAGAAATGTACATATATTTTACAATTTTATGTTCATCTTGCTGTTTCCATCCAGCATTTTTTTTTTAATGGTATATCCTATGCAACATCATTATCTGGTTTAGTGGGGCTTCACTTACAGCTGTTTACTTGCAACAGCTTCAATGACTTCATTTGTAGCTTAAAAACTTTAAATGTTTACACTGTTTGACCTCGATACATTTAGCCAAATAAAAATTGTTTTGTCTGCTGAATGCATTGGTAAACCTTCTCATGATTAGATATTCAAATATTCAAGGTCTAGAACAGGCAAGTTTCACTTAGTACCTTAATCTTTACTCACTATATCAACACAATACTATCACCATTTTCAAAACCCAAAGAATAGACACTAGTTGCACAGAGACCAGCAAATGATTGTAAAATCTTTTATTCTCTACCTACAGCTTTCTCACAATCGGTCTCTTGCTCTTATCCTTTCAGGAGACACACTATTCATCGTGCTACGCAAGCAAAAGCTTATTTTCCTGCACTGGTATCATCACATCACAGTTTTGCTCTACTCCTGGTACTCCTACAAGGACATGGTGGCCGGCGGGGGCTGGTTCATGACCATGAACTATCTGGTGCACGCCGTCATGTATTCTTACTACGCACTTCGGGCCGCTGGCTTCAAAATCTCTCGCAAATTCGCCATGTTCATCACCCTGACACAGATCACCCAGATGATGATGGGCTGCGTGGTCAACTACCTGGTGTATTCGTGGATGCAGCAAGGCCAAGAGTGCCCGTCTCACGTGCAGAACATTGTGTGGTCGTCCCTCATGTACCTCAGCTACTTTGTGCTCTTTTGCCAGTTCTTCTTCGAAGCCTACATAACCAAGACCAAATCCAACGCAGCCAAGAAAAGCCAATAAATCAAGAAAATGATTTAAACAAGGAGAGGTGGGGGAAAACTAAACGGACCAATGATTGGTAGAGGATGGATGAGTCTTTACAGTTAGTGCTTGCAGAAGAACGAAGCAAAGACCATGAGGGGCTACTATCAAAGCTTGTGCATACTGTACTACTAACGTATAGAGATAAACCTCCCCGCCACTAGGGAAGCTCTATTGAGCTGCACTGAGAAATCATTATGATTACATCAGTTGAACAAAAAAAAATTGTGTCTTTATGTAATGTTTATGTGCCCAATACAATTCTCTGTATTACAAAAAAAGAAAATGTATACATTAAAAAAAGGGATGCAAAATAATTTAAAACAAATGGACTTGGACATTTTGAAAAAAGGAAATTATATGAATAGACTTAATATTTGTGTGGTTACGTCTAAACATTAAATGTTACTGTTGCATTTTTATTTTTATTGATTAGATAGTCTGTATGGTAGTTTTGTACGAAAGCCATGTCAATGGATGACTGGTAAATGTTGAGCTAAAAATGCCACAGTGTGTTCTGTGTTCAGCGTCGCAGCACCAAAATTCTCTCAGGTCTTAGAGTTTTCCATTTGATGTTCATATCATTTTAGAAAAAAAAGAAAAGAAAACAAAAAAGGCAAAATAGTCAAGGTAGTCAAAAACAGGCCTGAAATGTAAATGCCATTGGATTACTCATATACAGTATATTAACAAAAAAAAGGGGGGAAGGGGAAAAAGACCAATGAAGGCCATTTTGCAGAGGACATTGGGGCCAAATGATCATCAGAACACCTGAGGCCCTTGTGGAGCACGAATCATCGGACCTCTCTGAATCTGCATTTGTTCTGACCGAAAGGCCTGGTCTTCTTCTCATGGCTTAAGGTCATCATTATCACCGTCTATTCCCAAGGCCGAAAAGTCAAGCATACTAAAACGAAATGTCTATATCACTGTAACAAATCTGAATAATCTCTGTCACTGAATGGTGTCCATTGTGCTCTTGTGCATTCGCACTGTATACACGTAAAGCATCTATAGACGATTTTAACAAAGAGCCAAGAGTGCTGAAATAATCATGTGTCTGCGTGTCATTCTCCTTGTTTACCCTGATATTTTGCTCTCGACTCTGCAGGGAGGACATGTGAACTGTCACTCTTGCTGTGAACAGGCTCAGCAGCATGCCAGATGGAAACACTACTGCCTCAGTGGCAATGACATAAGACATAAGTTCAGACTGCCCTGGTTTCTAAAGCCATTCTAAGCAGCATGTTATGCATGTCTACTGGGGCGGGGCGGTAAATGTGCGTGAGGAAGAGTGACAGAAATTACGCCTACAGAAAGTACTACGAAATTGCTCTGATCAGAGGTCACTGGCAAAGTGAAATGTCACATATATTCGTCACAATGCTATATTTGGCTGGAAATCATTGGACGACGTAACTACAGTAGATAAAGTGCCATAAATACTGCCTGTCAGCACTGGATAATATGGATCAAAGTTTGTAGGCATTCGGTTTGTTGTGTTTTTCTGCTCTAAAACCCTGTATCTCCAAACACACCACAAAACCTCATTAGCTTTGCATTATACACGGCTATTATACTAAAATGTTATTTCACTGTTATGCGTAACTCTGGACGTCCATGAAATCCATACCAGCAGAGCAGTGAAAACAGTTCTAATGACTTCAGAAAAACAACTCATACATTTATGGAAGCACTTTTTAGATTATCAACTTACTTTGCCTAAATACCTTTTTTTCTTCATTTAGTACTGCCCTTCAGAAACTACAGAAGATACTTACATGTTTCCCAGAAGACAAAATAAGTTTTGTCCCTGATATTCAAATTCAGTTTTTATCGTGTTTCCTTCTAGAGCATCAGTCAGCGTTTGAACCTTCTGTAATAGTTGCATGAGTCCTTCAGTTGTCCTCAGTGTGACAAGATGGATCTCAAAATCATACAGTCATTGTTGGAAAGGGTTTAAATACACAAAAATGCTGAAAAACCAAAGAATTTGTGGGACCTTAAGGATTTTTCTGAAGAACAGTGGGTAGTTTAACTGTTCAGGACAAACAAGGGACTCATGAACAACTATCACTAAAAAAATAAAAAAAAAATAAAAAAAAACCACAGTATTACAAATCAAGGGGATGTAAACTTTTGAATGGGGTCATTTTTATAAGCTCAACTATTAGTTTCTCTTGTGGACTATATGTAAATGTGTTTTTTTTTTTATGTTAAATATCTTATTCAAGTCAGTACTAAATAAAAAATAACATGCATTTTGTATAATCCCTCTTATTTTGGTAAAATAATTAACATTTTGCAGATTCTGTGTAACAATGTAAATGTTTGACCTGAATGGTCCATTGGATAAAAATACATGTTAATAACTTAAAAACATATTAATTATTTTCTTTAATATAATTGCTTCATTGCATTGTTCTTAGTACACTGTATAAAATAAAAAACACAATTTGTTGAGTCAGCTTAAAATAATTTGTTACCTTGCTGCCTTAAAATTTTAAGTTCAGTCAACTAAAATAAGTTTATTCAACTTGAAATAGATATTTGTGTTTGCTAAACTTAACAGATGGGTAGGTAACCCAGCTGCCTTAAAATTTTAAGTTGATTCAACTCAAATATCTAAGTTGTCACATAGTATAATTTAACATTTCAAGTTGAATAAACATTTTTTTTTGAGTTGACTGAACTTAAAATTTTAAGGCAGCCAGGTTACAAATTATTTTAAGTTGACTCAACAAATAGTTTTTTACAGTGTAGTTCTCAATCAGGTGATTTACTAGAGGGCCTCTTAAAACTTACAGGAAGGCCCCAATAAGTCTTAAAATTATTTAAATATGTTATATTAACATAATCTTCATTAAAATGCTTCAAAAAAAAAAAGAGATTAAGTAAAAGACACAAAGATGTGTAACATTAAACATAATGTTACATATCGACTAAGCGTGCTTGAAGTTACAACATACTGAAACTGGAATGGATGTCGTCAATTGTTGCTCTTTCTACATATTTTCCATGTTCAACTATGTTCTACGTGAGTGATCAAAGAACTTTTTACAGTTTTGCTTTTCTGTTAATCCTTGCATACTTAGTGCTCCTGAAACAAGAAAAACTGGTGAAAAAGTACAACAAATGGCTGATGTGATGAAAGTTCGGCCCTTCAGAACTGTTTACACTCATTCAACCCATCAGTGGATAAAGTAGAAATAACAAAAGTTACTTAAGTGCACAACGTGAAGTATTCAGCAGCAACAACAACAACAACACGTCAAGATGTGAAAACTTTTCCATCTAGACAGACAGACTATTTTCTTACGCAATACTTCTCATCTACATCATATACAATATTTCCTCAGACAATAATTTGTTTTCTAAAGTCTAGATCAAGTGTCAATTTCAAATGAGTTGTCTCAGTTGTGACATCCAGAATATATATTTCATTCTTATCTTTGCATTGCGGTCACGTGTATGCCAATAAACTTGATTTGACTCACTCACTGCCCTATGGAGAATGCCAGAGAAAGCCTTAGGTCAGACGTGCCATGCTTTGTCTAGCTCATAAAATATCACTTATCATTTTGAAAGGTCAAAGACTCCACAGACTGGGTAGCACGTCATCCAGGACCGGTACGGATTTATTAACATTATACTGCCTCCAGACATTTGTGAATAAGTATTAACAAGCAACTACAGTAAATGAAAATACAAATTTGGGAAAGCAGAAAATGCTTACGGAAACAAAAAAATTAATGACTTTAATCTCATACATTTTTAAAGAAGTAGTTCACCCAAAAATGAAAAGTCTGTCATTAATTACTCACCCTCATGTCATTCCAAACTTGTAAGTTCATCTTCAGAACACACATTTAGATATTTTTGATGAAATCCAAGCGCTTTCAAGGTCCAGAAAGGTAGCGAGGACGTTGTTAAAATACTCCATGTGACATCAGTGGTTCAAATATAATTTTATAAAGCTACCAGAAAACTTTTTGTGCGCTAAGAAAACAAAAATAACAACTTTATTCAGCAATTTCTTCTCTTTCGTGTCAGTCGACGCACGTTCACAAGAGTATCACTCTCGAATTTCATCAAAAAATATCTTAATTTGTGTTCCGGAGATGGAAGACTTACAGGTTTGGGACAACATGAGGGGATGAGTAATTAATGACAGAATTTTTATTTTGGGTGAACTATCTCTTTAATATCGTTTTAATAACACCTGTTATCCAATTCCAACACTGTATCTTTTGACATCAACGTCAAAGTCGTCATTCTCCATCATCTTATATAAACAAGATGCATAAGCATCAAACTAAATCTGCGTCAGCAGGAAACAGCTTCAAACAATCTCAGTCACAAAAGGTTGTACATGTAATTTTTAAAAAACAAGCTTGGTCAATTTTTTTAAAACCGCAGCGTGAGTCACTTCATTGAAACACAGGGAGGAAATGATAAGAGCAATAAACAAACACGTGTTTCTAAGCCTACCTGTTCCACATGTTCCTCAAAGCTCAAAGGACTGTTAACACCTGCACACGGTCGTCTCACGCCACCTCTTGACCAATGCTGTTTCACATCGCCCCCTACTGGACAGGTGATCACGCAAGCTTTCTCTAATGACAAATGACGAGCTATTACTACAGAAACAAATGTATTTTGAAAACATTTTTCATTGTTTTATTGATGGATTTATGTTCTACAAAATTGTTGTGGATGCAAGATAAAAAATGCAGGAAGTAAATTTGTAAATTATACGTTAATGGTGCAAATGGGCAACAGTTTTGAGATGATCTGAGCTTTTAAACATTTATTTATTACAAATATTTATATATATATAATTATTTCATAATGTATTATACACAAAGTTTTGCTGATAAATCTTAAGTTTATTTATATACACTACCAGTCAAAAGTTTTGAACAGTAACTTCTAACTTTGAACTTCTGCTCACCAAGCCTTTCATTTATTTCATCCAAAATACAGCAAAAACAGTAATATTGTGAAGTATTTTTACTAATTGCTTTATATTTGAATATATTGTAAAATGAAAGTGAAATTTTCACCATCATTACTCCAGTCTTCAGTGTCAAATGATTCTTCAGAAATCACTCTTATATACTGAATTGCTGTTTAAAAAACATTTCTTCTTCTTCTTCTTTTTAATTATTATTATTATTATTATCAATATTTAAAACATCCGAGTACCTTTTTTAAGGATTCTTTGATGCATAGAAAGATCCAAGATTTTTTTTTTTTTTTTTTTAAGAAATAAATAACAGAAATTAATACTTTTATTTAGCAAGGATGCTTTAAATTAAGCAAAAGTGATTATTAGGACATTTATACTGTTATAAAGATTTCTATTTAAGATAAATGCTGTTCTTCTTTACTTTTAATTCATCAAAGAAACCTGAAAAAAATTATACTCAGTTGTTTTCAACATAATAATAATGATAAATGTTTTTTGAGCAACAAATCAGAATATTAGAATGAAGATTTCTGAAGGATCATATGACTGGTAAGTAATGATGCTCAAAAATCATCTTTGAAATCACAGAAATAAATTACATTTTAAAATATATTTAAATAAATAACAGTTATTTTAAATAGTAAAAAAAAAATAAAAAAAATACTGTTTTTGCTGTACTTTGGATCAAATAAATGAAGGCTTGGTGAGCAGAAGACATTTAATCTTACTGTTCAAAAACTTTTGACTGGTAGTGTATATTTGTTGTATATTATATCAGTTTTCAAGATGGTTTTTATTTTTCCAGTTTTTAGAAACATAAATACATACAGAAATAAATTCCCTTACTATATAATGTACTTATTAATGTACTTTTACGGTAAAACACTGTAGAATTTAAACTGTACTGTATAAAGAAGTATAATGTACAGCTGAAAACCGTAAACTGACATTCCAAGAATTCCCTGTTACATTTCACTTTTGGTGCTTTTACTGAAACTATGTTTCTTCTTAGTCTTACCAGTTATGCTCATTAGGGTTCTATGTTGCATCTAATGTTGTTAAATTAATATTTATTGCATTATTTCAGTATTGTGTGTTACCATGTGACTTTCTCATTACCACCTGCTTTTAGTGGTTATCAGTGTATTACAAAAATACTAAACAGTTTTCGTTACTTCAATGGGTTGGTATGTTAATGGTTTTAAAATGTAAATTTAAGTGAACTACATAAAACTTAAAATGCTGCTACTATATTTTTTACAGTAAAATTCTGGCAACCACAGCTGCCAGTTTATTTCCGTAAATTTTACGTAATCTGACTTCCTAATAATAAATTGGCATATCATCTTATGCATTTGCCATAAGCCCTAAATGAGCTCAAACACAACATGGCACTCTTTCAGAGTCCCCGGCTCACCACAATTCTCCCCGGTCTGTCTGACAGCTCTATTAGGGGACTGACGGGCGTCCTCGTCGATAGAATTGAGCCTTAAGCACATGTGCCTGTGCCCAAATTCATGCATTATCCCTTGCACTAAATCTACTCAAAGCCTAGCAAAGCAGCACGGCTCTGGGCAGGTCACAGGCCACAAGGGCGCTGTGCTGACCTGGAGGATCAACAACAAAGCCTTTGAGTGGGCATCTAATGCCTTATTTAGTCTCCTCATCTGTGCACCTTTTGGAATCTCCACAGACCAACTGCTCCCCTGTCTGACGGGAGGGAAAAGGATGGGGAAAAAGCATGCTGAAAGAGAGACACTGATCCGTTGTCGCTGGCCAACCGCAAACACCTTTGTTCGCACACTTTTCCTCTTTCCCTCTCTCTCTCGCCGTCTTTCTCTTCCACTCTCAGGTGGATTAGCTCTCTCATCCTTTGATCCCTCCATTTTAATTCCCTACAGCTGAGAGAGGGAGTGTGGCCAGATTGTTTCAGATCCTAATTCACATTTTGTCAGTTGGAAAAAGTGGGAAAGCACAGCTTTTTCCTGGACATAGTGAAATTGTAAAAGTAGGGGATAGCTCACTCAAAAATGTAAGAAATGCATTGTTGTGATCCACTAATGATAATTCTAGATAATTGTAGATATATAGACCTATATATTTAAGATAATTATACAGTTTTTCCCCTTATTTCATCCATTAGTGGAAAACATACTATCACAATATATACATTTTCATGATTTCTATTCAAATATATATTTAGTCAAAATAGTGAACTATCTATCCGAATAAACGTGAAATGTATAAATATTATACATTTAGAGAGAATAAAGAGAATATTAACACAAATATGACCCAAAAATGGCTTTTGGTGTGTTGTGACCCTTGAGATGGCAAAATCCAGAGAAGTTAAAGCAAACATGTCCACTCGTTTTGGAGTATCTTGGCTTTTTGGAGAAGTATTATCAGAGAAACTGACGTAGGTCCAATTTTATCTTTATTACAAGCTCCATTCCCCCAGTTTGGAGTGCAACCTGGACTCCAGTGTTCATTGAATCAGAGAGCAATATATAGATAAGTGGACCCTCTCTGAAAATCAATAGATATGTGAGCCAGTGACGGTAAAAAAAGAGATTAAAAGAGAGAGAGTGTGTGCTAAGTGGGTGGGTTGTTCATCCCTCCAAACAAAAAGCTAGCTAACAGATAGTTGACCTCAGTCAAGAGGTCAGATGTTGCTGATACTTCATTCTTCTCCACACTGACTTCTGTTAGCTATAAAACAGAAACGTAATATGGTGTATATATATATATATATATATATATATATATATATATATATAATGTTCGCTCATTAATTTCTTCTTGTATTCTTACTTGTAAGTGCCTTTAAATAAGCGTTTACTAAATAAATATATCCACCTTATTCTTCAACAGTACTACAAACCAGTGTGTGGTCATAATTAAGATAAAACATTAAAATAATATGGTAATACACACTAATTTGCAGTTTCATGCAGCAAAACGAGCTGTTTTGTACAGCTTGTACACCTGAAGATGAGACCAGAAGCTTTTTCAAATGGCCGCGCCCATTCTAACTGGAATAATAAGGTGATGACGTACTTACACAAAGTTCACATGGTTTGTAACGGTCGCTTTGTCGCGTCTGTTATAGTGTTGCTGAGTCTGCGGTGTTCCCGCGAAATTGGAATACTTTAACACTGTTGCTGCAGGTTATTTTTCGTGTCCACGTGTTGAGGCGACACAATAACATAATATTTAGCCCCTGGAATGCCAATTTTTACCACGGGAACCCCGCCAAAAACGTATATTTTACCCCCCCAGAAAGTGATTTTTAAGGGGGACCCACTTAAACGCGATTGGGCTAATTTTGAGGTAGTTTTGAGTAGTATTTGCGCGGGCTTTGTTGTGAAAACCTGGCAACCCTGACTGTAGACAGCTGTTGTGGCGCGGTGCGACGCGACGCCACAACCTTTGCGCCCGGTGTAGACACGTAAATTGTAAAAGATGAGGCAATGCTACCATATACACTTTGCAGAAATACAAATATACAAGAAACCTATCTATATCTAGAGATTCTACACTGTACGTTTGTCCTGAAACATTCTTTCTGTGGACATTAAACACACAATCTGATTCTCGTTTTATTTTGAGATGTTTACATGTCTATATTTTACAGTTTGGTTATAAATACATATATCCAACATCACATCAATTACAGGAAATAGAAGCTGAAAAGAAACGAAAAATGGAGTGAGAACAAAAGGCATCAGGTCAGATGGTATTCTGTCTGGTCTAATTTATCACATTGTCCTTCAGCGTTCTTGTGCTAGATTTTTGGTTCAAAACAGCAGAAGTAGGTTAAAACCTTATAATCCCAGTATATGCATTGGCTGTTATGTAGACAGATATATGGATATAGCTTGCTGTTTTTATTTTCTCATGACTTGTTAGAATATCTGTGAGACATTTGACTGAGGAGAGGCAGAGAGGAGTCTGACCTACTGAACTTTCCGGTTCTTGAATAATTAAAACATGATTCATTCATTAATCGGAGACCTTAATTCAGTGAAATATCGTATTTCGGTATCTGTTTATACAGATGTATATGTATCTTTTTGATACCAAGTGTTATCTTGTTATCTGTTTAATAATGTTTTGATACCTGAGGTTTTTACAGTCGGTTCATTGTTGGATGTGTTTTATATAATAATCTCTTTGTGAAACCAATGCTGATGTTAGCAGGTCCAGATATGCCACTGAAATGTTATTCTTTACCACCTGAAGCAAAATAGGCCAAGTACATGTTACTTTCTGCTCACAAAGCAGGATGTGTGTCTCGATTTTCTCTTCACTACCTCAAACCAACCATGCTGCATTATTAAAACAATGTCAGTTTTCTTTTAACTATAATACGGAGTTCAATATTAGATCCTACTCAGCAAAAAGAAGTATCTTTACTATTTACAGAGCTACCATGCAAGTGGATTCTACATCTAACGGCTCAAAAGTGAGAATAACCATGAAACAAAGCAGAAAAACAAGACTCTTTAGATGACCTACATTAAATGAACACATTCTACAGCTCTTATGTACTGCATAAAACCATTTGAGGGATGTGCAATGGTTTGGCAAATCTCTTTACTTTAACAAATAGTGACCAGGTAGTGACCTACTTTGGTATGAAATCTGTTGACAAAAAACTGGTGCAACTTGAATGTGAAATCTTGTTCAAACAACCCCATTTCGAATGTACTCTGCCAGTTGGCTGTACAGTAACACCAAATGCCAACGACTTGAAAAAGGAACATTTACATTATCAGTTCATGGGTCAGACTATCGTCTGGTGAATCACTGGGGTGATGCCTGAGGGTCTTCTAAGGTGATGAGATTATCAGTGGTCTTCTCTGTAACCAGCAATGTGTGCACATCGCAGGATACAGAACAGCTGGCAACATCCTGACCACGGTTGTCTCTCTGTAGCTTTCCAGCCTCTTCTAAAGCAAAACTGTCTCCTAGTTTAAAAAAATAAATAAATAAACATTGTATAATAACACAGAGGGCTGATGGCCTAATGACATGGCATTTATTTATTCAAAATTACATTAGAATTGCAGTTCTTCCATATATTTACTTAAATATACAGCCTGAATTAAAAACAATTTTGTTTAATCTTTTTTGGGGCATTAAGTAAAAATATCAGCAACTATCCTAATGAAATAAGAAGTTTTTCATAATCTGTCATTATTTTTATAATCTTTTTACACTAAATGACACTAAATTAGTCATAGTTAGTCATAATTAGTCATCATAGTTAACAAGCAGGGAAAAAAAATAATAATTCATGATATTTATACAGTGTATATAGATATAGATAGATAGAAAGTAGTCAACATTTGAAGTGGTTCAAACTCTTTCATCGAGTTTGTCTTAAAACCAAAACATTACCCGTTCTTGTCTTAGCACAACTTTGATAAATTTTTTTGTTCCACTTCAAATGTTGACAACTGTATATGAAGATGTGTCTATATATTTATCCTTAAATATATTTATAATTTTAGGGGAACAAACATTTTTAAATAAAAACCTTTTTCATACTAAATAATTAAACTGGTCATAGTTGGCCATAGTTTTCCTTAAATATATTTTTGGTGAACCAAAAATTAAACTAAAACAAAACAGAATTAATTTGTGATACTTATCAAAAAATTATATATATATATATATATATATATATATGTATACACACACAAGAAAAAAAAACTTCCTCAAATATATTATAATTAAAATAAAAAGCCTTTTTACACTATATTACACTACTTTTGTCATAGTCATAGTTAACATGCAGGAAAAAAATGATAGATAGATAGATAGATAGATAGATAGATAGATAGATAGATAGATAGATAGATACATACAGAAAAATTTATTATTATTTATTTCTTTGTTTTTTTGTCATTCACCCCCCATCTCCATTCCTGACATTTGAAGTTTATTTTGAAACAACGGAAATAAAATTTTGCTCCAAATTATAGGTGAAGATGGGGAAAAAGAGATTCTTACTGGTGTTTGAAGAGCATGAGGGGCATATTGTTGTTCTGGGACACCCTACAACATGAAGGACCTTTTCATCAATGCAGGGAGAAGGGTCCAAAACCACATAAACCTGCATACACAATATATACATATACAGTATTGTCCAAAAAACAAAAAAAGTTGCTTACAGAAAAGTCAAAAGCTTACTTTAGGAACACACATCTTACCTGTGGAGCGGCTGTTGTCTCAGTGAAACTGTCCTCACTCATACTTATATCACCAACATCATCCTCTGAGGGACATGTCCCAAAACGTCTTTTAGACCTGGAACACAGCAAAACATTCATATTTTTATCACTGGGACTGTTCATAATACATCTTAAAATCAATGAATGAAGTTTTACCATATGATGTATCATTTTATTTTAAGCTTGTGACATTGTCTGCTTTAGTTATGAAGTCTGTAGATCCAATGAACTTTGAATACATTTGTTTTTTTTCTAAAATGCTAAATGTCAAAATCATTGAACTGGCTCCTATGAAATGTATTACCCTCACATAACCCTCATATCTATGTAAATAGTAATCTGAGGCATTTTGATTTTTTCCGTTCATGGATTGGCACCCTGCTAACTGACACCGAGGGCAAAAGCAATCTCTAGATCCTGTTGAGTGAGAATGAAATATGAAGACCTGCAGTGAGACGTGAAGGTATGATAAGTAGTATTATTACAAACATGTGTATCGGATATATGTGTCTCACCCTCACACCTGGGGCAATAATGGGGTTTGGCATAAACCAAGCTGGTATCGTGCTTGTGTGTATGTGTGTGTGATTGAAAGTGTGCGTTAAGTTGATATAGATAGAAAAATGAAGAAAAATAAAACAGAAACACGAGTAACCAAGTGAAAAACGCAATTTTAGACAGAAAAATTGCCACCCGTGTAGCTTTTAAATAAGGTTATAGATCACTGGGTCCATTTTGGGGCGTATGAATGACCTATTTTGATATGTAATTGCTGTAGTACAAGCTAAACCAAGCATGTAATTGAAAGCGTGCGACTGCTGCATTGAGGTGTACAGGCTAGAGGAGGCAGACATAAGTATGCTGCTTTAAGAGTATAACAAAACACCACACACACAGGTCAATGTCACTAAACCCTCTAAACACAGGCATAGAGAATTAGATACTTAACCAGGGTGAGGAAAATATCACCCAGCTGTTTTGATGTGTGCGTGTGTGTGTTTAAAGTCTTCTGACATATGCTCAAGAGAATGAAAACATCTTTAAATCTTTCATTGGCCTTGGCTTTAGCCTCCTTTCCTAATAAACAATTTAATGCCACTTTTACACGCTGTTCACCCGGTAAAGCAGGGAAATTAACCCAGACCGGCACCAATCGAACCATTAGAGGGTTTCGATGAAATGGAAAGAGGTTGTTTTTGAGCTATTTTTTTTGTCACTGTCTCTATTTTCACCTTGTTTCTTGAATCCACTACAAATCGGAGGCATTAGGATGAATTGTGGCAGATTCTCTGATTTTGTACCTGCTTCATTTTTTTTGTTTTTCTTGACCATGCTACACTATGGCAGGGTTGTGCATCTATCATTCTCTTTGTCCAAAGGCCTGTAAATATTAAAGGATTTGTTCACTTCCAGACAGAAGGCTGTCCGTCACTTTGACAAATTACACTGAGGGTGATCTATTGCAAATTGTAGCAGTAATTCACACCCCTGTCTAGTTGGTGGCAAGTGCATTCCAGTGTGGCAGCAGAGCATGGGATACAGAACAAAAACAAAACTGTTAGCATCTTTTGCTATGGGTTTGATTAAGCACAGGCGAGTACCCACGCAATCTATCACGCCACATTAAGGAGCTCCAAAACAGTATTCACTGCTTGAATTTCCTAATGAAATGGACAGAATTTGAAATCTGATACTTTGTTTTATATCAAAAGTAACAAAGCACAGAGCTCAGCCTATTGCGATTTATTGGATGGGAGGCACATTGTGTACTGTTCATTCATCAATGAAAACAGCATAGACCAAAAGATCGATTGGGATTTATGAATTGATTTTAAAAGAGTCTATTAAAGTCAAAAAATTGATTTTTTTTTTTTTTTTTACCCAGCCCTAGCCTATTTTATTGTTTTTAAACACTGCGCTGTCGTCCTGTAGCTTTATGATTAAAAATGAAAATGTAATAAAAAATAAAAGCAATTAAATGTATTATAGTTAAAATACGAAAATTTAAATGACGGGTAATAATAGATTATGACAGAATTTTTACGACCCTGTCCGTCAAAATGACGGACAGTGTTAGAGACTAACGCAACCTCTGCTGCCAGAATAAAAATTTCCTGATAATTTCCAAATTGCAGTTTCAATGCAGCTTCAAAGGGCTCTACACGATCCCTTATTTAGCAAAACAATTGATCATTTTCTAAAAAAAAAAAGCATACACTGTTTAACCACAAATGCTCTTCTTGCACTAGCTCGATATCATGATTTACTGACCCAATGTTTACAAAGTGAGGTAAAATAACAATGTTGGATGATTTTGAAGTTGGAGGAGAAAATGGGATGAGGTTTTCACCCTACCCACCCTTTTTTAAATGGAGATACACAGATGAAGAACAAACAACGTGTGACCTTTCCAACGTTGACTATATAATGTATGAAATCGTGGATGTGTATTGCAGAACTAGTGCAAGATGAGCATTTGTGGTTAAAAGTATATACATTTTTTTTTTTTTTTTTTTTTTTTGGAAAATGACTGATCGTTAAGATAAGACCCTTATTCCTCAACTGGGATTGTGTAGAGCCTTTTGAAGCTGCATTCAAACTGCAGTTTGGACCCTCAACCCATTGGCTCCCATTTAAGTCCACTATCCACATTTTCCTGAGTAACTGATAAGCAGCGCCATGAAGGATTCTAACTTCCGTTTGGGTGCTTTTGTGTTCCAGTCTCCATAGAAATCCATGTTAAAATGAGGTAAAAAAGATCGACTGGATTGAATTTTTTTCAGTAAAATTAAATATAAAAATGTGCTCAGATTTAATGTTATATTATTGGTTATATTATCGGAAAATATGTTAATTTGACTAGAAACACCAGATACCAAATATGTAAGGCACCGCTCCAGTCATGGCAAGACTTACGCATTCAGAAAAAGGTGGAATTGGAGATCCTGGAATGTTTCCTCAAAAACTTTAGTTTCTTTTCGACTGAAGAAAGCAAGACATGAACATCTTGGATGACATGGAGGAGTAAATTATCAGGATTTTTTTATTCTAGAAGTGAAATAATCCTTTAAACATTAAAAGAATTTTTACATTACATAAATTTTTTACATTTTTATGCAAAACATTCAAATAAAGCTTTGTCAAGTATATACTGAAATGTAGATCATATAGATCTTAATTTAGAAAAATGTATAATAATTCAGATTTATTATTTATTCTTTGGGTAATGAGTAAGTGTGCGTGAGTGAGTAATAAGTAGGTATGCAAATAAAGGGATAGTTCACCCGAAAATTTAAATTTTGTCATTAATTACTCAACCTCATGTCATTCCAAATCTGTAAGACCTTCACTTATCTTCAGAACACAAATGAAGATACTTTTGATGAAGTCTGAGAACTTTCTGACCCTGAATAGACAGCAACGCAACTACCTGGTTCAAGGGCCAGAAAGGTAGCAAGAACATCGTTAAAATAGTCCATGTGACATCCGTGGTTCAGCCATATTTTATGAAGTTACGAGAATACTTTTTGTGTCTAAATAAAACAAAAATAACGACTTTATTCGACAATTTCTTCTCTTGCATGTCAGTCTTCAAAGTGTGTTTACAAGAGTACCACAATGCACTCGTAGCTTCATAAAATCACAGTTGAACCACTGATGTCACAGTGGACTATTTTAATGATGTTCTTACTACCTTTCTGGACCTTGAACGTGTCAGTCACATTACTGTCTATGCAGGGTCAGTAAGCTCTCGGATTTGATCAGAAATATCTTAATTTGTGTTCTGAAGATGAACAAAGGTCTTACTGGTTTGGAATGACGTGAGGGTGAGTAATTAATGACAGAAATGTCATTTTTGGGTGAACTATCCCTGCATCTCGGACCCCTGTTATTCTCACCCGTAGCAGTAGGTGATGCAGGCAGCGATGGAGAGAAGGCTGATGAAAAGCACAATACACACTGCTATAGCCATATTCCTCCTCTTCTCCTCTTCAGCCTGCTGCAACTCCCACCATTCAAGATCACTGAACTGACAGCGCTCCCCCATGTAGCCTAACACACAGCTACAGCACAAACACACACACCGAACATCATTAAATGCAATATTCATTACTTCCCTCAGTGAACAAAGAACAGAATATTAAAATAAAATGGTCTATTGAATATGCTTAATGTGTGTCCTTTTTGTCAAGGGCAAACGTTCAGTAAAAAGCCAAATGATTTTTAGTACAAGACTGCCATCTACTGCTTATCAACTAAACCCTTCAAGTTTATGTTTGAAGCTTAAAGGAAATTGTGAAATATGCAAAAACAGGGATTATGGGAATCATAACATTCAGGTTACAGCTTCCACATGACAAAGCTATATAAGCAAACACTTGCTTGCAGGCGTAAGACTCCATCTCAGGGAAATAGAAGCACACTCCATCATACAGACAGTATGAGTCGTGTGTAGACGGGCAGCTCTGCACGGCATTATTGTGTTGCCATGGCGATGTGACATCAAGTGGACTTCCTGTACTCGGCCAAGAGGAGGCGCCCTTAAAATCCTCTGCGACAAGAAACAGAGCATGAAAATTAGGTCACTATTATGTTGCATCATACATGTCAGTGCATTACTCACATTACACATAACAAGCACATAGACAACTGTAAAATACAGGATTTTGAGAAGATACTCAGTTGAAACAATAAACAGGTGAATCGTACTGTACCGTGACAGCTGAATCCTGTGCCCGTGAACCCGGGTCGACATCTGCACTGATATTTTCCTACTGCATTCAAACACTCAGCGTTTTCATCGCAGCTATGCATAACTAATCGACACTCATCTATATCTGTAGAGATACACATGTGCACACAAACATATAAAGAAGGAAAATATGCATATACATGATGCATATATAAATATGTGTTTTGTCATACCCATACAATGGTGACCATCTCCACTGAATCCAGTTTTGCATTGGCAGAAATATCCACCTGCTGTGTTCACACACTCGGCCTCAGATATACTACAATCTGCCAGGCCTGTTTTGCATTCATCAACGTCTGTGCAAACACACACACACATATTGTCAATACTGTATGTGCTCATGTAAACAAACCCAAATTTGCATAAAGACTCATCAATACACCCAATAACAGGCGAATGCATGCCCACACACACATCAATAACCATACACTCCAATTCAGTTTCACACATACATCACAACCCAGCTGCTTCAGTCTATACAAAATCAAAATCATCTGACATGTAGTGCAAACACACACAGATGTACACACACTTACCCACACACAGCTCCCCATCTCCAGTGAAACCTCTCAAACATTGACACACAGCTCGGCCTTCTTTGTGCGTACACTGAGCGTTCACATCACATCTGAGAGAGTAGCAGTCATTCTGGTCTAAATGAGAACACATTCTGATTTTGAATGGTCAATCGCAGTATTCTGTGTTCACATATAATTGTATGGAAAAGAGAAATAAATATTGTCTATGATGATGTGATTGTTGCTGTTATGTTTGTACCTGAAACCATCCTCTCTGTGTAAAGCATGGCCAGTGGTGTGCTCTCATCATTTAGTGTTTTATTTCTCAAACGATCAGTTGATTCACCATCATCTGATTCTGCGTGGAGAAACACGACAATTTATTTTCACAAATGCAAAGAGCTGATTTTGAAACTGCTTTAATGGATTAATGTGACTTTCTAAGACAAGCATTCTTTCCACTGTTTAATTTTATTCTCATTATACTGACCAGTGTATGATGTATTAATTGCCAGGCAGTATTTTCCATCAGCTGAAAGAACGTGCTTTGAATGACATGAGCAATGAGCCAATCCCAGTCTGCTCTCACACACTTGGGCACATCCTCCATTTTCATGAAGACAAACATCTGCTCCTAAGAAAGAGAAAACATGCATTGCATTGCAGTCAGATTATTCCTGTTATCCGATGTGTCCTACTAAATAGGATGAAATATTACTATTTTAAAAACAGAGTTAATTTCTTTTTTTCACAATTTAGTTGAAATGAATTTTAAATAATATCATTTTGTTTTCGGATGTTGCCTTTGTTATCATTGTCAGACTGACAAATTTTCATGTAAGAAGTAAGAGTTAAAATATATTTCAGATGTGTGTTTATTTTTAGAATATTTATTGTGTAAATAATTAAGTTCTAATTAGTGAAATGAACATGCCTGAGCTTGACCAGAGTATATTTCTGAAAGCTTGGTGTACCCTTTCATAGAAGTACAATACTGCTAAAAAGTTTAGGGTCAGTAAGATTTTTTTTTTTTTTTAAGAAATTGCATTGATGAAATCGAAATGGATGCATTTGCATTAACAGATCCATCAAACTGAAAAAAAAAGTGACAGTACGTAGGCAAAGGTTTTTGAAATTTTTTAATGTTTTTTTAAAGAAGTCTCTTCTGCTCACCAAGTCTGCATTTATTTGATCCTAAGTACAGCAAAAGCAGTAAAATTATGAAATATTTTTACCATTTAAAATTTTCTATTTATATTTATTTATTTTAAAATATTTTAAAATGTAATTTATTCCTGTGATCAAAACTAAATTTTCAGCATCATTACTCCTGTCTTCAGTGTCACATGATCCTTCAAAAATCATTATAATATGCTGATTTGCTGTTCAAGAAATGTTTTTGTTTTATTATTTTTATTATCAATATTTTAAAAAGTTGAGTACATTTTTTTCAGGATTCTTTGATGAATACAAAGATCCAAAAATCAGCATTTATCTATAATAAAAAGCTTTTGTAACATCATACACTACACTGTTTAAAAGCTTGGAGTCAGTATCGTTTTTGTATTTTTTATTTTTTGGGAAAGAAATTATAGAAATGAATACTTTTATTTAGCAAGGATGCTTTAAATTTATCAAATGTGTAGAACTTTCTATTCATCAAAAAACCTGAGGAAAATCTACTTTGCTGTTTTCAACATAATAATAATAATAATAAATGTTTTTTTAGCAGCAAATCAGAATATTAGAATGATTTCTGGATAATCAAGTGACTGGAGTAATGATGCTAAAAATTCAGCTTTGAAATCAAAATAATTAAATGACCTTTTAAAATATTCAAACAGAAAATAATTATTTTAAATAGTAAAAATATTTCAAAATGTTACTGTTTTTGCTGCATTTTGGATCAAATTAATGCAGGCTTGGTGAGCAGAAGACATTTCTTTAAAAAACACTAAAAATCTTTCTCTTCAAAAACTTTTGACTGGCAGTGTATATACATAAACAAATGCACCCATTAGTGCAGAAAAAAACATAAATTGTTTTGACAAAAATGTTTGACTGGTAGTGTAAGCAACACAGCTGTTTTCAACTTTAATAATACTAAGAAATGTGTTTTGAGCAAATCAGCATATTAGCATGTTTTTTGCAGGATCATGTGACACTGAAGAGTAATGATGCTAAAAATTCAGCTTTGTCATAGAATAGAAAAAGAGTTCTTTCAAATTGTAAAGGTTGTAATAGTATTTCACAATATTACTTTTTTATTGTATTTTTTAAATAATTATTCATATTTATCAAATAAATGCAGCCTTGCTGTGCATCAGAGTCTACTTAGCTCCATTTCCCTATGCCATTTTACACATTATTTAAAAATAATGGTAAAACCCAAAGCAGATATAGGCTATTAATAAGACACAGTATCCATACCTGGTTTGGCAAGAGGATGGACAACAACCAGAGCAGCTGGTTGAATAGAGATGTCATGGAGATGCTCAGAGTTTCGTCCAGTTCTCATGTCCAGCCGGTAGAGGACGTGACCCTCCCAATCACTGACCCAGAGCACATTCTCAAACACTGCAACATCAAACGGCCGACCTGAGCCAAAGCAGAAAACAAAGTTTTTTCATAAATGAGCATAAACATCATTTGCCACAAAGTGTAGTTTATACTCATTTCCATGCATACACAGTATTGGCTTGTGTAGTGAAGGTGTGTGTTTTTGGCAGAGGAGCCTCACCTACTTGGTTCTCGCTTAGCATATGCCGATCAGAACCATCCAGGTTGGCCGACTCAATCACACCTCTGCTCAGGTCACACCAGTACAGACGCTGGGAGCTGTGATCCACAGCTAGTCCGGTAGGAGACACCAGACTGGTGCTGACCACAACTTCACGCAAATCTCTGTTAAGACCCGAGCGCTCCACTACGGGACGGCTACCCACGTCTGTCCAATATACCTTCCTCCAGACACACAGATGAGAAATTCATGTATGATTACGTGTCAAGATCCATTCCATTTTACACCACAAATATGAAAATGAAGCTGCCTGGAATGAGGTGAAGATTTTTGCTAAACAAAAAAGGGTATTCATAATAAATTGGCTGTATTTTCAGATGTCGCTGAAGAAAAACTGCAGAGAAGCAAATTAACATGCAGCTTCAAAGGTCTTACTGTGCCTGAGGATGTAGGGCAATGCCTCTGGGTTTCTGGATGTCTTTATCTATAAAGATCTCCCTGCCAAGGCCATTTAAGTCACTGCGGGAAATAGTGGAGAATCTGAAATACAGAAGGATAAAGTCAGTTGAGGATACAGGTATACTTTTGAGGAAGTGTGTTTGTTTTTGTCTGTATCTTACCCTCTATCAGTCCAGTACAGCTTGCGATGGACCCAGTCCACTGCCAGACCCTCGGGTGAGTCAAGCCCAGTGGAGAACAGCATCTCTCTGAAACCTCCATTCAGTGAAGCTCTCTCAATACGCTTCAGGCCTTTATCTGCAAAATACACCTAAACAAACAATCAAACCCATATGACTACTTTTATATGACACTTCAAGGAAAAATAAAACAAGTACACTGCTGTTCAAAAGTTTGAGATCAGTAAGACTTGTATTGTTTTTTTTTTTTTTAAATAAGTCTCTTATGCTCATCAAGGCTAAAACTACAGAACTACAGAAAAAACAGTAATATTGCAAAATGTTATTACAATATAAAATAACGGTTTCTATTTTAATATACTTTAAAATGGAATTTATTCCTGTGATGCAAAGCTGAATTTTCATCAGCCATTACTTCAGAAATCATAAAAAAACATAACAATTGTACTGATCCCAAACTTTTGAATGCCAGTGTATGTAAATATAATTTTTCTTAATAAATAAATATTTAAAATTTAAAATAAATAATTGCTCTGATTTGTAAAGACTAGTTAATTTATGAAACCTACTGGCAATCACTGTTTTTAACAGTATGTATATTTAGGTTAAAAAAATTATATATATTATAAATATATAAAAATTATAAATATATAAAAAAATTATATATATATATATATATATATAAGTGTAAATAAATGTACAGTATTTTGTATTATTTATTTATTTACTCATTTATTATTAACTTTAATGTGCATAGCAAGAATAAATACGAAACTAAATACAGAAATAAATCAAAGAAATGTAGAATTAAAATTCAGCTTTCAATTTGCATTGCATTTCCAAACAATTTATGATTTATAAGGTTTTATTTCTGCACTAATGGGTGCATTTATTAATGTTTTATGTTAATTTATATTTTTATATTTATATTTATATTTTTTAATTTACATTTTTAACGTTTTAAACATTGCATTTGCAGTTATTTGACCCAAAATATTTTAAAACTGGCATGTTTTTGCTGTACTTTGGATCAATGAAATCTTACTGTTCAAAAACTTTTGACTGATAGTGTGTATTTATTTAATCATTTGCATCTCCATGCATATGCACCTATTTATATATTTATTTATGTATGAATATATGGCTTTTATGTATTTAATTATTTTAGTGGATTTATTTATGAATTTTTATTTATGAATTATTTTTGCAGGTTTCACCCTCCACACTCACACTACGCAGAAATTCTGAACGTCAGAAAATGGCCCTGAATGGCCACAAGATGGCAGTAAATACATTGTTAAACATTATCAACATGAGCCCTGAGTCCTATTTTCTTACATCATCTGGCATTTACATCATTTGTCTACTAGAGGGCAATTGTAAGCATATCTTAACTGTAGTGGCCTCCTCAGCCTGAGCAGTCTAGCCATGTGTGTGATCTTTTACCTGTTCCTGCACTGGATCATAGTCTACAGCTATGATACTGCCTCTTGGTTCTTCCAGAAGTGTTTTGCTCTTTTTGCCATCTGCGTTAATCTGTCTTATATCCACCATATTGGCAAACAACAGGTACGCTGGAGGTCCTGCTTGAAATAAAGCAAAGAGATTCCAGGAGATTCCAGACACACGAGGTCATTGGAAGCAAATGCACTTAAATACCGATTAACTACATGCTTAACCCAATAATTCTAAGACACAAGATGAGGGAGACAGACAGGCACCCTGGCAGAATGTGGAATATGAAAAAAGTTTGTAGGCCTTGCCTGTGGCAGCACAGTGTTTTCCATCAGGCTGGAGCTGGTATCCAGGCTGGCACTCACACACCCACCTGCCTGGATATAAAGTCACACACATCTGACTGCAGCCCCCTCGATCTGCAGACAAACAGCCTGAAACATAGAGACAACGGTGAAAAAAGAGTCACAAGCATGAATGCATACATATTGTGGCTTTTAATGTACTTTGATTCACAAAAACACACACCTGTGCATGAACGGCCATCAGAATTTAGTACAGATCCCTCTGGACACACACACACATCTCCTTCCGCAGTGTGTACACATGCATGATCACAAACTGTACCATCCTCCACACATGGTGTAGTCTCTGTAGACAATGGTAAGCAGGCCAGTTAATATTCTGCTATTAAAAACAATGCATTTCTACAACAAAATTAATTAATTCATTCATTCATGTAACTAATTAATTCATTTTATCGAATATACATGTATAGGGCACTATGTTTTCCGCAATGCAGAAAGCGCAGACAGAATCGTGGAAACCGGCCATAAAAATGGAATAATGCAGAATGTCACGGAATTTGCCCAATTTTGGATGAATAAATTAAAAGTAGGTCAGTACACTTAAATCAAAACGCAATGTAAGCTGAAAAATTACAATTTAAATATGAATCCTGCATCTTCTGCTTGTCTCTGTGTGAATGAGTGATGCATGAGTGACGAAAACCAGTCAGTATCTGGTGTGACCACCATTTGCCTCACGCAGTGCAGCACATCTCCTGTGCACAGAGTTGATCAGGTTGTTGATTGTGGCCTGTGGAATGCTGGTCCACTCCTCTTCAGTGGTCAATGGCTCCTCTCCAAACATGCTCAATGGGTGGCATCAGTGAGTATGCTGGCCATGCAAGAACTGGGATGTTTTCAGCTTCCAGGAATTGTGTACAGATCCTTGCAACATGGGGCCGTGCATTATCATGCTGCAACATGAGGTGATGGTCGTGGACGAATGTCACAACAACGGGCCTCAGGATCTCGTCACGGTATCTTAGTTGTGTTCGTTGTCCATAACATATGCCTTCCCATACCATAACCCCACCACCTCAGCGTTGACATCACCAAACCGCTCACCCACACAACGCCATACATGCTGTCTGCCATCTGCCCTGTACAGTGAAAACCGGGATTCATCCATGAAGAGAACACCTCTCCAAAGTGCCAGATACCATCGAATGTGAGCATTTGCCCACTCAAGTCGGTTACGACGACAAACTGCAGTCAGGTCGAGACCCCGATGAGGACGACGAGCATGCAGATGAGCTTCCCAGAGACGGTTTCTGACAGTTCGTGCAGAAATTCTTTGGTTATGCAAACCGATTGTTGCAGCAGCCTGTCTGGGTAGCTGGTCTCAGATGATCTTAGAGGTGAAGATGCTGGATGATGCTCACAATTTATTATTATTGGATTATTGGATTATTGAATCCAAAGTACAGCAAAAAAAAAATTAAAAAACATATTTTTACATATTTGTACTATTTAAAATAACTGTTTTCTCTCTGAATATATCGTAAAATGTAATTTATTTCAAAGCTGAATGATCTGCTGATCAAAAAAACATTATTATTATTTTGAAAACAACTAAGTAGAATTTTTCCAGGATTCTTTGATGAATAGAAAGTTCTGAAGAACAGCATTTATCTGAAATAGAAATCTTTTGTAGCATTAGAAATGTGTTTATCATCACTTTTGATCGATTTAAAGCATCCTTGCTAAATGAAAGTATTAATTTCTATAATTTCTACTTAACATAACTATACATATAACTTGAAAAAAATTAAGCCCAAACTGAAACAATGTTGTTACAATGAATTATCATTCTGCTAGGTTTTGATTGGGTCTTAATATAATTTAAAGTATTTTACACACTAGAACCCCAAACATAAAAATATTCAACAGTGTGAGGGTTTAAAATGACCTGTTTACAACCCTGAAATTTCAATTGGCCCTTCAAATATTGTCCCCAAACCAAGCATTAAAGCGTGGGCATTTGTGGAAACGGAATGACGCGTCATTGGCTGAACAGCCTGACAAGACAACGCAAACAAGTCTAAAGTCTAAAGCTTACGGCCTCAATCTTTCATTTCCAAAACCCCTGTCCTCAGATGATCAATTCTCACCTCAATGTTTCCATGAACACCTCACTGAACCAACAGACCTCATGGCACTGTGCCTTTCAGACAGTCCTTATTCTGACACCAAATAATCCCAAATCCAATCATCCTATATTTGCAAAACACCAGTCCTAAAACAATTAACAATGTCTGGAAGATTTCGTTTTATTCATGTTAACAATTATAACTTGCAAACAATGTCTCCATTTACATTAAATAATGACAGATATAAATAGAAAAAATTAAAATCCACAATAAGCTATTTTTATTCCAAAATGGGAACGTTCTGTCACCAGTAATGACGATAGGTACTGAAGAAGCCATATGGTGGGAAACAAGCCTCTTAACGGGACACTCTCTCCAATCCCGTTATGATGTCAGGACCATAATCCCACCCGCAAAGGTGAAAGTGCGTAAGGGGTTCCTTGGTCACAATGAAAAAACCATGTGATGCTCTGCGTTAAGCGAGGATTAATTGAATTTTTTTTTCCTCATTTATACTTTTACATAATTTTATTCTAAATTAATTATTCACAATAAATAAAAAAGCTATTCCAAATCCTATTCCTATTCCTAATCTCTAATCATTCTGACTGTCAGAAAACATGACGACAAACTCGATTGCATGTGCATATGAGTGTCCGCAGGTGCGAGAACTGTATAGAGGGTTAATCTAGCTGTTGCTTTGCTCTTGACCTGCTTAGCCAGGCAAAGCTGCTGACTAAATATGTTCCTTATTACTGATGTCACCTCATTATCTTATCGCACTGTGCTGTCCGGCTCTGCCTCGATGCACAATTAGAGCACAAACAATGAAGTCTAGAGATGCTCTTTGTCTTTTTCATTTTAAAACTCTTTTTTGCTCTCTGTCCCTGACCTATGACGTCCAGCTCATTGATATGTATGCTACTAGCGCTAGAGTTTTATAATCCATTCCCCCATTTTCTAGTCCTACCTTGGCAGGTCTTCAAATCGGGCAGTAACAGGTAACCCTCAGGGCAGGTGCAGAAGTACGAGCCCGGAATGTTTTCACATCCCAGTGAGCAGCCGTGGTTCCACAGGGCACATTCATTGATATCTACAAGAGAAGAAGAGAGTTTTGAACAAAAGATTTAGAAAGTTAGACTTCTACACTAATGCTGTTGTGTATTCGTAGACGTTTCTGTGTTTCACAAAGGAAATGAAGGCTGTACCTTCACAGTAGTTGCCATGTTTACTGAGGGAAAAGCCATCCCTGCAGCGGCACAGACCAGTGTCGCTGTGACTGGAACACACTTTCACACACTCGCCTGTCTGTCGATTGCAGCCTGCACAAGAACAAACAGCATCTCCTTTCAAGCACAGACCACCAATATGTAATAAATTTGCTCTCTATGTGACATTTAAGATAATTTCAAGTAACTAGAAAAATAATGCATTTCTTTTAAAGAGATCCCCTGGTATTATGACTTTTATGATTTAATATCATGTAAATTATGTCTCTTACTGAAATATGTAGTAGAAAACCCACATTAGTCAAAAAATCCACAGTTTTGTACATATTTTGGACTACGGGGAGCGTCATTATTTCAATGACATGAAATTGTAGAGTCAGTGAGCTACCTGGTGCTATTTTTACCGCAATACAATTCAGAATACACAACTCAGAAAATAAATACTAATGCGATGCCACACTGTGCGGGTTTTAATTGTACTTTTCAGTCGAAGAGCAATAAGAGAAGCAATGCAAGTCTTCACTGCTTTTCCTAGCGATAAAAAGAGGACAAAAGAATGGGAAGATGCTTGCAGATGAACAACACTTCTTAAAGACCCGTGTCTTTATTCTCTCCACTTTAGCCCTGATGCCTTTGGGGCTTTTAGAGCACAGCCACTGAAAGAGCTTACAAATGGCAGAGACAAGAAATACTAGATGCCATCCTGGCAGGGGCGTTTAGACGCCGATACAGCATTTGGTTTAAGTCTACACTTATATCCATCACCACCTGTAAGCTCTTTCAGTAGCTGTGGTCATCGTATCAGTATTTTATATTACAAGTTGTGTTGCGGTAAAAGTAGGAACAGGTAGCACCAGTAGCTCATCGAGTGCAACCATTTCACGCCATAATGGTGCCCCCATAGTCCAAAATGTGTATAAAATGATTTTTTCTTGGGTTTTCTACTACATATTTCAGCAAGACACATCATTTACGTTATATTAAGCCATACAACTCATATAACTTACTACCCAGTATTCCCTATAAATTTACAAGAAAACTTTTGAGTTACTTTTCAAAATACGTAACTGGGAGTGAGGTATAGAGGCAGAGACACTTCCTTTAGGCTGAGGCTTATTCATTTCATTTTTGGTGTGAAAGAGCCTACAATTGCAAAAAATATATAATTTTTGTTTTTTTTTGCTATTAAAAATAAATAAGCAAGCCCTGCTTAGATGACAAAAATTAACGCAATGCATTACTTTCCATAGAAAGTAACTAAGTAATACAAGTAGTTACTTTTTTTATCGAGCAATGCATTGCATTACTTCTAAATGTAACTTTCCCCAACACTGCTTACAATCACCAATTTGACACAATCTATGATTATACACTACCAGTCAAAAGTTTTGGAACAGTAAGATTTTATGTTTTTTTAAAGAAGTCTCTTCTGCTCACCAAGCCTGCATTTATTTGATCCAAAGTGCAGCAAAAACAGTAAAACATTGAATTTTTTTTACTATTTAAAATAACTGTTTTCTATTTGAATATATTTTAAAATGTAATTTATTCCAGTGATTTCAAAGTTGAATTTTTAGCATAATTCCAGTCTAGTCACATGATCCTTCAGAAATAATTTTATTTTTAATAATTATTTAAATGTTTTTATCATCACTTTTGATATATTTAAAGCATCCTTGCTAAATAAAAGTATTAATTTCTATATTTTCTTTCTTTAAAAAAAATATACTGACTCAAAGCTTTTAAATGGTATGCTGTATAATGTTATAAATCTTCTTATTTTTGATAAATGCTTATCTTCTTTCTATTCATCAAGAATCCTAAAAAAAAATTACTCAACTGTTTTAAATATTGATAACAATAATAATAATGATGATAAACAATGTTTCTTAAACAGTAAATCAGCATATTATAATGATATCTGAAGGATCATGTGACACTGGAGTAATGATGCTGAAAATTTTGCTTTGATCACAAAAATAAATTAAATGTTAAAATATATTCAAATAGATAGTAGTTATTTTAAATAGTAAAAATATTTTACAATATTACTGCTTTTTTTATAATAATGATTCAATCATGCTTTGTTTAGATATTTTGAATGCAAATACTCCAGAATATTTTATTAAAGCAATTACGATTGTGTGAAAATATTTAATTTTTCATTACCAACCTGGAGTGAATGGATTTGGAATTTCCACAACCGGCTGATTGATGGGATGTACCGCTTTGACATCAGCAGGGGGATGTGGCATCCTTCTGGAATTGACATTCTCCCCTCGGCCCCCCGTGTACTTGTTTACTCGTGTTATCCTTTTTGACTTAGAGTCCGTTAGGTACACATAATCAAGGAAAATCGCCATCCTCAGAGACTGTGATCTAAAATAAGACAGGGAGGACATATTTACTACTTCTTTCTACGTAAGTCTAATATATGAAACAATAATTACAGTTTTTAAAATATAAATATAAATTAGGCAAGCACAACATATTGTGATTGGATATTTAATTAAACATGCTCATTGCATCTATTACTTCTATTTTTATATTAAGATTAATGTATTTGTCATTTAACACCCACTTAAAGTATTTATTACATGGATGACTGAAATTCTGACTGATTAAAAGACACATTCAGAATTAAAATATTTTGCATAATGTGTAAAACTGTTCAGATAACTGTTGTCTAAGCTATAAACCTAAATAGTTGTGCTAGTTTTTTGTACCTCACTACTAAAATCCTCAAATCAACACATCATGTCCTTTTATGTATTTATTCTATATATATATTTATGAAATAAGGAAGATTATGTACTCGCAGTACATTATTCCTTACATAAAGGATGGATTTCATTTTACCTGAAGGGCTGATTAAAGACGTTAATAATGTTCCCATCATAGTTGCAGGACCCCATAGCAGTGTGCCTTCCTTGGCCTTGCTGAACCCAAAACAGTCTTCTGTCCCGGTGGTCTATAGCCAGAACCTTCAGTCTGTCTGCAACTTTCAGCACTGTTGCCCTTTTTCCACCTGCCATGTCTGAACGCTGGATACTGGGAGTCAACCCATCTGACAGCCAGAAAATATATCTGGAAAATGTAGTGATAACATTTTTGTACATTTCAATTCACATCTTACATCTCTGTTACATTCAACATAAAATCCAACATTATAAAGGATTCCAGTAAATTAGATTATGTCTTTGTAAAACAATGCCACCGATATAAATTAATCACAGTTTTTAATATTGAAATATATATTGGGAAGCCACCAAAATATAACTACAATGTCACTTATGGGCTAAATCATTTATATACCTACTAATGTTTATATATTTGTGCTGAAACCAAAATGGTTGCATGATTATCTCTTCACAGGCCAGTCCTTTAACAGAAAGGTGAGGCCCGTGTGCTGTTTGAGACACTCTGTTAGATCTGCACCTATGTGCCAGCCATGTTCCAAAGAATGTGACCGTCTGAATTCTCCAACATTTATAGCTAGCAAGCAAACTAGGATTTGAGCAACACAGTCCTGAGAAGAACTGTGCAAATGACAAAGCCTTTAGTCAGCCTCGATCTCCCCAACAGTCAACAAGCACGCTGCTGAGAGAACAGAGTAAAAAATGTAAAACATGTTGTTGTGGGTAGCAGCTCTGACCTATTGCTCCACAAGTCATGTCTCAATATGCTCCCAACTTCTTATTGCCATTGAAGTTTTTGCCCTTTTATGCAGATCAACTGATTACTTATTTTTCATTTATTTGTTTAAAACGTTCTTTAATGCATTGTTCAATATCATTATGCATTTAATTTTTTTCCCCAAAGAGATCAACTGAAAATATGTAAATTATGCCAGTTTTGATAAAGTGCATTTTCCCTTTCTTTGAATGACTGTATAGTTCTTCTCGTTTTTACCTCTCATTTGGATCAACAACAACACTTCTTGGCTGAGACAAGTCTCTTAGGACAGTCTTTTCATTTCTCCCATCTGTGTCCATTCTCTGTATGGTTCCTTTTTCCGCAATGCTCCAGAGAACTGCGTTTGCAATCCAGTCCACAGCCAGACCTGTGATTCCTTTCACTGATGAGAGAAGCTTCTAAAAGAATGAACCAATGCTGCATTAAGAGTTTGGAACAGGCTTCAAACAATCAATGGCATTTAAATCATGTACGGCTTCAGTAGTACCTGTCTGCGTGTTCCATCCAGTCCTGCTTTGTTGATTTGTCCTGCATGTGTGTCAGCCCAAAACATCGTCCCCTCACTTAAATGGAAGTCCAACAAGATGGACCTTCCCACCTTAGACACGATTCTTCTCTGGTCTGCACCATCAAGGTTCATTCTCTGAATGCTGTTTCCAAGGCCAAGTAACAGATAAGGTTCAGGATCTTAGAGACAAATAGAGAAACCTAATCAAAATGAATGTATTAAACAGTGAGTGAGATCACTTCTAATTTGATGCTTAAAGGGATAGTTTACCCAAAAATGAAAATTGAAGGTCTTGGAACAACATGAGGGTGAGTAATTAATGACAGAATTTTCATTCTTGTCATTTAAACAACCATTTTAACAATTTTATGTGCACATTTCATTTACCTGTTCAAAACGCTCTTCAGATCAAACTGATTCTAAATCCATTCGTAAAATTAAACTGCATGGAAACAAACACTATAATTTGACACTATAATGTCAAATTATAGTGACTGAAAACAAATATTTTTAATATAAAGGTAAAACATGCTTACAGATTTTGTTATTCCTGAACTGCATTTATCAACCAGTCAGTCACAGTCATCTGATTTTTGGGGCGGGGTTTAAGGTTTGTGTCTGGGCTCTGATCGGTTGCTAGGAATGTTGTTTTGAAATGTATATTTAAAGGAGAAGTTAACTTCCAAAACAAAAATTTACAGATAATTACTCACCTCCTTGTCATCTAAGATATTCATGTCTTTCTTTCTTCAGTCGTTAAGAAATTATGTTTTTTTGAGGAAAAAATTCAGGAATGTTCTCCATATAGTGGACTTCTATGGTGTCCACGAGTTTGAACTTCCAAAATGCAGTTTAAATGCAGCTTCAAAGGGCTCTAAACGATGCCAGCCGAGTTCTTGCCTAGTGAAACGATACATTATTTTCTAAAAAAAAAAAAAATTACTATTTCTATACTTTTTAACCTCAAAACTCTGTGTAATCCGGTTCAAGACACTTATGGTAGGTTGAAACACTCCCATCTCATTTTCTCCTCCAACTTCACAATGGCCTATATTTGCTGTTTTTTTTTTTTTCAAAAAGTATATAAATTGAATTTTTTTTAATAACCGATTGTTTAGCTAGATAAGACCCTTCTTCGTCAACTGGGATCGAGCCCTTTGAAGCTGCATTTAAACTCCATTTTGGAAGTTCAAACTTTTGGGTACCATAGAAGTCCACTATATGGAAAACATTCCTGATTATTTTTTCCTTAAAAAAAAGATAATTTCTTTAAAATTTTCTCTGTAGAAAGAAATACATGAACATCTTGGATGACAAGTACTGAAAGTGAACTTCTCCTTTAATATTTATATATTAAAACAAGAAATATGTGTATATATTATATTATATATAATTTTTTCTTTTTTTGTTTTTTGCTTCTCTGTTGTAATGATTTTTTTCCATATTAAAATAAAAAATAATAAAAACAAACAAAATTGAACAAATATGGTGCAAAATAAAACCTCAGAGTTATAAGGAAGATATATTTATGCTAATTTTATTGAATGTTAGCTTAACATGAAACCTCTATGAAAGCTTATAGTGTGACCCTAAAACTAAGCTGTTTGATAAATGAGGCCTGTCAGCGAACAAATACATTCTTTCTTTGGTCATAAAATTTCTAATTATTTTCTCTTTCTTCCCTTCCCATATTAGCACCTATAATGTCATTCAGAACGTGAATTAATGTTGCTTTGCGACAGGTCTTTTCATGCTTTAATGGGGAGAGGTTCGCACATCGATCTCACAGATGCCTGTAGAAATAAAGCAACTGTATCCTAGCAACACAAACCATGGTGGAGGATTGAATGGATTACAAAAACACATAGCCATGTTGCTAGGATGTGCATAGACAAATAACAAAAAATGTTGAATATGGTGATGGTTAGTATCAATAGTCATTAATTTGCAGGAAAATTTAGATGAGGATTAATTTTGATGTTCTAGTAAAGCACGATATGTATACAAAGTCTATCAAGCAATAAATTTTATCCATCAAAAAAAGGCTTTTTTATATAAATGGAGTTTTTCTTTACATTTAGGATGTACTCTGATTTAAAAGGCATTCAACAAGATATTTAGACATATACTGATAAGAATAAATACTATGATTCATGAAGGGAGGGTCAAGTTCCTTTCTCACTGCAGCTCTGAGCACTGGGTCCAAAAAGACGATGATTTAGTGCTTCATCAATAAAATAAAATAATATAAAATAAAATAACCACATCTCTTTTAAAGTACAATCCTGACATTTAATTGAAACATCTCACAGACAAAACTTCAATAAGCATATCATGCACTTACCCACACAGCTGAAGTTTCCAGCAGCCCAGGGTCGTCCACCCCAGCATAATGCTTCCTCAGCAGGGCCTGAAGCTCTGGCAGTGCCTATACTCACCATCCAAAACCACAAATGAAAGGTGGCTGCTGTCGTCCTCCAGAACATAATCCTAACTCAGTTTCTACAGGCCTCTCCTCTTAGGTATTTCCTCGATCACGGCACCACACCATTCCGCTGTAACCCCCACACATCTTACACACGCAGCCAACCACCTTCAACTAAATGATACCCTGAGCCGAAAACACTCCAAGAAGTTCATCTGTATCCCAGAGGTGTCCTTTGCGCACAGAGCTGGTTGAAAGTGAGAGTCCTGTAGGACGGCCAGGTTTGTGTCAGGCACACATATACACACAGAGAGTCTCAATCTCTCCGGTCCTCCTGTTCTCTAGCTGTTTTGGAAGCAAAGTATGAAATTCCTGACAGTCCCATGGTAAATTTGACACATGGTGAGACCAGCAAGGGCTCAGAAGAGGGTTTTCCCTGAAGTAAGACTCTGAGCCTGAGCTGAAGAAATGCAAAAACTACCCTTCTGCAACTTAAAAGAATAACACAAGTCACCCTGAGTTCACCTCCTGGCCTTTCCCAGTCTATGCATGTGATTTAGTAGGAGTGGTCACACCTTTTTGTGCTGCTCATGAGTAATGGGATGCTTCCTCACTCACACACAAACCATTAAACTAGTGCTGTTGTGTCTGCATAGTCTCTGTCTGGCCCTCGAGAGGAATCATATGGGTTTGCGATGTGGGCGGAGCTTGTAAGTGCTTCACCCGTTTTCTATTTACTTCGCTTACACGCAATCTTATTATACGAATGACTGTCATATTGTGACAGGAATTAGGGGCACTGCTCTGGGAAAAATGTGGCAGGTACAGGGACAACAGCTTCCCTGTTCTTCTGCTTAAGCAGAGTAGGAAATGCAGCACAATGTCCGCTCTGATACACACTCACAGGACCTGCTATGACGTCATGCTGGACTGAACTTAATAAACTGACATTTAAACTTTATAAACTGAAAAAAGATAACTAATGATGCCATAATGCTTTTCTGATCACTTAAAGTCGGTGTAAAGCAATATTAAATATGTGTTCAGAGCTTGCCACATTACAGAAAACTGTGCTATTAACCGCCCAGACAAATTTTAATGATAAAAAACCCCACCAAGTTAATAAAATAAGTCAAAATCTTGAAAAAATAAGCATCCTCTGCTCTCAAATGCTGGGGGCATGGTGACGTTGATAGTGTTGCGTAATGCTGCGTTCATGCCATGCCGTGCTTTTCAGGATTTTTCTCCATATAATGGACTTCATTGGTGCCCTGATTTTGAACTTCCAAAATGCAGTTTAAATGCAGCTTCAGAGTGCTCTAAACAATCCCAGCTGAGGAAGAAGGGTTTTATTTAGCCAAACAATTCATATACTTTTAAATATAGCAATATGCGATAGCAATATGTGTGTTTGTTCACTGTGCACCCTCAATACCACGACTGAGGTGAGTCCCTTGAGCAAGGCACCGAACCCCCAACTGCTCCCCGGGCCCTGCAGCGATAGCAATATGCGATAGAAATATGTGTGTTTGTTCACTACTCACTACTGTGTGTGTGCACTTGGATGGGTTAAAATTCAGAGTATGGGTCACCATACTTGGCCACACGTCACGTCCTTTCCTTTCCTAAGCACAAAAGCTTGTGTAGCACAGGCTCTCGGATGCACGACTGAGTCGGTAAAACGATCCGAACTTCCCATCACTACTACGAATCACATCTAAGTTCATCGTCTGTGTACTCCGGCTCAAAAAGGTAGAGTATGCCGAAAAACTCCATCTTATTTTCTCCTACAACTTCAGAATCGTCCGACATCGTTGTACCTTTTTGTTTGTAAACAGCGTTTGACTTACTTGCACTTCCTTCTTTGCGCATTCGCTTTGTAAACACTGGGTGTGTGGTTCCGCTACGTTCCACATGACCTATCAACGTGATACAATAGTATGTAGCGTCGTGAATGCGCATCCCAGAGCCTGTGCTACACAAGCTTTAGTGCTTAAAAAGTATACAAATTTTTATTTTCCGGAAAAAATGGCAGATCGTTTCGCTAGATAAGACCCTTCTTCCTCGGCTGGGATCGTTTAGAGCCCTTTGAAGCTGCATTTAAACTACATTTTGGAAGTTCAAAATCGGGGCACCAATGAAGTCAGTTATATGGAGAAAAATCCTGAAATGCTTTCCTCAAAAACCATAATTTCTTTACAACTGAAGACAGGAAGACATGAACATCTTAGATGACAAGGGGGTGAGTTAATTATTTGTGAATTGTTGTTCTGGAAGTGGACTTCTCCTTTAACATAAACTGATGATATTCACAGTGTTAAACTACTTAACACAAACTGAGTGGTTGATGTTTTGTACACAGCCAATGAGCTTTATATTCAAACAGCTGATTAGCATTCACTATATTTGCATTTGGCTAATATTTTTGTGGAAACTGATCAATTTTCAAGATTCTTTAATTTATAGAAAATTCTAAATTATTATCATGCTGTGCTATGTCCTGTGTGAAGGGCAAATGACACTAATTTCATACACACTAATGGAAAAAAGTGAGAATAGACATTTCAGTGACGCATGGCACACATAAAGGATTTACAATACATAAACGCACGTTATATAAATTTACAATCGAACAAAATATAGAAAGGTAGAAAGATAGAAAAGACAAAAATGAAAAGAGTTGCCTAAATAAAAATACTTTATTTAGGCAGTAAAAAGGTTTAATTAAATTTAAATTTGACTCACAATAACTCTACTTTATCATATGTTGGCATAAACAAAAATACACAATATTTACATTTATGTACACTGCATTTCATAAAAAACAAATACAGAATTATGTGTGATTGGGTGAAGAATATGGCTTAGAAAAATTGGAAACAAGACAATTTGTGGGTCAAGATAAGTCTTGTAAGGCAACGAGTTTGACTGCGTATCAAGAGCTAATCTTTTAAAACTGATGTTGCCACAGCTTGTGTGCACAGGATAATACACAAAGCCGATATGCTATACATTAGCACAGATACTCGGATCTAGAGCTGTCACTCTTGTACGTCATTTGAGAGTCAATGCTTGAACGTGAGCACAGGAGCATCCTCTCTGACTCCTGAGTCTGCCTTCGTGCCCAAAGATCATTCGCCTGGCCGTTCAGAGTCCTTTGTTTCATAGTGAGCGTCTCAAACTTTACGTATGTCTCTTTTGAAAGGTCATCATCTGGTCCGTTGTTCCTGCTGCTGTTTCCTTTACAGCAGAGACATACGATCTTGTAGAGCAACACCACAATGAGAGGCACCGCAACCGCGCATGCGATACCGCCGGCGATCATCAGGATTTTGTTATGCCCATCTTCTCCACCGTTATCAAGAGTAGTAAAATCCACACATTGCTCTTTCCCCGCTACCGAACCCTTACTAACCAAACACACAGTGTAGACCTGATTAGGCATCAGATACTCCAAGAGCAGCTTCCCTTGACCAACTTCGGTATTGACCGTCTCTTTATCGTCTTTTGCATCATATGGAAAGTAGAACACTGTTAAGGGCGTGTTGCTTGGCAAACCTTCAGCTCTCCATAGTAAGACCGCCGTGTCGCTTGTCTCCTCCACTACTTCAATGTCTCTGAGGTCAGCTTTCTTTTTAGATTTGTCGCTTGCTGTTGAACCTTTGCCATTCTTGCTTTGCTGGATCTTAGCTGGCTTGTCTCCATCCGGTGGAGACCTCTGAATTCCTCCACCTGGTCCTGAATTCTTCCTGGTTGTCAGCAGCGGCATTGTGGTCATGGTAGCTCTGGTTGTGAGCACAGGGCTTAAGGTAGTATAAAATGGCATCTTAGTCCCTGGTAATGAAGTTACGGGTTGATCGTCGGGCCGCTTGGTTATGTTTATTGGTGGGGATGGCGTTGAGGGCTCCACTCCATCCACAGACAGGGTGATGTACGCCTCGGCATTTCCCGCAAAGTTCTTGGCCTTGCAACGGTAATTGCCTGCATCTTTAAACACGATACTGTGCAAACTAAGGATGGACCAACGGACCCCCTCACCTGGAGATTCCTGCACAACTACAGAGGCAAGACATAAAATGATAAGCAACGACCTAAAAACATAAATATTTGTAACAAAAAGAAACAATGCTTTAGATGTTGCTAGAACTAAGTATGTTTACATTAGGGATAAACCAATATTACAATTCTGCCTTTATTAAAGCCATATGTTATAAGGATGTAAATCTCCTTTCAGTTAAGGAGACAATTTGTTAAACATAATTAAATACATACACTACCATTCAAAAGTTTGCGGTCCGTAAGATTTTTTAATGTTTTTAAAAGAAATCTCTTATGCTCACCAAGGGTGCATTTATTTGCATTATTAAAGATTATTAGGGATGAACCAGCAATTAAATGTTGCCTGATACGAAAAAGACGATAATCACTGTCATATTATAGGCAATAAATGATATATATTGAGGCTGTTGATCATTTAATTTATATATTAAAATTAAAATAATGTTTATATATTATTTATATTATACATAATATGTTATATTAAATTAGGGATGCACAATATAAAAGTCTGAACAATTTACTGATAATTATTTTATGGCCAGTCAATACAATTTTCTGCCATTAAATATATATTATATGATATACTGTTTTGTCTAAATAATAATAAAAAATTAAAAACTAAAATCAATCATTTTAAACGTTAAAACTGTATATAATACGAAAGCCCGTTTCCGCCACTGAATAAAAAAAAGGAGTAATTGTGACTTTTTATCTCCTCAATTCTGACTTTATAACACTTTATAATTGTGAGTTATTAGGTCAGAATTGTGAGATACAAACTCACAATTCTTATAACACATCAGTCTTTTTTTCTTCTCATAAGTGGGCTTTATGACATGCAATTGCGAGTTATATCACAGAATTCTGATAAAAGTCAGAATTGTTAGAAAACAAATGAGAGTGATCACAAACACAAACAAATGATCACAAATGAGTTTATATATTGCAATTCTGACTTTTTTATCTTGAAGTTCTGACTATATTTCTTGCAATTGTGAGTTTATATAATGCAATTCTGAGAAAAAAGTCGGAATTGTGAGAAAAAAAATCTAAATTGTGAGATATTAACTTGCATTTGCAAAAAAAAAAAAGTGCATTTCTGACTTTTTTCACATTATTCTGAATTTAAGTTCTGACTTTATTTCTTACAATTTTGAGCTTATCATTTAATTCTGAGAAAAAAAAGTCATGATTGTGAGTTTTTATCTCAAAATTCTGACTTTATTTCTTGCAATTGTGAGTTTACATCAAGTGTTTGTGAGAAAAAAAAGTCAAAATAGCAAGTTTGTATCAGGCAATTCTGAGAAAAAAAGTAAGAGCTATGAGAAAATGTCTCACATAATATATCATGTAATTCTGACTATAACTCGCAATTGTGAGTTTATATCTCACAATTCTGCGAAAAAAAATTTGTATCAGGCAATTCTGAGGAAAAAAGTCAGAACTATGATATAAAAAGTAGCAATAACCTTTTTTATTTATTATTCAGTGGCACAAATGGGCTTCCATAACTTAAGCATCACACAACTTTAATGTACAGTATGAAAACGGATATTCATCAGATTTATTAAAAATATATTTAACAGTGTTATTAAATTGTTAGTGTTTTTAAAGTTAAATTTTACATAATCAAAATGTAAAAACATGAACAGTTAAATATTCAATATCAATTATGTGATTAAAAAAAACTCTAATATCCTGCAGTCCTCCTAGTTTGCATCTTAAAAGTAAGATTAAGTTGAATTAACACAATAATTTGTCTTTTTAAAATGTCATTTAAACACCTTAGTCCAGCTGAAATTTTACCAGTTTGACTTCGTCCAGCATGTATACATATTAACTGGACTATAATTAACATACGCTCAAAGACAGACATTGAAAGTGCATTTAATCCTTCAAATATTCTGTTACACATAGTGTAATTTTAGGAGAAGACTGTCACTCAACTACAAAAAATGCTGTAGTTCAGTTATAACTGCACAATATACATTGTGACATTCATACCTGTGTTGTTGACCACCGTTCCATCAGCTCTGGTCCAGAGAAGTGTGGGAGTAGGGAACCCAGTGGCGTCACACCGCAGAAGCACATTGCTGCCCAGTGGTGAAGTGATCTTAGTTGCTGAAGTCATAACTGACGGCTTGAGGCACTGATCCAGTTCAGCCCGCTGGAACAGAACGCCAACTAAGTTCTCCGGTCCACTGCATGTCAGAACCTGATCCATCAACACCACAGGTATGCTGGCCATCTTAGACAACTCAATGAGCTTGGAAATCCGACAGTCACAGTACCAAGGGTTGTCCTGTAGACCTGCAAATATTGAAATATTTGCTTAGAGTATGTACAAAGGCCTTCAAACCTTCAAACTCCACGTTTTAACACTTTTTTACAAGACTTTCAAATGAGACTGTGAAGTGAGCATTCACATTTGAATTGCAATTCTGTAATATGTTTTGCTTCAATTCAAATTGCACAACCAATGTATATTGTTTTTGCAGTGGGTTACCTCAAACATAGATTGGCTCTAGCAAAGTGTGCTTTGCATGTTGGATTTAAAAAGCATATTTGTAATGCATGAACTGATAAAATGTATACCTATAATGCAACGTAGGATACTTTGGATAAAGGGATCTGCGAAATGGAGAAACATCACTTCTCTTACTGAAAAACTCAAAGCCACATGCTTACTTATTCAACTATTATAATAAAACAGCAGTTTACTCCCATCAAATCAGAAAGCTGTAAATCTTGAAGCCAGGATGTCTTGTCCGGCTCGCATGCATCAGGTGTTGGACATTAACACCACAGTGTGCCCATAATTCTGTCTACGGCAGGATGAAGGTCAGTTGACTGTAAACAGGGAATTAGACAGTCCACTGATGTAATTCAACAGCTGGATGGTGGCAACTGCTAATATTCTGATGATACAGGGTAAATCCTGGTCATACTGGCTTTTGTGCTCATTTTTACAGTTGTATGGTACCTGGTGAAACTACAGAATATGCAGTTGCATTTAAAGGGGTCATCGGATGCCCATTTTCCACAAGTTGATATGATTCTTTAGGGTCTTAATGAAAAGTCTATAATATACTTTGGTTAAAAATTCTCAATGGTTGTGTAAAACAACACCCTTTTTACCTTGTCAAAATGAGCTTTGCAAAAATCATCTCATTCTAAGGGGTTGTTCCTTTAAATGCAAATGAGCTCTGCTCGCCCCGCCCCTCTCTTCTCTCTGTGGAGTGACAAGCCTGTTTACTTTAGCCGCGCTTAACCGCTAAACTTCCTAACTACTACGTTATAAGGAAAGGCGATCGCAAAGACTCATTTAAAAAACCTTTATATTCACTTCTGCTGTAAGTGAAGCTGGATCACAAATGATTCGCGCAAACATAGTTGGATATATGTAGATCGGGAGGCACATTCCCTCCACAAACAAACTTAATCCACTGCATCTTCAGCAGATCAGATGTCGGTGTCACCACCGCGGTCTCTGTGGCTCCCTCAGACCGCCGCCAGCGGGAACCCTCCCCGGACTTTTAACCAACTACATTTCCCATAACCCCGTACCTGGACTCCCACTTCCGGTTCCGGGTTTCCCGGTTCACTTCCCGTCAGTCGGCCATTTTAAGCCGGCCGATCTGGCGGGATCTTCGCAAAGTTTTGGTTAGCTAGACTATCAATCCTGAGCGTTTTCCTTTCTATTGTTATTCTGTTGCCGACTGGACTGTTTGTTATCGTTTGTTGATTCTTGCTGCCTGCCCCGACCCCTTTGCCTGGATTACTGTTTACTCTTTGGATACTCCTCGTTGTTCCCGTTTGCTCGTGTTTTGAACTCTGCCTGGTGTACTCCGTTTTGCTAATAAAGATGTCGCATGTGGATCGCCCGTCTCCGGATCAGTCTCTGACCCTGTCACAGTCGGGAGTAAATGACGACCACTATGTTCATTATTACATCCAGCAACACAACACCTCGATCGTTCAATCTAACTTACATCCCTGCTCCAGCATCGAAACAATGGAGGTTACTGGACTGTGACAGCTGGTCTGAGGTAGGATGCTCATGTCCATCAACTATTGTGGGAGCGGCCTCTGTCGGTGTGACGGCACACCGACAGGCATCTGAGAATGGCTCGATTTGAAAAAGGGGATATTATTTTTACAGATTAATTAAAAACCACTGCATGGTTTTAAAGGGTAGATTTGTACATACACTGCCAACACACATTAATGTTCAAACAACATAAAAAAGTGAACTTTGCATCCGATGACCCCTTTAAAGGATTACTCCACCGCAAAATGAAAAATTTGTCATTAATCACTTACCCCCATGTCGTTCCAAACCCGCAAGCTTTGTTCATCTTTGGAACACAATTAAGATATTTTGGATGATAACCAGGAGGCTTGTGACTGTCCCATTGACTGCCAGGTAAATACAACTGACAAGACCCAGAAAAGTAGGAAATACATTGTCAAAATAGTCCATCTGCCATCAGTTCAATCTGAATTTTATGAAGTGACAAGAATGCCTTTTGTATGCAAAGAAAAAATATATATATCGGTTTTATTCAACAATTTGTCTTCTCCACATCAGTGTAGTACCATTTTGGAGAGTATCTGCTGGACGCAAACTGCTTACGCTGTTCTGTGTCAGTCGCACCACATGGATGCGTTTTCTACGTATATTTACGCTTTGATTTGAATGAAAACAGCGTATCCAGTGTACACAGTTTGCGTCCAGCGGATAATCTCCAAAATGGCACTACGCTGACACGGAGGAGACGAATTGTTGAAAAAGAAATGTTAGTTTTTTTCTTTGCGTACAAAAAGTATTGTCGTTGCTTCATAAAATTCAGATTGAACGACTAACGGCAAATGGACAAATTTGACGATGTCTTTCATACTTTTCTGGGTCTTGACAGTGGTATTTACCTGGCAGTCAATGGAACAGTCACAAACCTCCTGGTTTTCATCCAAAATTATTAATAATAAGTGATTAATGACAAAATGTTCATTCATGGGGCGGAGTAACCCTTTAAGCAATATCACATAAGCAAAAGTGCTGTTGTACTGAGACTCTGACTTTGACAGGACAGTCATTTCCTGAAAGTAGCAATGTTTTTGAATGAATCAGTTGAATAAATGATTGAAATAGCTCTGTTCTTTCACTAGATGCCATGCAAGTGTACTCCTGAATTGTATATCCACATGAATCTTTAGCTGGGATCTGCTGTTTATGTGCCACTGAGCAAACATATGAATCATCCTCTTCCCAGATGAGCACTTCAAAGAAACTTAAATCTCAGAGCCTTGCACACAGTTGGAAGTCCCATTAGAAGATTAGCTTGTACTTAACTTGGGAGAGCCCATGAAGACACAGCCTAGATTTAGATATTTAAAGATCACAGTTACTATAAAAAGACATGGTGAAGAGAGCGATATTATTGAATCTTTTTAGATTGTAATTCATATGTCTTCACCTAGATTCCTTGCATTTTAGGAAGAGAAAAACCTTGTAAACAAGTCGTGCACTTCAGCGTACTTTTTAAAAAAGTACTTATTACAGAAAAAATAGAAACAAATATACTTCAAAAATTTTAACGCTGGATTGTATGTTTTTTCAAAGTGACATGAAAAAAAATGTAATTTAGTACAATTAAAAATATAACATTTAAATGTAATTAAAACATAATTACTTTAATTTGTCCTTTAAAGGAAAACTTTTCAATTTTTTTTTTAAATCATTATTATTATTATTTTTAAGTACAGATAGGTGGCATATTTCATTAATATTATGCTATCTGCAAGTACAGTTAAACAATTTTTTAAAGGTATGACGTGCACTACAAGTGCACATTTAATACAATTAATTGCACAACTATTTTGAATCGTCCTTAGATTCTGGGTTTCTTTTCCTGACTCAGTTTATGTCAAAAAAGCAAGCTAAGGTCACTTAGAATGATAATTCTGTCATAATGCATATTCAGCATCATAATGCATATTTTAGATGTGCCATTATCATTTTTACCCACCAAGAACAATCTTTTGAGAAGCATTGGCACTGGGCAGGATGCCTGAAAATGGAGGCCAGATGTCCACCAGGTCAGAGGGAAGAGTAGTTAGCTTGTTACTTGAAATGTCTAGGTAGGTGATGTTAACCAAGTAAGGTGCTGCCTCCACAGGAACAATAGTCAAGCGGTTGTTGTGCAGGTCCAAGGTCCTCAGACTGGGCATCTCTTTCAGAGACTCCCAAGGAAAGGTTGCGATCATGTTCCCATCCAGCCGCAGCTCATGAAGAACTTTCAGATTGTAGAAACTGCCAGGATCCACAGAGGTGACTGAATTGTATGTTATCCACAGGTAGCGTAACTCGGACAGGTAATAGAAGGCCTCGGTGGGCACTCGACGCACAGCCGTCTTCTCCACCCGCAGCTTCACTGTGTCCACAGGGACGTTGACTGGAATATCTGACATGTCAGGATCATTGCATAGAACAGACCTAGAGTGGGTTTTTATAGCAGAGGTTAATCACTTTGGCCAATATGAGCATATGTGTAGTAATGTTTTTTTTAACATTCCTAATTTAAGTTTGTCCTTGTCTGATTCTGTTAAACCCTCTGTCCACCTTATTTTCCCCCGTAAGAGTGGATGTGGCCTTTAGTCAATTTTATGGGTCTGGCTTCTGGTCTCTCCCTCGTTATTTTTAGCTGTACAAAACCGCTCGTTTTCCTGCTTGATATTGCAAATTGGTGTGTCTTACCATATTATTTTAATGTATTATTATTTTAATTATGAACACACTGGTTTATAGTGCAAACAGTTTTACCATTTACTGCACATTGTTATTCTTCTGGTTATGTCCCTATAGCAGCTAATGAACCAGAAGTCTAGCCCATAGGCTTATTTCCGTATTAAAGAATAAGGTGGATAAAACAGTAGGCTACACCGGCTATTATTCAAAATGGTTTCCTGTAACTAAGCCCTTTAGATAAACACAAGCTAATAACCCACGTGATAGTTTGAAATCATAATAGTTTATTAGCATATTTATTATCCCATTTATTTATATGAAAGTTTATTTAGAGGAAGAATGATATGAATATATACTTTAGCATTCTAGACTGTTATTGAATGACAAATTGAATAAAATAGTTTTTAAAAGACTTAAAATTTCATAATATTACTGCAATGTATAAATAAACATCTTTAAGCAACTTCAAAAGGTAGACTACATTAGGAAATAAGCAGATTTCCCTTTAGTGCCTGTGAAAATCTGTAAAAAGAAGATGAATTGCCAAGATATGTTTATATAGGCTTTTTAAAGTAATATTTCTTCAATATTAAGGAACATACTATTATAACATAAAAACAAAAATCTTGCTTATTTTAGTTCATATTTTATATTAGACATTTTTGTTGTATTGCTTATATTGCTGAAATCATATTTTTTTTCAGTTTATTCCATTGTGCATATTTATTCTGTTTACTTCTGTTAAATAATAAACTTATACACATTTGTCTGTGGTTTAAACATTTTTAAAAGTAATTTATTAAAAGTTATGAAAAAGCCTAAATTATGATTTCTCCAAATGCTAAATTATTTTCGGTTTATTCCACTTCGTTAGGCTATATTTTCCCACGTCTCTCTACTTACTTTACTATTTTTATTCCAGAAATTATACTATAAACCTAAAAGTTGAAAATTTACATTTTATTTTTAAATATAACATATAGATTTTGAAATATATATTTATATACATGTATATAAATAAAATATCTTTAGTTATATAAATAAATATATACAATTTATATTTTATATTTTAAATATATTTTAATTTTTATTTGTTTTATATACACTACCAGTCAAACATTTTTGAGCAGCAACATTTTTAATTTTGTCTCATCTGCTTACCAAGCCTGCATTTACTTGATCCGAAATACAGCAAAAACAGTAACATTTAAAAAAAAAAAAAAATTTACTATTTAAAAATAACTGTTTTCTATTTGAATATATTTTAAAATATAAATAATTATTGTGATCAAAGCTGAATTTTGAGTATTATTACTGCAGCCTTCAGTGTCACATGATCATTCATAAATCCTTCAGAAATCATTCTAATATGCTGATTTGATGTTTACCAACATTAGAAACAGTTGAGTACTTTTTTTTTTTTTCAGGATTCATTGATGAATAGAAATATCCAAAGATCAGCATTTATAAAATAATGAAATGAAATTAAAACATTTGTAACATTATACACTATATCATTTTTCTAAAATAAATTATAAAAATTAATACTTTTATTTAGCAAGGTGATGATAAAGTGATGAAGTGATGATAAAGGCATTTATAATGTTACAAAATATTTCTATTTCAGATACATGCTGTTCTTCTGAACTCATCAAAGAAACCTGAAAAAAAAAATATGCTCAGCTGTATTCAACATTAATAATAATAATAATAATAATAATAATAATAATAAATGTTTTTTGAGCAGCAAATCAGAATATTAGAATGATTTGTGAAGGATCATGTGACTGGAGTAATGATGCTAAACATTCAGCTTTGAAATCTCAGGAATAAATAGCATTTTAAAATATATTAAAATAGAAAACAGTAATTTGAAATAGTAATACTATTTCAAAATTGTAGTGTTTTTGCTGTACTTTGGATCAAACAAATGCAGGCTTGGTAAGCAAAAAAAAAAACTTATTTAAAAAACATTAAAAACCTTACTGTTCAAAAACCGTTGACTGGTAGTGTATCTATTATATTTGTGTCATTATTATTATAGAGAAATAGTTTTCTTACCTGCTGCCAGTGCCATCGCTGCGTCCGTGGTACACACAGGTGCATTGGGAAGGGCAGAAGGATTGTGCCACACTCCAGCAGCCCAGGAGAACCTGAGCCACCAGCAGACGATACATCCTTCAGTCAGATGAACCAGCACGGACCCACGCACTCACACTCACACACATCAGATCCCACTCGATCATCAGTGGACAAAAACTCCTTTATCGGCCCTCAAGGAAAACCAATAAAAGCAAGAAAAGTACCTCGCAGCACGCATCTTGTTTAGCATGCTAACAGGTGAGACGGACACAAGAAGAGCGGGAGGATTGGGAGTTGCGCACAGGGATGGGTGGGGGGAACCCAGATTAGAAAGAGGATTTCTCAAGGCTGAGTAGGTCACTAAAGTTGAACAGAGTGGGATGGGAAGTGTGTGCGAGTTTATTCGTGTTTATGAGTTGCATTAGTGTGTGTGACTGAGTTTGAGGAGGAGGAGGATAAGCTGTGCAGGCACACTCTAATCGGCTATAACTACAAGAAGGTTCTCTCGGCGTCATCACGTGACCGCTCGCAGACACATTTCCATCCTTCACCTGGTGTATGAACTGATTTTGGCTGCGCTTCGGCTCTTTCCGTCACCTCCCTCGCCTCAAGTGTTGCGTGCATGAAGGCTAGATGACACCTGTGTGTAAGATCAAGTACAGGTCATGATTTACTGAGAGCAGGTCAGGCCGCAGACAGGCCAAACTGTTCTGTCTGTGTCTGAGAGACATATAATGGCTTCAGAAAATACTGAGATGAAACATACTGACCATAATGTATCCACCCTTTTCTTCAACGCAAAAACAAGTCTATGGGTGAAACCTCCATTTCATTATCCAGGGGGAAATAACGAGAAGAATAATAACGTGCAGTAAACGGTAAAACTTTTTGCACGACAAACCTGTGTTCATAATTAAGATAATACATTAACATGGTAAATCACAGTTTGCAATATCAAGCAGCAAAACAAGCTGTTTTGTACAGCTAAAAATAGCTAGATGCGGATAAGACCAGAAGCCAGACCGGGAAGAAAAAGTTGGATAAATAAAAACTGGTTAATGTACATTAGGTGGCCTAATAAACATATTTCCCTTCAGTACCAGTTTGTCAGAACATGATTAATCGCCAAGGGTGTGTTAATGTAGGCCAGTGTAACGTTACAGCATGAGTATCAACAGAAAACATGCACACTGCACAGGCTAATTAAAAACATCATTGTGAAATGTGTCCATCCATATGTTACTGACCTTATGTAGCCCCGCCCCCTTTTTAGCTGTTCTGGTTGTATTTCCACAGTGATCTGACGGAATTATTAATAAACCGCTCATTTTAAAATCTTCCTGCTCTTTTGACATTTGTTAAGACACTTGCTTTAAACATTACAATGCTCACGATAACTTAACTCTACAATTAACACTACGTTACATAAATCCACTTTACCAGCTAAATTACTCTTAGACAGCAATGCCATAGAAATATACAGAGCTACCGCACAAACGGAAGTTCACAGACAGTATTCTAAAGATGGTGACGTGCTTGTCACAATAATTTCCGGTCAGTTTTGTGAAATTTACATTTAGTCATTTAGCAATTGAATTGTTTCATTTTGATTTGTCATCTGTAAGGAAATTACAAGTGTTGAACAAGTGCAGTGAATTGCTTGTAATGTTACCACTGTGTTACCAACATTCTTAAAGGAGAACTCCACTTCCAGAGCAACAATTTACAAATAATTTACTCACCCCCTTGTCATCCACAATGTTCATGTCTTTCTTTCTTCAGTCGTAAAGAAATTATGTTTTTTGAGGAAAACATTTCAGCATTTTTCCCCATATAATGGACTGCTATGGTGCCCCGATTTTGAACTTCCAAAATGCAGTTTAAATGCAGATTCAAACGATGCCTGGACTGTTTTTGTTCCGGTTCATGACAGTTAGGGTATGTCGGAAAACTCCCATCTCATGTTCTCCCTCAGCGTGTTTGATCTTTTTCGCATGTTCACTTTGCAAAGACTGGGTCGGAACTTCTGATGATTTTAAAATGATTTTTGAAGTGGAGGGAGAAAATACAGTCAGAGTTTTTCGACATACCCTAACTGTCTTGAGCCAGAATACACAGAGTTCAAGGACTGCAAGGCAAGACGAGCATTTGAGAATAAAAAGTATTTAAATTGTAGTTTCAAAATCAGGGCACTATAGTAGTATTTCTTTACGACTGAAGAAAGAAAGATATGAACATCGTGGATGACAAGGTGGTGAGTAAATTATTTGTAAATTGTTGTTCTGGAAGTGGACTTATCCTTTAAGGTGTGCAGTATTTTCAGGGAAACGCACTATGAACTCCAAAAGTGGGCAGAACCTCCAAAATGGGACGGGGTCTCGTAGCGCAAAGACTTCCCTAATTGCTCTGGCTTCAGCCTATTGTTATTGACTTAACTTTCAAAACTAAACTTTATTAAACATTGTTAGCAGTTGATCTCAAATTAAAAAAACTATGATACATGAATAAATATGCTCAGTGAGAGCAGAGCCCCAAAGCTCGTGGCCAGTGGTTAATGATATAAACTGGAATCACCCACAAGCTTCACCGTGAGCCATCCCAGTGAAGCACAGGGGAAAGGTTTTACTGCTTTGCTTTAAGCAACGGGGGCATCTCGGGGCTTGAAATTCGCAGAGTAGGAGGGGGTAGTGACGCTGGATGTGACTAAAAAGGTCCAATTTTCGGGTGAAGTCTGGTTGGGGAGTTACAGAACGGCCCGGCGATCTCATATCGCATAATCTTATTAACTGTTTATCTGCCTCACTATTCAGCGCCAATCCCGCCATGCATGTCCTTTCACTGGTTAAGGTTAGGGTAAGGTGTGGGGTAGGTTTAGGGGTTAGCATTTAGGAAATCAACACTGTGATTGACACATCCAATAAAATCTTTCAAATCAGCTGTGGGGCGGAGTTTGCGCTGAAGTGGATTGAAAGTGGGGGGGATTGCGCATGCATGGCATGGTCCTGTCTGTCAAAGAGAGGAAGCCACGCCCTATTTTGGAGCGCCCACTCTGTTTTGGAGTTCCCGACCCCATGTGGAGATCTCCAGGCTGCAGTTATACCCATCTTAATTCAGGAGCTTAATCTCTTTCTCTCTCTGTCTCTTTCCGTCCGTCAGTCTGCCTAAAAACCTGTGGCTTGTGCGCATCGTGGCCGCACCACCTCGGATGTTCATTATTTTCTAAGAATTAAAAGGCCCATCATTAAATATTCCTTACTTAAACCATGATAATTGTACTCTTATTAAATAACACGAGTAATTTTACACATATTAAACCAATAAATACAAATATTTACTTACGAAATTTGTATTTTGAGAAAATTACAAAACTTTGTGGAGAAGAATCACCAACACGGCTGACGAACGTCAGTTTGCAATGGTCTTCACCAGATCTTGCGATATTGTTATTGAATTGGTTCAACACATTTTTTTAACTTGAGAGGACAAATACACTAGTTCAATCAACTTACAAACTACTTAATTAAAACTTAAAATGTTAAGTTTAATGAACAAATGCAAAATATATTTTACAGTTTAGGCTTTGTTATTATAGCTTTTATTATAGCTTGTATAGTTTTTTTTAGTTTTAGTGAAATGCTTTTTTATATTAATTAAAATAATATTATTATTATTTTTATTTTATTTTATTTTTATTTTTTTTTTTGGAGTAGCAGCAGTCTGAGGTTTCTAAAGACGTGTTTTTATTTGTGTCTATTAATATATAGTTTATGGAACATAACATCTGACGTAGAAAAAAACTGCAGTGAAACCAGATGGAAAAATGATAAGGCGTTCAAATCATAAGGCCTTTATCAAGTTATATACAGTGGTCTAAGACAAGACAGATGTCCTTTTATAGCCTGCCTCCATGTGGTGCGAGTAAAAATAACAGAGCTGTAGATACAATACTTTGATTGATTGAATGATTGATTTATATATTTTTATTTATTTATTGAAATTAACACTTATGATGCATTAAACTGTTTAAAAATGACACTGAACACTGGATTAATGGCTGCTGAAAATTACTGACAGAAATACATTTTTAATTTATATAAATATGGAAAACAGTTCTTTTAAATTGCAATAATATTTCACAATATTACTATATTTTTCATCAAAATAATTGCAGCCATGGTGAGCATAAGAGTCAAAAACATAAATAAAAAGCCCCTGACCCCAAACCTTCGAACTTCTGTGTTCTAAATAATTGATTTTTGTGTGTGTTTGTGTTACTGAAACAACAAAGTGACTTCATGAAAATACATATCTAAAGCTTTCGAGTCTATATAAAGAAATTATCATATACAACATCAGCTGCAAATAAGGTTTTCTAATTTGATCTTTACGTGAAATTACTTTGTGTCTTTAGTCAAAAATAAAATCAATAGATTTAATTCTTTCCACACAAAGGTAAACCAACAAAACATTTTAGACTGTGTGTGAGGTGAATAATTCCAACATGATACACAGAATTTTAAGAACAACAACAACCATAGAGTATTTATTAACAAGTACACCAGTGTAGTTTATTTACGCAAGCAGTTTGTCCCTACAGATCAGAAAAGCCACTGTCAAGCGGTTGGCACATTTATGTACAAAACAAATTAATGGTACAGCTTGCTACTAAGCATTCTTTAGTGAGAGTACAAAAAAAGACTAGTATACGAGGACAGAGAGAGTGAGCCAGAGTAAGAAGAGAGAGAGAGAGAGAGAGAGAGAGAGAGAGAGAGGTGAGGGTTCAGAGAAAGCATTAAGTTAGGGGCTCAACAAGCAATAGTAATAGAAAGGTGAGAGGAGGACTCAGAGGAGTTAGAGAGATCACCACAAAGTAAACAGGCACAAATCAAACACTACCATCGAAGAGTAGGAGTTTCAGCGCAATGTATTCAGCATAGGATTCAAATTACTGCACATTATGAGGAAGGGGATGACCCAGCAAGACAGTCGCATATAACAAACTCATAAAAAGATGAAATGAAAAGTGTTTTCTTGCTTTTTTTCTGACTTTTTTTTTTCATTATTATTATTATCATCATTATTATTGTATTTTTTTGAACCAGTAAAAACGATTACCATTAAATGCATGACCATGCCACAAATAACACTTAGGTTCACAGTCTTTACCTAACATTACAGGGCCGGAACCCCAATGCACTTACACCGAGAAAGAGCTCACAAAATGGTCAAATAAGTGCACGAAACTAGCTCTTAGAAACACTGACAGAACATGACTTGCCAGGCATTAAAAGAATGAGAAGACATTTCCATCGGTCCAATATAATAATGACTTGTTAGCAAGACAACGAGTAACTGTCAATAGTATAAGCTCTTTAAATATTTGTTTTCGTCGTAATATTCCCCTTTGGAAAGAAAAAGCCCACCGAAAGAAAGTGATATAGCTGTCACTAAACATTACCGTGTCACCTGGATTTTGCTTCTCCTCCGTCTTTTTCTTGGGTTTTTAGAAGAACGCCCTCCCTCCGCCCACCATATCCTGTCATGGAATGTGTTTTTCAATCTAATACGAATTCACCTGAAGTTTAAGTGCTAACGTACAGTACATACATTTACAGAATGACTATGTACAAAAGCTAAAAAGCAAAAAACGTCAAATAAAAACCCTGTGTCTATATCTAGCTGTGTAGCAAAATAAAAAAGAGGGGGTCATAACGCTGTAGGCTTGTGCATGTGTCGCTTGCTTCCAGTAAAGGGAGAGTTGCATTGTTGCTGAAAAGGGGGTCGTTGACACTGTAGTTAGATTTAAAATATGCTTCATCCCCACCTAAAAGTGGTTTGAAAGTTCCTCTCCCTCTCAGAGAAGTTACAAAGCCACCTACTGGCACGATGCGGTCTGCAAACTGGACTGGCACAGCAAGCAAATAATAACCATTTTTGTCATTTTGTAATCATCTTGATAAGCTATGCAATGACATCTGTAGAAAAATAATAAATAAACACTTTATGGTACATCTGTTATATTTTAATTTTGTTTTTTGTCTTTTCTGTCTCAGTTTTTTTGAGTTTTCTTTTACCAAAATAATGCAGAATGATCAAGCCATCTGCTGGTTTCGGGCTTCATACTTTTTGATGATTAAAAAAAAGGAGAGAAATACAGGGAGAGAGAGAGAGAGAGAGAGAGAGCGAGAGAGAGAGAGATTTTTTTTTACCAAAATTTTTTCATGCTTTTAAGTCCTTGTTAATGAGACCTTAAGAGACAGACACACGAAAAATGTGCTTTTTTTTTACCCCAATAACCGACCCTCTACATAAAAATGATTCATAAGTAATGTACTGATACTAAAATGTGTTTAAAAAGAGAAATATATTCAAAAATTGTAATATGTGGTGGAAAAAAGAAACAAAGGAACCAGCACAATCTCTTAAAAAAAATGAAATACAATAATGTGGAAAAAAACTACAACACTACTGCTAGCACTAATAATAATAATAATAATAATCATAATAATAATAATAATGTTTGTGCGAGAGGTAATGGGTTGGCCATGGGGTTGGTCATACGACACACCACCTGGACTGCACCAGTGCCAAAACTCCCTTCAACAGGAAGTGAAAGCACTGAGGGTCCTCTCGCCCTCACTGCTGCTTCCTGTCTTATGTGTAGGCATTGAGCCGTTCCTTGGAGCGTGTAGAGTGGATGTCATGCAGCTCCTGCTCCTCCTTGGACTTGCAGTCTTCGTATTTCTGCATTTTACACGCATCCTTCACATAGGCCCAGTTGGCAGACAGTACCATCAAGTAGTGGATCTGAAACAACAACATATAATATTAAATAGCGGCAACAGAGAATCAACAAAACCTTTGCATTTTTTTTTACATATTTATTATTCAAATAAAATTTGGAATTTTATATATAAAAAAAACCGTCAGACTGTATTTAGACAAGAATTTACTGTTCTTTTATTGTACTGTAATCTTATTCTTATTTTGAAAACAATTAACTTTTCTAAATTGTTTTTTACATTGTAATTCTTATTTTTGAATTAATGGATTAATAGATTAAGATATGATTTAATTTATATGTTAATCTATAACAAAATAAGAAAATGTGCACAAACACACATACACACACACATACACACACAGTACCAAAAAAACCTTCTTAGAAGATTTTAAAGTCCTTTTTATATTGATTTCCTTTTTATAAAGAATTCTCTTATGCTCATCAAGGCTGCATTTACTTGACCAAAAATACAGAAAAAAATTATATTGTGAAATATTATTAAAGTTTAAAATAATGGTTTCATATTTTAATATATTTTAAAATATAATTTATTCCTCTGATGCAACGCTGAATTTTCATCAGCCACTCCAGTCTTCAGTGTCACATGATCCTTCAGAAATTTTTCTAATATGCTGATTTATTACTTTTATTGTCAATGTTAGCACAGTTGTGTTGTTTAATCACTGGAATTTTTTTTTAGTATTCTTTGATGAATAAAGAAAAAAAAAGTAAAAAAAGATTTGCTATCACTTTTTTAATCAATTTAACACATCATTGTTGAATAAAAGTATTATTTCTATAATAAAAAAAGGAAAAAAATTCTGATCACAAACTTCTAAGGTAATTTATATTTTTACAAAATATTTCTATTTTAAATAAATGCTACTCTTTTTAACTTTTTATTTATTAAAGACTAAAAACATCCAACAAAATATTAAGCAGCACAACTGTTATCAACATTGATAATAAATTAGCATATTAGAATGATTTCTGAGGGATCATGTGACACTGAGGACTGGAGTAATGATGCTAAAAATTCTGCTTTGCATCACAGGAATAAATTACAGTTTGAAATGTATTCACATAGAAAACAGTTATTTTACATTGAAATAATATTTCACAATTTCTACTATTTTTCTGCATTTTGATCAAATAGTCTTGATGAGGCTTCTTTCCAAAAAAAATGCAAAATCGTAACTATTTCAAATTTTTTGACTAGTAGTGTATGTGTGTGTATACATACATTAACATTTTTGTTAATTAATTTTGAATAAGAAAGACAGATCTGAAAATTGACAGCAGACTGTGATGACGCATGTTTGTCACTCTAAAATTAGCGATGACACCAGCAGGAGGCAGCATTGTAAAGCAGCCAGACTCCTCTCATACGTGCGCTGGCAGCCTGCCTTGCTTAGGAGGAAATTCTACAGTAGACTTCAAATATGCACAAAAACACCTTGATGAAGGCCCTAGTTTCTATTACATAACCTAGCAAAGGTGTGAACAAAAAACGGTGTATAATAGGTTATTTCACACCACATGAAATCAAACCGTGTGAAGCAATAAGCAGCTGCAGGCTTAATTTTATCTTAAATTATATACATATTAAAAAAATGTTTAAGAGTGAATTATTGTCCTGTATAAGAGCACACACTATATGTTGTTTACTTCAATGCATCATTATGCAAATCAGATTGACATTATGCATGCTTATTTGAATAGGGCCACACCCTGATTTTCTCCTCCTGACAAAAGAAAAGGCGTAGTTATTATTACCCTTCCCAGGACGCATTGTGTTTAACAATCAGTTAAATTTGCTCGTTCCACAGCAGGGGACGGAAAAGCTCTTTCTATAATTTGCTACATCATCCCAGACTAACAACCACATTCTCTTTTTCAGAAAATGGTTCCTTGCAAATTACTGAGCGCTGCTTGCTACAAGCTCTAGGGCCTTTCTTCTCCCAGTTTCCATGACAACAAAACGACATGCCCAGCGTCTCTCCGTGAACGTGAGAGAGATGAAGAGAGAGAGTGAGAGAGAAAGGAAAACAAAAACAGGCACAAAGATAAAAGAAGGATGTTAAATAACGACAAAGAAAAGCCAATAACAGAGAGCTGACAATGCCCCCAATGCTCAATTTTTTTTCCTCCCAGAATGCCCTAGGAAAGCAGTGACAGTGATTCATGACTTTAGTTTAGACCCACATAAAGGAACAGAAGCAGGTGATGTCATTCTGTTGGCATCATCATCACCAAAATAACACATTGTTGCCAATTTAAAAGAGGGAAATTCAAATTTGTTCACCTCACAATTTGAATATAATACAATATAATATTATATAATATACTATAATTTCCACAAAAAGAGATGGAGCTAATTTAGTTGCTTTTTAATAGCATTTACATACTTTGGTATGATGCACACTTCACCATTAAAGTAATCAAGATCTCAAACTCCATCTCTGCATATTGTTGTGAGTTTGTGTCTGTTATAACGTTCATCTGCTATTTCATCAGATTTGTAAGGCACATAGTAAAGATTAAATGGACAACTGAATTAAATGTTTGGTCAATATTAAACAAGAATAAGATTGCACAGTAAAGTATAAAAACAATTGTCAGGCTGTTGGCACCCTCTGCAGTCATTTTTTTAAATAATGTCTAATGTACATTAGCTCTTTTGTTTTTAACACATTGTGTATTTTTACAGTTTTGCTCAATAAAGCCATATGATTACTTGCTTTTGATACTTTATTTAAACCTATTATTATTGCCTAATTGCTATTATATATGCATTTTAAGTTAGGTCTATTTATATTACTAAACAATAATCATAATTATCAGATTACTTGAATAATCGTTAGAATAATCGATCAGTTACGTGATTACCAAAATAATCGTTAGTGACAACCCTAGTCTGAACTAAGTAAATAAATATATGTGATGCAAAAAAATAATTATACGATTACTCGATTAATCGTCAGAATAATCAACCGATTATGACAGCCCTAGTCTGAACTAGGTAAATAAATATATGCGATCTGAAAAATAATTAGAATTATATCATTAAACAATTAATCATGAGAATGATCGGCAGATTACTCGATTACCAAAATAATTGCTAATGACAGCCCTAGTCTGAACGAAGTAAATAAATATATGTGATGTGGGAAAAATGTATACGATTACTCGATTAATCATCAGAATAATCAACCAATTACTCGATTACTAAAATATTGGTTAGTGACGGCCCTAGACTGAACAAAGTAAATAAATTTATGTGATGTGAGAAAAAAAAAAAAAGAAGAAATATATATTTACCCGATTAATCGTCAGTAAAATCAACCAATTACTCGATTACCAAAATAATCTCAATTACTAAAATATTGGTTAGTGGCAGCCTTAGTCTGAACTAAGTAAATAAATATATGTGATGTGGAAAAAAATATATAATTATATAATTATATGATTACTAGATTAATCATTAGAATAGTCGTCTGATTACTCGATTAGCAAAATAATCATTAGTGAAAGCCCTAGACTGAACTAAGTAAATAAATATATGTGATGCGGGGTGGGGGGGTAGGGTTGTCAAAAGGTACCGAGTTCGGTACTTTCGGTACTGAAATTTTAAAAACGTCCATTTCCCGCTCACATTTGAGCGCTGTTGAGCCGATTTTTAAACATCGCTGATTGGCCATAGTGTTCACGCGCTCAACAGACATGACTGTGATTGGCTACAATGATAAGCGATTCACGCTCCTCACCGAGCGCTCACATATAAGCACAACCAGAGCGTTTTAAAGCCGCGTCTGTCAGCGGATCAGTCTATATGCAGATGTATTAGGGATCCGCTGACACACATGGCTTTAAAACGCTCTGGTTGTGCTTATATGTGAGCGCTCGGTGAGGAGCGTGAATCGCTTATCATTGTAGCCAATCACAGTCATGTCTGTTGAGCGCGTGAACACTATGGCCAATCAGCGATGTTTAAAAATCTGCTCAACAGCGCTCAAATGTGAGCGGGAAATGGACGTTTTTAAAATTTCAGTACCGAAAGTACCGAACTCGGTACCTTTTGACAACCCTAGGGGGGGGGTGTGTGTGGAAGAATACAATTACTCGATTAATCGTCAGAATAATCAACCGATTATTCGATAACTGAAATAATCGTCAGTGACGGCCCTAGACTGAACAAAGTAAATAAATATATGTGATGTGAAAAAAAAAAAGAATTATACGATTACCCGGTTAATCGTCAGTAAAATCGACCGATTACTCGATTACCAAAATAATTGTTAGTGACAGCCTTAGTCTGAACTAAGTAAATAAATGTATGCAATGTGGAAAAAAATACATATAATTATATGATTACTTGATTAATCATCAGAATAGTCGTCCGATTACTCGATTACAAAAATAATCGTTAGTGGCAGCACTAGTCTGAACTAAGTAAATAAATATATGCAATGCAGAGAAAAATATATAATTATACAATTACTTGAATAATCATCAGAATAATTGACAGATTACTCGATTACCAAAATAATTGTTAATGACAGCCCTAGTCTGAACTAAGTAAATAAATATATGCGATCTGAAAAATAATTATAATTATATGATTAAACAATTAATCATGAGAATAATCTGCAGATTACTCGATTACCAAAATAATCGATAGTGGCAGCCTTAGTCTGAACTAAGTAAATAAATATATGTGATGTGGGAAAAATATCTACGATCACTCGATTAATCGTCAGAATAATCAACCGATTACTCGAATACTAAAATAATCGTTAGTGACAGCCCTAGACTGAACAAAGTAAATAACTATGTGACATGAACAAAAAAATAGAATTATACGATTACCTGATTAATCGTCAGTAAAATCAACCGATTATGACAGCCCTAGTCTGAACTAGGTAAATAAATATATGCGATCTGAAAAATAATTAGAATTATATGATTAAACAATTAATCATGAGAATAATCGTCCGATTACTCGATTACCAAAATAACCGTTAGTGACAGCCCTAGTCTGAACTAAGTAAATAAATATATGCAATGCAGAATTTTTTTAATTATATGATTACTCAAGTAATCATCAGAATAATTGACCGATTACACGATTACCAAATTAACTGTTAATTGTAATTGCAAGTTTAATGCAAGTTTAGTCTGAACTAAGTACACTTTTATTATATTAGTCAAATCTTACCATGGCAATGACTGCTGCTCCAGCCCCAGCCAGCGCACACACAAACAGATGGAAAGTCATATCCAGCTTTCAGGGAAAAAAAAAAATATTAAGAGAGAAATGAGACTTGGATTGTTTTTGACTGTGGAAATGATCTATACAATCATTTGAAAACACTGGACATTAGTGTACCTGTCTATATTTTAAACAGATGTTTACTCACCTCATTTGATTCACACATTTTGTAGAACTTCTCTGATCCTGCACATACAGTCTTCTCCTCTCCAATGGGCACAACACCTAAAATGAATAGTTTTTCTTATCCCTCAAGAACAATCTGTGTTTTTAGGGTATATGAGGTTATGGAAATTACACTTTTAAAATGGATAACTACCAGTAAGAAAGAACAAAATTACATCAACAAAAACCACATCACCCACAGATTATAAAACATACCAAACTGGCGCGGGTCAAGACATAAACTTGCTCCCTCCAGAATGGTTGTGTTTTGGCAAATGGTCCAGATGTTGAAATACATGAAGACAGGCAAAGAGGTGAAAGCTGTCACGCCCAGCCAAGCCAACATGAAGATGTACGTCAGCATGATGAACTGAAGAAAAAGACAGTTTAAGACTAATATCCAATTTACAAAAGCGTTAAAAAAATGAATTACAATAACCACACAATATATTTCATGTTTCGCTTGGCACAAATGAGAAGAGAATAACTTGCAGAGCTCACTATGTACCGTAATTTTTATAGCCCATAAACGGATGCCATCTTTATGTGCGGCAGTTACTCTTAGTGGCTTTGCCGTTGCCCTTTTCTAAATTACAATGGATGAAGCTCTCCCAGCGATTTCTCACCCATGCACTGACGCAGCGTCCACAGGTGGTGATCTTGAAGTCTCCATACAGGTCCTTGATGGCCCCACTGGTAAAGAAGCCTTCGACCATCAGAAGAATGCCATACACGAAGAATGCAGAGGCAATGCCATAGATCACATACTTGATAATGTCAATGCTGTGGAAAGTAGAGGACATAAAGTCAATTATTATATGAATATACTTATATAAAGTCAATACATATTCATACATTTCTAACTTATTTAAATGCACTGCAAAAACATTTTTAGGTATCACTGAAATCTCAATATATCTCATATACAGTATATATGCCCTCATCTACACATGCATTATTTCAGTAACACTTTACAATATGGTTCATTAGTTAACATGAACTAAAAATGAACAATACTTCTACAGCATTTATTAATCTTAGTTAATGTTAATTTCAATATTTACTAATGCATTACAAAAAAAATCAAAAGTTGTGCATGTTAACATTAGTTAATGCACTGTAAACTAACATGAACAAACAATGAATGACTGTATTTTCATTAACTAACATTAACAAAGATTAATAAATACTGTAATAAATGTATTGGTCATTGTTTATTCATGTTAGTTAGATTAAACTAACATTAACAACTGGAACCTTATTATTTCTGTAGTTAATACACAAATATCAGTTTAATTTTTTACTGAAAATGTTCAGGTAAAAACATACTAGTTTGAATTTTTATATTTTTTTTGATGACAGTAAAAAAAATCAAAATGATCAAACAATTGACTCAATTTTATATTATTATTTAACAGTGACATTATTTAACCTATTCACGTTTGTTTTACCCCTAACTTTTTTAAAGGGTCATTGTTAGAAAACCATAATAATTAGATAACTTGTTTTAATTTACATGCATAAACAACCTCCTAACAAGCAAAAACATATAACAGCATTTGCAAAAGGTTTTTTTTTCTAATGTATGTACTTATTTATTTGCTATTTTGCTTCTCTAGTAAATCTATTTAGTTTAAAGGATGTTTAGATATTTTTGCTGCATACCAACAAAGAATAAATACATTAATTATTTATTTATGTATTTATTTATTTATTTATTTTGCAGTGTGGCAAACAAAATGTATATAATGTATAAAATCTATATAATTTGTATGTATATAATATTCACATTCGTTTTACTCCTAACTTTTTTAATGGGTCATTGTTATAAAACCATAATAATTAGATAACATTGCAAACACAAGAACCTAACAAGCAACAAACACTTAACACCATTTGTAAAAGTTTTATATATATATATATATATATTTAATGCTATTTAGATCATTTTGCTGCATACCAACCAAAAATAAATAAATAAATAAAAATAATCACTGTTTGTTTGCAATGTGGCAAACAAAATATATATAATGTATTAAGAGTGTATACTTTGTATGTATGTATGTAAATAAAAGGTAATAAAAAATAAACAGTTTTTGGAATTTAAAAGGAATGCATAATGTACAGTGAAAAAAATGTAAACTGACATTCCCAGAATTCCCTGCATTACATTTCACATTTGATGTTTTTTTTTTCATTGAAATAACTATGCTTCTTTTTTAGTTTTTACCTATCAGTTACGTTCATTAGGGTTGTATATTACATCTAATGTTTATTTGCATTACATTAGTGTGCACCTATATATGTTATGTACATGTATATATACATATATATATATATATATATATATATATATATATATATATGCATTTTCAGTTTGTGGAAAAGCTGTTTGTGATGAGCTTTGGTTCATATTTTTGCAAAGTTCATAGTATTGCAAAGGTACTAAACATATTTCAGAACTTTAAAGGGGTCATTGGATTGTTTGAACATTAATGTGTGTTGGCAGTGTATGTACACATCTACCCTATAATGATAAAAATCCATGCAGTGGTTTTTAATTAATCTGTAAAAATAATATCCCCTTTTTCAAATCGAGCCATTCTCAGATGTCACACCAACAAAGGCTGCTCCCACGATAGTTGATTGACATGAGCGTCTTACCTCAGACCCGCCTTAAATCAGCTGTAACAGTCCGACCTCCATTGTTTCGATGCCGGAGCAGGGATGTAAGTTAGACAAGAATATCTCCGACTGAGCGATTGAGGTGTTGTTGGATGTAATAAAGAACATTTACTCCAGACATCTGAGCCGCTGAAGATGCAGTGGATTACGTTTGTTTGTGAAGGGAATGCGCCTCCCGATCTATATATATCCGTCTATGTTCACGCGAATCATTTGTGATCCAGCTTCACTTACAGCAGAAGTGAGTATAATAGTTTTTTTTTATGAATCTTTGCGATCGTCTTTCCTAATAGCGTGCTAGTTAGCATGTTTAGCAGCTAAATGCGGCTAAAGTAAACAGGCTCGTCTCTCCACTTGACAAGGTAAAAAGGGTGTTGTTTTACACAACCACTGAGAATTTTTAACCAAAGTATATTATATACTTTTCATTAAGACCCTAAGGAATAATTTCAACTTGTGGAAAATGGGCATCCGATGACCCCTTTAATAGGTTGGTATATTAACATTATATCATTATAAGTAATGAAATACCATTTTTAAATGTAAATTTAAGTTAAATCCGTAAAACCTAGAACGTTGCTATCGTATTTTTTACGGTAAAATTCTGGGAACGACAGCTGACAGTTTTTAGCCGTAAATTTGACAAATCTTTATTTACAGTGATGAAAAACTACCGTGAGAAATGTGTGGTTCAATATGCTGCTGACACTTACATCGTAAACACATCCAGACCATCTCCAGGTCCCCTGATCACCTCAAAGTAGTTCTGGAGGATGGTGACCGTTCCAGAAAGAGCTTCATGTCCACATCCACAGAAGAGCGCCACTCCAGCATACAGCAGGATGGTGGCAATCAGGGACGGATAAGGGATTCCTCCTAGACACTTCAGACAACACTCCATACATCCTAAAAGAGCAGGAACAAAAAAGAGGTCCTGTTATTCATCTCTGGGGAAAACAAGATGCTTTTTAATCATCAAGATCTTTGTGTGTCTGTGTTTAATTCTATTGATTATATTTGTTTTTGTGGTTTAGGTTTTTCTGCATCTATTACGTTTAATTTCAGCGGTCGTCTGTCATTTAACAAAGCAGTATTCTTGCACAGAAAGCAAAAGCTAGAGTAAGTAGTCTTCTGTGCTCTTCTTAGTGTCTAGCTGCCTGACAAGACTAACAAGTACCCAGACGGTTGGAAGTAAATCTCCAATCCATTCACACTGAGGATCCAGTGGGGTCCAGTTGATTCTCTGTGTGTGTGTGTGTGTATTTGTTACTCTCCAATGATGTGCAAAATTGTCCCTGCGGCAGACTATTTTAAATTCTCCCCTTGGCATCATATATCAGAGTGAATCATAACAGTATGATTCATGAATAACAAAATGGACGGTAGGATGCGAGGATGGACTTTGACACTTAGTCATATGATTAAGTTTTCCAAATGATTGCTTTCATGTTTCATTCCAAAGTTTCATTACTCTAAGCTTAGATTTCACATCTCTACAACAGATGAGACAAGTGCATTAAGTTTAAAAGAAAACAAACTTGCAGTCAAGTTAATTACACTTCATTGTCTATGTAAGTGTTTGATACTTTCTATAGCATACTTAGTACTCACTTTTCTGTTAAAAAATGCATTGAACGAAATGTTTTAAATTGATTGTAAAAAGTGACAGCTGTAGTTTCCTGAAAATTACAGTACATATTTAGAAATACATATTTAGCCAACCATATATGTGACCCAGGGCCACAAAACCATCATAAGGGTATTTTTATTTTTTTTTAATTGAGATTTATACATCATCTGAAAGCTGAATAAATTCCCGTTGATGTATGGCTTGTTAGGATAGGATATCCTAATATTTGGTCAAGATGCAACTATTTGAGAATCTGGAATCTGAGGGTGCAAATAAATCTGAGGGTGCAAATAAATTTGTCCAAATGAAGTTCTTAGCAATGCATATTACTAATCAGAAATGAAGTTTTAATACATTTACAATAGATAATTTTGACCCATACAATGTATTGTTGGCTATTGCTACAAATATACCAGTGTTACTTATGACTGGTTTTGTGGTCCAGGGTCACATATATTTTTTTTTTTTTTTTTTTTTTTTTTTCAGATAATCATATTTCACATTAATATTAACATAACAGATATTTTAGATTTCTTAATACATTTATAGATTTTTTTACATAAATTAAAATGTACATTATTTTGCCAAAAAAAGTCATATTAAATCAGCATATATTTTCAGCATAAATTATAATATAGCTTCTATGTTATGCATATAAAAACTGGCATGAAAAATATAATTACTGTTTTTAAAATGACTATATTTTACAGTAAATTCACATGCATTGTCTTTTTCTTTTTTTTTTAATTATAGCATTTATCACCTACAGTTAATTAACTGGTAGCATTTCTACATAATCATTCCAAACTGGAAAATCTGGAATGTGATGGTGCAAATAAATTAAAATATTGAGAAAATCACCTTTAAATTTGTCCAAATTAAGTTCTTAGCAATGCATATTACTAATCAGAAATTAAGTTTCGATACATTTACGGTAGGAAATTTACAAAATATCTTCATGGAACACTAATAACCTAATGATTTTTGGCATAAAAGAAAAATGGACAAATCTGACCCATACAATGTATTGTTGGATATTGCTAGAAATATACCAGTGCTACTTATGACTGGTTTTGTGGTCCAGGGTCACATATATTTTTTTTTTTTTTTTTTTTTTTTTTTTTTTTACAAATAGTCATATTTCACATTAATGTTAACATAACATATATTTTATATTTCTAAATATATATATATATATATATATATATATATCCATTAATTAAAATGCACATTATTTTGAATATATTTTCATCAATCAAAATATTTTCAGCATAAATTCTAATATAGTTTCTATGTTATGCATATAAAAAACAATATAATTACTGTTTTTAAAATTACTATATTTTACAGTAAATTTACATGCATTGTCTTTTTTTTATTTTTTTTTTTTTACATTATAGCATTTATCACTTACAGTTAATTATCTGGTAGCATTTCTACATAATCGTTCCAAACTGCATTTTCTCCAGTGTGGGCAGTTTGGCATTTGTATTTCCTGAGGAAGAATAAACTTTGATTTCAGCTCACATATGTTCCCACTCAGTGTTTGTTTGCCAGTCCTTATAAAACGAGTGCAGGAACTTGCATGATTTACACTGTGAAGAGTTACGAGTATGGTTCAGTTGAGGCTATTGCTCCCATTTCAGGCCTTTGAATGTGAATTATTGAAAACTGTCAAACACCGCTATGGTAATGATGCTGTAATGAACCTCAGTCCTGGCTTTACAGTGGCTCTGGAAAGGAATCAACCTGTTGCTATAGCAACTGCTGTGGATTGCAAGGAGTGAGAATATAGACAGGATCTGATTCTTTGTAGTACTTGATAGAACTATAGGTTCTATGCTATGTTCAGCATTAAAAAAATAATAAATAAAAAATATATATATATATATATATATATATATATATATATATATATATATATATATATAGTTCTATTAAAAATGTTACTTTTAAGCTTTTTAAAAATACTGCATTTTAAATAATATTTTTATATTTTATTTCAAGTATTACTATAATTACAAATAATAAATGTTTATATTCCTCTCATTTTACATAACAGTATTAGCATTTACACGATACTACTTGGCCCTTTGATCCTGTTATGAGATTCTTCGCACTGTTGATAGCACTGCATGACTCCTGGTTGGCTAAAAGTAATTACATATTCTGAACCCACCACAAATTGCATTACCTCACAATGCTGCCTTATATTTATCACTCAAGGGTGTTAGACCATGAAATGGCATTAGAAATGAATGCAGATCACACACTTTGTTAATACAGGGCATTGAAACATATTTACAATACAGATTCTCACAGGATAGCCTCACTGGCAACATTCACAACTGATCACATGCAGACAAAACATTGCAATCTCATGCTCTTATATAGTGCAGCCAAAGCCAGAAACGGTTTACTGTACCAGTGCAACTCTGTGTTATGAAAGAATCCAAATTTCAGTCCAAGATACTAAACTAAACCATTCCGATCTTGAATATTAATGGCTAATGTTCACCTGCCAACTACTGGCTCAAAAAGCATGTTTTTAGAGGAAACAAAACCTCCTTTTGATTTGTTTTTATAACGATACCATCGGAGACATCCAAATTAATGTATTAAACTAAGATTATTTTATTAGCTTCTTTTATTATTGGATAAAAACTTCAGATTCACTGATATGCTTAAATGTAATGTAATCACATACACATTTTAACATTAACAGTATGAGGAGCAAATCTGATTTTTCATTCATTAATAAAATATACAAATACAGATATAAACAATTAAACTAAACAAAAATTTCTAGATTAACTTTATTTCAATTTAAAACTACAAATTAAAAAAATTGTGTGTGTGTGGTGTATATATACATATATAATTAGTCATTTTAAAATGAATTAAAATTAATCTAGAAAATTTAGTTTAGTTTAATTGTTTATATCTGTATTTGTTTTATTAATCTATAAAATAATCAATAATAGTAATAATAGTATTATTGCATTTTAATTAGTTTTTTAAAATAAAATAATAAACAAAATAATAATTATATGAAGCGTTAAACAGAAATTAATTATATAAAATCTAAATATATACGTGTAAATTGTAAAAGTAGATCTATATAGAAGTAAATCAAAATATATAGTTATTATTCTGAATATATAAATGTAAATCAGAATATATAGTTACAAGCCTGAATATACATGCGAATTAAAACATAAAAATGTAAATCATGAATATACAGAAGTAAATCTGAATATATTGTTTTAAGTATTGTTTTTATAAATGTAAATTGTGAATATGTACTTACAACTCTAAATATATATGTGAACACTGCAATATATATATATATATATATATATAAAACTGAACATATAAATGCAAATCATTAATATAGGTATAGAAGTCTGAATATATAGTTAGAATTTTGAATAAATAGACTTAAATCCGAAAAATATAGTTTAAATATATAAATGTAAATTGTGCATATACAGTTCTGACTATTATTCTGACTATATAACTCTGACTATATTGCTGTCAAATTATTAATCGTGATTCATCGCATTCAAAATAAAAGGTTTTGTTTATATAATATATGTGTTTACTGTGCATATTTATTGTGTATATATAAATACACACACACATGCATGTATATGTTTAAGAAATTTTTTTTTATATATTAAGATATATAATATTCATATATATATATATATATATATATATATATATATTAAAATTATATGATTGTAAATATAAATGCAAATATTTTCTATATATGTATTATGTAAATATGTATTTATATATACCTAATAAACAGTATACAAACATATATTATGTGAACAAAAACTTATTTTAATCGTTTCACAGCACTACTTTTTTATGAAAAGAGTATGCTTATGTATCCTGTACGTGTATTAAAGCAGATATTGTACTATATTAATTATTGCAATTATTGCTTTTCAGTCTTACAACTACATATTCTGAATTACATTTATATATTCAGAATTATAACTATATATTCAGATTTGCCTCTATATATTCACAGTGCAAGTGTCTGCGGAGCGCATAGCATAGATTCATTTAGTTCAAATGGAAATCTACATATTTTAATATATTTATAGTGTATGTGATAAATCATGTCAGTGCAAAAATGAGCACAATTTATTTACACAGCACTTTTATTATATTTTACATAAAAACTTATACATATTGCATTGGCAGTTAACTGAAATAAGAAATTTAAGTTTAAGAATTTAGAAATATTTAAGTTAAAGTACTAAAACTAAAGCTGGAATAAAGTAAAATTAAAGCAAAACATTTTTAAAACGACTAAAGAACATAAAGATAATAAAAAATCAGATATCGTTTTCAGATGTTAAACCAAAAATGATGCACACAAAAGACAGGCCTAACACTAACAATATAAACAAAAGCACTATCCCAAAGGGTCCTGTAATAATAGAGCAATCGCTGCTCCCACCCTGTCGCCCCCACACCTCCCCCCATGTCCCTCGATCACCCCACCCAACCCCAACGCCCATCTGTCAGTCTGACAGCCACAGTGCCACTCCCGCCTCGCCTCGCCTCGCCCCACCCCCAACCTCCAATTAATCCCCACGACTGTGGGGTCACCGCGAACCAGTGGTCACCCTAATATCCAGACACGTTCTGAGGGGAAACGTTCTCACAGGAATCTCAAAGACCGCTCAACAAAAGGCTGTAGTCGCTAACGCTAATCCGCACCACAGAAGGGAGACGGAGAAAGGGAGAGTGAAGGGATTGCGACAGTGGGAGTCAGAGAGACAGGCAGATGGAGAGGAAAACAGATGCGAGCGTAGTGAAATTATTTTTATTAAAACATTTTTAACCACTCTCCATTCATAACCAGCTCAAACGGGGCCCTCTTCGGCCTTTGTTTTAATAACAATCAAAAGGATTTGAATAATTTGTCAATTTAAAGTGATTAGCATTTCATTACCGTTCTTTCCGTCCACATAAAAAGAATTCAAATTCAATTGAACTCAATGGCATCAAGTGGCTACATGAGGGGCGCTGTGTGTCTCTATCGCCAGGCCGGGCCCCTCCCTGAAAGCGCGCGGGTTTTCATCACCGCACGTCTACGCGCCGAATCTGCGCATGTTTAATCAACCAGCAGGGTTGCCATGGCGATGGAGGTGCGGGCCCTGAGAATGGGCCGGGCCTGTGCGCGCACCATGACCCACTTACAGCGCCGTGTGTCAACACATTCAGCGGCAAACGGGCTGAATGGGAGACACATTTACAAGGATTACAGGGGGGAAAACACAGTCCAGCACCCAACGCAGCAGGGACGGCCAAGACTACATGACTTCATCCAGCCCTGATGCTGCTGCTGGGGCTGCGAGAAGATTCTCGCACTTCCCACATCTTCCACAAAACCCTCCCTCAGTGCAAAGGAACCCATTTAGACTCCTTAGTCTAAGACTCCTGTTTGTTCGCATCTAGATTTGAAATATACCAACTGTGTAGAAAATGGCATTTGTGTAAACTACTCTACACTCGAAGGAAAATCTGTGAAAATATTTCACAGGTTTTTAGCCTTACGCTCTTACAAATGAAGGTTCCAAAAGGGTGTTTTTGCAGTGATGCCATAGAAGAACCAATTTTGGTTCCCCAAAGAACCTTTTAAGATCATTTTAAAAATCTAAAGAACCTTATTCGAGCATAAAGAATCTTTTCTGCATTTGAAAGGTTCTATGGATGTTTAAGTTTCTTCATACACTTTTAAAAATAATGGTTCTTTATTGGCATCAGTGGTTTTATGAAGAACCTTGAACATCCATGGAACCTTTCAAATGCAGAAAAGCTTCTTTATACTTGAAAAAGGTTCTTTAGATTTTTAAAATGTTCTTTAAAATGGTTCTTTTAGGAACTGGTCATTGAAAGGTTCTTTGGGGAACCAAAAACGGCTCTTCTATGGCATCACTGCAAAAACACCCGTTTGGAACCTTTATTTTTAAGTGTAGAACCATTGATTCCACTTATATTTAAGAGTGTATTTTTGAATTGGATTGCATTGTGTTTTAGGGTTAAACGAAATGTCTAAACCTAACGGAAAACTATCTGGAGAACCTTCATGTTCCATTCTCTATTCTCATGGTCATTTGCCCTGTTTGAAACAATTAGTGAAAACAATAGTGCACAGAATCCACTTTCTATTAATAGCAATGATTCAGTTTTGAGGACAATTAGTTAAACTTCAGTGTCCCTGAGAGGTTTGACTCAAGTATGGGAACAATAGGAGTGTCCACATTGGAGAGTTGCCTTTGGATCAAACAAGGCTGTGTATATATATATATAAAAAAAAAAAACAGGAAGGAAATGGGGTTGCCAGATAACTTGCATCCCACTGAGGTATAGAATTCAATCACACTTTCATTTCCAAACACTGCAGTTTAAAACAATGTGGTGCTTTACAGATCTTTATAGTAAGGATCAAAACAAACAAATGCTTTTAATCCTAGAGTAATGCATCAGCCAATCACAGTTCGCATTGGATATTAATAATGAAACGGGTTTGTTACATGCTGAGATGCTAAAAATAGTACAGGAGGCATAACAACATGCAACGCTGTGTACAAAAATCTCTTATAAGAGAGTGTGTTTACATGCACAGTGTAACAGAATATTAGAAACTGACTCAAAACATCTGCAAGAAAACTTTAACTTAAGGTTTTAAAATTACCCATTGTGCGCAGAAGACATGGGCATTGAATTGGCAGGCAAAACACCTGTGAGGTAATGGGCTAAAATCTGTGCTAAACTTTATTCGATAGAAAACACACGTGCAAATGCCCTCACACTATCATTATATAACAGCATGCAGTGCTGAACGCTCACTTTATGAATGCCTCTTATCAAAATCTTATCAGTGGATAATGTTACACAGTCAGTACGGACTGATAAGAGCCCATCTAGCAGACTGAACTCAGTCAACAGTAGCAATGACAGAAATTTGCAGGAAAAAGCCATAAATAAAAGATGAGGAGTGGGATGGTATCTGTGTGTGTTAACGGCCTAATGTCCTCTAATCCAATAATCATGAGAGGTAATGAAATGTTCATTCTCCCATGAGGCCGCTTAGTTCCCCACTCCAACTATTGTGCAGAGGCAGGGTCAGCACAACGGTCAGTGCACGTCTGTGAATACTACAGCTGATTATGAGACTTGTGGCTTTCTGTCATGGAGTTCAGAACTTGTGTTGCAGTTGTTGTAGCATTAGTATGTGTTTGGTCAAATGGCATTGAATTAGGGAATTACCCATTATATCTTCTTTATATATATATATATATATATATATATATATTTATCATACATCAGATTTCCACTGATGTATGGTTTGTAAGAATAGAACAATACTCGGCTGAGATTCAACTATTTGAAAATTTGAAATCTGAGGGTGCAAAAACAAAATATTGAGAAACTCGCCTTTAAAGTTGTCCAAATTAAGTTCTGAGCAATGCATATTACTAATCAAAAATTAGATTTTGATATATTTATGGTAGGAAATGTACAAAATATCTTCCTGGAACATGATCTTTACTTAAAATTTTGGCCCATGCTACTTATGACTGGTTTTGTGGTCAAATTGTAATTCCTATAGCTCAAACAGAGCAGCATAATGCTAACAACACCAAGGTAATGGATTTGACTTATAAAAAGCAACTTGTAAAAACCAGTGAACCTCAAATGCAAAGTCACTTTGCAAGAAAGTCCAGTCAAATGCATAATGCACAATACCATTAAAATACAAACAAACTAATAGTTATCACCTTACTTACCCAGTTGATTGATTACATTACAAACAGTCAGTTTCAAAATTCTTATTTTTGTTGACAAGTTTTTACATAGGGATTTTTGGGTATTTAATTTTTGTCACTCCATAATTCAGAAAACACTTAGAACAGACAGAAAACACTATATTTTCAAAATTTTGAGGGGAATAAAATGTTGTATATAATCAAGCAAATTATATATGAACAAATCTCTCTGTAAAAACCTTAAGGATATAGATAGGAATAAAAATGTAAAGTTTGGTGTGTGCAAGTGCTACTGAAGTAGAGATTTATGGCTCAGTGCAGGAGGAAAAATAATAATTTTGAGAAAATGGCCTTTACAAATATGTATATATACAGATATATACAAATACTGTAATTGAAATCGATTGACACAAATAGATAAAGTGCTATAAAAGAAACACTTAACAGTGTTTTTGGATGTTTTCTTTCCACTAGTCTGAAAAACCAAAAAGCCCAAAATCTCAAACTTGACAGGTGCATGAAAAAACTGTGTTTTTGCCTGCAGTGTCTCCCCTTAAGAATATTTATGGATTTATGAACTATAAAATGTTCATCAGTCAATCTTGCAGTAAGTTTTGGGATTCCCAGGTTCCAACAGAAATTTCACTTAGTACATATGAAAATATATTTCATCAGGTGCATAAGCAATGCAAACCAACTTAAATAAATAAATACTAACAGGTTTTATGTGTTTGTGATTTTCAAATCAAATTACTAGATGCAGCCAGTCATAGCATCTACTGGTTCAACTAATCAATTAAACAATAAATACTCTCATAAAACACCAAAACACCCTAGCGGGTTGAGCATAAATTAGTGAACCTCTCATATTTCATGTGTTAAATATCACACAAGCCCACTGACAGTCAAAGCACAGCAGACCTGACATGGCTGCTATCATCACACCGCTTTAGAAGGGAGGAGGGGAAAATCGCCGAAATATAAAGAGCCGTCATAGACAGAGCGAGAAGAGAGAGTTCCGAAGGCTGGCGTTTCGATTATTTTTATTCCCTTTCTATCAGCTCCTCTCCATGCAGTCTTGCAAATATTTTCTCTACAGACCAGACCACACTATAGAAATATAGCGATTTCCACCCTGTGCTCAAAACCTCAGCCCCTGCAAATGGTGGTATTATAAATAGCAAGCTCCCTCTCACACAAAGCAAACAAATGCTCCTGCACACACATGAAAGAGCAAGCCAAGAAAATGAAAGGGGGGAAACAATGGCTGAATTAGAAGACTATTTAAATGTCCACTGCATGCAGATTCGGTTCTCCCGTCTGTCTCAGCCTCCCTCAGACAGACTGACAGAAATGCGCGGCAAACAAAGACAGACCCATCAGATTGTTCACACGCACGCTCACACGCTCACACGGGATCCATCCCCTGCACACACCCCTCTGAAATCACTGTCCTATTGAAAATCTAACCATTTGTTTTTGTTTTCATTTTTTTTTAAGAATGCAAGCATCTTGCTGAGCCATGTTATTTTCATATATTTCAAAATCGCACTGCATCATAGTGTTTGCATGAAATACATCAACGGTGAATTCATAAAAAATTTGAATTGAAAACAGTTTCTTGCTGCACTGAAAAAAAAAAATAATAATAATGACCTATAATCTGTTAGTTTTCATAACCTTGTTTTATAATCCACAAGATCAGAGACAATGAAAAGCAGTGAGGGATTAGGCACAAAGGTAAACAACACACTCGAAAAGATGGATGGGAAAACAACAGAGAGATAAAAACATTCCATTACCCTTCTGGGTCTGTCCCTCATCCATGTCCTCCTCCATATTGCCTTGTCCTCTGATTTCGGGGGTCTCTACAGCGGTGACCAGTGTTGCGCCTGTGGGTTTAAAGTCCGCTTCTTAAACGCCTTCCCTTGCTTGCTTACCACAATAGAGGCTGAGGCTGGTTCTCAGTGCACAAGTCTCTCTCTCTCTCTCTCTCTCTCTCCCCCTCTCTCACTCCCTCCTCCCTCTCCTCACTCTTTCGCTCCTGCTACTACCCTGTTCCTCACAGAGGAGAGCTGCTGTCAACACCGATTTTTTTCAGTTGACTTCTCTTGTGTGAGGAGGTTCAGTGTGGCATCTCAGCACAGGCTTGTGCAAACCAGTGAGTGTTAAGACATTCAGATCTCTGTATACATCTATATGTGTTTATACGAGATAACACAAGCTCAAGAGTGGGATACAGAAACAACAAATCCACAACCACCCAAAACATGGAGCGGCACACTGGGTGAACAGAGAGAGGTGGGTTTTTAGGGGAGTCGAGCACCAAGCCAGTAAAAGCCTCCTCTGTACACCCCTCCTCTAAAAGAATGGTTAATGCTGGTTACATCTCTGCTGCATTAAACTTGAGATAAAAACAAGAAATCATCAATTCATATAGATTTTTTTCTAAAATATTGTTAATCTTCATCACTCAAAATTTGAAGGAATATTAGCTGGAGGTATACCACTGTTCTACTCACATATTTGACAAAATATCCAACGCATTTTGACAAAAAAACTTTATTTTGTGGAAAACACAAAAATCAGAGAATTAGAGAACAGTGACCACTGTAGCACGAAAGAAGATTACAACTAAAATTTTGGAGGTTTATAGCATGTCTGAATTTAGTAGGAAGTGAAAAGGCCCTTGCTTTGAATGACTTCAGCACATCACTAGTTTCTCACACAGCGCTTGTGCACAGTAAAAAACAACTTAAAAAAAAGTTGTTTCAACTTAAAAAAGTACGTGTTTGTGCTGTCTTAAAATTTAAAGTTCAGTTGTACTACATGAAAATGTGGATATTTGAGTTGAGTAAACTTAAAATTTTAAGTCAGCACGAAGTTTTTTTTACAGTGTATGATCTTGGTTCAACCTTCTTCTACTCTCTTCCATAGTACTGTAGTAGGTTTCTTGGCCAAAACTTGGTTTTTCCAGAGATTTTCAGTTGGGTTTAGATCAGGACTCTGGGTCGGCCATTTCATTATTTCACTGTTCTTAGCTTCAAGGAACTGCTTTACCTGTTTTGCAATGTGATGGGGCGTGAAAATTGGTTGATTGGGTGCTTGCAGGGAAGGAACTGCATGTTGCTGAAGGTGGTTCTGATGAACATTGCCATGGCACTTCTTCCTCCATCTTTCATAGCTTCTTTATGCACTTGGGCTTCAGTCTTTCCTCAGTTTGACTCAGAACAAAATGTTTCCTATCAGACCCAAATAAATGAGACTTGCTCTCATCACTCAAGTTTGGGCAAGTTCTCTTCTGTCCACACAGCATGCTCTTCAGCAAAGGTGAGCTTAACCCTTTGATTCTTTCTGCTGATGAGAGGTTTGGTCACTTAAGAGCAGGCTTCTCTTAATCATGCCGAGACAGATCCTTACCCTGTTCAGCGCTGAACTGGCAAGCAATTCCAGCTGCAGTGTTGAACCCATTCCCCACTGAGAGTCTCTGCATTATCCTGTCTTCTCGCGCATTTGTCTTAAGCTGGGCTCACACTGTGCAGTCCTTTACGATTGCTGCTTGTCAGACTGTACAAACATAATGATCATGCCACACTGTGTGATCTCACTGTCATTAATGTCAGACTGTACGCGTTAAAACGGGTGTGTGCCAAAAAATCTGCCTGGAGTTTTACATTATTATAACCCATACGCGTTCAGCGACTGCGAGCTGCATTACACATGGGGCTGAAATGTTGGCTATTATTAAGTTCATGAATGCCGGCAATAGCGGCGTGTTTAAGAAGAATAGTGTAAGCAGCACTATATACCAAAATGGAAACAGCGGCGCAACTGGTGTTTATCATAGCAAAGGCAGCATATCATATGATTTCCGTGCACGCCGGACTGAACATGGTGTGTCTTGAAAAACGGAGACAGTTTGACGTTCATCGAGTTATATGTTATCTTATATGGAAAGGAAATAAATATTGATTAAAAATGGATGATTATGAGATGCAAGTAAGACTTGAAAATGTATGTCTAGCTGTCTAGTTTCATTTCCTCACTTGAAATAGCATCAGCACATTGTGTAGGTGTAAAAGAAGAAGTATAAAGTATATTTTTGAGACATAAAAGGGACAGTGAAGTCTTGAAATAATGGCCAAACAATGGCCAATTTGAATAATTCATTATTTAGTGCTTTACTCTAAAGATATGCTGAGGCTGTTTTTTAATGGGAGAGAGCCCTTGAAATAACAGTTTATTAAAAATATGAGCAAAATTGTTTATCAAACCATCAATACATCAAAATTTAGCTATTTCAAATGTATCTCATGTATACTCTTGCATCCCTTGTACAACACGGCTAAAGCTCACTTTAACGTCATTTGTCATTATTTGTCAACACAAGGCCATACATGAGGAATAATAATGATGACCATTACAACGACAGGTATATGTTCTATGTTAGTTAACCATCCCTAACCATCACCAGTTACTTCTCTGGCCTGTAATTCTCTAATTATTCTTTTATACTTGTCATTATTTGGAATAAATGTGCACAGGTAGCTCCTACAGTGTGGTATACTAATTTGTAAGGCAGTCAATCTTAAACCTCTTAACTCTTAGCTTTCGGTTTTCATCAGATATCCTAATTTGTGTTCTGAAAATGAATGACGGTCATATGGATTTGGAATGACATGAGGGTGAGTAATTAATAACAGAATTTTCATCTCTTTAATATTATAGCACTGTCTGCTTATATGAGTGCCTATCTGTCTGACCAGTTGCATGAAAGGGAGGCGTAGAATGAAGTTGCACACCTCCACACTAAGGAGGACAGTACTCTTGTTCCTTAGCGTTAAGTGTTATAGCAAGTACCTTTGTGGTCAGTGGAGCTATCACTTGTCATAGCACATTCGTAAACTCATCTTAGAGTTGCCAGTGACACATTAAGCAGTTTTTATGCACTCTACGCACTAGTTGACCTTTACATATAGACAGTGTGGTATGTTTCAATGCATAATGTGACAGGTATCTGTTTTATGGAATTATTGATAAAGTTTTCAGAAACACACATACTATGTTTGGCATACAGCTAAGTTAAAGCTGTCTACTGGACATACTTTCCCTACTAGAATGTTTGTTCTATTTGCACACGCAGGTCAGCAATAGTTAGACAAAGCTTTAGCATACAAGGTGTTTCAGCCTGGGTAATTCTGCATCCATCTCCATTTGATTTGCACATACAGGCATTTGCATAAATACATAACAGGTTCCTTTCTTTTGGCCTACTTTACACACACTCACACAAATATATATAACCAATATAAAGTCAAATAAATCTAAGGGATTGAAATATAATGATGACATCTTGAGTAGTTTTTTTCAGCTTCGCTGCTTCAGTGCGCAACATGGATAAAATATGAATGCATGTGATGAATATAACATCATATGGTGCGCTCACGTGATTCTTTATGTGTGTGTGTGGTGAAATATATTCACTGTCATTCCAGTGAGTGAAAAAAACATAAAAGGCATAAAAAGGCAGTTTGCTTAAAGTGGGCTTTACTCGCTTAATCAGCCACATACTGTTTATTAGAACCTGCAATTTAGTACAGAAGTGCTAATAAAATTTCTAATGATAATGATTATTGGATACAGTTCAGACTTTTTTTCTCCATCTCAGTTTAGCCTTATATAAATGAGATAAAGTGCAACGCACAATATGGTGGAACTAGTCCAACCTTTAAAACGAAAGAGCCAAACGCCAATTAGTAAAGCCCTCTCATCACTGCAGCTGCTGTTAGAAGCTCAGTTTACTATAGAAAGTCAGTGTCCTGAGACATGCACTAAGGACTGGCTGGTTCAGTCTGAAATAAAAGCTTTGAAACACGCAGCATTGTTCTATGTGTTGACTTAACTTCAGCTGAAACAGGAAGACAGGGCTGGACATATCAAGCAGTCCCACGCCCTTTTTTAAAACGCCAATAGTGTTCCGTTTAAACCACAGCTTGGGCCAGAGCTGTTAAGCTGTGGTGAAAGCCACAATCTCATCCATATTGCTATAAATATAGCATTCTGTGTAGAATTCAAATGAGACAATACGTTTTGTGGTCTGTGCGATTCACGCATATGATCTGCTCCGTGCTATCGTATCTCTGGACTGAGTGGCGAACCGCCACACAGCGAAACCAGACTTCATTCGCCCCACTGGATATTTACACTGTTTGAATCATTCACTATCCCCTATATAGTGCACCACGTTCCATTCACTGTGCAAAAAATACTAACTCTGTGAACAAGTGACCAATTTCAGCCACAGCTTCAGCATCTATTTATAGTTTAGGGGCGGGACGCTTTGGATTCTAGAGAGCATTTGACTGGACAGAAAGTTTGATGAGGAGATGAAGTGCAGGGTGATGTCATCAAAATCATTGATCCACACTGGCGGAAATTAGGGAATGTAAATTTTGAATGCTTATTATCTTGTAAATGCAGATTTTGTCACTGTTTTGGAGCACACTATCTTATAGATAAGTTATAGATAGTTTTGAGACAAGCAATTAATCGATGCAAGTTAACCCACAAACAAGAGCGCTAAAATAAAACTCTTTCCCATTTAATAATCCATTTAAGTTGGAAATACGTCACAATACTGAAGTAAGTAGCAACTTCCAGTTCACACACACTTATATGTTATTTATACAAAATATATTATTTTGGACATTTTAGTATTTCCTAATTCAAGCAGACTTGGTTTTGGATGCCCAAAATAGCTGTCCGTAGGTACTGCAAATATCAAGTGAACAGATTTTCCTTGTCATTAATTACTCACCCTCATGTTGTTTCAAACCCGTATGACCTTTGTTCATCTTCAGAACACACATTAAGATATTTCTGATGAAATCCGAAAGCTTTCTGACCCTCCATAGACAGCAACACAACTACCAGGTTCAAGGCCTAGACAGGTACCAAAAACATCAACAAAACAGTCCATGTGACATTATTGAGGACACTCCATGAGAAGACTTTTTGCGTGGATTTCATCAAAAATATCTTAATTTGTGTTCCGAAGATGAACAAAGGTCTTACAGGTTTGGAACGAAATGAGGGTGAGTAATTAATGACAGAATTTTCAGGTTTGGGTGAACTATCTATAAGTACGTTTGACTACTATGAGTATGCATATCAACTAATTACCAACTTACAAAGCTTTTTAAAAGGGGTCATGAATTGAGAAACTAAATTCTCACTGGTTTTTGTCATACAAGACATCACTGTACTGTAAGTTTCAGAACTCAAAAGTTCCCTGTATTCCAAAAACAGCTTTTATTGAAAGCAAGCTGCCAAAATGACTCTTTTCCTAATTCTGGGTTTTTAGAGACATTTTATTGTGCATTCTTTGGTAAACCAGTTGCGATTCAATGCAGGCTTTGCAAACAGATTTTCTGAAAAGATATGGATGGAGCAACAGTAATGCAACAACATCACACTCAGTCAGAGGTTCTTCATCGCAAATTGATTTATTGCTGCTTTAAGTATCAGTGAACGAAGTCAGTGACTACACAGTCAACGTCTCACTGTTCCTCCTAGCAATATGGAAATCATCTGTTATTAAACTCTGATCAAATTTTGTACAAGTGCTCCTTTTATAATTGCTGAAGCTGTCAATCTCTTAAAGTTAAACGTGAGCCTATCAGTGATTTGAGTTCTGCACTTTTCCCAAAACTCCTGTTATAATCTGTGACACTGTCTACATTAAACAATGAATCTATTAATTTACATCACGCTTGAACTGTGTTAGTTATGATTTAAGCATTCATGACAGAAATTGAGTTGCAATGGTGAGATGATTGCATTTGTGCGCTCAACAGACATAACTGTGATCGGCTAAAATGCCCAGCACTACAACCAAAAAACACAATTTGCTGAGTCAGCTTAAAATCATTTGTTACCCTGCTGCCTTAAAATTTTAAGTTCAGTTAACTAAAATAAGTTTAGTCAACTTGAAATGTTAAGTTGTACTAAGTAACAGATGGGTAAGTAACCCAGCTGCCTTAAAATTTTAAGTTGATTCAACTCAAATATCTAAGTTGTCACTTGGTATAATTTAACATTTCAAGTTGAATAAACTTTTTTTGAGTTGACTGAACTTAAAATTTTAAGGCAGCCAGGTTACAAATTATTTTAAGTTGACTCAACAAATTGTTTTTTTACAGTGTACTGCAGGGGGACTTGATCTAAATATAATGCTATAATCAACATTTTTAAGATTAGTTCATCTTGTCAGCTGTAGTACAAATATTTTATTTTTATTTCCTATTTGTGTTGCAATGTAGTTTTAGCCATGTCTTGTTAACAGATACTTGAGTTTTTACTGGCCCCATTACTTTAAATACTGGCTTATGATCTGCTGACACTGTAAACGATACATCCACATGTCCTGGCCAAAAAGCTGACAGATTTACTTTCTACCGGCAGTTTTAAGTTCTAAAATTATTGTGAAGGCCGACCTGCTTTCTTATTTACAATCCAAGAATAGCAGTTGCTACTGAAAGTGTGTTAAGGCTACTCACACAAGACACAATCTGTATGAATGTTCCCGAACTCTTCCCCCCAACTGACTGCATGTCCTCTGACAATAACAATTTGTCTGATGTGTTGATATGCTGAGACACCATGTTTAACATTCCTGCCCTGAGTAGGGCTCTATTTCAGGAATAGCATCACTGCACAGACATAAAATGCCAAATGCAGACTAACATTTGATACTATATATAATAGGAATACAAGGCATTCTGTATTCCGTCATCACACAGGGTGTTTAAGACAGTGTTTCCCAACTGGAGGCACACCAACAGTATATGTTTTCAAGCTCAAACCCACCTGATTCAACTCATGAGCTCCATGGTGGACTCCAAGACCTCAAACAGATGAATCAGATACAGAGACATACTAAAATCAGCACTGTTGGTGTGGCTCCAAGAACAGGGTTGGGAAACAATAGTATAAGGAACAGACGGAAACACTTTAGTTTAGAGTCTCCTTGTTACACATTCTTTTTAAGTAAACTTACATAAAGTGCCCTTGCGCTGTGGGAGTCCCGAGTTTGAATTCCAGCTTGAGGACCTGAAATTGAGTTTCCAAAATCGCTAAAATAAATCTCTAAAAAAAGAAGTAAAGCTACATGAAACTAAGCCTAGCCTTATAGTAAGAAGGTGTTATTAAGTAATATTACTCTGTTAATAATTAATATTACTCAGTTAAATGTATAATTGCACTATAACAAGACACCTTAAAATAAAGTGTAACCAAACATTCATAATTGACACTGGCTGAAAAATGCTAAAATTTTCTTTAATAAATTATTGATGGTCACTAAACGAAACATGCACATAAATAATTTGAAAACATTTTTTGTGACATAAATTTGATTTCCAGCAATTTTGTGGACATATCTATCTGTCTATCTGTAAAATTATCCAATATCTAATTTAATTATTTTTAATTGCATGAAAATAGCAATGAAATTTTAATATACAAATTAAATATTTACCTAAATCATTTTTAAATAATATAGTAGTAACAATATAAACACTTGATAACATTAAATTATATAATATTAAATTGTACATCAATTATTACTTAATAACAATGTAATAGATATCATTTAAAAATAGCAAATGAAATATATATTAATGTATATTTGACATTAAAATACATTTAAATGTAACTTCTAAATAATATAGTAACAATATACACATTCAATATTACATTATATAATATTAAATTAATGTTTAATTAAATTAAACATACATTATTACTTAATAACAACGTAACTAATATAATTCAATGATAGCTATATTTCATAGCAAATGAAATATATACTTATGTATACATCATTATATGAAAATAGCAGATTCAATTTATTTAAACAATATTTATATGTAACTTCTAAATAATATGGTAATAACAGTAAACACATTGGATAACAATAAATTATATATTATATTCTACAATATTAAATTGTACATTAATTATTACTTAATAACAATGTAATAGATACATTTAAAAAATAGCAAATAAATACACTTTGTTTAAATATTACTTTAAAATAGCAGATTAAATTTATTTAAATATAAAAAATGAAATATATGTAACTTCTAAATATTTTACTCATAACAATATATACATCTGATATTGAATTATACATAGATTATTACTTAATAACAGTATAATTCATGTTATACTGTGAATGAAATTTATATATGTATATATGTATATCTATTTGTAAAATGATCTAATATCTAATTTAATTATTTTTAATTGCATAAAAATAGCAGATGAAATTTAAATATACAAATTAAACATTTACATAATTTCTAAATAGTATAATAAGATTATTACTACTTAACAATGTAATAGATATAATTTAAAAATAACAAATTAAACATATACTTATGACACTTAATTACATTAATACATTAATTACATGAAAACAGCAATTAATATGAGCTAATAATATGATTTTAATTATCGCACATAAAATTAATTAATCTGAATTTATCAGGCATTTACAAATGGAAAATTATCTCCAATGTGATTGCCACATGTCATGGAGTCTGTGCAGGCACAAACACAGCCACACCCTGGTCCCTGATGATGCTGCTTTTCTAGGAAGGTGGTGGGAGAGAGACGTTGGCTCTTGCTGCCAAGTGTGTGTGTTGTTCGTATGTCCATGTGTTAATGTGTGATGCATGGGCAATGAGTACGGGGTGGGTTTTGGAGGGGAAATCCAAAGTTAATGAGCGATACTTTAACACCCAATCCCCCTTCTGGCTAATCATGTTTCTGTCTGGATTAAATACATGAATCCGAACACCCCTCCTCTAACTCTCGAATACATGCATCCTCCCTGTTTTGCGCTGCAGGCCCAGATGAAAAAACACACAACAGATGGCTTAGCGGCCTCTACAAGGGCATCTAGCCGTCTACATGCAGTTAGTTGGCAATGGAAAGCATCGCACAAAATGTGTTCCAGTGTGCGTGTATTTTGAAATGCTTGCAGTGAGCGCTACCATCGCCCGCTCGATTGTAGCTCTAGCTGACTTGTTACCATGGAAACACACTTTAGATGTCGCCTGTCCAGGAGGCAACGCATGCACACATACATGTATGCACTGAGCACACAATGTGCACAAAGCATGAAACACCACGTTTTATATGCATGCTAACACAAAATAAATCTCGACAGGGTTCTCCGTCCTGTCAGGGTCTTGTGCCTCCCTGAAGGTGTTTATTGTATGATAGTGACAAGATTACTGTAAATTTTGCACAGCTACTTGCCAAATAAAACAACTCATCGACATAGATTTAAGATTATTACATTACTTTATTTGTAGATAAGCCTAAAGCCTGTGCTAAGAAATACAGCCCTTTAAAGGAAACCCCGGGTATTAAGACTTATGGCTTATTATAACATAAATGATGTCTCACACTGAAATATGTAGTGATTCACGTTATTTTAAAAAAATCACATTGTTTTTTTATATATTTTGGACTATGGGGGCGTCATTATTTCGATGACGTAAAATGGTTGTACTCAGTGAGCTACTGGTTTGAACGCACTTCAGCGCTCTTCTTTGTGAGCATTCGAGTGTGGTTTAAAAGTTTGTGGTTTGTGGTTTCTCAGAAACAATTCTTAAATCGCGATCTATTCTGAAAATCTCAAAATCGATTTACAAATCGCGATGCATCGATGTGTTGAGCTCTTCAGTGCTCTTATGCATGAGCATTTGAGTGTGCGTTTAAAAACTAGATTAGATTTTTGCCACCTGCTGTTAAAAACTAAGCTCAGAATCAATTCCAGAAAGAATCACAATGCATTCTGAAAATCTCAGAATCGTTTCACGAATTGCGATGCATTGATGTGTTGCGCTCGTCAGTGCTCTTCTTCATAAGCATTTGAGTGTGCATTTTAAAACTAGATTAAAGCGGCATCTGCTGTTAAAAACTAAGCTCAGAATCGATTCCAGAGAGAATCGCGATGCATCTGAAAATCTCAGATTCGATTCACGATGCATTGATGTGTTATGCTCTTCAGCCCTCTTTGTTGTGTGCATTAGAGCACCATCTACTGTTAAATATGAAGCTCAGAATCGATTCCAGAGAGAATCGCAATGCATTCGGAAAATCTCAGAATCGATTCATGAATCACAATGCATCGATGTGTTGCGCTCTTCAGGGCTCTTCTTCATGAGCATTTGAGTATGTGGTTAAAAACTAGAATAAAGCGCTACCTGCTGTTCAAAACTGACTCAGAATCGATTCCAGAGAGAATCACAACGTATTTGGAAAATCTCAGAATTGATTTGCGAATCATGATGCATTGATGTGTTAAGCTCTTCAATGCTCTTCTTCATGAGCATTTGAGTTTGGGGTTAAAAATCAGATTGAAGTGCCACCTGCTGTTAAAAAACGAAGCTCAGAATTGATTCCAGAGAGAATCGCACTGCATTCTGAAAATCTCTGAATCGATTCACGAATCGCAATGCATCAGTGTGTTTTGTTGTTCAGCCCTCTTTGTTGTGTGCATAGATTAGAGCGCCATCTCCTTTTAAAAGTCAAGCTCAGAATCGATTCCAGAGAGAATCACAATGCATTCGGAAAATCTCAGAATCGATTCACGAATCGTGAAGCATCGATGTGTTGCGCTCTTCAGTGCTCTTCTTCATGAACATTTAAGTGTGAGGTTAAAAACTAGATTAAATCGCCATCTCCTGTTAAATATGAAGCTCAGAATCGATTCCAGAGAGAATTGCAATGCATTCTGAAAATCTCAGAATTGACTCACGAATCGCGATGCACTCTGAAAATCTCAGAATTGATTCACGAATCGTGAAGCATCGATGTGTTCAGCTCTTCAGTGCTCTTCTTCATGAACATTTGAGTGTGCGGTTAAAAACTAGATTAAAGCGCTACCTGCTGTTAAAAACTAAGCTCAGAATCGATTCCAGAAAGAATCGTGATGCGTTTGGAAAATCTCCGAATCGGTTCATGAATCGCGATGCATTCTGAAAATCTCAGAATTGATTCACGAATTGCGAAGCATCGATGTGTTGCGTTCTTCAGCACTCTTCTTCATAAGCATTTGATGAGCATTTGACATCATGAGCAAGCTCAGGCCCTGTTTACACTAGTGCGTTTTCATTTTACAATGGCATTTTAAAATTAAAACGTTCCTTCATCTACACTGGTGTTTTCACTGCGTTTCAGAAATGATCTCCTTCTGTGCTACATAACCGAAAATGCAAGTCACATGCAAGTCACATGACCATTCATGTGACATGATGTTATTTTTTACACGGTCTTCAAGGGTATGTAGTGCAAATGTGGGCAGCCATGCCATTGTTTTGGTCCATTTACAATAAAATGCAACCCTGGAGTTTTCAAACTAAAACAGAGTCTGCAGCGTTTTCAAAAGTCTAACGAAAGAATCGATTCCAGAGAGAATCGCAATGCATTCTGAAAATCTCAGAATCGACTGATGAATTGTTACGCTCATGAGCATTTGAGTGTGTGGATAAAAACTAAAGTAAAGTGCTACCTGCTGTTAAAAACTAAGCCCAGAATCGATTACAGAAAGAATAGCGATGAATTTGGAAAATCTTAGAATCGGTTCATGAATCGCGATACATCGATGTGCTCCACAGAAGGATACAAGTTTGTCATACAATTTTGCAGCAACATGGGGGGTGAGTAAATGATGATGCTTTTAATGAAAAGGACCTTTTAATTTTTGGGTGAACTGTCCCTTTGAGGATTCTCAGAAAAAAGAAATAATCACGTAACAGATAAATGTTTTTACCTACTTTCATTTCCTTTTATTGTCGACCATAAAATACTGGAGTTTGTCAATTTGTCAAATCAATGAGAGAAAACACTGATTTCAATAACATCTTAGCTATGCTAATGATTAAATGACTGCGTTCAAGGTCACACCATTTGCACCTCATGGCATTTTATTCTGCACAAAGCCTATTATTTGTTTTTTAAATGTCCGTTTTAGACAGAAAACAGCATGAGCATGTAATAGGGAGGAGGGTGAGAAAGACAGAGAGAGCGTGAGAGAGACTAGGCGGTCTAAAAAGTTATTTTCTGGGCACATTCATGAAAAGCAGTATGCTTGCTTTAGATATCCATGGCAACCTTATGCTATGAATTGAGTCTGAAAGATGCATGGTAACACAACAGATACACTCTTTATGTTTGACAGTGGCACTGAGTGTGTGAGACTGAAAGAGACTGTGTGACACTATGTGTTTGTGTGTGTACAAGGGGGAGAGAAAGAGAGTAAAAGAGGCAGAGGGGGTAAACAAGGACCTGGGCAACTTGCCGAAATCCTGCCTGTCTCACAGTGAGTTTGCTAAATGAATGTCTAATTTGCACTGGGCCTTGGGTGGAGAGGGAAGAGAAAATGCTGTGCCTTTCAATGAAAACAGAGCCATCTCAATACAGAGATAACTGAGATACAACAACAGGTTGAAGTAGGCTTAAGAGCTACTGGGTTAACCAATAAATGTTGAATTTATGCTCAGATGGCGCTCCTTTTTAGTCCATGGAACTAAAAAGGAAGTTTTTTGGAAAATGTCCAGACTGCTCAAAAGACCCAAGCTAATAGGAATTTATATTTTATAAACATTAGTTTAAATATCATCACACATTCGACAATAAGAGCTAGTAGTTCTTCAGAAAATTATTAACTGTTTACACTGAATTATTGTGACATGAATAACCGATGCGAATATGTATTTCATTTTAATAGATTTGTTGACCTGTATAATGAAGCTGTTCCTGAACAACAAACTTTTAGAACCTAATAAACAAGGATTTTTTCAAGTCTGTGTTCTATTCAAACACAAACAAACAAAAGCAGCCTGCACACTGATGAGTATGCTTGTTAGACTGTTTTTTATTTATTGTGGGAATGAATCTTCTACTCAAATTTCTAGGGCCGCATTTTAAAATGTGCTTTGAAGACCTTTGTTAGACATCTACCTTAAACAGATTCATAATTTGCATCCAATATCCGCAATGCATTTGCTTCTAATGCCACATGCCACTGTACCTGCACATAAAAAAGACAAATATTTTCTAAATACAATATAATTAAACAGTAATAATACACACTTGTGACTTATGTTGAGTAGCAGTGTATTTTAGCATTTATATACTATTATAGTACTTTTATTGCAATTTTAATTTTAGATTGTTTTAGTAATTTTGTTATGTGCTTGTCATTTTTCTTTTTCTTTTAATATTTCTAGTCAGCTTTCTTTTTGTTTTAATAATTTTAGTACTTCAACTTAAGTTTTCTTTTCAAGTAATTATTACGGTAGCATTTCTGATTTTATTTAGTTTTTTTTTCTAATATTTACAATTAATATAAACAATTTTAATTCAATTAACAGGAAAAACAACAACAACAGCAACATGGTTTGTGTAAATCAAGTATTTAGACTACTGGCTTACATATGTCTCATCCTCTTGTTGGGAAGACAGAGCCAAGAACTTAACAAGCCGCTTGACTGGTGTTCATCTGCAGGTTTGGCTCGCTCTGGTGGGCTAACAGCGGAGCCAATCTGACAGCCTGTTCTCCGAGAGTGGGCTTAACGTTGAACCGTTCTATCAAGAAGTCAAGGAAATGTACTCTACAGTTAAACATCATTTCCCAAGACACACATATCTCAAGGCAAACAGAAGGGATTCATGGAGTGTGACTCACTTGGGTCTTGTGTTCTCTCTTCTTTTCTCTGTTCTATGTGCCTGTGTATGATCGCAAGGACCTTGCGCTGGTTGGCAATGATGTTTGGTTCAGCTATAACCTCACTGAGACTCAGGTTGCTCTTTATGGCCACCGAGGCTGTGGCTCGAGCCACCATGGGCAACTGGACTTGATAAGCCTTATCTGTGAAGTCTTGCTCCACCCTCTGGATGGTCTGGATCCTACAGGAAGCATAAAAACAAGACACATTTAGACAAGGTGTGAGATTAATTAGTCATTAACCTTTAAAGCATATGTGGCTCATTACGAAATTATGTCCGCAAGCCAATTTATATATTTATATTACACACCTAACACATGCACATTGCAGGTGAAGAGAAAGTACGTATCCTGCATAACATGTCCTCCCTTTCATTTGAACATAATTTTATCTTTTTGAAATTAAGTGTATCATGTATGTATGTATGTATTTGAAAACAGTGCCTGAAGTTTAATATTTGACTTACATTATCTAAAGGTAACAGAATATGCATAAAGTAAATATGAAAGCTCACCTTCTGTTGGTCAGGATGGTGTAAATCTCTTGCACAAAAAGTTCTGCAGCTCCAGGTTTACAGTGGATTGTGCCATCTATGACCTCTTTTGACAAACTGATGTTTTGCTTCACAAAAAACTTTTAAACAAACGAAGAGTGTATTACAGAAAATATCTTAAAAATAGGCCAAAGCACAATAAACACATCAAGAAACTAAATTATTAAAGCGATAGTTCACACCGAATGATAATTCTGTTATTAATTACTCACTCATGTCATTCCAAACCTGTCTTTTGTTTCTCTTTGGAACACAAATTAATATATTTTTTGATGAAATTCAACAGCTTTCTGACCCTGCATAGACAGCAATGCAACTACCTTCAAGGCCCAGAAAGGAAGTATGGACATTGTTAAAATAGTCCATTAACCTCAATTTTATGAAGCTACGAGAATACTTTTTGTATGCAAAAAAAAAAAAAAAAACTTTATTCAACAATTTTTTTCTCTTCCATGTCAGTACAGCAGTACCACAACGCAGCATTCTGACGTAAAGCATAGAACAAGAAATTGTTAAATAAAATCATTATTTGTGACCCTGGACCACAAAACCAGTCTTAAATCGCTGGGGTATATTTGTAGCAATAGTCAAAAATACACTGTATGGGTCAAAATTATTGATTTTTGTTTTATGCCAAAAATCATTAGGAAGTGAAGATCATGTTCCATGAAGTTATTTTGTAAAATTCCTACTGTAAATATATAAAAACTTAATTTTTGATTAATAATATGCATTGTTAAGAAATGTATTTGGATAATTTTAAAGGGGATTTTCTCAGTATTTAGATTTTTTGGGACCCTCAAATTCTAGATTACAAATAGTTGTATCTCGGCCAAACATTGTCCTATCCTAACAAACCATACATCAGTGGAAAGATTATTTATTCGGCTTTCAGATGATGTATAAATCTCAATTTGGAAAAATTGACCCTTATGACTGGTTTTGTGGTCCAGGGTCACATTTTTGTTTTCTTTGCACACAAAAAGCATTCTCATAGCTTCTTAAAATTTCGGATGGACCACTGATGCCACATGGACTATTTTAAAGATGTCCTTACTGCCTTTCTGGGCCTTGAACGTGTCAGTTGCGTTGACGTCTATGCAGGGTCAGAAAGCTTTCGGATTTCATCAAAAATATCCTAATTTGTGTTTTGAAGATGGACAAAGGTCTTATACGTTTGGAACGACATGAGGGTGAGCAATTAATAACAGAATTTTCATTTTTGGGCAAACTATCACTTTATTTCATGTCACTTTTATTATTTCTGCAGGGTATCAAACTCACCCTCTCAATCTGGGACCAGTTGGATTGTTTGGCAGCAAGTGAAGCTCCATTATCATAGGAGTGCATATGAAAATCCCTTGGGAAGTACCAGGAAAATATTTCCGCCACTAGGTATCCATTGGAAAAGTCTCTTTGGTCAAAAAATAAGACAGCAAGACACGTGTAAGCACGTTTCATATTTAATACTAATTCGAAACGCTTTAAATTTTGTTTATTTTTGAACATTTATTTTTGATACAAATTTGTCATATTAACATTTTATTCAAAATGCTGACTAAATAGCGAAATAGAGTCCTCTTTTGAGGAACTATAAATGATTATTTATTGTTATCGTAGTTCCTTAGAAAACTAAACTAGCTATATAGCACTTTTAAGCTTGTATGCAAGTGCAAATATATTGAGATCCCCTTAATGTCCCACTTTATTTATCTTCTCTACTCACCTTCGCACGTTTTTTGGGAAAAACGATAAATCAAGACTTTGCAGCCATTTCAAAACCTCTCGTGGTAGACCAGCCTTCTTAGGGGACTGTGAATAGGCCATTTCTAACTATAGCTAACGACAGAAAGGGAGCAGCTTTACATTTGTTTGAGAAAGAGGACAAACCCCCTTCGGTTCATTGTTTACAGTCGCATGGAAACAGCTTGACGACACGCGCTGGAGTTGATGTGCTGCCACCTGCTGGTAGATCACAACACTTGATTTACATGATTTTTTCCATTCTATGGAAGTCAATGGCTACCGTCAACTGTTTTCAACTGGTTATCAACATTTAGGGTGAGTAAAACACGAATTTTAACACTGAGTAACTAGAATTAGATAGTTTTAAAGGGATAGTTCACCCTAAAATTAAAATTATGTCATTAATTACTCACCCTCATGTCGTTACAAAACTCGTAAGACCTTCGTTCATCTTCGGAACGCATATTAAGATATTTTTGATGAAATCGGAGAGCTTTCTGACCCTCCAATGATAGCAAGTGTACTATCACGGTCACGGAAACGTAGTAAGGACATTGTTAAAATAGTCCATGTGACATCAGTGGTTATTGTTAGTGGCAGACTGTCCTAGAAGAGCATAAATCGTTGAATAAAGTCGTTATTTTTGTTTTCTTTGCGCATAAAGTACTCGTAGCTTCATAAAATTAGGTTGAACCACTGACGTCACATGGACTATTTAAAAGGAACACCGGGTATTAAGACTTGTAATATCATGTAAATGATGTATTTTATGGAAATATGTAATAGAAAACCCATGAAATATTTATGTTATTTAAAAACTTATTTATGCATATTTTAGACTATGTTGAGCGTCATTTTTCCTATGACATCAAATGGTTGCACTCGGTGAGCTACTGGTGCTACCTGTTGCTAAATTTTACTGCAACACAACTTGGAAAATAAAATAGCAAAATTAGTAAAAATAGCAAAAGATAATGCCAGTAGCTCACAGAGTGCACCCATTTTACATCATCAAAATAATGGCGGGTCCCATAGTCCAAAATATGTCTAAAATGATGTGGATTTTTTAAAATAATTTTCATTACAATAAGCCATACAAGTTTTAATACCTAGGGCATGCTTTAAAGATGTCCTTACTACCTTTCTGGGTCTTGAACATGGTAGTTGCATTGCTGTCTATGCAGGGTCAGAAAGCTCTCGGATTTCATTAAAATATCGTAATTTGTGTCCCGAAAAAGGACAAAAGTCTTACAGTTTTGGAACAACATGAGAATGAGTAATTAATGACAGAATTTTCATTTTTGGGTGAACTATCCCTTTAAAACTCTACAATGTTGCTTAGGTATATTTTATTTATTAAAGTACAACAAACAAGAAGGAGTACCAGTCACAAGTTTATTTATATACCAAGGACATCACTGGCCTGTTCTTGTTAAATCAGGTCACGGAGACAATTATTATTAAATGGAAAAAGGTAAAACAGGTTTTATTATTTAAAATTATTATTTATACTCAGCCAAACTATATAATAATACTAGGCAAACATTAACATTATTTATATTGTAGGAAGTTCTTCATAGCTTTAGGAAGGGGCAAATGTGGTAGAAGATGTAGTCGGGAACGTCCCAAACTCTCCCTGATTTGCTGACGGCACAGCTGACGCAGAGAACGAGGTGTCGCTGTAAAACGAACAAAACTGATATGCAGTAAAACACGTAAAAGTCAAATCATAAGTGACTTTTGAGTTCATCATGCTGCAGCGCATTTAACTCACCTTCATAAATCAATAGGAATCCCTCTGCAAGGCTCCCTGGAGGAGAAACCTCCACGGGACGTTTGTACTCCAGGTTGCGTGCATTTACGTCTGCCCCAAATTCCAGCAGGAGCTTCACTATGCTTATACAGTCTTTCTGGGCCGCTGCATGAAGAGGAGTCTCCAAATCTGTGCCTCTCTGCACATTTGCACCTGTGAGGGAAAAAAATTCAGCAACATAATAACACAACATAGAATATATAAATTATGCTTAACTTTAAGTGTGAACTACCTGTAGGAGTGGGTGATATATTAGTTAAAACAATAAATGCATGCATCATGGTACTCTTGTAAACGCAGGTTGAAGATTGACACAGAAAAGAAGAAATTGTTGAATAAAGTGGTTATTTTTGTTTTCTTTGTGCACAGGAAGTATTGTTGTAAAGAAAGTATTTTAAATACAGAAAGTATTTTAACAATGTCCTTACTACCTTTCTGGGCCTTGAACTTGTCAGTTGTGTTGCTGTCTATGCAGGGTCAAAAAGCTCTAGTATTTCATCAAAAATATTTTAATTTGTGTTCAGAAGATGAAGGAAGGTGTTACAGTGAATTTTGACTTGCTTACCTCCATCAAGCAGCTTGCGGGCACATAAGAACTCCTTACATCGACAAGCACTGTAGAGAGGAGTGCCCATGTAAGGGATTTCATAGTCCACATCCACACCCCATGCGATCAGTTCCTCCACACACTTGCTGTGGCCTTTGAACGAGACCGTAAAGCCATGTGATATTAAAAACACAGAGAGTCTTTCAGCAAGTCAGCTAATTAGTGCTAATTTTGATTTGTGCAAGATTATGGTACTCTAGTGCCAGTCTTATACCCACCCCTGCTGACTGCTTCATGGATGGGTGATGGCTGGCATATAGCCAGGGCCTGTGGTCTGGCGTCACTCTGCAAGAGCAGCTCTAGACATTCCAAACTGCCAGCTGAGCAGGAATTAAACAATGGAGTCACTCCATCTATAGTTGTCACATTAACCTGAACACACAGACAACAGCATGTCTCATGAAATAAGTAAAAAGCAACACAGTTTTTTAAATACAGTGCCGAATGCACATGTTTCATGGCTTATGTGTTTACCAAATTATAAGGGTTTGCTGTAACTCATATATTTGAATAGGCAAAAAAAAAACAAAATTAATAAAAAATATAATAATATAATATAATAATGACAAAATTAAAGCTATAATGATTTTATAAAAATAATTTTTCTAGAATTAATAATTTAATAGATAAAATAAAACACACAAACAATATAATATAATACAGTGTAATATAATAATGACCAAATAAATAATGATTATATAAATATAAAAAAATAAAGAAACCATTTCCAAACCAAGCTGTAAATAAAACAGATAAAAAAAAAATCAATTGTAATTAATTTGAAATTCAAATTGAAATTTACTAGCAATTTCTTGGTGAATTGCTTTCTGATTTATACAGTTTTTCAGTTTAGAAATAATAATTGATAGATAAAATAAAAAAATACAATAAAATTTAATTTACATAATTAATATAATATAATATAGTAATGGCAAAAAAAGGATAATAATGATTATATAAAATATATTTCTAGAATGAATAATTCAATAGGCATATTTATTATTCATAATAAATATAATATAATATAATATAATATAATAATGGCAAAAGAAAAGATAGTAATGATTTTATAAAAAAAATAATAATTTGATTTAATTCAATAGATATATAATATAGATATATAATATAATTACAAAAGAAAAGATAATAATGATTATATCAAATAAGATATTTCTTAGAAATGAATAATTAGAAATTAAATAATTTTTTAGAAATTAATCATTCAGTAGACATTTATTATTAATCATCATCATCAATAATATAATATAATATAATAAAAGCAAAGATAATAATGATTATATAAAAATAAAGATATTTCTAAAATTAGTAATTCAGTAGACATTTTTTTCTTTAATAATCATCATCAATAATATAACAATATAATATAATATAATAATATAAAAAGCAAAGATAATAGTGATTATATAAAAATAAAGATATTTCTAAAATTATTAATTCAATAGACATATTTTTTTTTATTAATAATCATCATCAATACTACAATATAATATAATATAATAATTACAAAAAAAGATAATAATGACTACATAAAATATATATATATATTTCTAGAATTAATAATTCTAAACTCAGTAACAGAATCCTAGGCTGCTTATCAAGACCTGTGAAATGATAGTGTTACCAATCAGCCCTGCAGAGACTAACGTTGGCTCCGGCATCTATCAGGACTCTGGCACAGGCAACATGGTTTCCTATGCACGCCTCATGAAGAGGGCTAACGTGGTCTATTGTCAGCACATTCACGCTGTGGCCCTGAGGACAAATTAAGAGAAATGAATATTGCATTTGAATGTGCAGGATTCTTTTATTCCAGATGGTGGCAGTAATGCCCTTCACTAGAGCGCATGATGGATTGCAGCATTCACCTCTACTCCAAATGTGTATTACATTACTAATCCGGTAGAGTGCATGTGACTACAAGATATAAATACACACACATATTAACACAATTTTGTATTTTTTATCTTACGGTTCAACGAAAGGTCATTTAAATGAAAAACTACCTGAGCAATGAGGGTCTTGAGAGCCAGCAGTCTTCCTTGGCTGGCAGCATCGTGAAGAGCAGAGCGGTCGGCCCAAGACCCTGGAGAGGAATGAAAACAGTGATTTGCCAAACAGGACATTTGGGAATTTTAGAATATGAATACCATTTTATACATATACACAGATGCATGCAAATATACACATTGAGGCACAAAAACATGACTATAGTGGAAACCTTTCTATTTTGCATTTGTTTTTTATTACAAAAGATGTAATGTTTTATATGTTTGTTGAATTGTTTTAATTATAACGTTGTATGCTGAAATATATTTTATCTATTCAAATACGAATTCAGTATAAATATGGTATATTTTTATTATTATATTTTATTATATCATATTATATTATCTATTCAATTATAGTTGTAATTTAGCTATTAGTTTAAGAAACTTAGTAAACACTTAATATATGTGTTTCTTTTTTGCATTCATTTAATTTTCTTATTTAATTCAGATTTTTCAGTAAACATATGTTTTATATGTGTATTAAATTTAATTATTTTTTTACATTGAATTTTTAAAGTTTTAATTATATACGTTATATATGTTTAAATAGATTTTATAAATATGGTATATTTTTATTTTTAATTATTATATTATATTATATTATATTATTAATTGTATTATCAATTATAGTTAGTTGTAATTTAGCTATTAGTACAGGGAAATAAGTAAAAATGTATAATGTATATGTGTGTTTCTATTTTGCATTCATTTAATTTTTTCATTTAATTCTGTTTTTTTTTAATAAACATACATAATGTTTTAATTATAATGTTTTATGTTGAAATATATTTTATCTATTCAATTTTGAATTCTTTTTATTATTCTATTCTATTCTAGTTTCTATTTTGCATTAATTTATTTTTCTTATTAATTCTGATTTTTCAATAAACATGTTTTGTATGTTTTTTGAATTATTTTAATTATAACATATGTTGAAATATATTTTATCTATTCAATTATTAATATTAATTCTACAGAAACATGGTAAATTTTTATTATATTACATTATATTATATTATATTATATTATTATCAATTATAGTTAGTTGTAATTTAGCTTTTAGTTATAAGAAATAATAAAAAAAAAACTTATAATGTATGTTTGTGATTCTATTTTGCATTAATTAAATCTTATTTAATTCAGATTTTTTAATAAACATGTTTATGTTTTATGTTTATTGAATTATTTTAATTATGTTATATGTTGAAATATATGTAATCTGTTAAATTATTAATTCTATCGAAACATGGTATCCTTTTTATTTTCATTTATTATTATATTATATTATATTATATTGTGTGTTTTTTTTATTTTGCTTTAATTACATTTTCTAATCTAATTCTTTAAAAAAAATTATACAAAAGCAAAGATAATAATTACAAAAATTACATCAGTATAAAACAATACTAAATATTTCTACATTTAAATATTTTATTAAATATTAAATATTTTCTCATTATTATTTGTTTTGTTTTGTCTTATTTTAAAAAATGTAAAGTCCAATTTTTTTTGTTCTTTTTTTAGATGTAAATGGGATTTTGTATCCCAGATTTTCACTGCATACATACAGCACCATCACAAAAACTGGTATGCTCGTTTACACACCTGAGTCAATATCCAGAATAACTGCTGATGCATTCCACACGTCATCATCATCATCATCACCTCCCTTCATCACTCACTCAAATATAGTATAATATCAAGCTCAAAACATACACAGGACCAGCTCTCTGCTGACACCGTTTGAACCGCCTCACAAATCTGTATCTTTCGATTCTCCTTCTTAGCCTCGCATTCAAGAACAATTAATTCAAGAACACAGCTCACTTTTGCACTCAGGATATTGTGAGTCGATCCACGTACACACGAAACATATCAAAGCACCAACCTTGGCTGGTTAACCAGCTCAGCAAGACTTCCACTTTGACAGAGCTTGTGTCCCTTCAGGAAAATGTTTCCTCCTTATATCATTCTCTTCAAAAAATGCTTTAAAAGAGTCACTGAAGCTGTCTGCTGTTTTTATCTATGTTGCCCTACTTAAGTTGCTTAGTAAATGCCAGACTATGGCAATCCCCTGTGACTATCGCCCGTCTCTGTTCCTCCCTGCCTGATCTTAAACTTGGAGAAGCTGTTTTCTGAGATGCTCTGTGAGACAACTTGTTTACACCAAAAGCCCTCACTGCTGTTTATACGGCCCGGCTGCACTGCTCGAGATCCTGCAGACAAGCGTCTGGCTGCACAAGCGCTTGATAGACTGAAGATGACTGCGCTTCTTCTGTAGTCAAAGGGGAGGGGGTTGCATGGCCTCAATTCTATTTATACAACACTGTAAACAGCAGCCTGGCAGCCATTCCCAAGCTTTGCGTCGCAAGCATGCTTAGTGAACTTCCATGTGCTTGATGCAGCATGTTTATGATCTGTGGTCATGTGATCGTAGGTAGCCTGCTGTGATGCAAAGCACACAAATATGAGTCTTAAGAATGTGCTTTGGAATGCGATTATGGTACTTGAACTGAAAAGCATGTTTGAAAAGATTTATAATGTAAAACTGAACTCCTTGTTGTGGTCCTCAATGACAGCTAACCCTTGTGCAATAGTAATATTCCCCATGTTCCATACATATCCATGCAAACGGGCCATCATAAAGGGCAAACGCTGGCAATAGGAAATTAAATCCACACCCAAGTGGTGAGCGGTGATGTAAGTGCTCGCTCTACTTACCATGCCCTTGACCATTATCATAGAACTCTGCTGAAATCCGGGCAGCCTCCTTGCGGTTGCCTTTGATGATGTAGAAGTGCGTGAGTAGATTAAGGGTGATTCTAACGAAAAGTTTGAAGCAGAAGAGGGACAGGATGGTGAGGTAGACATTGGACAGCTGTGCTGCGAATGGCCTGTATTCCTCTGTGGTCTCTGTCATGGCTGTGTATAGAATGTTTTGTGGCTGAAAAAAGCAGAGTGCACTGCTGTACGCCACCCCAACAGCACCCCCCATGCACTTGGGTCCTTACTGCAGCTCAAGTAAGATTTGGATATTATTTGTTTTAAAGGCGGAGCTTGGCCAAAATTAAAATTCAGTGTGGGTTTACAACTAAATGTTGTATTTTGTTTCCATGGACTGATAAAGACAGCTCTTTTTAGTACATTCATAGTGACTACATCTATCGGCCTCAACAAGTCTGTAGAAGTTACATAATAAATATGGTATCTTTTTATTATTATATTTTATTATATCATATTATATTATCTATTCAATTATAGTTGTAATTTAGCTATTAGTTTAATAAACTTAGTAAACACTTAATATATGTGTTTCTATTTTGCATTAATTTAATTTTCTTATTTAATTCAGATTTTTCAGTAAACATATATCCTTATTCACAACGTATGAGCAGTGCCAATAAATATAAGGGAAGTGACCATACTTTAATATGTACATCAATCCCCAAGGCTACATTTGTTTGGTCAAACATACAGTAAAAACAGTAGAGGCTACTGTTATTAAATATTATTACAATTTAAAATAACTGTTTTCTTACATATATATATATATATATATATATATATTTATATTTGTATTTTTTTTTAATGTAATTTATTTTTGTGCTGGCAAAGCTCTTGTTTTTAATTAATACACTACTAGTCAAAAGTTTTTGAACATTAAGATTTTTTTATGTTTTTTAAAGAAATGTCCGTTCGGCTCACCAAGCCTGCATTTTTTTGATCCAAAGTACAGCAAAAGCAGTACATGTTTAAAATATTTTTACTATTTAAAATAACTGCTTTCTATTTAAAAAAAATTTTAAAATGTAATTTATTTCTTTTGATTTCAAAGCTACATTTTTAGCATCATTACTCCAGTCACATGATCCATCATTCTAATATACTGATTTGCTTAAAAAACATTTATTATTATTATTATTATCATTATTATTATGTTGAAAACAGTTGAGTAGAATTTTTCAGGTTTCTCTGATAAATAGGAAGTTCAGAAGATTTCAGTTCAGATTGTAAATGTCTTTATCATCACTTTTTGACCTTTTGAAATGGTATAGTGTATAATGTTACAAAAGCTTTTTATTTCAGATAAATGCTGATCTTAGGATCTTTCTATTCATCAAAAAATTCTGAAAAAAGTACTTAACTGCTTTAAAGATTGATAATAATAATAATAATAAAAAAAAAAAATGTTTCTTGAACAGCAAATCAGCCTATTAGAATGATTTCTGAAGGATCATGTGGCACTGAAGACTGGAGTAATGATGCTGAAAATTTAGCTTTGATCACAGAAATAAATTACATTTTTAAAATATATTCAAATAGAAAACAGTTATTTTAAATAGTAAAAATATTTCACAATTATACTGCTTTTGCTGTATTTTGGATCAAGTTAATGCAGGCTTGGTGAACAGAAGAGACTTCTGAGAGAAAAAAAAACATGAAAAATCTCACTGTTCAAAAACTTTTGACTGGTAGTGTATATCCTTAATTTTCTTTTAATTAAAACAGCATTTATTTGAAACAGAGATTTTGTATCACTAGAAATGTCTTTAATGTCACTTTTGATCAAATTAATGCATCCCTGCTGAATAAAACAATTAATTTTTGTTCAAATTAACTTTTGAACAGTAGTGTATATTCAAAGTAGGCCTAATATAAAAACCTGCATTCAGTAAAAAAAAACAAAAATAAATGTGATTTGGTTAATTCAGGCTACAATATGTATCTTTTTAACTGTTGTGTAACAGGATAATGACATTTGCATGGCCACAGATCTGGTGTGCCTAATACCTGTGCCAGGGCCATCATCAGGGGGTCGACCCACATCGCTGTCCGGGCTCCTCGCTAGGTCCAGTACAGGGGGTTTTCACCTGCACACAAGAGTTGAATTCAATAAAATACTAAATACTTAAGTCCTTTTCATGTTTATTTTACCTAAATTAATACAAAAAATGAACAGTTGTGCAGCAACAAGAAGTAAAGTAGCCTAATATATCTGTCTACACTTGACAGAGCATATTTTTCACTCAGTAAATTTATTAAAGATATGATGTAAAAGATATTTTAGGATATATAGTCTGTGTAGTGGCCTGTGTAGAAATATTTTAGAGCCAGCCACTTTATTGAGTGAAGTTAGCCTATATATATATTAAGCAAAAAGTTGTTACTCAATAGAAAAGTATGCCCAATACTGCCTGAGAGAAATATATTTTAATTACACGAATGTCCTTAAATTATAAATTCATAATAAAAAATATTTTTGAATAAATTCATGAAATAGATTAAACAGGTAGCGTACATTCCGGGCAAACTGTATAAGTAGTTGCTGTTAATAAGCAGTACAGACAAGTTTTAGCAACTTATTGTTTACACCCCATGACGATTTCTGACGCATCGACGCATGCGCAGATTTGAATCATCTGGCGGGTCTTTCTGCTAAATATTTGCTCACAACATTAGCCATCTTCTTAAAGATTTCTTCGCAGTTTGCCTATATAAGGACTGCCACATACAAGGCGCAATGGTCGAGGGTCCAGGATGCACTTTAAATGGAGAGAAGATTCGTGCAAGAGTTCAAAAAGGACAGAAAGTTTTAGACATGCGAGAAAACGAAACCAATAAATCAGTAAGTGCATGACAGTTCACCTGACAATACAGCAGTCCTGCGTAAATAACACGCATATGAATATTTATTTGTCTTATTTATTTTTTTCAGTCAGATAACAGTACCAGGAGCTCATTCCAGTGCTTTATGGGCTGTGAGTTTACAGGGGTGGAGACCTTGGGGAAAGAGCTCTTCATGTATTTTGGCTTCAGAGCTCTGAGGTTTGTTGGAAGAAAAAATACAAACGAATTGAATGAGGGCAGATTAATACATGCAATTTCTGCTTTCTGTTTTAAATGATCGTTTTATGACGTGATTTGTGAGTAGTCCTGGACCAAATGTAAGTTTCTTTCCCTATGAAGGAGATTGAAAATTTCTGGCTTGCTTCCCAGAGCCCTGTTTAGATTTGAAAAGCACTGAAGTCATGAAATTATGTTCGGATTTATGGTCACATTAAGTTGCTGACTGCATTTTTGGACATCTTAAAGGGCAAGTGACAGTATAGGAAAGACGTCAGTTTAATGTTAAATAGTTGTCATTCAGATTTGTAAGGTTGCGAATGTAAAATATTTAGACAATATTCACAGAATGAATTTCAGAACGTAAATATCTATAGAGTGTTTTCACACTCGTCATCAGTCGGCCATATTGGTGGCGCTGAACGTAAACAATGCCACTGAACCAAACAAAACTCACATATTTTGCTGATTATTGCAGCTGAAAATGATCAATTATTGTCATGTTTTGGGCTGTACTAATCTGGGAAAAACATTTGAAGTACTATAGACTGCCAAAAGTTATAACAAACAAGGAGAAGAGTGCAAAAAACTGACTGAGGAACAAAAGGCGTTTGTGGTTGCCCAAACTGTACCAGGATTTCCAGGGCAAGAATCTTTCGTGAAACAACATTCATGTCTGTTCTTATCATTACCGGTCAGGTAGGTGAAATATTAGGCTAATATCTTAATTAATACTGCTTGTATCTTTACCATACTTAAACCCTTACCATACTGCACCCTTTCCTGCTTACGAAGTCCTTCTCCATATGATTTAGGAGCTTCCACACATTTCCATGTTTTAGACAGCATAAATTAGCAGAACAACGTATTCAGTTGTACATTAACCGTGCAATCCATGCTGTTGTTTACATCCGAGTATCGCCAATATGGCCACGCATCTGGGTAACCACTCTATAATGAATATGTTTTTTAGTTGTGCTTTAAAATATTTAATGGGCTAGATATTGTTCTTTGTGAATGCTGGAGGAGTTTGCTCTCTATTAAGCCAGCATGATTAGCATCAGTCTGTCCTTTGAGAGAAACTGTCTGTGTGATTGATGAAGTAGCAAATGTTACTAGCTATTATCTTTTGGGGCTCAAAGTGGTTTAAATCTATAAACTTGACATACAAATGAAAATCCAGTGCAGATATCACTGAAAATCCTTATTGTGTAATCACATATGACTTGAAAGGTCATGAAAAGGTCAGAGAAATTCACTGGTAAAATAATAGGGAAAATGTTTTAACTGCATATTAAATGTGTTTTGATTTAGATTGCACTTCGGCATGAATGGTTCCATGAGGATAAACCCCCTGGCGAAAGACTTGAAAGGAAAACCCCCAACGCTGGTTATTCAGCTTACCAATGATGCTGTGTGTTTCTTTGACACAACTGTAGAAATCAGGTAACGCTTCTTCTAATAGCTTGGATTATAGTTATATATAACTTCCATTTCATTCTTGAGTATTCTAGGACAAGTATTACATTTAATCCTGGATTAAATTGCATGTTCATTGAAACTCTTTCCAAGTCAAGCACTTTATCCAAATGTACATCTGAGAGGTCAGCTCATCAAATGCAAGTCTTAAGCATGCAACTTCCCTGTCGCAGAAATGCTCGCTATGCTGGATTAAATTCCAGACTATCATAACTCAGCGTGATCCAGACAGCCTGACTCTTTTCATTTTTACACTGAGCCTTCAAAGATTCTGACTCCTCAGGGAATAATAATTCTGTTTGCTTCCCCTAGACTCTCAGAGGACTGTGAGCAGAGAGTAAGAGCCATGGAGACTCTCGATATCTGTTCGCCCAAGTTTAGTTTCTCCCAGGCGGTGGAAGCTGTAAAGAGAGAAAGGGAGAGAATGCTCTGTGATGTTCTGTTGGATCAGGCTGTCTTACCTGGTGTAGGAAACATAATTAAAAACGAAGCGCTCTTCGACAGTGGCCTTAACCCGGCTGTCAAGGTACGGTTTGCTTTGTGCAGTACCTACACAAAAAAGTCAATATCGCTGTTGCATGGTACAGTTGAATGGATGTTTTACACCTTGTTTAAAATATTTGTGGAGTGTTATTTTTCATTTAATTCTCCTGTGTTTTTAAAGGTCAGACAGTTGACAGGTGAACAAGTTCAACATCTTGTGAAGATGACACGAGATTTCACACTCCTATTTTATAAGGTATTTTCTACTCTCTATTTTATACGTTTTATGTCACATTTGCGTTAAATTTTATTTCTGTGCTTTTCAAAACAGTGTCGAAAGAATGGATCCCCGCTTTACAAGCATTACAAGGTGTATAAGCGTCCAAACTGTGGCCAATGTAGTGGAACTGTCACCGTCTGTCGACTGGGAGACAATGGTAGGATGACATACTACTGTCAGCGCTGTCAAACAGGTGATCCAAGTGAAGTGAACATCAGGTGAGCTGCATCTCCTCTCGTAGCTACTTGTTAATATACAGCCCATTTTACAAAATTGGTTTAAACTTTTGTCCCACAACCAAAAAACACATTTAAAAAGCCTTTAAGAATTCAAATCTCAGATGTTTACTAAGATCCTATTATCTGTTGAAACCCACAATAATATTTAAAATATCAGTTAGCTTAATATATATAGAGTTGAAAAAATCTGTGAAAATGTGAATAATTTGAACAAAATAGAAGAGATCATACAAAATGCATGTTATTTTTGATTTAGTACGGTCCTGAGTAAGATATTTTACATAAGATGTTTACATATAGTCCACAAGACCAAAAAATAGCTGAAATTATTAAAATAACCCCCTTCAAAAGTTTGTGAACCCCTGGTTCTTAATACTGTGTGTGGTTACCTGGATGATCTACGACGATGATCTTGTTCTGAACAGTTAAACTAAGCACTGTTCTTCAGGAAAATCTTCCAGGTCCTGAGGATTCTTCAGTTTTTCAGCATCCTTTGCATATTTGAACCCTTTCCAGCATTGAATATATTTTTTTTAAAGATTTGTTTTTGCCTTTATTAGGATAGGACAGATCATAGCTGACAGGAAACGAAGTGGGAGAGAGAGAAGGGGGTGGGATCGGGAAAGGTTCTCTAACTGGGATTCGCAATGGCACTGTATGTCGTGCGCTGCCCACAAGGCTATTGGCGCCGACTTGAATGTATGATTTTGAGATCCATCTTTTCACACTGAGGACAACTGAGGGACTCAAACACAACTATTAAAAAAAAAGATTCAAACATTCACTAATGCATTAAGAGCCGGGGGGTGAAAACTTTTGAACAGGATGAAGATGGTCAAATTTTTCTTATTGTGTTGAAATATCATTTTTTCCCATTTAGTACTGTCCTTCAGAAGCAACAGAATACTTGCAGATACTTGCATGTTTCCCGGAAGACAAATTACAATTTACCCTGATATTCAAATTCAAAAAATTTTATTCCCCGGCTCTTGATGCATTGTGTTTCCTTCTGGAGCATCAGTTAATGTTTGAACCTTTTTTAAATAGTTGTGTTTGAGTCCTTCAATTGTCCTTAGTGTGAAAAGATAGTTCTCAAAATCATAGTCACTGCTAAATCTTATCTAGTTTCCAGACTTATCCAGATTTTCAATTTGACAGTAAACTCCCAACTCGTAATAGTCTGATTGGATGGGCTTATCAAGGAGAAACAAGCAGCAACGATCATGTGGCAAAACAAGAGGAGGAAGAGTGGGCATGTTCCCTTTGCACTCTAATCAACCGACCAATTAACAAGTATTGTGATGCTTGTATGAGCCCTAGACCAGAAGGTAAGTTTTGGAAACATGTATTAGTGCAGAGTGAACATTTTCAAGTATAGTTCATATCTAACTCAACCTCTTTTTTTTTCAGTACCCAAAGAGCCCACAAAGCTGGAACATTCACCTTTGAGTCGAGACCTGATCCGCTACCCCTGCAACAGTTTTAGCAAACCCCTGCAGGAAATAAAGATGAATCGCAAGGCTGCATTTGGGACCACCACTCTAGTCCTATCCAGCCTCGGTGCAAAACCTGACTCTCCTTCAAGTCCCGCCATTAACCAGGCACACACACTGGAGACAATGAGGGGTCTGAGCACGCACGGCAACTGGCACTGGAAGAGTCCCAGTAATGCCATGAGTGGGATGCAATTCAAAGGCAATGAGCCCTATAAGAGAGAATCTCTAGCAGACCACAGTCAGCCTAACAAGAGAATGAAAACCACGAATGGAGAACTTTCTGGAGGAAGTATGCGGCACGTCAGCTCCTCAAGGTGAGTGAGTACAGTTAGTGTTTCGCCTATGGCGAGATGTATTAGTGAAATACTGATAATTTTATTCAATATTATACAGTTGAGGTCAAAGGTTTACATACACCTTGCAGAATCTGCAATCTGTTAATTATTTTACCAAAATAAGAGGGATGATACAAAATGCATGTTATTTTTTTTATTTAGTACTAACCTGAGTAAGATATTTCACATAAAATACTGTACATATAGTCCACAAAAGAAAATAATAGTATAGCTAATTTATAAAAATGACCCCATTCAAAAGTTTGCATATGCTTGACTCATATGCAACTATTACAGAAGGTTCAAACACTCACTGATGCTCCAGTAGAAATGCATTAAGAGCTGGGGGTGAAAACTTTTGAACAAAATGATTTTTCTTATTTTGCCCAAATATCATATATATTTATATCATATTATTAATAAATTCTGACCATTTTTGATTTTGAATAACAGAATCTTGTCTTACCACAAATAAGCAGGAGCACACAGAGTAATGACACACCCCTACCCACAACCCCCTGCTGCAAAAGTCATCACCGACCATGCACCCTGAGGGTGGTCAATAAGGAAGGAGAAAACAAAGGAAGGCAGTTCTACACCTGCTCCCTGCCCAGAGAGACTCAGTGTAACTTCTTTGAGGTAAGAAACTATGAACTTGAATTTGGAAACCTATGTAAAATTGAACCATAAATTTAAAGTTAGAAATGTAAACTAGAATTGGTTGTTTGTACACATATCAACTCTGATTTTTGCAACAGTGGGCAGACCTGCATTTTCCCATGTGTCATCATGGCAAACGGACTGTTATGAAGACTGTTCTAAAACTGGGACCGAATAATGGCCGCAACTTCTACACATGCCCAGTTAAAATGGGCAAGCAATGTAATTTCTTCCAGTGGGCTGAGAAAGGCCCTGGCATCTCAATTCTGCCTGGCTGCTGAATGCATGAGTTGGAATAACAACATTTGAATGCTTTTGAAGCAATGCTTGCTTTTTAATGTTGAGATGATGAAAATGTAAGTGTGTGCTTTATCATTGTAAATCTTTAATGTATATATTAAAATAAACACTTTCCAATTTCCATCTTTTCCTTTGGTTTCAGTGGAAACGTAACATTGCAAGTTATAAACATTTCAGAGATCTAGATTTTTTAAATAAATTAAAAGTTTATTTCTTTAAAAGTAGTGCAAAGTGAACATTGATCATAAGGCGTATGGCAATCAATAATTAATTTAAAAACTTTTTTAAAAATCTGTAAACATAAAAAACAAAACGCTTGTAATTCAAATGCAGTCCACCTTGTGCACCTGAGATTGGTTTGTCTGTGCGTTAGCCACCATGAAGGAGAACTGGCTAAACTCAGGAAGCTTGTTACAAGCAGCACCTTTACACAAAAAAAGGGTTTTGACAATAAATTCCATTATTATTGTTATTCATTTTTAGTACACAAAATGTTTAAAGAAACATTAGATATTAGCATTTTCTCACCATATCCACCAGTAGTATTGGCACAAATCATTGCTCCAAAAAAATCAGGGTAGTGCTTCTTGATTCTGGAGATGGCCGTCTCACAGGCAACAGTGGGTTGGGCTCCATTTCTCATTAATTCAACAGCTAGAAAACTTTCAAGGGAAACAAGCCTTCAATTAGAGTTTTCAGTAGAATCACACGTTTTTAATTTGTCAAGGCAGTACATACAGTTGAAGTCAGACGTTTACATACACCTTGCAGAATCTGAATAATGTTATTTTACCAAAATAAGAGGGATCATACAAAATGCATGTTATTTATTTAGTACTGACCTGAATAAGATATTTCACATGAAAGATGTTTACATATATTCTACAAGAGAAAAAAAATAGTTGAATTTATAAAAATGACCCCGTTTAAAATTTACATACACTTGATTCTAAATACTGTGTTGTTAACTGGTCCACAACTGTTTTTGTTTCGTTTTTTTGTTTAGTGATAGTTGTTCATGAGTCCCTTGTTTATTACAGAAGGTTTAAAAGCTTATTGATGCTTCAGAAGGAAACACGATGCATTTAGAGCCGAGGGGTGAAAACTTTTTAAATTTGAAGATCAGGGTAAACTTAACTTATTTTGTCTTCTGGGAAACATGTAAATATTTTCTGTAGCTTCTGAAGGGCAGTACTAAATGAAAAAAACATGATATTTAGGCAAAATAAGAAAAATGTACACCCCTGGCTCTTAATGCATCGTGTTTCCTTCTGAAACATCAGTGAGTGTTTGAACCTTCTGTAATAGTGGCGAGTTCCTCAGTTGTCCTCAGTGTGAAAAGATGGCTCTCAAAATCATAGTTATTGTTGGAAAGGGTTCAAATACACAGAAATGCTGAGAAACCAAAGAATTTGTGTGACCTGAAGGACTTCTTTGAAGAACAGTGGGCAGTTTAACTGTTCAGGACAAACAAGGGACTCATGAACATCCATCAATAAAAAAAGCATCAAGTGTATGTAAACTTTTGAACAGGGTCATTTTTATAAATTCATCCATTATTTTCTCTTGTCGACTATATGTAAACTTCTTTTATGTGAAATAACTTATTCAGGTCATTACTAAATAAAAAACAACATGTATTTTGTATGATCCCTCTTATTCTGATAAAATAATTAACATTTTGCAGATTCTGCAAGGTGTATGCAAACTTTTGACTTAAACGGTATGAAGCGATCTCTCAAGGTAATTACCTAGGAAGGAAACGCATCATGATGTCTCCATCCCCTGTGCCGGCCGCTCCCCCCACTTTGCTGTCGGCATAAGCCCCAGCTCCAGCCACTGGCGAATCACCTACACGGCTACAGATCAGCATGCCGTGATTACTTTACTACATCTCTATTACTACATCTCTATTGACATGGGACTGGAAACCTATTTCTGTCAATAAAACTAAAATCTCAGTGAACAAGGTTCTTGAGGTTCTGTTTTTCGTTGTTTTAAACGCTCATGCATTCTGGCTTCAACAGGACAGCTGAGACATACTATACTGACAGGCTGTCATACTCACCCTGGTATCTTATGTGTTGCTCCATTAGTGGACGTTGCAGCAGCCACCTGTCCGTTCTTACCAATCGCAACCATTCCTAATGAGAATTTATGGTAAGAATGTAACTCTAAGATCATATGCATCAATGAATTGAATCAAGCAATGATTTTCAAATATGTCCTCAAGGCATTGGGCCCATTTATCATGCTTCCTTTTCATGATGCAAATTAAAACGAATGAGTTTGGTACTCTGTGGACAAAGTCCACGGTTGCAATCAGAAAAATACATTTGCACTTACAGATTTCTTTACTTTTTGTCTAAAGACTAGTGCTGTCAAAATTAGAATGTTAACACAGGAAATTAATTTTTTCAGTTTAACAGCATTAAAAATATTTAACGCAGAGGCGGGGCTAGGTTTGGCCACGCCACTTACAACTGCTGCTTGTCCATTTTCTTCCTGACAAGACGTGCGTTTATTTACTCGCAGAATGTTTTTATGATCAAATGAAATGGGAGACTTTTCAGATGCGCACTCTAACTTCACTTCAGCGACAGGGGCTAGTCAAACCAGCGTGGGAAAGGTACAGGTGACGAGGGAGCTTCAATAGGACAACAGTGAACTGCAGTCAGGCCATATATCAGTAAATACAAATTTACTCGTCCTGTCAGCCATTATACTGTATTCACAGCATGCGCACTTCAATTGCATGCACAAATGCGTCAGCAAGTGCTTTAACCTGTATCATTTCGTATTAAAGCGCAAATTAAACTATGAGCGTGCATGTCACATTCGCGTCACGTTCGGCAGCGGCAGCTCTTAAAGTAATAGCAGCCAAATAACATAATAAGCTGCTGTGATGTCTATTAATCAAAAAACAAAAGAAAAAAGGAACTCAATTACTTTTGTAGCTTTAAGGATTCATCTGTATTTAATTTAGTATTTAGTGTTTGATAACTTTATTTAATTTCTGTATATTTCCTACTTGCTGAAATGGGTTTATGTAAAGATTGTTTTGTTCATTTAAATTAGAAGTTATTTTTTTATAAGTCTAAGAAATGTTAAAATTGATAGCTCCCAATTATATTGTAATGCTGAATGACTATAGTAGAAAAGAACAATTTCCTAGAGACATTAATATTGGTATGAATGATGCTCGCCTTCAGTCATAAAAAAAAAAAAAATGTCTTTATGTTGTTTCTACATTATTTGAAGATTAAATGTAAAATGATTGCAATATAAAAGTATATTTAAAACGTTAAGGTTAGGTGGGATTACTTGCAATTAATTTCAGAAAAAAATGTGCATTTTTTTTTTTTTATTTTAGTTTATCAATTAACAGTTCTACAAAAGACTGATCATTTTTTGTATTATTTCGAAAATATGTCATGACTTGCAATAAATAAAAATCAACAGTTACCAATTGTGTCGTGAGAACTGGGATCAAAAGCTTTCTTCTGATTTTTTGGCCTCCACAGCTTGGCTTTGGGCTTGTACGGCCCACATGATCCCGAAGGGTCTGGGAAAACATTCTGTAAAATAAAAAAACAAAACAAACACAACTGATTATGCTTTCAATTACGCTTTGATCTGGGACACAGAACAACGTTGTTTTTTTACGACTTTAAAGCTTTAAAATCAGAATTACATGGCAAGGCTATCCATTTTTCATGTTGCTCTCTGATTTGCTTTATCCACCTTAAAGTTTTCTGGGGAAAGATTCTGATTTTTGAAGTTTTGATTAACTTGGCCAACAATCCTTACAGTTTAATCGGAGTATGGAAATAAAAAACAAAATAAATAATGTATTCAGAGCATTGTTTCGGATATTTCCATAGGGCTTTGATTGTGCCAATAGCAGAATGTTGGTATCAACCATTGTATTCTTCATAAATCTCACTATGCATTATTCATTGCTTCACTGTGCATATTTTCTTGTCAGTGATTACACTGATATCCTTCCAAAACTTCTCAGCAAAGTCTGCACGGATTGAGGAAAACACAACTGTCGGCTTCTCACTGTATACTTTATAAGATTCGTAATGCACAAAGAATTCCGATTCTAACCGTAACATTGACTGACACTTTATTTTATTTATTTATAGCTAAAAAATCTTTCAAAGGTGTTCGGTACATTTGAAGTATATTGAAACGGTTTATCTGCCGCAGATCATCTACTAAACCCACGTTTGAAGTTGCCAGAGGTGCTTACGAACTTAAAAGGTAAACCCTGGAGTGATGATTACACCGAGGTTCCTGGTTTTTGGGGACTCACCTTTCTATAGTTGGGTTGACAATTCTTTTGCAACCACTGGGAGAAAACAGTTATTGATTTGTTAGTTGACAACTCCTCAGACATGAAGCCCATGTTTTGAGCAAAGATTGTGGCTGCATGAAGACAGAAAAAAAAAAAAAGTATTTTTTTTTTTATAGTATTCTCCAATTCTACTAAACTTCATATAGCAAGGAGATTTGAACAAACGGAATCATATAGTAGCAGTGATTTGAAATAAGAGCAAAATGGAGCAGCGGGAGACTGACTCAGCCTATTGTAATGTGGATGTTACGCAGCCACGCATAGAGAAAGAATGCTGTTTTAGAACTCAATAATTCCTTTTAATTAAGAGAACAGATGGAATTAATAGAACGGCACAGCATTATAAATTAAATAACAAAATGTAAAATGCTGTATACTTTAAACTGATATCAAATCTGTCCAGACCTCCAGTGTCGGCACATAATTTTGAAAAAATAAATAGTTGAAGAGAGCTTTTTGTTATTCAAATCACTCCCTCTGTGAACACATTTTTACCTAATCTGATGTACTGTAAACAACAACTGAACTTCTTGACCACTGATTAGACATGAAGTGACCATTGAGTGCATGTTTCCTACCTGACTCGCCCACTAAAAAGGTGTGCTCTGTGTATTCCATCACCGCTCGGGCGACACCCACAGCATTTTTGACCCTGTGTAGGTTTGCAACTGCCCCTACTTCCATTGTGTCTCTAAACACAAGACAAACAGCAAACAAAAACGCAAATGATATTTAGCATGTTGGTTTTAGAGGGAACAGAAAGGTCTTTTACCATATAAGATGATGCATAGATGTATAAAATGGAAGAATAATTACAATCAGTCTTTCGTAGACCATAATTAGCAACGTTACTCACATCAGGGTATCTACTGTTAAAAAGCCTTATGTTAGGACTTACTATGTGAGCACTAAACTACTTATAGTTATACAAATAATATTTTCAAAAGCTTTTTGTGCACAGATTTTATGTACAGGTTTAAACAGTAACTATGCAAACTATAATAACAAACACAAAAAAGCCAAACTGTATAATTAGTTGCAGATTTTGGCATGATGTATTTATTTTATAGTTACAGTGACATGCTGGGCATTGTTATTTTAGTATAACAGAGATATGATTGTAGTTTTTGTTGAGTTTGATTTTTTTTTATTGTCTCACTATCAATAAGCAGCAAATTAAGAGTTTATTGAGGGGAAATTCTTAGTTAATAGTTAACGTGTGTTTACTAATCTAAAGTCGTACTGTCTTTTTGTTGTTAGTCTATATAGTTATTATTATTATTATTTATTTGAGTTTTTTGTTATTTTAGTAGGCTACATCAAGTTAAATTAAATAAAAAAGAAAAATTGTGCTTCGGAAAATCTGAAGTAACACAAGTTTAAGTTCTTTTATGTTTTATTTTATTTCAGTTAACATTATTTCAAGTAATAAAAATGATGTTTTAGAAAAGTAAAGAAACAAAAAGTTTAGTTAAACTAAACTATAATAAAAACATTATAAGTAACTAAAGGCCATAAGTGACTGAAATGTTCTGCTTAAGTTATGTCATATTGTGTGTGTGTGTGTCTTATTTAAACATTTATTTTTATAAAAATACGATATATTTAAATTGTTAATCTATACCAAATTACATTATTTTGTCAAAAGTTTTTGAAGTTTTAAAAATTCTTTTTTGCTCACAAAGCCTGCATTTATTTGATACAGCAAAAGCAGTAAAATTCTAGAATATTTTTACTATTTAAAATAACTGCTTTCTACTTTTTAAAATGTAATTTATTCCTGTGATCAAAACTACATTTTTAGCATCATTACTCAAGTCTTCAGTGTCACATGATCCTTCAGAAATCATTCTAATATGCTGATTCTATTATTTACATTTTTATTATTTTATTATCAATATTTAAAACAGCTGAGTACATTTTTTTTCCAGGATTCTTTGATGAATAGAGATCCAAAGATCAGCATTTATCTTTTAGATAAACGCTGATCTTTGGATCTCTATTCATCAAATATTTGTAACATTATTACAAATATTTGATGAATAGAGATCCAAAGATCAGCGTTTATCTAAAGAAGAAATGATAGAAAGTAATCCTTTTATTCAGCAAGGATGCTTTAAATTGATCAAAAGTGATGATACAGACATTTATAATGTTACAAAAGATTTCTATTTCAGATAAATGCTGTTCTTCTGACCTTTCTATTCATCAAAGAAACCTGAAAAAAATATACTCAGCTGTTTTTAACATATTAATAATAAAAGTTTTTTAAGCAGCAAATCAGGATATTAGAATGATGAGGATCATTTGACTGGAGTAATTATGCTAAAAAAAAAAAAAAAAAAAAAAAAAAAAAAAATTAAATCACAAGAATTAATTACATTTTAAATTATATTCAAATAGAAAATAGTTATTTTAAATAACAAAAATATTTCACAAACTGTATAAATGAAATACCTGTAGGCCTAACGTTACATAATCACGAATGTTGTCCTTTTTTAGGTGATTGATTCATATTATTGGGTGAATGTCTGGTTAAGCACACTGATACGTAGTATTCTTACCCATTCATGATCATTGCGTCCAGGGTCGTTTCTCCGCGCTCATCCGGACTCCCACCGAACCCCACGCTGCCATCGCACTGATCGACCTCACACTGCGCGCAGCCCGTCTCCACCGCATCCAGAACCGAGCCGCCCCTCTGCAGCGTACTCCAGGCTACAGAGAGAAACCACAGAAGTTTAAAGCAGCTATTACTCAAAGCCGATAAACGGTGTGGTAACGGTTAGTGTATCACCTGCGTTAGCTGCATTCTCAAAATGCCAAGTGTTAATCACCAAAGGCAGCGCAGCTTGATTAAGAGGAAACAAACAAATAATGACAAATACTCTTTGAATCATATTACAACTCTCAGGATCAACTCTGAGTGTATATTTGCGTCGGAGTGTAATATCAGAACGCCCTGGTCTCATACAACTACTCACTTCCGTGTTTTGTCACATGATGGTACTGTGCTAATGAATATTTAAAGTGACCGCGTAGTCACGAATAGTTAAGTAAATATGGTTGTATTTTGAGACAACAAATTGGTTTGAATTCGATCTGATTTTTCATTTTTATGTCGTAGGGGTTGAGTTTTATCAAAACTAAACATTTTAAACCTTTTGTTTCTTATCAAGGAGACAACAGTGTTGTGGTAGAGCATGTCTGAGATGTGAGAAAATTCAAAATTAAGGTAATACCGCTTGGTAACAGATTGTGTATGTGTGTGTGTGTACTTGTTTTTGCTACATTGTGGAGACCAAATGTCCCCACAAGGATAGTAAAACCTGAAATTTTTGACATTGTGGGGACTGGCCTGTGGTCCCCACAATATTAAAAAATGATTAAAAATAGTAAATGGTGTTTATCTGAAAGTGTAACGATGCAAACATGTTTTCTGTGAGGGCTAGGTTTAGGGTTAGGGTTGGGTTAGGGGATAGACAATATCGTTTAGTCAGTATATAATCTATAGAAGTCTATAGAAAGTCCCCACAATTCACAAAAACAAACGTGTGTGTGTGTGTGTGTGTTTCCAATCACATTGTAATTCTGTCAAATTAAACTAAAAATTAAGCTATTATTTCACAGTTTGCATTTAAGACATAAAAATGAAATTAGCCTAGCATTCGGTATGGAAAACAAATGACATCATTCTTCTGAGATGTGTGTATTCACACAAAACAAACTAGTGTGAGAGTGAAAATTGTGTTTTAAGAGATTCATTACTCTTTATAGACTTCATACACTAAAAATGCTTGGTGAAATATGGACAAACTGGGCAAAAAAATTATTTAACTCAACTATTGTTTAAAAATGAGATTAAATATAAATAATAATAATAATAATAATAATAAATAAAAAAATAAATATTAAAAATAGGTTGTAAATTAAAAATCAGACACATAATTACTAGAGGCATTAACAATAATCAATTAATAATCATTTTTTTAAGTGTATTATTTAATCATTATTTATTCAACTTATTATAAATGTTCATTTTTTGAACATATTAATAAATGTTCATTTCCAACCTATTTTGGGTTTATTTTAAGAAAGAAATATAGACATTTTTAAGCAATAGTTGAGTTAAATATAACTACCAAGAAGGTTGGGTTAAACATTTAACCCAACCACTGGGTTTGTCCATATTTTACACAGTGCTATTTTTTTTTTTTTTTTTTAACCCAGCATTTTTTATAGTGTAAATGTTCATTTATTGAACATATTAATAAATGTTAATTTTCAACCTATATTTAAGCAATAGTTACAACTACCCAGAAGGCAGCATTGTATGAAGTAAAAGTTTATAAGGGCTTTTAGTCATGTTGCGTTGCATAGATTTATTTATTTTTTATTTATTTATTTTATTTTATTTTTGTTTTTTAATATTTTTATTACTATTTCTAGTAGAGTAAAATAGTCAGGTTCTGTAAGTAAAAATTCAATTTAATTTCTCCATAGGGGAACTGATTTTTAACAACCTGTAAGCCATTAAAGATAGAAATAATAAACAAGACTTAAAAATAAACAATATACATGTTAATATATACACATACAATGATTTGACCGGTCAGGTTCTCATCAGGCAAAACCCCCCTACTTATGATTCTGCAAAGGACAAAGGAATCGCCTTTAATCAGAGAATTAAAACAGCAAATCATTCTAAAAAAAAAAAAAAAAAAAACACTGTAAATTACATTATGGAGTCAAAAAATGTTTCAGTGTAAGCAGGCACTGTTGCATTTTATACAGGTACCGACTGGCAAGAAACAAAGCTGTAATGTACAGTAGCTAAAGACAGTTGGCTCAATTGAGTCCTACATTGTTCATCACATGGGTCTTAGTCACCTGGTTAAATAAAGCAAAGTATATATTACAGTAAATCCTGTAGGAACCTAAGCACAGAAACTCTGCCAAAAATAGGATGAAAAGAGGCACAATTATGTGGCTTGCCCTCTTATATGCTAAACATGACAGCAGTAGTACATACAGTACCGGTTTTGACAAAGTATTGCTCGAACCAGAGAAGGAATGCAAAGACATTGAATTTGCCGTTACATTATTCATAGAAGGAGTATACAGTTTTATAGCATATTTTATTCATGGATTTGCCCTCATACAATAATGCCTTATAAAAGAGTCTGCATGCAACAAAAGGCTGTGCTGGAGTTTAGAGAAGGACAGCTCTGAAAGGCCAATAGAAAGAGTTATTAAATACACAGAGAGCAGGGGTAGATCTAACACTACAAACTTAAAGTGACAAAAGCAGAAACTCTACTATTACAGAGCCGAACAGCAATTTCTTTATGGTAATAATGTCATGTCTGTAGGGTTACCATCAATATATACCAAACAAACAAATAAAAAGACCTGTCTCATAATAGAGGAAATAAGCACTGTCCTAGAATATTATAAACATGGTTAACATCTAATATGTTTGGAGTTTGGACACTCAATCAAAATAAAATTTATGTTTGCAAGGGAAATATCCCTTGACGCACTGGAGTCCGTTTCTGAATGGAGAACACTTAGCAACATACATAATGCTGAAAGCATCCCACATCCTTAGAATGCATTCAGAACACACTGATTCAAACTCTTTGCCATGAAAAATGACAGCCATTGATTTGTACAATAAAGTCTGAAGATGAATGCATGATATCTATCTTTTTTTCATCCCTATGCTCTTCCATTTTCTATGTTTAGAGTATACATCTGTTTTAGTTAGTTCTGGTCCATTTGTGTTTATTTATTCTCGTTATAATTAGTGTTACTTTAGTATTATTATTTTATATCATGGTTTATATTATAGTAATTATACCATTATAGTATTTATTCATTTTAAATTAGCTTTTATATTTATATTTTCAGTTTTTGTTATGTTTTAGTGATTTTGTTTCCTTTTGTCAGGTTTATTATATATATTTTATTATTATATATATTATAAGATAATTGCGACTTTATCTCGCAATTCTGACTTTTTTCTCAGAATTGTGATATATAAACTTTCAAATTCGAGCTACAAAGTCAAAATTGTGAGATGTAAACTCGAAAAGATGTAAAATTACAATTCTGACTTTATAATTTGCAATTGCAAGTTACTGAGTCAGAATTGTGAGATACAAACTCAAACATGCCAGATTTTTTTCCGCTCAGAATTGGAGTTTATAGCCCAAAATTCTGAGAAAAAAAGTCAGAATTGCGAGATAAAAACTCACATTTGCTGGTAAAAAAAAAAAAAAAAAAATTGTGAGTTATCATTGTAATTTTTACTTTAGTTCTTGCAATTGTGAGTTTATAACATGCAATTCTGAGTATCTCCTAATTCTGACTTTATAACTTGCAATTGCCAGTTTATATCCCACAACTCTGAGAAAAAAGGCCAGAATTGGCAGAAATAAACTCACATTTGTGAGGAAAAAAGTCTGAGTTGCAAATTATCTTGCAATTTTGACTTTATTTTTTGCAATTGTGAGTTTGTCACGCAATTCTGAGAAAAAAATCAGAATTGCGAGTTTGTATCTTGCAATTCTGACTTTGTATCTCCTAATTCTGGCTTTATAACTCGCAATTGCCAGTTTATATCCCACAACTCTGAGAAGAAAGGACAGAATTGGCAGAAATAAATAAAGTCAAAATTGCAAGATAATTTGCAACTTAGAATTCTGCAAGTCAGAATTGGCAGAAATAACCTCACATTTGCGAGGAAAAAAAGTCTGAGTTGCAAATTATTTTGCAATTTTGACTTTATTTTTTGCAATTGTGAGTTTATATCCCACAATTCTGAGAAAAAAAAAAAAAAAGCCAGAATTGCCAGATTTAAGAAAAAAATAAATAAAAAATCTGAATTGCGAGCTATCTTGCAATTTTGACTTTCTCACAATTTTGAGTTTATATCATGCAATCCTGACTCTATATCTTGCAATTCTGATTTTATAACTCGCATTTGCGAGTTTTCATCCCACAGTTCAGAGAAAAAAGTCAGAATTGCGTCAAAAAAAGTAAGAATTAAGAGAAAAAAGTCTGAATTGCGAGTTTTCTTGCAATTTTGACGTAATTTCTCAAAAATGCAAGTTTATATCTCGCTATTCTGACTTTATAACTCACAATTGTGAGTTTATATCTCACAATTCCAAGAAAAAAAGTCATAATTGCGAGTTTATATCACACAATTCTGAGAAAAAAAATTCTGAATTATTAGATAAGTTGCAATTCCCCTTTTTTTTTTTTTAAGTTTGAACTTTTTTTTTTTTTTTAAATATATTTAAATTTTATTTTATCTAAGCCTTATTCCAGTTAACACAAACAGTTTTAATAGTTTTAGCTTTCGTTAACAATAACATAGTTCTTGTTGGTCTTAAAGGGTGAAATAATTATGATTTCCTCTTAGGGATCAATTAAATTCTGTTTTTCCTTATCTTATGGTCTAATGAGTGGTACTTGAGTAAAAACCAAAAATATTACAAATGTATTTACTAATGAAGGCAAAGATAGCTCTGAAATCTTACCAAAATACAATAAGATTGCAAGTGCACTGGATAACTTGCACTGGAATATGGTTATTATATACTACAAAGACATGCTTCCGTATGTTTTTAAACAAAAAGTCAAACAGATGGCAGAATGTGTTTATTAAGGTGTCAGACTTTGAAAATAAATTTGAATTTCATGAAGTTCTTTTTAAAGTGATTTAAAAGATTGGAGTCGGTCAAAACTCACGCTGAGTAAAACTCCAGGTGAGGTGGCACTAAATAACACAGCAGTCACCTGATGAATGGGGAAATTTGCAATCAAATTTTAATATTTGGCATAGGAATTAACATTTAGCAATGACAGATCTGTCATCAGAGGATCTCAAATGTTATAAACAAAGGTTTGGTAACTGTACTGCCCTCACCAAAAAAATGTGTCTATATAAGGGTCTTTTAAATTAATGCCAATCATATGCTAATAACAAAGTTAATTATACAAATTCTGCAGGTAGCTTGAGGCATGCATTTGTCTATTTTTAGGCCAGATAGCAATTAAATTTTTGCTTGAAAGTGGGATTTCCACATGTCCAAATGTCACATAATAGGAAAAAATCACTGTCCCTCAGTTCAAAAAAGGATTTAACAGATTGTGACCTACTTTTATAAAGAATATTTTTTTCAATTATAAATATTTTGAGTTGTTAGTCTTGTATACAAACAAAGATAAGTAGATTTTATATGATTTTACATATATATATATATATATATATATATATGTATGTATATATGTATGTATATATAGTGTTATGAAACTTACTGTATGCTGTATGCATGATATTCAGAATATTTTGGAATATTTTATATTTTTTCAGGCCAAAAACATTCAAAGCAAAGCTTTGAACATGAAATGACACAAAATAGGTGTCAACATGATGTAAATAGGTGTCAAACATGTAGCATAATGTGAGATTAAATATGCTTTATAGGGATAAAGCATGCATCTAAAGCCATTCTGACATCAATATATAGTGTCTTTATGCAACATTTACCATGGCTGTCAGCAGTAAATTAAGCAAATCCTGTATATTTTAAAGAAGACTCTACAGTACAGTTGAAATTAGATTATGTTACTTGGGTATTACATGGAGATCACATTAAAACTCTGTGTTCTGACAAAATGTGGTATTTTTCAAGTAAATAATCCTGAAAGAAATGGAATATTAGTTTATGCATCTCTGTGTGTTCTTTCAAACCATGTTTCTCTAGAAATGTGAGAGATAAAAATGTATATTCATTCTTATTCAGATCATGCAATGATAATGAACCAGTGTACACCACTGGGAGATGTGTGTATAACATCAGATACTTTAAGAAGCTCTGAAACTTGTAAAAATGTAAAAGTAAAAAATCAGGAGTGAGAGGGAACACTTTTAATCCAGTATGTGCAGGATAAAAAGAAAAATGGACAAACATAATAGCGAAAAGACAAACAAAACAGCAATTTATTCATGAGAGACGATGCTCAAATATTTTCCCACAGGTGTCCAGTATGAGCAGACAGTTGCAGTCTGCCTACCACAACTTTACATTCATCCAGTGAAGAGTGTCTGGGGCAATTCAAGTCTCTTAGAGGACCTAAAGGTCAGTCACTGAAGCTATTGCACCAGTGATGCCACATATATAGCCACCCTGTCTTGTCCGTGTCAGCTGTCCAGTCAGGGACTGTGATTTCTGCTTTGAACAGGAAGCTAACCCTGGAGCAGCTTCATTTTTCAGCTGTATATCTATGTTCATTCCTGGCCAACTCCCAGCAACTACCATTAATGTGGAATGAATGCCTCCGGCAAAACTCGAGCTACCAGAATTATGGGTCTGAGTTTACCAGCATGCATCCATCTCTGCTGCATAAGCAAGAAAAAGAAAGACTTCCAGAGCCTAGCACAGAGGCTGGAGATGGGTTGATTGAATTGGAGCATCCACACAAAATTCGCTGTTTTCTCAGAAAAAAATAAAATTTCATACTGGATGAAGATCTCAGGATAAACATCATTTTCTTGTCTTTCTTTCTTTCTTTTTTTTCCCCAAAAGATCTTTTTCTTTCTGACAATGCAACAACTGAATCATATTTCTTAGACTGTTCTAAATAAATCACTTTTTAAGATGTTTTTTTAACTTCAAACCACTGTTTCCAGCCAAAATATGAGCCCCTAACCCGTAATAATACTTTCTCCAGTGGGAAAGTCCATCCCCAGTTGTCCTCTAACAATAAAATCGACCAACATATGTGACCCTGGACCACAAAAGCAGTCATAAGGGTCAATTTTTTTTAAAACTGAGATTTATATGTCATCTGAAAGTTGAATAAATTAGCTTTCCATTGATGTATGATTTGTTAGAATAGGATAATCTTGGCAACTATTTGAGATCTGGAATCTAAGGTTGCAAAAAATGAAAATACTGAGAAAACTGCCTTTAAAGTTGTCCAAATGTTGTCCAAATGAAGTTAATTGACTTTTTTTCAAAAATTAAGTTTTGTGATGTATTTACGGAAAGAATTTTACTAAATACCTTCATGGACCATGATCTTTACTTAATATCCTAATGATTTTTGACGCATACAATGTATTTTTTGCTATTGCTACAAATATACCCGTGCTACTTAAAACTAGTTTTGTGGTCCAGGGTCATGTTTGTTTAGAACAGTTTTCACTTGGTGTTTGATCTTTGCATATTTCTCTCCTGATTCAGACAAGACGGCTTTTTCACTTGAGAAAACAATATTATGGACATAGCACTTGTATTTTTTTGTTTCACTTCACAGGACATTAATTGATGCACTAGAGTCGTTTGGATTACTTGTAAATTATTGTGACGTTTTTGTCAGCTGTCTGAACTATCATTCTGATGGCACCCATTTACTGCAGAGGATCCATTGGTGAGCATTGATGTAATGCTACATTTCTCCAAATCTGTTGTGATGAAGAAACAAACTCATCTACATCTTGGATTGCCTGGGGGTGAGTATGTTTTAATTTTAGGGAACTATTCCTTTAAGTTTACTTTACGTGCAGGATTTCTTTTGTTGTGTTGTCTTATTTGGAGACCTTCAGTCAAAATCAAAAAAATCTTCCCTGATGATTTTTAAAATATCCTAGTCACAGTCCCAGAGTGTAAAGAAAGATTGACATTTTTTCTCATTATTGTCTCTGTCTTTTCAGCTCAGAACGTCGTGAATGTCAACAGAACAGCTGCATTAAACCTTTCCCTAAAGCATGTTTCTGATAGACACTTATTTTCGAGTGGAGAAGAAAAGAATATTTGATGTCCTTATGCGATTTAACAGCCTAAGGAGAAGAAGAGAGTCCTAATAATGCTTGTTCAACTATGCAGAAGATCATTATCATGTAAGGCAACAGGTAACTTTATTTTGTTGGTATATGCCATATTTATGCTGATTTATAAAACAATTCTGATTAGATATCAGATCAAAATTGATAGAATATAGCTGTTTTTTTTTTTTTTTTTTTTCCCAAAATCTGCTGATGTTTATATGCTGCTAAACTGATGTTATCTAGCTGGCTGACATGGGTGAGTTTTCATGAAAATTGCAAGGACTAAAGATGAAATATCAGTGTCTTGATCAGTTAGAAAGATCTGAAATACTAATCTAACTAGGCCACTAGAAAAAAAAAAAAAAAGGTCTGGAGAACAAAAATAAACATCTCATGTCTGTGTACTGTTGCTTGAAAATGCAAAGAATACATTTTATTTTATTTTTAATTACTCATGCTTTTATAATAATAATGATTATAATTATTATTATACTTTTTAATGGCTAGATCATTTTACTTGGGATCTAGTATGAGCTGGGTATATCGCTAGTCTTTTCTTTGACCAGTTGATGGGGCTGTAGAGTCACAGTGGAACATGTAATAAATATAATTGGTCTAATCAGTGCTTCAGGATTGCATTAGGATTACATTACTTTAGAAGGGAGTTTAAAAATGAAATAATGCTGTAAATAATAGAGAGGGGTCCCGGACTGTTCGTTCATTGCTTCTTTTGAACTATATATTGCTGGCAAACAGGATAATTTGTATTTGTAAGTAATCTGCTGCAGTGGTGTTTGTATATTTTAAGGTGTAATCTATCTCAAACAGAGGAAAACACAAGGGCCTGCAGTGTTTGTGATCGTACTTGAATGGTTGACTTATTCCCCGCTGCTAGACTCTCTTCCACCTTCTGTCTGTTCAGTGCAGATAAGGCTAGTGTTGTAAGGGCTGTAATACGTTGTATCTGAGGTTAAGGTTAGATATCGTGCAAATAATCCTCCAGGGGCTTTGAAAAGCTGTGTTATTCTTGTCATTCTCTTGTTGTCTTACTTCTAGGGGCTACTTGCCATTTAAAATGAGTAATGAGTAGCATAACAATGGCAAATTAAAGCAAAGATATTTGCTTCATGTTTTTTTTTTTTTTTCGATTTGCCTTGTGATATTTGCCTTTTATTCAGTTAGGACTGCAGTCGCCCTTGAAAATCTAGAGGAGAAATTTATTTTATTTTTAAAATAGGCCTAATGGGAAAATTAAAGAACAGAGCACCGTGTTTCGAATATCTTCAACATGCTGAAAGTTGGCTAAAAATGTACTAACCCCCAGACTATCCAAAATGCAGATGAGTTTGTTTCTTAATCAGAACAGATTTAGCTTTAAATCACTTGCTCAACAATAGATCCTCTGGTATGAATGGGTGCCGTCATAATGAGAGTCCAAACAGCTGTTATAGACAGGTGCTTTATCTGTGCATATTTCTCTCCTTATTTAGGCGAGGCAACTTTTCACTGGAGAAGGCATTATGGATAGAGGACTGGTGTTTTAGCCAGAGAGTGCACGCATATGCTGGATGTAGATTAGAGAATTGCGCATGCGCATTTAGAGTTCATGCTTTCACTGCGCAGCCGGTTCATTATCCACTATAGAGAAATAACGAGAAGAATATGCGTGCAGTAAATGGTAAAACTGTTTGCTTTACAAACCAGTGTCGTTATATTTAAAATAATACATTAAAATAATATGGTAAGACACACCAGTTTGCAATATCAAGCAGCAAAACGAGCTGTTTTGTACAGGTAAAAATAGCTGGATGCGGTAGACTGAGGTCTTTGCAGAGCAAAAGTGGGCGTTTCTGAATTTGTGGGTGTTCCCAAAATGCTGGGTGTTTCTAAATCATGCAATCAAAATGATCCCCCTAACCTAACCCCACCCCTAAACCGTCCGTCACTATGACGTCAGCCAATCAGGAAACACAGTGTAAAAACACCCCCCCAATCTAGTAACTCCCATTACTTTCCTGCAGAGACCTATTTGCTTGTTAAGTGGTGATGTACTGTAATGCACTTAATGAATGCTGTTACTGGTTTTATTTTTTTGAGGGCAATACGAACTCAACATAATGCTTTACTTCATTTTTAAATGCAATAAAACAGATTTTTCCTGAAAATTTACATTTATGAATATGAAATTTGCCCATTAAAATAAAAAAAATAAATAAATAAATAAAGTGTGGGTCTGTTTATCTCTTGAGTTTTCAATAATGCCTAAAATAACATCTTTCCACTGTAAAGTAACATGCATCTGATAGAGCGTTTGGACACGGAAGCGGTGACGCAGGACCTTAGACTTAACAAGTGGATACATAGACATATATAAATACTTAAAATATAAATATTATGTCATATGTCTATGAGCAGATACTTGGGACACGGATGAGACCGGAAGCCACACCCATAAAATTTACAAATGGCTGCGCCAACTTACGGTAAGAAAAAGGTGTATTAAAATACATTTAGAATTACCCCAAAAGTCAAGACAAGGGGACAAATATGCTCCCGTATGACTTTACTATATCTTCCATATTTATATCATCTGATATAGTTAAATATCACACAAAGAGTACATTTTTTTTTTCTCCAAACATCAGTATGATTGTAAATGTGGTACTGATTTTATAAAACAGTCCAATAAACAATTGGTTAATATTAATTGATCTACATTTTAGAGTTCCTACTTCTCGTCAACGAAAATAAATTCAAACAAAGCCACAGCAGAATTGTTTTGCACCTCCGAGCAACACACGATGGTGTTAAGTAAAGCCGGGCTCACACTACAGGATTTTTAGCCCGATTTTGCCCAGATTTTCCCCTCCCGAGAATCGGAGCAAAAATCTTGTTGATCACCTCGACTGGTCCCGATGTTCGGCACAGATTATCTGGTAATGTGAGACGTTCATAGATCGAATCTTGCTCTTCCCCATCTGTTCTCACACAAATCGGGGCCGCCACGATCATATCAAACTTGTTTGATATTCAGGATTTTAAATCGGGATGATCACGGCTATGATTACGTCAGTGCTTTCACAACAGCCAATGCGCGACCACGAAACAGCTGCTATATGGTCCACTGGATAGTGGAGATGGAGGAAACTGCTTCTTATGTTTTTGTAGTAACACTGTCTGTATAATATGTTGAAAACATACCACAACCACATGGAGTAAGGAAAGCTCTGGAGTGAAATCGTCTCAGTTTTGAACATACCGGGCAAGTGCATAAAGCTGCTAACAGGCTAGCTAACATATGTAAACATTAGTTGCTGAAATGACGATCTGTTGCGTAAGATCACGTGAGGCGCTCCCTCCGACATTATGGTGCTAGTTAGCAAGTTTAGCGGCTAAACGCGGCTAAATGCGGCTAAAGTAAACAGGCTCGTCACTCCACAGAGAGAAGAGAGGGGCGGGGCGAGCAGAGCTCATTTGCATTTAAAGCAGCCTCAACCAGAATGGGATGATTTTTGCAAAGTTGATTTTGGCAAGGTAATAAGGGTGTTGTTTTACACTACCATTGAGAATTTTTAACCAAAGTATATTATAGACACTTCATTAAGACCCTAAAGAATCATATCAACTTGTGGAAAATGGGCATCCAATGACCCCTTTAATGTATACTTTCCCTTTACCACCCCAAGTCATTTTTAAAATAATCGTTATCGATAAAATTCCAGTCATTGCCGCACACCCCTAGTTTGACATTTCCTTTTAAAAGAAAGGATAAATAAAAATTAAAACTATTACGTCAAGGATTAATCTCTATATTATTTGTTGTCTTTTTCCTCATCCGAACTGATTTGGCTAAATGAAGCTCTCTTGTCACCTGACAATACGTTATCGTCCTGACTCGTTTGGGTGCTGCATATCACATTAGCATGTAGTGAGTGAGGTGCTGCCTAGAAATCAACATGATTATATGCATCTGTGGCTCACTGGCCGCATCCTCTCAGTCCTCTTGTGAATTTTGCCAAGCTGGCATCTCTTCTGCAGTGTAATTTAATGCTTCTCCATCTCTAAGAACAAGCCTCCCTTACTCAACCAAAATAGCAGTGTTTTTCTGCACCCCACTGTGATATGAACACTGTTCAGATCATTATAGCTCAGAGGCAGGAATAAATGGCAAAATCCCATGCGATGACGGTGTTGCTTACTGCTTGGGATGGTCAAAAGCCATCTGTGAGAATTGTGCTTCTGGTGGGTGTTAATTTTCTCATGAAAAGCTCATCCTCATATCTTTAATTAGTTAAAGAAGATTTAGTTAATAATAGTTGATGGTGAAACCCCAAGGGTGTCTGATATTAAAATGGCTCTCCTCAGTGAGGTATTCATTTTTCGTCCATTCAGTATTTCCCCCTTTGGGCTTATAGTCCAATATCACATTTTACAGTGAACCTTTCAAGCTGTGGGGGGTTCAGTGAAGACAGTCTTGGTGTGTCTGACAAGAATTTCAATCACACAACAGCTGATATTTGCTGCAGATTGCTGCATTGATCAGTGTTGTTTTTAGAGACAAATCATTGAAGGAGCTCTTGAATGCTCTTTACAGTCACATCAGTACTTTTCTATTTGCTTTTTGCTTTTGCGATCCTGGAGGTCTGAACACTACATTGATTGAGTTACATGTCTTACATGTCTGTGTAGACAACTGTCTAGGTCGCAATGATTTATTTATTTAATAGGTTTTTTAGTGTTATAATTGCTTGCTTTCAGAGCTGGGTACTAACTGGTTACATGTAAACTGTATTACGTAAATTAGATTCCAAAAATTAAGTACTTGTAATAAGATTAAATTACATTTTAAAATACTCGTAATCAGACTACAGTTACTTTTTTTTATGGATTACATGATTACGTATTATTTACACAATAGCAATAAATTATTTGATGATTCTCTCTAATTCCTTCTTTTCATCAATCTAATTTTCCATTCTAAAATAGCCTACTGCTTATTCAGAAAGTCTTCAAGTTTTGTGGACATTCATACAAAGAGCAGTGATTAGTCAGGTGACAGCAGCATTTGACCACCTTAAGAAGGTTTAAGCTGTGTTTCAAAATTGCATTAGCTACTAAAGAGCACATTGATTTTTATTCGAAATGTCACTCTGTAGTTTAACCATGTACACTACTAGTCAAAAGTTTTTGAACAGTAAGACTTTTAATGTTTTTTTTTTAAGAATTCACTTCTGCTCACAAAGCTTGCATTTGTTTGATTCAAAATACAGCAAAAGCAGTAATATTGTGAAATGATGTTACCATTTAAAATAACTACTTTCTATTTAATTATATATTTTAAAATGTAATTTATTCCTGTGATTAAAGATTTTCAGCCCCATTACTCCAGTTTTCAGTGTCATATGAAATCATTCTAATATGCTGATTTGCTGTTCAAGAAACATTCATTATTATTATTTGTTATTATTATTATCAATTTTTTCAACAGTTGAGTACGTCTTCAGGATTCTTTGATGAATAGAAAGATCCAAAGATCAGCATTTATCTGAAATAAGAAGCTTTTGTAACATTATACACTATACCATTTAAAAGTTTTTTTTTTTCATCAGAGAAACCTGAAAAAGTTTTACTGTTTTTAACATAATAATAATAATAATAATAATAGTAATAAATGTTTTTTTTTTTTTTTTATATATAATCAGAATATTAGAATGATTTCTGAAGGATTATGTGACTGAAGTAATGATGCGAAACGTTTCAGCTTTTTAATAACGGGAATAAATTACATTTTAAAATGTATTCAAAGAGAAACAGTTATTTTAAATAGTAAAAATATAGATTTTAAAAGTTTACTGTTTTTGCTGTACTTTGGATCAAATAAATGCAGGCTTGGTGAGCAGAAGAGACTTTAAAAAAAAATCTTACTGTTCAAAAACTTTTGACTGGTAGTGTATTTCTCTGTCTTTGGAAGGCGTTTGTCTTTCAAACACAAAAAATGCACAAATTCATACAAACGTTTTTGTCATCTGATCCTCTTTCACTAAAAAAAATTACTTAAAGAAGTACCCCTGAGATTTTAAAAGCATCACATTCCCGTGTTCATTGATTCTCCAACATTGCTTATGGTCACATGATAAGCAGGTAAACAAATACAATATTTCCTTTTTTTATTTATTTATGTTTTTTTTTTTTTTTTTTTTTTTAATAGTGATTTATTGTAATTTAACATTTGTTTGATGATTGAATTAATTATTAGCTTTTCATTAAACTGTTAAACCCCCTGCAGTTCCTTCACAAACACAAGTTTGGAAAACCTTGACGTAATGTAATGTTTAATGCACTTTGTTTTCATGTTGTTAATTACAACAAATGGATTATATTTTCTTACTCCTTGTATTTTTTTCATGCCAATATGGTATAAGATTATCCTATTTAAATCAATGTGATAAGTGAGTAAGGTTAAAAGTAATCTAAAAGTAGTCATTAGATTACCTAAAATGTGTAATGTAATGGATTACGTTGCTAACTACAATTTGTCATGTAATTTTGAATCAGTAATTTGGAACCCAACTCTGCATGCCCGTAAAACATGTCATTTCTGCAATGTTAGCATCACCAGAAATACTGTAAAAAATGATTATTTTCAAACAGGTTTTTTGCGCACACTCCCCTTGTCTTCCATTGGTTGGATAATCACATAATCCCACCCCAAACTTACACTATTGGTCAAGACAGTGTTGCTGTATCAGATAAGGAGGTCCACAGGTACTGTACATGTATTTTAAATGTTTCTGAAAGAATTATTTTATGCTCACCAAGGCTGCATTTATTTAATCAAAAATACAGTAATCCAGTAATATATTATTACAAGAACTTTCTGTTTTAATACGTTTAAAATGTAATTTATTTTAAGAAGAACAGCACTTAGTTGACATAGGAATATATAAATGTCTTTACTGTCATTGCTGAATTAAAAAAAAAAGTGTACTGACCCCAAACTTTTTGAACAGTAGTGTAAATGTACTTTTGAAAGGCTTTTGATGGAGAAACATGCTGTAAAAATGAATAAGTTACAGCGTAGCGGTCAAACCTTGACCCTCTGTGCTGGGACTCTAACAAACAGCAAAGTCTTGAGAGCGCCACATTATTTTATTTTTTATTTTTTAAGGAAATCAACCTACAAACAGCTTGCTCACTGTTGTCTTTGAATCGCTGAGCTAGGACACGTATTATAACATCAAACAAATTACACACACCATCTTTAGTATTTGAAATGGGTGACACATGCGCACACACACACAAGTGAAAGGTCATAAACAACTTTCATCTCGCCTCATCCCCTTCTCCTTCCTCCCCCTCACTCTTTTAGTATTTGTAGCACGTTCATCAAGAGTGAACAACAGAATGAGTTTACATGACAGGCAGCTTTTGTCTTTGATATGGTACAGATTGTCTCTGGATAAGGTTTCCATCGCTGGAACAGTAGCGATTAGACTTGTAGCATGAGAGCAGGTGAAATTTTCTCATTTGTGTGTGAGCAGTGGGGGGCCTGCGAGATCCGCGCCGTCTTTGAGCGCCGCAGACTTTGAACACTCCTCATCTAAAGCTACAATGCAAATCAAACTGTAACCTCAACAAGGTGAACTCTAAAACACAAAAGCCCTTCGCTGCTATAGTAGCCGCTCATAGTCAGAACACGTAGTTCCATACGTGAATGGATAAAGATAAAACTGAGTTCTAAAATGAGATGTAGTCATGCTGGAAATATATGATGTTATATTATAATATTTGATAAAACTGTAGTTTACGTCTTGATTTCGCTGCATTTTTTTATGTTGCTGAAAGAAGTTTCTTATGCTCACAAAAGCTGCATATATTTGATTAAACGGGTCATCAGATGCCCATTTTCCACAAGTTGATATGATTCTTTAGGGTCTTAATGAAAAGTCTATAATATACTTGGTTAAAAATTCTCAATGGTAGTGTAAAACAACACCCTTTTTACCTTGCCAAAATCAGCTCTTCAAAAATCATCTCATTCTGGTCGAGGCTGCTTTAAATGCAAATGAGCTCTGCTCGCCCCGCCCCTCTATTCTCTCTGTGGAGTGACGAGCATGTTTACTTTAGCCGCATTTAGCCACTAAACTTGCTAACTAGCACATTATTAGGAAAGACAATCGCAAAGATTCATAAAAAAAAAACTTGATCACGGATCACAAACGATTTGCGCGAACATAGAGGAATATATGTAGATCAGGAGGCACATTCCCTTCACAAACAAACGTAATCCACTGCATCTTCAGTGGCTCAGATGTCGGGAGTAAATGACGACCACTACGTTCATTATTACATCCTGCATCGAAACAAAGAGGGCGGACTGTTACAGCTGATCTGAGGTAAAACGCTCATGTCAATCAAATATCGTGGGAGCGGCCTCTGTGGGTGTGACGCCACAACGACAGGCATCTGAGAATTGCTCGATTTGAAAAAGGGAATATTATTTTTACAGATTAATTAAAAACCACTGCATGGATTTTTATCATTATAGGGTAGATTTGTACATACACTGCCAACACACATTAATGTTCAAACAAGTAAAAGTGAACTTAGCATCCGTTAACCCTTTTAAAAGGGGTCCTATTGTGCTCTTTTACAAAGTCTTGATTTTGTTTTGGGGGTGTACTAGAACATGCTTTCAGGCTTAGTGGTTCGAAAAATACATTATTTTTCACATAATTTACATTATTACTATACCTTTCTCCCAGCCCGGCACAAATGGATCGATCAGTTTCTAGTTTAAAGTGATTCTTATGGTTTAAATATGGATATTTTTCTTACTAAAATGCATCGATTCGCTACAGGAGGCCTTTATTGACCCCCTGGAGCTGTGTGAGGCACTTTTTGGATGGATGTACTTTACTGGACTTGTTTTGGACTGATTAAGAGAAACACCCATCTACACTGTAAAAAATAAAAAACACAATTTGTTGAGTCAGCTTAAAATAATTTTAATATTTTTAAGTTCAGCCAACTAAAATAAGTTTAGTCAACTTGAAATGTTAAGTTGTACTAAGTAACAACTTAGATATTTGTGTTTGCTAAACTTAACAGATGGGTAAGTAACCCAGCTGCCTTAAAATTTTAAGTTGATTCAAATCAAATATCTAAGTTGTCACTTAGTATAATATAACATTTCAGGTTGAATAAACTTTTGTTTAGTTGACTGGACTTAAAATTTTAAGACAGCCAGGTTACAAATTATTTTAAGCTGACTCAGCAAATTGTTTTTTACAGTGTATGCCGTTCTAAAGCTTGAGTGCCAGGATAAATTTTAATATAGCTCCGATTGCATTCGTCTGAAAGAAGGAAGTCATATACACCTAGGATGCATGGAGGGTGAGTACATAAGCAGAGCCTGATTTTACCAAGTACGACATGTTCCTGGATCAACATCTTTGTTGACCCTGGAACAACATTGTGATTAACCAATCAGGTTTGAAAAAACAGTTTATAGTTTTTGTAAAGTTTAGGCTTACAATCACTGTTTGCTGCTTGTACATCAGTGTCATTCATCTATCATTTCCTCTGATTTTAGGGATTACTCATAGGTAAGGTTAGGTTGAGGTGTAGGGATGTGGTCAAGATTAAATTTTTGGATTAAAATGTTGTTCCAGGGTCAACAAAATATGCTGACCCAGGAACACATCTAACTCAGGAAAAATCAGGACGTGCGAGTACATAATATGCTACAGTAGTGTTGGGTCCTATCATCAGCCTGCGAGATCGCCAATACATGATATTATCATGCTAATTTATTTAATTATTTACATATTTACATACTATAAGACTAAAAGCAGCCTAACATTATCAAAAAACATCATCACTGATTAGCCTAGCCTAGTCTAGTGCAAGTTTATGCATTTTAAAAAACACTGGCGTTATAACTGAAGCTATCTACAATGTATGATGAATAAATCTCTTACCACACACTGCACACGTCTGCGGTGTGTTACGGCTCTGACGCGGCCTCTCTAGTCAATGCTAGTGTTTATATCTGCCGCGCTGCGGCTCATTGAAGTGTCTGCGCTGCATTGCTAAAGTTAGGCTAATCCCCCACCTTGTCCCTATCCACCCCCTAACCATTCAAATTTCTGTAGGCGGGATTTATTTTAATGATATTTTAAAATGGGCCACGTAGTGACATCATAACATGCGGAAAACAAACGCTGTAGTCCAAAGGAGCTGTTTGTTGTAGTTCTTGGAAAGGGATTTTTAAAAAACGAAATATCTTCCTTTGGAGTGAACTTTGAGATTTGTAACTTTGTAGATCTTTTTTATGCCCAAACATACACACCACACACTGACTAAAATTCAAAAAGTGAAAAAGCATAATAGGGCCCCTTTAGAAACAGTAATATTTTAAGATAGTATTGCAATAAATGACTTGAAATCAAACTGGAAATTTATAACAGGAAAACTATATATGGGAACTCATTTTGGTGTTGTCTATTAACAACACAAATGCTGCCATTAGACGTGTGAAGACAATTATGCACCCTGGAAAAAATGTTTCCCGCTGTGCAACAAATATGTTCCCTCTTCCCGTCATATTCTCAAGGTGATTAATTAGCATTAAGCTGAGGCATGCGAAATTTATGATGGGCATGCTTAAATAGAGTAAACCACTGTGCGTACAGGTAGATAAGGGACAGTTTTGTCAATCAAAGAGGATTTGCTGCGTTAAGATATCAACATGTTATTTTGTGATCAAAGTCTTTAAATAAATACTGCTAAAGGTGTAATTTTCAGAGCGATGTGAATGCATATGTGATGACAGCGGGTTTTTCACACCACTGGGTTTGAGGTATATCCGTGCGAAGAAAATGTGTTGCAAGGCCTTTGTACTTGCATTGAAATCTACCAATTTTACTTTCTTCCCGATTCCCTGAAACCATATGTCAAGTCAATCTGTTTAGAATTTACCAGACCTTTGCAGAAAACTTTAGTCGCCATGGGGGGAACCTGTTTGTGACAAAAATGTTGTCATTGTGACTGTAGTTGCAAAATATTTCATATGGCCATATGCATTCACTGGCTTAATATCTCTGTAACTAGTTGCCTTATGGTTTAGTAAATAGATTGGCTTATGTTTCATTGGTTCATAAAAAGCAGTTGGTGTTTGATTCAGCATGCTGTTCGTTTGTTCAAAGTAGCTGACATCTGTTCCATACTTTAGTAATGCCTCAAGGATGCGTTGTGGTCTTCTCTGTCTGATTCGGAAAGCCAATCCTGAATTGTTCGGAGACTGTGGCACTCTGTCTCAGGCTGCAGATGCTCCAGCTATAGTTTCTGCAATGATTTGGGAGAACCTTGTATCATGCATACTACTGTAGCAACATATATGACTTTAAAACACTAAAAGAAGTCAATATTGTATTATGTGGCTTATTTAGCATTTACAGTACCTTTTTGGATATGGTTTAAGGTTTGTTTTGAGGGGAAGATGATAAGTTAAGGCATTTTCAGTTGCTGTTCAGGAGGTGTAGGTTTTTGGGAATCATTGATTGCCCATCCGTCCATCTTTTCAAATCCTTTAAACAACGTTTTCTTTTTAAAAAAAAAAAAAAAAAGCTTGCAGGCCTATGAATTTCTAGTTAAATATTAAAAGATTATAGACCTGTGAATTCAATAACGATAACACTAAGTGCAAATAGCAATTAGATGCAATTTACACCAAGTGAAAATAGCATACTTTATTAGCAACAGATGTTATTACCACTAAGTAAAAAGTGCAAATATACCCATGCTACTTATGACTGATTTTATGGTCATGGGTCATATTTACACATTTTAATTAAAGTGAAAATAGCAGTATTTTATTAGCAATATGTTATTTACGCTAAGTCCAAAGGTAGATTTTATTTACACTATGTTAAAAAAAGCAGTATTTTCTTTGCAATAAGTGTAAATAAATAGTAGATGCTGTTTATACTTAGTGCAAAAAATGATGAATATTTGCACCTCATTATTGTAGTACATTATAAAACCGCATGCGGTAATAACATATTGAGTGAAAAATGTAGTAATTTCCTAAAATTACTAAATGGATGCCACCTTGCCACCGATCCTGCCCGCAAGGTACTTTATTTTCATTTTTTTTTATATTTCCTTTATTTTATATGAAAATAAATGTCGTTAAGATCTGATGTGATGTGAAAAGAAAGACGAATGAATCTGAAATGGTGGATTTGAACTCGGGTCTCTCGCGTCAAAAGATACCACCTTTCTTGTCTATGCTAACCAGACATTAGTGGGCAGAGCTAGTGTACATAGCCTCTCCCAACAACGAAGGGCTATTTGCACTTAGGGACAGTTTTATTAAACAAGGCAAGAGCACAATTCCAAAACAGCGCCGATGGGAGGGAAAATTTCTTGATAGAAATTTTTTGATAGACCTGGTATTGCGTGACTCCTAGTTGAGGGTTCCAAGTCATCTTTTATTTCCTGAAGCAAATTAAAATAGCATGGCTTGGCAAACAATATGTTCAGATAATGTGTTATTCTGGCATTCCAAATAAATTAATACATGTGGAAAAAATCCTCTGCCTTCTACCCTACACAGTATTTCTGGTAAAAGTGCAGCCATTTCAAGTGCAAAATAGTTTAAGGCATGCTTTTGTTGGCCGTTAAATAATGGCGCAAATGCCAGTAATTTGATGAGCGCAAACATTAGCAAAATGCATTGCGTGATCAATTTCAATAATCTCATAAATCTCATAAAATCCCATAAATTTTGCGTCTGAAAGGGAAACTCCTACAAATGCATATTCAATAGACCAATTCAGTGTTTGCAAACAGTGATGAATTTTTTTCTTTGTGGGCGAAGCTTATCTGGTTGCAGAAAATGACGGTTTTCGAGTAGCAGTAAATTTGAGTTTATAATTAAAAATTCTGATTTATTCTCACAATTCCGAGATTAAATCTCACAATTTTGATAAGAGAAAACAACTCATCATTCTCTCTTTTCCCCCTTGGCTCTGGCTTTTTTACCCTGAGAATTGACTCACTATTGTTAAATCGAGTTATGTAAAATGTTAATAGTAATAGGTTTAAATATTATGCATGCAGTAACTGTAGGGCTAATACAATACGTCCCCTACGAACAGCATATGTGAATATTATGTAGACATATTGTTTAAATCAAATGTATGCTTTTTTGAGCAGTTTTCATCCACAGTGTGTTTGTTTCAATGTCTGCGTTTAACTTTAAATGGCGTCTTTGATGACAGTATACTATAAAAATCATCTGCATTCCGATTCTGGCATCAAAAGACACAAAAATTGTTTGTTTGTTTTTTTTCTCTACCTTTTTCTTGCTGTATAAGAGGGAACGTCCATTCATAAATTTTATGGTCTCATTCGCATCCAGCTATTTTTAGCTGCACAAAACAGCTTGTTTTCCTGTTTGATATTGCAAATTGTTGTGTCTTACCATATTATTTTAATGTATTATCTTAATTATGAGCACACTGGTTTGTAGTGCAAACAGTTTTACCTTATGGCGGAAAATGAACCAGATGTCTCACCCATAGGCTTACTTCCACGTTAAAGAAAAAGGTGGATAATATATGAAATATAATAAACTGCATTTCTATAGTTGACATTTCAAACATTCATCCATCCATCCGATTTGAACCTTGTGATTTATGTAGTACACAAAGAGATACAGACCAACAAGCAGCAAACTCCCTGTAAGCCAAGTAAGTTCACTCAGCAGGTCGTCTCGTTAACGCCTCCAGGCATAAAGTATAGTGTCTACCTGAATGGAATGTTTGTCAAGATTATGTTTCATATGCCATATCAGAAATAAAATCAGACAACAGTAGTTGGCTACATTTTGCTTTTTCAGCACAAATAATGCTAAAACAACATTTCAGCGTGAGTTTCCAGCTAATCTATATACACATTCTCAAGTACTGTGGACTTACATTTTTTCAGCCACTGTATTGAGCGTTTTGATTTCCCCTATTTTTTTTCGAGTGGTCCGCCTCTTCCTCCTTAAATTGTCTGTGCTAGCAGAGGCTATAAAGCAAGGCATAAAACACAAAAGGAAGTGTTATCTGTTCTCCAACTTTATCATTTTTTACAGTTGTTAATGAGGAAGATTTAATGCTTTGCACTGCGTTTGTATCTGTGCAGCCTGAGGTTACAGATGTGATTGTTATCCGGTGTGCTATAAGCTAACGGCTACTGAATAGCGGCGCCTCGTCATGCCCTTGTCACTGCATTTGTTAATAAGCCACAGGACTATTAGTTTTACCTGAGTCAGGTAATCATTACTAAACCAATTTAATTTCCGTGCTGGGGAAATTATTGGCAAGGAGAGAACAGGGCAGGCAGAGATGAATCTGAATTCCACTTATGTAATGAAATGTGTGTGGAGTATTGATCCCAAAGGTTGTTTTCCAGGTGTCTTGCACTAGTGTCTGCTCTGCATTAAAGTAATGGCTTTATAATTTGGCATTTGTCTCCCTCCGTCTTCACTAGATGGATGCATTGTCAAATAATATAATATGATACACATGCAAATGCACTTTTCGTTTACATTTGTGAGGTGTCTATAATTCTGTACGGACAGAACAGATTTGTAATTGCTTGAAGCAGTGGGTCTCAACCTTTTTGACTCGAAAGTCTCCACTGTCCAACACAATTTTCAAAGACTCCCTCATTTTTATTTTAATTAAAATTTTTGACTTTTTTTTTTTAATTAAAGCTGCTTGTTTTAAATGTTTTTTTTAATTAAGATGGAGGGAGTGTTGATATATTAAAAGTAATTATCACTATTCATTTTGTGATTTCAGACGTGTCAAGAACTATTTGGTGGTGGTGGTGGGGGTATATATATATATATATATATATATATATATATATATATATTTTTTTTTAAAGCCACTTGTTTTCAAACTGTGTTATTAACAGTTACAGTTAAGGTCAAAAGTTTACATCCCCTCTTCAGAATTATTATAAATTGTTATTATTTAATCAAAATAAGAGAGATCATACAAAATGCATGTTATTTTTTATTTAGTACTGACCTAAATAAGATATTTCACATAAAAGGTGTTTACATATAGTCCACAAGAGAAAACTATAGTTGAATTTATTCAAAAGTTTACATACACTTGATTCTTAACACTGTGTTGTTACCTGATCCACAGTTGTTTTTAGTTGTTCATGAGTCCCTTGTTTGTCCTGAACAGTTAAACTGCCTGCTGTTCTTCAGAAAAATCCTTCAGGTCCCACAAATTATTTGGTTTTCCAGCAGTTTTGTGTATTTGAACCCTTTCCAACAATGACTGTATGAGAGATCCAACTTTTCACACTGAGGACAACTGAGGGACTCATATGCAACTATTACAGAAGGTTCAAATGCTCGCTGATGCTCCAGAAGGAAACACGATGCGTTAACAGCTGGGGGTGAAAAATTTTTGCATTTGAACATCAGGGTAAATGTAACATATTTTGTCTTCTGGGAAACATGTAATCTTCTGTAGCCTCTGAAGGGCAGAACTAAATGAAAAAATATGATATTTAGGCAAAATAGGAAAAATGTTCACATCTCCATTCTGTTCAAAAGTTTTCACCCCCTGACTCTTCATGCATGTTTTTTCCTTCTGGAGCATCAGTGAGTGTTTGAACCTTCTGTAATAGTTGCATATGAGTTCCTCAGTTGTCCTTAGTGTGAAAAGATGGATCTTAAAATGATACAGTCATTGTTGGAACAGGTTCAAATGCTGGAAAACCAAAGACTTTGTGGGACCTGAAGGATTTTTCTAAAGAACAGCAGGCAGTTTAACTGTTCAGGACAAACAATGAACAACCATCACTGAAGAGTAAAAACAAAACAAAAAAAACAGCTGTGGATCATTCAGGTAACAAAACAGTATGAATCAAGGGGATCTAAACTTTTGAACCGGGTCATTTTTATAAATTCAGCTATTATTTTCTCTCGTGGACTATATGTAAAAATCTTTTATGTGAAATATCTCATTCAGGTCAGTACTAAATAAACCATAACATGCATTTTGTATGATCCCTCTTATTTTGGTAAAATAATTAACATTTTTAATGATTCTGATGTGCAAACTTTTGACTTCACCTGTATTTAGGGAGAAAATACATATTTTTATTTTATATAAGAATATTTTATAGGAATTAAGTTTTAGTCATTTTAGTTCAAATGAGTGCGTATTTTGTTATATTAATTACAGTTTATTAATTTAAATACTTTTTAGTCACATAGGGGGAGGATAGGTCACAAAAAAAATGACCTTGATGTCATTGCAAACCTATATGAGGTTCTGTCTTCTGCAGGCTCAAAAGAAGACAAAAGAAGAATGATGGACTCTCAATTAAACATTTTTAAAATAACATTCTTTTGTTTTCCGCAGAAGTCGTACAGGTTTGGAATGAGATGAGGGTGAATAAAGTGATGACTTTATCTTTGAATAATGAATTTTAATTTTTGGGTGAACTATCCCTTTAGGCAGAAAAGGAAGGGATGGAGAGGATTCTCTAAGAATAAATTTCGTGAACTCTGTGTGCACTGTTAGAGTTTATTTGCACACACTGTTTGTGTTGTTTTACTGCATGGTTCACTAAAGGAATTGTGCAAAATGGCCCCAAAATCTCATCTAAACAGCTTTTAAAAAGTAATCTTGCAAGGATTCGTCTGTTTGTGCATTTATACATTATTACTTGATTCTGAAGTGTGGAACTCAGTTATGCTGATTATCATCTTTCTGGTGTTTAAATAAAAATATACTGTAATTCTTCTTCTTTTTTTTTTTTTTTTTTTACCAGCCAGTTCAGTTGTAACCCAAGCAATTTCAATAATTGACTAGGCTTAAAGAAACAGAAATGAAAGAAGGCAGAAGATGTTCTAGTTTTTTTTTTTTTTTTTTTTTTTTTTATGTTGCCTTGCTCAAAGAAAGAGCAGCATCTTGACGATGCATCCGTGTAAGATGAAAGCCTAATTATTCACAAAAGGAGGAGGAAAAGAACAAGTTTAATTGGGCTGAGAATGAATCTATGCAGGGAGAATGCTACTATTGTGATAGATGGCATGTGTATCTCCTTAGACACTGCAGAGGGAATTATAATGTTGGGGGTGTGGATGGTGGGTGCCAGCTACCGTGACTCACAGTTGCTTGGTCAGAAAAAAAGAGAGAAAATGACAGAGGGAGAAACCAAAAGAGAGAGATACAATCAGCCAGTTAATCATTAAGGTTGCGCCCAGCAGGAAGTTTTAACTGAACCACACTTAAATCTTCCTCACTGTTCACTACACTATAGACAGCTACATAATTATTGAGTCCATTAGCTATGTTACTGTCCAAGCTGTGAATTCAACTTACTCAAAATACTATTGCAAAAACAATTTGAGAACAAAGCGGCTTTTTCAACTCATGTTTTGAAAAGAACAAAATAATCACTTCCAGAGAAATTGGCACAAAAAGAAATGGAAATGGAAGCCACAGTGACGCTTTTATTAAACGTAATAAATTATTAGTGGTATAGAGCATGGCCATAAAAATGACTAACTTCATGTTTGCTAGAGATTACCATTGATGTAATAGTATCAGACTGTTTTTTATCAGCCTGTGCTTCATACAAAAATCTCACTGGATTATTATAATTAATGGCAAAATGTTTAGAAATGTAAACTGATATTTCCTACTGACACACTACAGCAAAAGATAGAAATAACTTACTTTAAACCATTTTTTAGCTGGTGAAAATACTAGTGGCCTAAGACTTTTGTACCGTACTGTATGTATATATATATATATATATATATATATATAGAGTCAAACCAAAATTTATTCAGACACCTTCAACGTTTTTCACATTATCATAGTTTATTCGCTATAGTTTAGAAAATGGTAATAAATTATGATACAAACTCATAGTTAAACTGTGTCAGAACAAATTCATCTTGATAATGTCAGATAACTTCGATAGAAAGGTATGTAATGGATTACAATCAACCAAAAATTCAGACTATTGGTATGACAATATTTATACAACTATCAATGCTTGTTGACTATCAGTTTTGTTCAGTCTGCAGTGTACAAAGGTCACATTAGCAATTAAAGAAAAAAACACTTAAGGAAAACATGGTCAGGTCGAAGTGTATGAGTAGTTTTTGGTCCAAACTTTTTATCAGTTTTTCTGGTAGTACACTGTATGAAGAATTTTTGGGTGTAGTATGTCACAGTTTACTTTATTTTGCTATCCTCACTTACATAAATGAAATATAATGTCCTGCACACAAGTAAAAAATATATAAAAAATTCTAATGAATATTTTTTTTTTATAAAAAAAAAAAATGTTTTTTGAGTCTGCATTTATTTGTACAAAATATAATAAAAACAGAAATATTGTGAAATGTGTGTCACACACACACACACACACACACATATATATATATATATATACATATATATATATTTTTTTTTTCTTTGGAGGCTGCATTTTTTTGTTCAAAATACAGTACAAACAGAAATATTGTGAAGTATTATTACAATTTAAATTTAATTAAATCAAATTATTACAATGTAGTTGATTTGTAGTCTTTTACCACAAAAGTTTACATTATTTTTACCGTTTTTGAAAGAAGTCTCTTATGTGCACAAAGAGTGTATTTAATTGATTTAAAGCACAATTATATTTTAAAATGAACAGTAATATAGTAAAATCTTATTGCTTTTTAAAAAAACTGTTTTCTATTATAATATATTATAAAATGTAATGTATTCCTGTCATCTGTAAATCTGTTGTGTTGATTAATATTTTTGTGGAAACGGTAATATTTTTTTCAGGATTATTTGATAAATAGAAAGTTCAAAAGAACACCATTTATTTTAAATAATAAATACATTAATAATGTTACAAAAAAGGTCATTTTTGTACATCTTGGTGTCTACATACAGTATTTGTAATGTAATATTCCGATATAACAATTCTTGGTTGAAAACCGGGCGTATTGGGTACCAACAGTATTACCAGTTTGATTCTTCAGCTTTTGGTCTGTGGTAACTAGAATGTGTCAGCTTTGGTGAAAAATGATTTATGAATGCTATCCTGATGAAAAAATGAATTGAACTAATAGCGAGACCAAAATCGTCGCCATCAGTTTACGGTGGGTAATAAAAAATTCAAAGAGGGTTTAATGCTACAGCACCAAACTAATACAAATCAAAATGGTTCTTACATTATTTAGAAGGAAGAGATCTACTCTACCTTAAGTCTGCAGATATTACCTCCAGCCTTTAAAAGCTAAAAGCGCGCAGCCCTGACAACCGCACAGTGAGCCATTACAGCTCAGAGGAAAGTGCCACTGCCATGAGAGTGTAATTTGGACTCAATTAAATCAACTCCCCGCTGTTAAGGTCCTCAGTATCGCTCTATCACAAGGCTCCAGAAGGCCCCTGTCCTCACATCTCGAAGCAGATATGGACATAATTATTTCCTTAATTGCAAACTTCACTTTTGCCTCAGACTGAACAGCCATCTTGAGAATTTTTAAGCGACAGCGTTGTTAGTTTTCCAGACCTGGAGGATGATGGGGATAATGGATTGTATGAAAGCGGAAGAGAAAGCCTTCCCTCAGACTGACACGTATAAGTACACACATGCACAGAGCCATCACGCATCCACAGGTAGCTGCTGTATTGGCAGCTCGTCTTGTATTTTCAAGATGAGAATCTATATCGCACGTGTCCTGCTGTCACAGGATGTGAGAGGCACATCTGGAGCTCTACGCGTGCACGTTTCAGATGAGGGGAATTCAATACGGCATTGTTATAATTCCCCACTCAATTAAATGAAAGTGCCTGTGGAATCCTCATATGTACACTTCATTTATCAAAATAACACAGACATGGAGTAGAAGTCTGATATGTGTATTTATACAGTCGGAAAACAAATACCCAGGTTATGCTAGCTCTCTCTCTGCTTTGTTTCCCTAGTCTGCTGTATTATCCCAAGCCTTTATTAAGTATTGATCAAGCTCTGTTTAAAGAAGGATTACATGATCAGAGAGACGGCAGTGGAATGAGCCTGACTTGTTCTTTAATTAAACATATCAGGAGTAATTGAATGACACACTGTAGATGGGTCCTTCTGTCACTCTTTCGCCATTGACGGTTAGGGTATCTCATTGCACTGAGCGGGTCTGTTGTTTAATTGAACGTGTAAAGACCGCTGTAGTCATCAGTATGGAGTCGCTTAATTCAGTAGTAGTTGGTTTGTACAGTGATTGTACAGTGACACCCTAAGATCTTGAGTTAAAGCCAAGGCAGTCGGTGTGACATCAGCTGTCAACTGTATTTTTTTCTATTTCTATTTATGTTTAGTTTGTGTTGATTAGGGATGTCACAATACTCAATATAATATCGAACCGTTCGTTGCAACATCCACGGTTCAATACGTGCTTGTGAATTGCGGTTTTTCGGTTTTGCATTTAAATAATTTCCTTGTTTTATTTCTCTCGAAATTTGCTGTGTGTGCCCGTGATTTCACGTGCTGAGATGAGGAAACGCCTCCCTGTTTATATTTGAAAAAGCAACACTTGCAGAGCATCTTCCCTTCTAATGAAATGCAATAAAAACCCTTTCTAAACTTGTTGTCCAACAAAAGAGAACATTATAACTTATTTTTACTTTACGGCATCAGTCGAGTGTTTGAAATAACCTCCTTTTGTGTGTGGATTTTCTGTACGAGGGCGCCCTCTGGAGTCCAGTATGAATAAAACCCATTCTATTTTGCGTAAAAAGCAGAAAAATAATACTTCTCTCAAAAGAAATATTAAAGGAGAAGTCCACTTCCAAAACATAGATTCACATATAATGTACTCACCCCCTTGTCACCCAAGATGTTCATGTCTTTCTTTCTTTAGTCGTAAAGAAATTATTTTTTGAGGAAAACATCTCAGCATTTTTCTCCATATAATGGACTTATATGGTGCCCTGATTTTGAACTTCCAAACTGCAGTTTATATGCAGCTTCAAACAATCCCAAATGCGGTTGTAAACGATCCCAGCCGAGAAAGAAGGGTCTTATCTAGCGTAACGAGCGGTTATTTTAATAAAAATAATAAAATTGATATACTTTTTAATGCCAAGCGCTTGTCTTGTCTTACTCTGCCTGGACTGTTTTTTTTTTTCCGGTTCATGACAGGGTATGTTTTTGCATGTTCACTTTGCAAAGACTGGGTCGGTACTTCTGCAGTGATGTAGGATGATTTTGAAATGATTTTTGAAGTTGAGGGAGAAAATACAATTAGAGTTTTTCGACATACCCTAACTGTCTTGAGTCAGAATACACAGAGTTCAGGAAGAATAAGACTAGACGAGCATTTAAGATTAAAAAGTATTTAAATTGTATTTTTTTAAATGAAAATAACAGATTGTTTCGCTAGATAAGACCCTTCTTCCTCAGCTGGGATTGTTTACAACCGCATTTGGGATCGTTTGAACCCGCATTTAAACTGCATTTTGGAAGTTCAAAATCGGGGCACCATATCAGTCCATTATATGGAGAAAAATGCAGAAATGTTTTCCTCAAAAAACATAATTTATTTACGACTGAATAAAGAAAGACATGAACATCTTAAACATTAATTTTTCATACATATATGTGATATTTGATGAGAAAAAATGTATAGTACAAAAATAAAATGACACAAATATTAGCCTACAAAATATAACATAAGTGTGTAAATCACTTGTTTTTCTAAAGAAACATTGTCCAATAGCGACACCAGCTCCCAAGTTACAGTGGGAGTTCGCATTTCTCTCGCCTTTCCTGAGCCTAATGAGTTTTAACAGACCCCCTAAATTATGCGGTGAGTTTGATGGGGGGTAATTGAGAATGAATGGGTGAAAGTCATGTGGAAGGAGGCAATGCCTCCATCCCGATACGATTGGATATGACTGATTATGTTCAGCTGTGATTGGTTCATATGGTAAATCCAGCCTCTTGTGCATTTGCGAATCAGTCTGAATGAACAATAGTGGTGTTAATCAGAAGACTAATTTTAAAAGTACACTCTAAAAAATGCTGGGTTAAAAACAACCCAACTTGGGTTATTTGGCAACCCAGTGCCAGGAATATTGGACAGAAAACATGCTGGGTTATTTAAGCCCAGCTGGTCCGGATTAAATGTTTTTACCCAACATGCTGAGTCGTTTTATTTAAGTCAACTATTGTTTAAAAAATATATTGCTATCTTAAAATGGGCTGAAATTTAAAAACCACACCCACTTTGTTTCACTCATAGCTGAAAGATGCCGTGACTCCAAAACCTGCCCATAAACAAAAAGTGCTGAGATTAGAGAACACATTTCAACATCAAATTAAATTAAATTCAGTATTATAACAAATAAACATTTTTTGTTTATGTTATGCAAGGCAAATGGCGTTTCCATTATGTGAAACAACCGCAGCTGACGCAGCTGACTGACATCTCGTCCTTGTATGTTGTGTTGCGTATCACAATAAATCAGAAGTGCACCAAAGTGGCCACGCTGAGAACCACTCTCTGTTGTAGAGGACATTCTGAAAAACGCCAGGTTATTTTTTAACCCAAATGCTAGGATCAGCCTGTTGGGTCATTTTACTGGGTTGGTTTTGTAATATCAGTAATTAAAATAATGCTGGGTTATTAGCACAATTTTAGTGAAAAGTGATTACAGAGAATGACTGAATACACTTAAATTAAATATATATATATATATATATATATTTCTAAAAAGCTTGTTAAACAAGTTTAAATGTATATAATATTATAAACTATTCTGTAATTACCAAATAAATTCAATTTGTCTTGTATTTTTGTCCATGAGTGTTGTTTCTTTATAATAAATGTTCTTCTTTTGATTATTGCTGTTATCCCTATAATTCTGCAGCTCATTTTAAGCCAGCAATATAATAATTTTCAAACAATAGTTGACTTAAATAAAACAACCCAGCATGTTGGGTAAAAACATTTAATAACCCAAATGTGTTCTGTCCAATGTTTACCCACTGCTGGGTTGCCAATAGCCCAAGCTGGGTTGTTTTTAACCCAGCATTTTTTAGAGTGCAAGTGAACAACTCACACACTTAGATGTAACCACTTTGTTACATCAAAATAAGACTTAAAATGACATGAAAACATAATCTGTGGGCGTTATAGTGAGTATATGATTAACAAATAAATTATTGTTTAAATTGTTACTGCTTGAGTTATTCTTTTGAAATGTAAAATGCTTGAAAACACTAACTGATAAATTTCACACTTGGCTTTTATAAATAAAACTATAAAATAGATTTTTCCTCTTCTTTTTCCTGATAGTGTAAGTAATGTTTACTTAAACACGAAAATTCGACTGGGACATGAATTTACATTTGATTAACAAAAAAAAAAAACTGAGGACTTTGCCTCCTCATTTCTGTACATCACCACATACCACTGATATATATATATATATATATATCAAAAGCATAAATCCAACCCTCAAACTTTTCAAAAGTACGTATCTCTGTATTACATATCTTTTTTTTCTCATAAAAAATGTACTTTTAAAAAATGTACTTTCATGTAAGATGCAGTCATATCTGATTTATTTTAAATGAGGGTTGTCAGTGTTGTCCTTGGAAAATTCATCAGTCACAGAATGATTTTGAGGTGATTTTAGCATTATTATAGTGTTTAGGGAACAAATAATTAGATATTCATTTTACATATCATATAGACTCTCTGCAGCTGAACTCTTTTCATCTCTGTCTCTCTCTGTCTCTCTTTCTCTACATAGAGATGCACATATATTATCAATGGCTGCTCTCTTCTTGGCTCTCCATTAGACAGTCATTGAGTAGTCACACTGCAAGACCACAACCAAAAATTCTCTGAAATTAATCTCTCACGGCCAAAAAACCTTTAGCGTACAGCCGGCATATGCGAGGTGCACGTGTGTGAAAATATGATTTCCCTTTAGTGTTTTCGGCAGAGAGATAGATTATTCACTCACACTTACTCTCTAAATCTTTTCTGTCTGGTTTGCGTCTCAGTTTCTCTTGCTCTTTCACACACTTGATCTCTTATTCATTCACTCATTCACTCACTCACTCACTCACTCACTTACCCGCTCATTCGTTCAGTTACTCGTCTACGCACACATGCACACACTGGGCAAAGGAGGCTGGATATAATCAATCATTTTGGAGAAAATCACAGCACGCAATCTCCTCTGCTCAAACCTGCATAAATGTGGTATTAGGGACACGGGTGTCACTGGCTTGATGAATCACCAGAGGACTAACGATTATGGAGATCACTATTGACTGGTCATTCATCTCCATGGCTTTCAGATTCATGCTTGTAGATCGTGGCATGCTCTGCTTTTATTCCTGCAAGCTATTCTTACAAGTGTCCTGGTTGGAGGGTGTTAGGTGGTTGCACATTAAAACGTTTTGACATAGGTGTCTTTTCTGTACAGTATAATTGATAATAGCAGTCATAAATTCAGTAGGTTTAGGAATCAATGGCTGTGCTCCTCTTTGCTCTCCATTAGACAGTCATTGAGTAGCCACACTGCAAGATTACAACCAAAAAATTCTTAAATTAATCTCAGCCAAAAAACCTTTGCAAAGCATACATATACTTTAAATTTCCCCTAAGTTGGACATTTAATAGACTTGCTGCTTCATCTAGTTAGAATATACCATTTCACAGTGAACAAAATAAGCCTTAACAGTAAGTAGCTCATCAGCGGCCAAGTTTTTGAAAACACTGTCAGCTCAGATGAAGCAATTCCTCTTGTTAACCACACTATATTTGGAAGGTTACTCTGTGCCATGGTGAGTCTTTGGAAGTCATCTAGAGACATCAGACTTAATTAGGAAACACTGATTCTGTGAAATGCCATTTCAAGGTCACTGTAAAATGCATCAGCATTTTCAAACATGTACATTTTTCACTGATGTGTTACTGTATATTACTATATTATTGTATATTACTATATTATTATATTATTATATTTTACCCCTTCAAATGTTTTTGCTTTTTCAATCTTTAAATAGACCACTGTTCTGCTTATCAAACAAAGGCTTTGGTCACAGTTTTTATAGTTGTGAAGCGGATGTTCAAATACTACCAAAGGTAGTGGCAGAACTGGGGACGAACATACTGTATACACAACCAGTCAAAAGTTTTATAACAGTAAGATGTTTTTTTTAATTAAGTCTCTTCTGTTTACCAAGTCTGCATTTATTTGATTCAAAGTACAGCAAAAAAAAATTCTGTAAAATTTTGAAATAATTTTACTATTTAAAATAACCATTTTCTATTTGAATTTATTTTAAAATGTAATTTATTCCTGTGATTTCAAAGCTGAATTTTTAGCGTCTCCAGTCACAGCATCCTTTCTAATATTTTTTTTCCAGGTTTCTTTGATGAATAAAAAGTTCAGAAGAACAGCATTTATCTGAAATAGAAATCTTTTGTAACATTTATAAATGTCTTTTTCATAACTTTTGATCAATTTAAAGCAAGTTAAAAATCTGTCTCCAAGCTTTTGAATGGTTCATTTTTACAACAGTTTTTTTTTTTTTTTTTCCAGATAAATAAGACCCTTCTTCCTTGACTGTGATTGTTTACAACCGCATTTGGGATTGTTTGAAGCCACATTTAAAATACATTTTGGAAGTTATTTTGGAAGAACTCAGGGCACCATAACATTCCACTACATGGAAAAAATTCTGAAATGTTTTCTTTAAAAAAACATAATTTCTTTACGACTGAAGAAAGAAAGACATGAACATCTTGAATGACAAGGGGCGAGTACATTATCTGTCCATTTTTGTTCTGGAAGTGGACTTCCAGAATCAGAATATTGTTGTGCATGAAAACGTACTGAATGAGAGCGCAGTAATGGCTGCTGAAAATTCAGCTTTGCCACGGGAATAAATTACATTTAAAAATGTCTTGAAATCTATAACATTTTCAGAATATTGCTCTTTTTACTGCATGATGAAATAAACAGCTTTGTTGAGCATGAAACAAATCATGAATAAACAACAGAAATTATAGCTGTAAAATTTAGATCTGATCTAATGCGACCTGATTAGATTTAAAATACAACCAGAATTACATGCAGCAACCACAGCACCAGCGAATACAAAAGCAACTGTAAAATCAGCTCTTCTCTTTTAGCAGTTAAATTTGGTATATTCCTCCTCTGAGAGTAACCTGAACAGAGTGCAGCTCCTCATTTTCCCTCATGGACCGTAACTCTTTGCCCCTTACAATTGCTTCGCTATTTACCGCCTCAGATACTGTTGTACATGGAAATAGCAGGTGACATACATAGTAAGATTCATTGTCAAGTTCAGTTACGTTGACTGGTGACCATCCATTCACACAGATCCAGGCAGGATGTTGATAACACTACCATTCAGAACCGAATGTGATGTTTATGCAATTTGGTGTTTAAAATAGTATAAGTAAATACTTATTAAGTAAACTTTATAACCTTTGTTATGACAGAAAAAGGGAGATTATTATATATCCTTACCGATTTCCCAGTCTAAACATTCATGTTATTCTCAGCTATGTCAAAGAACAGCTACTGTATGTCTAGAGGATAACTTTTATATTGCAATCAATGGAAATTGTTTTTTTATTTAAATACTGTATGTGCATGTACCACCCTCAGATTCCATGTCCAAATCGTTTGTTTTCAAACAGACAGATGTGCCCTCATCTAATATGAGAAATTACACTGTTACTCATCCCCACTAGAGGGTACAAATGAGTCCAGCAGTGGTAAAGTGATGGATTAGCCTGAAAGAGAGACATTTAGTACTGTCCTAGAAATTGTGTTTTTGAGGATCTGGGCAGACCTTATTCACAGCAATGTTTGCACAAGGTCTGTAAACAGCAAGCGCTGTTTACAATGCTTGTTATGAAGTTTAATATGAAATGTTGTTGCTTTGACATTCATGTTTGTCTGAAGCAGTTACTGCAACACATTTACTGTTATTCAGTCAATGCCAGATATTGTGTTATACAATGCACATTGCAATCAAATTATAGGAATGTAGCATTTTTCATGAAAAAAAAAAAAAAAAGTTTCACTGACATGGTGAAAAAAAAATGACATACTTACATACACTTGAGTATAAACTGATACAATTTTGGGCCAGCTCGGCTCCTCTGCAGATGGAAGCGTTTCACTTTTCTGTTGCTGTCCTTCAGTTGCAGACTACTGATCAAGCTGGCTTTCATGCAGATAATAGCACTTCCTGTTGGGAGAGAGTTTGATGTTTGGCATGAAGACTTGGATATAAAGCTCTGGTGAGTGGAACAGCTTGCCTTGGGAGATAACTCCATCTCAGCATGAGGTCTTGAGGGCTGGGACGCAGGAGGAGGGTGAGGAGAGTACTACCGCTCCCCCTGCTGAGTCCAAAACCTCTGGACTCGAACTCTGGATTCTGTTCTCGCTGGACTCCATGACATGCAAAGGGCGAGTGAAGATAAAAGAGTAATTCAGAGAAAGAATGAGGAGATAAAAGTGGAGTTTGTAATGGAAAAGAAAGGAGCTGAAAACAATATGAGGACAGAGGAGACAGAAGAATGAGTCGGAGAAAAAGACGGCTAGACGGGCGTGGGGGAGGAGAAATGGGGGCGACTGAAGGGAAAACAAGAGATATAGGAAGAGAGCGAAAAACAGAGGAGGGCAAAGGGAACGACAGACGCCTCAAGCTCTCTTTCGAGTGGGATTAAGTAGCTGGGGCTTTTGTAATTAATGATCTTCATTCTTCACACACAGCTTCTGTGAGAGCTGTCATTTCACAGCCGTCAAAGTGCGATTCATATGCCATGTGCTTTTCACATCAGCGCTTTGATGAAAGCCAAAAGGCCCTCTAATGTCCTCTAAGCAGGGACAACTACATGAAAAATGCCACTGCAGGCCAATCTTTGGGGAGACGATGCCACATAGAAACCTCACCATCTGTACTGCTAATTAACTGATTAACTAAAGCGAAATTAGCTTTTACTTTAAGGGAATTCGGTCAATTGCCGTCAGGCAAGTGCAAATTCATGATGATGGTTTTAGCTACGACCAAATCGCATATCACAATATGCACCTAACATGCATTATCACAATGCCGTCTCAAAACAGTGGGATATTAGCAGATTTTTAATGTATATTAGATGTTAATGGGAAGTTCTTTAACCCTCATGCTCAGTTTGGGTTCTGACAGACGCCCAAGGCCATTTTGCTATAGCTTGAAAAATATACTCAACATTTAAGTATCAGACCGTGTTATATTTTCCCGTAAGAACTGGTAATAAAGATACTTTCAACTAGACAACATGACTCAATTGGCCTCCATCAATTCTTATTTCTGAGGTTTCAGAGAACCATATAAAATATGGATGCGGTGAGTTTTCACACAACATTCTTTGACTGTGTACGCACTGTAAAGAGGCATTTAAGTTACTGTAGTTGTTTATTTTCATTTTTTCCCCACAGTGTTTTTGTTGCAACAAGGTTGCTGAAATAGATTGCGTGAGTATATTAATTTGACACGTGATAAGGCAGAGAAACTAAAAAATAAAATGGAAAATAATACAAACTTGAACCAATAAATCTCAAAAAAATATGAGGGTAAATAAAACAAATACGTTACGTAATTTTCATGATACCAGTAGACTGTAAGTTTCCATCCATTTATGAAGATTCATTATTTACGATAAGGTTCTTGTTATTTATGAAAAACGCACTTAATAAACAAATAAAATTGAAAAAAGAAACCAAGTCTTGTTCAGTTCTTGTCACATTCAGCTATGCCCCGAGTCCTCGTGCTGTTAATGACACTGCCTCACTAGTATCGCGCGGATCCCGCGCAAACGACCCGTCCTCTCATCAGCACCGCAGCGCGCGCACACACACAGGGAGAACAGAGGAGTGGTACAGTCCTTGGCTCCATCACATGTGTTTCTGACACAGCTAGAACTAACGCTTCTGGACTTTGTGCTCCTGGGTTCGGCGGGTCCAGGTCGTTGTCTCGTAATTTAGACAGTGTGTGTGGCTGGTTGTTTGCGGAGGAATTTCCCCCGCTCCAGAGCACTCAGTGTGTGAGAGACGCGGGAAGGCGTGACTGCGGGAAATTTATCGCCCTAACCGTTATTTTACCTCACCTCGCAGCTGCTGCTTTTAATAAGTTTGGATACCTACTGTAAAGTTTTTGTTCATCTCGTTCCACTACAATGGGGATCTAAGCCGAATTTTACGAGGTAAGAAATGATATGAGAAACATTAGAGTCAGGTTACTTTTGGTTTAATGTTGTCTTGACTTAGTAATTGCAGTTGGTTAACGTCTGCCAGTATTATACAGCGATGCCTCTGTTTTTAAATAGCTAAATAAACATACAGCCTTTCAAGTAGGCTAGAGAGTATTTTATTGACCCGTTTGCAGCTGTAATTTGCAAGTTGGAATACTCATACATCCTCATACACTTTAATGGCATTGAATTCCGCCTAGCTGTACGGGAAATAGCCAGACACAAATTTACAGCATTTTGCAACCTTGGGATTAGCATTATGAGGAAAAACGTGAATAGGATAGTTTAGGAATGGACCGAGGACCTGTCGTACGTCCCACTGCTTCTTTTTGTACTTGACATGCCATGAAAATGTTTTCAAATGTAATCGAGCACAAACAGGTACTTAACCATTTATCTTCAGTGCACAAAAATCGTGGTGCGGATTATGGGGGTGTCTTTGTCCCCCAAAGGAAGTCAAAAGAAAGGTTGGGGGTGTTAGAAGAAGATAGGCTATTTCTTGTCCATACAAAAGTAGGTCTCATAGTTTTTAGTAGCCTAATGATTAAAAAGTTAGACATGTGATAAGTTAGTCAGAGCACGTATTTTGCCAACTGACTAGCGAACAAAAAATCGCAAGCGATATTGCGGTTAGTTTCCGGCGGTATAGGTTAATAAATCACGTCAGGTTATGTATGTATATTTTTAAATATACATCACAAATACATCACAAAGCGTGTGATATTGTGTTTAAGAATGTTTATTTTTCTCTCTCTTTTTTTTCCTGATTGGCGCCATTTAGCATAGGTAGCTAAACGTCAAGTTACGAACTCCATTACAACACCGTTTCCAAAATTTAGATAAATTTACATTTATATAAAATATTTAAATAGCCTATGTGTGTGATCCTGGACCACAAAACCAAGGAGTAGGGGTATATTTGTGGCAGTAGCCGACAATACATTGTAGGGGTCAAAATAATAAATTTTTCTTTTATGCCAAAAATCATTAGGATATAAAGTGAAGATCATATTCCATGAAGATATTTTGTACATTTCCTACCGTAAAAATATCAAACCTTAATTATTGATTAGCAATATGCATTGCTAGAACTTCATTTGGACAACTTTAAAGACGATTTTCTCATTATCTGAATTTTTTTGCACCGTCAGATTTCAGATTTTCAAATAGTTGTATCTCGGCCAAATATTGTTCTATCCTATCAAACCATACATCAATGTAAAGCTTATTTATTTAAAAAAAATAGACCCTTATGGCTGGTTTTGTGGTCCAGGGTGACATAATTCCATTAAATAACCATCCATTTAAAAAGTCATTGTAGGTATAATTAGCTCATTAAACAAAAAGATTATTAAAAAAATTCGGATGACCAGAAATGTTAGACTACAGCCATTTAAATATTTACTTGTTACTTCTACATTAGGTTATCCTATTTATTTAATCGTCCTTTCAATCACGTACCAGCGTGAAGAGCCTAAAGAATCATCGATGAAACATGATAACGAGATCTCGATTTCAATTACAAGACACAAGCATTACAACCATCATTTTAATGTCCCCTTTGTGAATGAGACGTGGATAATCAAGAAGTTATCTTCAAATCCAGATTGCACTGGTCTAGTTAATCTGATCCTTGGTTTTTAGGCTTCTTAAAGGAGCCAGTCCATACGAGTGACTGAACCGTTCATTTGCAAGTTCGATTAAACGCGGTCGCAGTTACATTATTGTCTCAGATTACTTATACATGGAGATGAGCATATCACTAATTGGGCTCATTTGTCATCAAGGGCACTGGTGGCACAAAGCGATTTACAAGACAATACATCATCAGATCAGTTCAACAAGGCTTATATTAATGGACACTCATTATAGACTCAGATACAGATTATTGAAGAGTTATCAAGTAAGGTATGACTATAAGATTTTTCATTAGCATTGATTCATTCAAACTGATTCCGTTTCAGTTCTTTTGTAACACCGACTTCTTAATCCATCTGATTAAATTACACATACCCATGTTTTATCCCAAAAGGCTTTTGCACTGAAAACTAGACCTCATTGTGATACAACATGGCGGAACGAAAGAAGCACAACATCAGTGACCGAAAACTCAAGTAGAGGCCTGCCATTTTGATTTGTACTCTTATGATCTCGATTACGATACAGAAACCATGTGTAGTTGAAAATTAGACAATACCGCTTTGAAATCCAGCAAATTTTCAGCCAGTTCATGTTACGATTTTACAGTTTGAAAACAGAGATCACATTGTGAACATAGACCCTTGATTGCAGAGAAAACACATGGCCGCATCATCTCCTGATTAGGGAGCACACACGTTGCCTGGTTGGGGGCTGAAAAAGGGCAGAGAGTGAGGGGAAAAAACAAAGCGAAAAAACAAAATGAAAGGTCACCAATGTCAGTTGCTTGTTTAGAAGACATTGTCACTCTCATGTATCACATATTCAGTCAGGAAGAGAGTGTTATAGCCTTTTGCCTTACATCAAATGACTCAAATAACACCCAGGGCAACTAAAAAGAAGAAAGTAGAAGTCAAGCTTCAGTGAAAGGTTTCATTCAAGCTCTGCTCCATGCTTCATAAATCATGTGGCCCTCTTGTTTAGTGTTTTTACTGCGTAGTGAAAAACTCAAAGTTAGTGCTTTAATATGCCGCACCGTCAAGTACGTTTTATGACATCCTGAAATAAAAACTCAAATGTTTGCAGAACTTAATCATAATGACAGGCCTCTTAGATATTGTTACGATAGTCAGATTTGAATTTTTCTAATCTTAACATCTGTAAATGTCAATTTGTATGTTCTGCTTGTTTGAAAAAAATGCTCTGAAGAACTAGTCAATTCTACAGTGACATTTTTGTCAGTTTATTGAGTAGGAAAAGCCCTGGTCACTTCAATATTTGTTTATTTGCTTGAGCACACCTCATGAAGGCGCTTTTTTAGTCCAGCACGGAGAGAGATAGAGTGAATAAGACTGTGTGTATGTGTGTGTGTGTCTGTGAAAGTAGTTCAGCCATCAGTGCCTATTTCAACAGTGCTAAGCAAACAGGCGCAGGTTAATGTACCCTGACAAACACACACTGCCAGCACGCCAGCCTTTGCGTATCACATTTACACTATATTTATTTTGCATAATCACAGTGGACAGACCTGATCTCTGTCGGCTTAACATTGTCCAGGTTATCACAGTCTGTAAAGGATTAATCAGACTTATCGTCTACACAAAAAACGTCCCCATATGCCATATTTCTAAAATGTGGAGGATCTGAAAATTGTCTTTGGCTGAAATCCATTTGTAGCATTTGCATAAGATTTATCCCTTTTTAGCCATTACATGCTTCGCCTAACAAGCACACAAACAAATGCTTTAACAAACAAGTAAGCGTACATACCAAAAGGCAGGCACAAATACATCTTGCTCAATATTTGCGACAAAGTTGAACACCTTGGAGAATTAAAAGCTAATCAATTTAAAGTCACTGTTGGAAAATCAGGGATGTTGTACTGCTTGCCGGCGGTTGCAGTTACAGGATCCTACGGCCAAATTGACATCTGATTTCCCTTGTGAACTCCAGCACGTCAACAAGACTTTGCACATATTGATTAGTCTTTAAACTGGTGTCATTTAAAATTGGCTTGCCACTAAAGCTGGAGTGGAGGACAAATCAGGATTGCCAAAATGCAGCGACGCAAAAACATGCAAAGTAAGTCTCAAAGGACTGGACTGTCTCAGCAAGAGCAAGTGTTTTTGATGGACATATGGGCAGAATACCGGAATTAATTGTTCTGTGCAACGTTGCAAGGAAGTCAGTATGTAGTGTTTTAAACTGTACGTGCTTGGTTTGTTGTTAAAGGAGTAGTTAACTTCCAGAATAAAAATGTACAGATAATTTACTCACCCCGTTGTCATCCAAGATGTTCATGTCTTTCTTTCTTCAGTAGTAAAGAAATGTAGTTTTTTGAGGAAAACTTTTCAGGATTTTCTCCATATACCGGACTTCAGTGGTGCCCCTGATTTTGAAAGTCCAAAATGCAGTTTAAATGCAGCTTCAAATGGCTCTAAATGATTCCAGCCAAGGAAGAAAGGTCTTATCTAGTGAAACGATTGGTTATTTTCTAAAAAAATTGACAATTTATATACTTTTTGACCTCAGATGCACGTCTTGTATGCCTGAACTCTGCTTTTTCTGGTTCATGACAGTTAGGGTATATCGAAAAACTCCCATCTCAATTTCTACTCCAACTTCAAAATCATCCTACATTGCTGTTTTACCTTTTTTTGTAAAGGGTGTTTGATCTTCTTTGCATGGTTGCTTTGTAAACACTGGGTCGGTACTTCTGCAACACTGTAGGACAATTTTAAAGTTGGATGAGAACATAAGATGGGAATTTTTCAACATACCCTAACTGTCATGAACCGAAAACAGAGTTCAGGCAGAGCTAGACAAGATGAGTGTTTGAGGTTAAAAAGTATATCAATTGTAATTTTTTTTAGAAAAAGACGTTTTGCCAGATAAGACCCTTCTTCCTCAGCTGGGATCGTTTAGCATCCTTTTAAACTCTGTTTTTGATGTTCAAAATTGGGGGCACCATTGAAGTCCATTATATGGAGAAAAATCCCGAAATGTTTTCCTCAGAAAACCTCAAGAAAAAAAAAATGTCTTTACGACTGAAGAAAGAAAAAACATGCATATCTTGGATGACAAGTGGGTGAGTACATTATTTGTACATTTTTGTTCTGGAAGTGGACTTCTCCTTTAAGGACATGCTTGGAACTAAATCTATGTAATTTGTAATCTTTTTGCTAGTGTTGTTGTGTATGAAATCTCCTTTTATTAGCTAAAAACCAGGCGCATTTCATTGTGAGACAAGCTGAAATAAATGTCAGTCAAGGTCTCTTGTGCATTGTACCTCTGTGTGCTTATTAGTACTGAATAGTGATGGATTGCTACCTGCAGCATCTGTCTTTACATGACACTTTACATGATTTCACAAGAGCCAGTGGTGTGATATATTGCTATTGCAGTTGTATCTTGAAACTTTCTGTCTCTTTGTAGCATCTAGACAGTGTCTGTGCATTTCTGGTCATGCCTTTTGTTTCACCCTAGGGGATAAGAACATTGTGGATTGTGCTTGTGTGTGTGTGTGTGTGTGTGTGTTTGCCAGCGAACTGCTACAAGTCAGAGACATTCTCTGTGTGCTATAGATGTCCTAAAGTCCATGACAGACTTGGCTGCCTGCAGTACACTTTTCCAACCTCCATAACAGACTTGTTTCTTTTCCTATCAGTCTTAAATTCTCTCTCGTTCTCTTTTTCTTGCTTTTCCCCTCATCTTCACCCGCCCTCCCACACCCCCCGCACCACTCTCCAATTTGCTGTGGAGCTCTCTTGCCTGCCTCCTGCTGTGTTGGAGGCAGCCTATGATTTGCCACAGGCAGGAAGTGCGCTGACCAGGCAATGAAACTCGCCAGTATTCTTCTTCCAAACTGCCTCTGGAACCAAGGGATTTACATTAATGTCCTGCAGAGATGACAGTCAAAAGCTAATGTTATATATGAGAACAAAAACTACAGAGAAAAATGGGAACGGGTTTAATGTGAGAAACGAGTTAGGAGATGCTGCAAATTGTATTTGGTAATGAAATTAAATTGATGATTTTTTTGGCAGGGAGTGGGTTCATTTGGATTACTATTTCTAGGGTGGTGTGATTAGGTTTGTTGCTTCAAAATACTTGAAAAACAGCTAAGAGGAAACGCTGATGTCACTTTATAATTTGAGGTGAAAACCATCTCAGGTGATTACCGATAAAAATGTTCCTTAAAAAAGTAATCAAGAAAATTCACCATGTTGAAATCAAAGCTATTTTCCCTTCAATCTTCATCTTGATATCAAGTCAAGGCAAAATGGTTTATTCATTTCCTTTCCTCTGCTGTCACCGCATTTGCTCAATACTGCTGAATGTTTTCACCTGAGCCTTCCCCTGTCAGTTCTCTCTTTTCATTTAACTTATCAAATTAATGAAAACTTGATAGGTCAACTTGAAGTTTATGTAACTACAAAATATTGCATTCTGTACAGTCTGTGCATTTAGATTTACAAGACACTGTGTTTATCTAAAAACCTCCATCACTTCTCGAGGGAAGTTTGTTGGCCGTAACGCTAGCAATCAAAATGTTTACATTCTTGATCTATTGATTGTATATGAATACATGCTGTGCATGTACAGGGCAGCTGTGGCCTAATGGTTAGGGAGTCGGACTTGTAACCGAAAGGTTGTGGGCTTGAGTCCTAGGTCTGGCAGGGATTGAAGGTGGGGGGAGTCAATAACCAGCAATACCACAATTGAGGTGAGTCCCTTGAGCAAGGCACCGAACCCTCAACTGCCCTCGGGTGCCGCAGCGATAGCAATATGGCTGCCCACTGCTCCGGGGGTGTGTTCACGGTGTGTGTGTGTTCACTGCTGTGTGTACAGAGCACAAATCCTGAGTATGGGTCACCATACTTGGCCTCACGTTCTTTCCCTTTCCTTTCCATATATATAGTTAAGGTCAAAAGTTTGCGTCCCCCTTTCAGAATTAAAAATGTTAATTATTTTGCCAAAATAAGAGGGATCATACAAAATGCATGTTATTGTTTATTTATTACTGACCTGAATAAGATGTTTCACATAAAAGATATAAAAAATGACCTGGTTCAAAAGTTTACATCCCCTTGATTCTTAATACTGTGTTGTTACGTGAATGATCCACAGCTGTTTTTCAGCATTTTTCTTATTTTGCCTAAATAATCATATTTTCCCATTTAGTACTGCCCTTCAGAGGCTACAGAAGATAGTTACATGTTTCCCAGAAGAAAAAGTTTTCACCCCAGGCTCTTAATGCATAATTTTTTCTTTCTGGAGCATCAGTGAGTATTTGAACCTTCTGTAATAGTTGCATATGAGTCCCTCAGCTGTACTCTACTCAGTGTGAAAAGATGAATCTCAAAATCATACAGTCATTGTTGGAAAGGGTTCAAATACACAAAAATGCTGGAAAACCAAAGAATTTGTGGGACCTTAAGGATTTTTCTGAAGAACAGCGGGCAGTTTAACTGTTCAGGACAAACAAGGGACTCAACAACTATCTCTAAAAAAAAAAAAAAAAAAAAAAAAAACCCGTTCAGGTAGGAACACAGTGTTAAGAATGAAGGGGATGTAAACTTTTGAACCAGGTCATTTTTATAAATTCAACTATTATTTTCTCTTGTGGACTATATGTAAACATCTTTTATGTGAAATACCTTATTCAGGTCAGTACTAAATAAACAATAACATGCATTTTGTATGATCCCTCTTATTTTGGTAAAATAATTAACATTTTTAATGATTCTGAAAGGAGGATGCAAACATTTGACCTCAGCTGTATACACATAAAACACCTAATATTCCAAAGCGAACCCAAGTTTATTAATTTTCTGCATGCTCGTAGTTTCAGTTTTGCTTTAAATAAATTATTTTAGGCTTGGGATTACTGTTTGTTTTAAACTTACATTGTTCATTCCAGTTCTGTTTTGAATAGCATAAAATTTTAAGGATTTGTTGTGGAGAGAGGGGAACTAAAATGCATGTTAATAAATGGTTTATTTTGTTTGCAAATATTTTAGATTATTTCTGAATGCAAAAAATTGTGGCTTATGCACTGATGTGATTTACCTTTTTTCTGTCAGCCATATAGTTTCGACTTAAATGCATACATATTGAATGCATGTATATATTCAGAAACATGCGCAAACAGTATTTTGGCCCTCCCATGATAAAACTCTTATGAGTCATACAGCTGCTGAAGCATGAGGAGTCATCTTCAGAACTGAGGGCGTAAAAAAAAAAAGCTTATGGCAGTGCTGTGTGAGACATTTCAGTGAAATGTTTTTTTAATAAGAACCTGTGATCTGTGTATTCTGATATTGAGTGTGCTATTATGACCTATATAACCTCGGCGCCCACCTCTTCAAATGCTGACATGAGGAGAATTGTAAAAGTTTGCTTGATCATTTTAAGGCCAATGCCGAAACCCGTTTTCATGCAGAAATTGCCCATTTAATTGCAAGTGCAGTAATTAGAACACTTCTTCAAAACAGCCATTGAGGACGTCGTCATCTCACAAGTGTAATTGTATGTATTATTGTGCAGTTTAAGAAAATTCTGAGTGTCTTATTGGTCTTAAAGCATCATTTAGTCATCTTTGAGGAAGCTGCACATCCCAGTAGATGTTTTTAGACAGAATATCAGACATTAATGCTTTAAATTAAATCTCACCGGCGAACCTCTTACTCCAAACGCATCCAAGAAAAGCACAGCCTTGAGGTCATGAATACTGAAAAAGAAGAACACAAGTGGATGTGTCTTCCTCCAGGCCTGTGCACATCTGTGTCTGCTGCGTCGCATCTCCACCGTGATGCGGGGGTAGTGAAAATGACGACCCCCAGACAATAGTGGCACTATCCCAGGGTGCAGCAGTGTAGTGTGGGAACAGGCACCGGCTAATGGAAGCGTGCCCTTGTTTCCCGTCTGTATTTTTTCTTCCCGTTGTCTCACAGCGAGCGGGTGGCTGGGCTGGGCTCAGGGAGAGCAGTGCAGCGCATGAATTATGCAAAGCTGTCAAAGCAAGCTATTGTCGGTGGTGGCGGCCACACTAAAGCTCAGAACGGGCTGAGTGGGGGGCGGCGGCGATGGAGGGGAGGGGTTCTGTATTTCTTCGGGCTATGTGCACTTAGTATCCTGGAGCGAACTTTAGTGGCTGGTCGTGGACTGTGGAGGCTGATTTGAAAGATTTGGGCAGGAGGATTAGGGAAAGGCTTCCAGACGGGAAAGTAAGGCAGGGGAATGATGGAGGAGGACGCTGCTGATGCAGACATAAAAATGATTTTGATTCAATTAAAGTGTCATGCATCCTAATGAGATGCTAACGCTGGAGAAACCGACTTATATCTTCACCTTTACTGTTTTGCGCAATGGTGGGCGTTAAATGAATTCTTAATCTTAATGTAGGGAGTTCTAAAATTTATGCTTGCGCAGTTCTACTATATAATCATAGGCATAAATAAACAATGCAGCTGCCATAGATGTTAACAACAGTACGGTGCCATCTGGGTACTCTGTCATAGAGAGAGATCTTAGAGACTACCACTGAGAATTTATTATGTACACTGTACTAAATAATGAGCAGGATTATTCAATGTCTGTATGGTGAAACCATGCCATTAATGACCACCAAAGCGTTTTCTAGAAATTGGAGAGCGAAGTAGCAACTTACTGTATCAGGTTATTTTATTTCGTGCATTTTGTTCGCAGATACCCTCTCCCAAGAGGCAACTCATTTGGAGTGATGTATGATTTGACCCATTCTTAAGTTGCATTAGGTAAATACATAAATCAGGGAAGTGAAGATTTAATTCTGGATCTTTGTCCTAGTCTCAGGTTTCTGTCGGACTTCGATACTAAGCTTGTGTAGGCCTGTAAGACACTTTGTTTTGTTGTAGTGAGTGCTACAAAAACAGAAAGTACAGCAAAGATTATTTGGTGAGATTATATGAGACTATCAGTGGTGTGCGATGGCATTCTGGAAAAAAACAAAAAAACACCTTGGTTCTTGGTTAAAAAAAAACATTACTTACACTATCAGAAAAAATATATATATTTTATATTTTAACTTTAACAATGTAATCAGTATTCTGTTTATTAAAGCCAAGATGATGAATCTCATTAAGTTAGTGATTTACATTTATTCCAAAATAATAACTCAAGTAACAATTTAAAAATATATTTTGATATTTTGTTTTGTGAACTTATGTTCAGCTATCCCTAACTATTTTTAGATTTTTCAGATCATCAGTCATCAAAGCTCTGTAAATATTGGTCACAGACACAGATTTCCTTAAAAAGCGGATTACTTGGTAAAAACTCCCACAGATAATGTTTTCATGCCATTTCAAGTCATTTTGATATAAAATGATTATATCTAAGTGTGTGAGTTGTTTACTTACTTTTTTAAATTAGCCTTTCATTAACGCCATTATATTGTTCATTCAGGCTGATTTTGCGAACGTGGAACACGCTCGAACACAAGATGCAGTGTTTATCACATTAACCAATCATAGCCAAACATAACCAGTCATATCCAGTCAGGCTATCCCTTTTCTCACACGATTTTTCCACCGTTTATTGACAATTACCTGCCACCAAACTTACTGCATGCTTTAGGGGCTCTGTTAAAACTCAATGGGCTAAGGGGAGGTGAGAGAGACTGTAACTTTACCTGCTGGTGTCGCTGTTAGACAATGTTTCTTTAAAGTTATTTATATACTTTTTAATATTTTGTAATATTGCCCTTGCTTCATTTTTTTTCTCATCCAATATTTTGAGGAGAGTAGACACTGCCTCCTTGGAGGAAACACCCCTGGAGACTATAAATATACATTGAGAGAGTCAGCTTTTTCCACTCGGTTTTGGTCCTATTTCTCCTCTCCAAAGTGGTTGAGTTTAATTTCTTTCACTTTCACATTTTTACTATCTGTAATAAAATAAGAAGAGACTATCACTCTGTTTCAAATAGATATGATAATATTTGCATAAAATAGTCTTCATTAATAAGCAGTGTGCCCAAAAATTTTACTTTACACGGAAAAGGAAAGGTTTTAAAAGGAAGTTTTCACAGCAATGCCACAGCACAAACATTTTGGGTTTCCCAAAGAACTTTTCAGTGAAAAAATACTTAAAATTATCATTTTTCTTAGTATGAAGAACATTTGAAAGACACAGGGTTAGTTCAACCAAAAATGAAAATGTCATTAATTATTAATTGTCGTTTCAAATCCGTAAGATCTTAATTTGTCTTCGAAACACAAATTAAGATTTTTTGATGAAATCCGATTTCTAACCCAGCATAGACAGCAATGCAACTGAAATATTCATAAGGCCCAAAAAGGTAGTAAGGACGTCAGTAAATTCCTTTTTGTGTCCAAGAAAACAAAATTAACGACTTTATTCAAAAATTTCTTCTCTTCCGTCAGTCTCCGCCACGCATTCACAAGAGTACCATAATGTATGCAAAGATGAACGAAGGTCTTACAGGTTTGGAACGACATGAGGGAGAGTAATTAAAGACAGAATTTTAATTTGGGGTGAACTATTCCTTTAAGAACTTCTTCCCACTATAAATAATGTTAAAGATTCTTCATGGAACCATCAATTCCAATAAAAATATATAAATAAAACCATATAAAAACATTGCAAGAGTCTCCTGTAGATGAAGCCTTTTTGAACCCTTTGGCCTTTTTGTCATTGTTTTCGAAATGTTTATGCTTACAGTGACACTGCATTGCAGCATGCTTCTAAACATACATACATCAGCCTCTTAGAAGTTAACTCAAAGTTACTTTTTACTAAGAATGATTGTGTGCAATGTTCCGGTTGAAAAGCTTGTTAGTTATCCTATCTGCTGGCACTCTGAGCTGGAGTTTTTACAGCCAGACCATCTCCCCCTTGGCCTTCTCTCACCAAGCTACCATCCCATGTCTCACTGGTTGAGCAGCTTTGAAGCAAATTTATATACTCCAGAGAAGTAACTGGATACTGTTAAAGTCTGTGGTTTCTTTAAAAAGCCTATATTTTATCTATTTCCAGCAATATGTTTCCATACCAAAATAGTCAAAACAGAAGAGTCAAAGTGCTGTGATGACTAACCTATTTGCCTGTAAGTTTGCTTATTAGCTAGCATACATCACTATTTCTTATATTTACTGATCAATTTTCATATTTCTAAGTCATTCATTAACCCTAGGCCACATCAGTTTGAACAGGAACAGAATAAGTTAATTAAACTGATGTTTAAAATATGAAAGTGGGTCTTCAAGATGTTTAGAGGAATGATAATGCATATGGGATGCATACCGTAGATAAGTTCTTTTATAAAGTTTTCTTATGAAAGTGTTTTTCAAGGATGCACATAAATTGCTTTTGCTGATAAATATGATGCAACAATAAAAAGCAAATAATGAGGCTGAACCGTAGTGCACCCATAAAAATGCTGTGGTATCAGATGATGAAAATACATGGGAAATGTACTGCTTGGGTGTAAAAAGGCTGATAAAGTTGGATCTGGGGTTAACGAAGTGAGGTGAAGATAGGAAGGCGGGCACACAACATCTGGATGGTAGTACTAGGCATGGAGGCTGACATTGCTATGATGATCATTATTTATGGAGTTTGGGGTCAGAGGTGGAATCCGATATCCGCAGCTAGTCCCAATGAAATGTAATTACCGAACAAAGAGACTTGCTGTAGATGTGCACTTTCAGCCATCAGACCCACGCTCTCACACCATCTGCAGAATACGCAATGTGCTTCAGGTAAGAAAGATGGGTCATGAAGGTTGCCACCAATTTATTTACCATGGGTGACTGCATTGGTTCAAAGTCATGGTGCCTTATCTGCCGGTGCTCTCGGTTATTGTGAATCCATTAGGTGTGGACAAACGTCAAATACAGCTTTCCAGAACAGGATAAACCCAGACAGATCATTTAAAGTAATTCAGATATTTTTTGATTGACAATGGAAAGTTTAAAAAACAACAACAAATTTCAGGTTGCAAAGTGATTCCATAATAATTACAACTACTTTATTATTAGTATTTAGTGCATGTCAACGGGGTGTTAGGTCAAACATTAAAGGGGTCATAGCATGGATTTTTTGTCATTTTAATATGTTCCTTGAGGTTTACTTATAATGTTTTTTTTTGTTTTGTTTTTTTGCACAAAAAAAAAAAAACTAATAAATATGTGGAAAAATTATTATTTTCAACTCTCATTCTGACCCTCTGTCTAAAACGATCTGTTTTTAAGGGCGGGTCCTTTAAGGCTTGTCAGTAATCAGCCACTCTTATGATTGGCTAATGTCATTGCATAGAAAACAGTATAAACGCCCCCTCGCTATTGCATGTGAGTGTTTTGACAACATAATCAAATTAAAATGATTTAAATCATTTCCAGACAATGCATTATAAAATCATTTACTTACTGTTTGTGATGCAGCTGCAGTCAAATCTAGTTCCCCTTCATCTTTCAACAAATGTGTCTTTGTGTGTCTCTGCATGACACTGTTCTTCGTTTGCAAATACTCTGACATGATCCACTTTTTCCTTATGCTGTGGTTCTTCTGATATCTGTACAAAGAAGTGAACAAGCTGTTTAAACCAAATGTGTCAAACGAATGTTCTTTCACTCCATTTGATTTTATTTTTTATTTTTTGCACCATCAGATTCCAGATTTTTAAATAGATGTATTTTTTACCATACATCAATGGAAAGCTTACTTATTCAGCTTTCAGATGATGTTTTGCGGTTTAGATTTAGATTTTAGATTATGAAACTTGCATAATTGTATTAAGCATACATGTCAAAAGGTCAGGAAAAATTTGGTTTGCATTTTTTAAATCACTGTTGATAATGTCTTTCCTCAGTCTTGAGAAATTTCACTCTCTGACCTCAGACAAGTAATTAACTCCTACATTAGCCAGTGGCAGATGAAATGGGCTAAATACCATGGAAATAAGTTATATGAAATAAATACTAGTAGATTTTTGGTTGTTTTTACTAAGTGCGATTTGGGTCGTTCAAGATTTACATGTTGTTACTTATGGTTATTCCTTGTCAAATTGCAATTACTTTTAATCATATTTTACTGGACAGCACTCATTTTAATGTAAATAGGCAATGGCTTTATTCAGAGATATGCTTGACTGGTGTATTAAAGGGGTCATCAGATGCAAACATTAATGTGTGTTGGCAGTGTATGTACAAATCTACCCTATAATGACAAAAATCCATGCAGTGGTTTTTAATTAATTTGTAAAAATAATATCCCCTTTTTCAAATCAAGCCATTCTCAGATGCCTGTCGGTGTGGCGTCACACCCACGGAGGCCGCTCCCATGGTAGTTGATTGATATGAGCGTTTCACCTTAGATCAGCTGTAACAGTCTGCCTTTCATTGTTTCGATGCTGGAGCAGGGATGAAAGTTAGACAAAAATATTCCCGATTGAGTGATTGAGGTGTTGTGGTGCTGGATGTAATAATGAACATAGTGGTCGTCATTTACTCCAGACATCTGAGCCGCTGAAGATGCAGTGGATTAAGTTTGTTTGTGAAGGGAATGCGGCTCCCTATCTAACGTTACATATATCCGTCTATGTTCACACGAATCATTCGTGATCCAGCTTCACTTACAGCAGAAGTGAGTATAAGGGGTTTTTTTAGGAATCTTTGCGATTGCCTTTCATAATAACGTGCTAGTTAGCAAGTTTAGCAGCTAAATGCGGCTAAAGTAAACAGGCTCATCACTCCACAGAGAGAAGAGAGGGGCGGGGCGAGCAGAGCTCATTTGCATGTAAAGGAACAATCCCTCAGAATGGGATGATTTTTGCAGAGCTCATTTTGACAAGGTAAAAAGGGTGTTGTTTTACACAACCATTGAGAAATTTGAACCAAAGTATATTATAGACTTTTCATTAAGACCCTAAAGAATCATATCAACTTGTGGAAAACGGGCATCCGATGACCCCTTTGAAAAATATATCATCTGAATGTTTTTTAGAATTTTTTTTTTTTATTATTAATCTTAAATAAATAAATAAATAAATCCCTCAGTCCTGAGCTTTGAAAAAGGCATTAAAGAAACTGAAAAACTTGAAGTTGAAGTCTGTCTGTCCTCATTTTCTTAACCTTTATTAAGAGTGCAGATTTGAAATGACTAAAGTTCATTATTGTCCTTGTTGGTTTCATGAAGAATTTTTTAAATCCATTAAACTTTTATGCCCTTCATAGGGAATAAAAGGATCTTTGGAATAATAAAATGTTCTTCACTTTCAGGAAAAAAAGACTGATGTTTTATTTGATTTTCACTTGTCAGATAATTTATAGTTGTAGTCTGTTTTTTTCTTCTTCTTATATTTCTCTCTGTTTCGTTGGTCATCCGTAAAGCCCGAGGTCACGATCCACTTTCATTCTCACCTTTCTTCGGTTACGCCAGATGGTCAGGCGTCTGATTTAGTAAAGCCGTCGCCATTAGATCATCGTAAGTGAGGTATAGTCAAGTGACATCTTCTTGCCTGGTTGCCTCTTGCTACAGTATAGCTCCCATTGGCCTCTGTGCTCACTGCTGAGTCTTTGCTTTTCAATGGTCCCATGGGTCAGTGCCCACCTGAGCATGATATGACCGCCAGAACTCTACTGTGATTTATATCTCTGCTTCTCATTCCTTATAAACTTCTGTAAGTGGGTGATTTCTAGCCTATATTTGCCAGAACTCATGCCAACGTTTTTTTGGTGTCCTTGATTGAAAGGTTTAATATTTCTAACCAAGCTCTCGATGATTGAAGGAAATTTGGAAGCGCGGTTTAATTTTTAAAAATTGTTTCTGTGCATCTCACTAATCGGCTGCTGTTCTTTTTGTCTTGGAAATTAATCCGATGATAATCTCACAGGCTCTGAGACCAGTTTTAAGGACATTTAAGGCTAGACCAGTATGTCTGAGCCTCCCTTGCTCCTGGCTAATCTAAATTGATCCGAATACGGGGGCCGTGTTACCCGAGGATAACTCAGTGGGTGCTGTCCAATGCAATGAAGGATAGAGGGCTTCTGCTGGTGTGTTCAGTCGGCCCACTGCGCCTTTGCGCAACATCGCACTCACACGAGAGAATAAAATGACCAGTGCTATAAAGAGAGCTACATTTAATTTATTTGGCTGAGATACAGTCTAATAAACTATAGCTCACTCTCTCTTTCTGACAGGAACATTTTGATACTGGCGCATCATTTATTTTACCCCAATCGTATCCCATTACCGTGGCCGTATGCAGTAATGCTGACCTAGTCTCCTCTGTTTCCTCCTACAGTGTTTTATTATCCTCATTGTTTCTCTTGTCCTCTTTATACCGCTTTAAACTGACAGTGGGGTCTCTAGGCAAATGCATGCTGCGCGTCGACTGTTCCACTAGATAAGATAGACGACACTCCAGAAGAAGCCCTGGAATATCCTTAAACTCACACACCAGTGAAACTCAACTAATTCTCCAGAGCTTTGTTGAACGGTTTTGGCACAAACCTCCCAGGAAACCTACTAAAGGCTTACAAGTATGTGTGGATCTCTCATGACAAAGCCAGTGCAATGAAAGCGAGCATTTTTAGTATCACTTCGTTTGACTTTGCCTTTGTTGGAAAACACAGAGTTTTTCTTTCGATGGAGGTGAATTCTGTTTCAACATGCGTGAATTAAAGAAATAGTTCACCCAGTCATTACAATTTTGACATTTACCTGTATGACTTTCTTCTGTGGAACACAAAATTGTATTTTTTTTTAAGTTGCGTGTGTGTGTGTTTTAAATAATTAGTTTAAGTAGTATCATTATTATTATTATTATTGTTATTATGATTGTAATTATAATTATATTAGATATAATTTACAATTATATGTTTGGAGAAAAACCATAAAAAATTTAAAACGATACAATGTCAAATGTACAATTATATTATTATTATTATTAGTAGTAGTAGTAGTAGTAGTAGTAGTATTTATTATAATTATAATTATAATTATAATTATATTATATAATTATATATAATTTACAATTATATGTTTGGAGAAAAACCATAAAAAATGTAAAACATTTTTTATATTATTATTATGATTATTGTAATTATAATTATATTATACATATAATTATAATAATTATACAATAATTAATACAAGTACATATAATAATTTATACAAGTATACGATTGAATAAGACTGAAAGAAATAAATAATCAAAAATTTATGAAAATAAATTAGTGAAAAATTAAAACAAAGGAATAAATTCAAATTACATTAAAATGAATGATACAGTTTAATTAAGAAAATAAATAAATACTGTACCTTACTTTAAAATACTAAAACAATTGTTATAAAAAAAGTTAATGATAATAATAATAATAATAATAATAATAATTTTAAAAATAATAATAATATTATAATAATAATTAAAAATAATACAAATTTTATAGAAACTAAATATTTTCCAATTAAAATTTTAATATGAATCACAAGATGATGATCATATTTTGGGGTCATCTAAAATATTGAAAAACCCAAATATAATATAATATAATATAATATAATATAATATAATATAATATAATATAATATAATATAATATAAATATCTGATATAATATTGGACAAAAACATTTCTTTATATTTTGGGGTATATACAAGATGATGATCATATTTTGGGGTCATCTAAAATATTGAAAACCCCTGTAATGTAAGGTAATATAATATAATATAATATAATATACTTTTTGACATTTCTTGCACATTTCTTAAAGTTACATTTTTTTATACTGTGCTTAATGGATAAATATTGTAAATGTAAATGCAAAAAAGCATGTACTTAAAACCCCAGAAAGATTAATTATATGGTTTAACAGTGTTATCAGAAAAACTAGTCGCTGCGCCCCCTCTTACTTTATCTTAGTGACTAATTGTTCTTTGAAGGCTGTACAAGGAACATGATGAACTAAGCAGGAGCGACATCTCACTAGAGCTTTGTTTCAGCATCCTACTTGTCTTCTCTTCTTCTTTTGTTGCCTTCTTTACCTATTTCTTTTTTTCTCACTAAGCAATGTTTCTTTGTCTCTAAGCAGGTGGGAGTGGAACTTAGAGTGGAGAAAGAGGCGTAGAGACCGACCGACAGCTGAAGAGAAGCAAACTAGAACAGACAGCAGCAAGAGAGAAGCGCAAAAGAGGAGGAACACAGCATGAATGTAGCATGGAGGTGAAGGAGCGTCGGCCTTACTGCTCTCTCTCTCGGAGCAGGAGAGAACGAGGGAGAGACTGGGAGAGGGAAGGAGACAGAGAGGAGGGGGGGGGCTACAGGGAGGGTCCCGGCAACCGCCGTCACACCGGCTCATCCTCCGTCCTTACCCAGAAGTCCTATAGCTCCAGTGAGACGCTGAAGGCCTTTGATCAACACCCATCCACCCAGGGGCTTTATGGGCATCGCATGCCAGACATGGTGCCAAGGGACACTGAGGAATACAGAGCTCCAGGTAAGTGCTCTTTAACATTCACCATATGGACAGGAGACTCTGGAATCCTTCAGGCTTGCAAATGTGATGTTTTTTAAACCAACAAGGAAAAGAAAAACAGACGTTTGAAATGCTAAAAACAAAACATAAAAAATAAGAAATGCAGTATACAGCACTAGACTGAATAAACATGTACCTATAGACATATACAATACCATTCAAAACTTTTTGAACAGTAGTCTTTTTTTTTTTTTTTTTTTAAAGAAGTCTCTTCTGCTCACCAAGCCTGCAGTTGGTTGATTCAAAGAACAGCAAAAACTAAAATTCTGAAATATTTTTACTATTTAAAATAACTGTTTTCTATTTAAATATATTTTAAAATGTATTCCTGTGATTTCAAAGCTGATTTTTAGCATCATTACTCCAGTCACATGATCCTTCAGAAATCAATCTAATATTCTGGTTTGCTGCTCAAAAACATTTAATATTATTATTACGTTAAAAACATAATTTTTTTCAGGTTTTTTTGATGAATAGAAAGTTCAGAAGAACATCATTTATCTGAAATAGAAATCTTTTGTAACATTATAAATGTCTTAATCATGACTTTTGAGTAATTTAAAGCATCCATGCTAATAAATGTGTTAATTTCTATAATTTCTTTCCCAAAAAAGAAAAAAAAATATGGTAGTGTATTGAATGGTAGTGTATAATGCTACAAAAGAGTTTTATTTTAGATAAATTCTGATCTTTGCATCTTTCTGTTCATCAAAATGTACTCAACTGTTTTAAAATATTGATAATAATATTAAAAAAAAGTTTCTCGAGCAGCAAATCACCATATTAGAATGATTTTTGAAAGATCATGTGACAATAAAGACTGGAGCAATGATGCATGTAGATTTGATCACAGGAATAAATTACATTTTAAAATATATTCAAATAGAAATCAGTTATTTTAAACAGTAAAAAATATTTCACAATATTACTGCTGTATTTTGGATCAAATAAATGCAGGCTTGGTGAGCAGAAGAGAATTCTTTAAAAAACATTAAAAAATGTTAATGTTCAGAAACTTTTGACTGATAGTGTATATAGATATATAGATTTTATGATATATAAATATAATTTTGTCAAAATTTCAGCATGCACAATTTAGTACTGTAAAGCATTATTAAACAGCCGTTATTAAATAATAATAATTCTAATATTAAACAAATATTTTTATTCAAAATAAATTAAAACAACGTGATTTTTTAATGTAATTTTCTGATATTCAATCAAACACATACAATGATGTACAGACATTATTTCCACAATAAAACAAGAACTCTAATATCACTATGGTTGCAAGATTGTATGTATGCAAATGTATGCTTTCAATTCTGGATATATAGACATATATATATATATATATATATATATATATTTTTTTTTTTTTAAACAGCAACTACATGCAGTGTAACATGGGGAGCTATTTCTTTATAACTTTTAAAAGAACTACTTTGCAGACCATTTACTGTTCAATAAACACGTTTTTCCAAATCAATAAAAGTCTGATCGCATGGGTTATGAGCAGCAGTTTAACAGCTGTGTTGCACTGTGATCCAACACCTACTTTATATTTCTTCAGTACCTTGAATACCTTTTATACACGCGCAGACCAATCCACAGTAGCAGAGGTTCTTTTTTGCACTGAATATCTAGAAATGTAAGACCTTTAATGAAATTTTAATTAGTTTAATTTACTAAGTTACATATATTATTACAGTCTGTCACTGAGGCGGTCTAAATGAAAGTGCTGTTTTGTTAGACGGCTGTATTCAGGTTGGGCACCTTCAATTTGATATTTAATAAAGCCCAGCAGACACTCATTTGCAGATTATTCACAAACTATTCAAACTATTTTATAAATATTTGATGGTTTATCATGATGAGACACTTTTTAAGTGGAAGGGTAGGATACTGCTCATTCAAATTTAATTTCATTAGAAATACACTTAGTTGGTTAATTGTGCTTTATAGCGCGCTCCATAACCTTAGGCTGTTACACTTAGGGGGACGTCTTTAATTAGCAGCCGTGTTTGTGCCTGATCGGCACAAAAGCCGAAGGAGAAAAATCTCGCCTGTGTTCGTGATACAAATGTTCCGTCATTTTATTTTAATCACAGCCCGGCTAAATTGTGGCAGTTTGCCCTGCGTTGGCTTCCACGGGTTTGCAGTATTTCAAAATGTGTGTTTCAGATAATGCCCTCATGTGGTAATTAATGTCAGCACTTGTGTTGAGTTATTTTGTTTCATATCTATGAGTGTACTCATAATTTAAATTCCGGTGTATTCGTTTTCATGTGTCACCTACTCTGTGGGCTTTTAGTCATAAAGCACTCAGCATATGCTAGCAGGTACAAGAATGTGGTTTTAAAAGCAGAGCGGAAGAAGCGGAGGGCTGCTGAGTCTCAAGGTGAATTTCAATCTGAAGTGGAACAGTTTCTATTTTGTACTGTGTAGTAAATCCTCAGATTTGCTTGTGTTGGAAGTGGTAGAGCTTACCTATATTCAGATTCAGCCGAACAGATGTTTACCCACTGAAACAAAAAAGATGATCACTAAATTACAAAAAGGTAATTCAGTAAAAGATACACTGGTAACACTTTACAATAAGCTTCATTTACTTAACATTAACTAAGAATGAACAATACTTCTACGGCATTAATTAATCTGTTAATGTCAGCCTTTACTAATGCATTATTAAAATCACAAGTTGTGTTTGTTAACATTTGTTAATGCACTGTGAACTAACATGAACAAACAATAAACTGTATTTTTATTAACTAACATTAACAAAGATGAATAAATAGTGTAATAAATGTATTGCTCATTGTTCATGTTAACAAATTACACATTGTAAAGTGTTACAGGTTCAACAAATAACACTGTTAAGAATCAAATATAAATTAATTATAAAATAAGTTTATGTGCAAATAAAAAAAAAATGCAAATGTTTTCAATTTAACCCTTTAACTGCCACCATATTACAAACAAATTGACCTTCTGACCTTTGTCACAAAAGACTTTCTTCGTTGCCCTTTTTCCCTATCATGTTTTAGAAATCATAAGAAATTATATCAATTCAAAACTTAAAATCTCAAAATTCATCCTTTGAAAGGCATTTTAAAATCAGACATTGCATTACCACGGAAAATGTATATCAAAATCATATTACAAACTGTTTTCATTCATAAATTATAAAACTTTCTGGATAGTGCTTTTTTTATGTCTGTTTTAAAAAATGGGAGTGACGGTTAAAGGGTTAATTAACTTTAACAAAGATGAGTAAATAGTGTAATAAATGTATTGCTCATTGTTCATGTTAGTTAATACATTAATGTTAAAAAGTTACACATTGTAAAGTGTTACAGGTTCAACAAATAACACTGTTAAGAATCAAATATGATGTGTTTTTAATTTAACCCTTGTTTTTAATTTAACCCTTTAATTTTCACCATATTACAAATAAATTGACCTTCTGACCTTTGTCCCAAAAAGACTTTCTTTGCTGCCTTTTTCCCTATCATGTTTTAGAAATCATAAGAAATTATATATCAGTTCAAAACTTAAAATCTCAAAATTCTTCCTTTGAAAGGCATTTTAAAATCAGACATTGCATTGCCACGGAAATTGTACATCAAAGTCATATTACAAAATGTTTTCATTCATGAATGAATAGTGCATTTTTATGTCTGTTTTAAAAAATGGGAGTGAAAGTTAAAGGATTAACTAACATTAACAAAGATGAATAAATAGTGTAATAAATGTGTTGTTCATTGTTCATGTTAGTTAAAACATTTCTGTTAACAATTTACACATTGTAAAGTGTTACAGGTTCAACAAATAACACTGTTAAGAATCAAATATCAATGAATTATAAGTTTATGTGCAAATAAAAAAAATGCAAATGTTTTTAATTTAACCCTTTAACTTTCACCATATTACAAATAAATCCTAATCTAATCATGACAAACTATATATTGTTGAAAAGGTCTAAGACTCCTAAATAGATATTTTACCACTCTTTTGTGTAAAAATGATGTAGGAAAACTAATGGATTAATTTATGAAAAGAGTGCACCTTAAAAATCTACATCATAACATGAGTTCTGACCTTTGTCACAAAAATGCTTTCTTTGTTGCCTTTTTCCCTATCACGTTTTAGAAATCTTAAGAAATTATATATCAATTTAAAATCTCAAAATTCATCCTTTGAAAGGCATTTTAAAATCAGGCATTGCATTACCATGGAAAATGTACATCAAAATTATATTACAAAATGTTTTCATTTATGAACTATAAAAGTTCCTTATATCTGTTTTAAAAAATCTGAGTGACAGTTGAAAGGTTAACTAACATTAACAAAGATGAATAAATAGTGTAATGAATGTGTTGTTCATTGTTCATGTTAGTTAAAGCATTATTGTTAACAAATTACACATTGTAATATGTTACAAGTTCAACAAATAAAACTGTTAAGAAACAAATATCAATGGATTCTAAAATAAGGTTATGTGCAAATTAAAAAAAAAAATGCAAATGTTTTCAATTTAATTAACAAATAAGTAAACTGGCCTTTTTTCTATTAGGCTCCTTGTGCCATTTATTTTATTTTATTTGGTACTGTATAATTTAGTTTCTTCCTATTTTTTAATGAACTTAAAAATAGTTTAACAGAAATGTTAATAAAAACCTGAAAAGTATATTTTTGATATACCCCCCAGCTCCAACTAAACATTATTTTAAATTTCAATAAGCTAATCAATATTATATTCCAGTCTGCCAAAACTGTCTGAATAATACTGTTTATTAGTTTTGCTTGGTTTGTCATTTTGTATACTGAGTAAAAATGTATTGATAAGGTTAATTCTGTTTATGAAATGCTATTCTTTGAACAAAGAGTATTCACTGTTATCTAAATTCATTTTTTCTCTATGAAAAGGTGACAATAAAAAATGATCAAGCGAACACAAATAGCTTCGTTTAATAGTTTTCTCTTTTTAATTTTTCATAGGTCTTCTGTATTCAGAGTTTGTATTTTAATAAATAATTTTCTACACCAAATCAATCTTCGTATTGGTAGGGAGAACAAAAACAGATACACAACAACATCTTCAAAATAAATTAAAAATGATTTACAGTATATTCATTCCTTGGTTAGAAAGGATAGCCAAGACTGAAATGAACATGAACTTGGAAACATAAAACTAAAATTGTTTTAATGCTTTAAATATTTGAATATAAAAGTGTACATACCGCAAGAGTTTGAATGCAAGTTTAAATAATTAAATAGTTTGTGCGTGTGTTTTCAGCAAGTTCACAGTTATTTTGTTTACTACTTTTTATGCCTACGCTCTCTGTGTTAAGTATGCACTTTGAATCTTGCAGGCCAAAGTCTGTCACTGAGGCAGCTTGGGATATGCGGACCTGCTCCTCGCCGCGGTCTGAGCTTCTGCGCTGAGACCGGACTCAGTCATCATACGCAGCTCAGCGGAGCAGACCCTATCCAGAACGCAGGGGGTATTTCTCCCGACTGCGCCATGCTGTGGGTTAAGGCACACGGACGCGACTCGCAGCTGTCTAGCCGGTCCAACTCTGCTTTAACGCTCACAGACACAGAGCAGGACAACAAATCGGATCAGGAGAATGGTAAGTTGATTTTTAATTGTAACTTTATATTAATGTTGGTGACGTAAAACTGCAAAAATGGGAAAACACCCCTGAGCACGTCAAGGCAAAGTCACCTTGAGTCACTCAAGGGCAAGGATGTAATTGGTTAGCGCTAACAATCGGTAGCCAATGATTGGTTGAGGTGACAGTATTAATGGATCGACCGGTTACGTTTGCAGCCTAAGGGGTACGGTGGGAGTTATAGGCACTTTGGAGAAAATAACATAATTTCCTGAAGCATATGAGCAAACGGTGCAGAGAACGGCTAGACACTTCCTCTGGGCCTGTGCCGTATCGTAGATGGCTTTGTTAAAGTCACTCATATTCGTGTGCGGATCCACAGGGTGTTGCTGGGCCTGCGAACAAACGCTACGGTGGATGAAGAGAGGCCCACTGGTTTGAAGTGCAAATTGGTGTGCGTTGAAACCTTAATGCCTTACGGATTAGGGAGTGTGTTTGAAAAAGGAAATTGTCTTTATATGAAATACATGCATGTCAAAACATATGAATCTGTATTTTAATTAGATTTATTTTCTAAGAACACATAAATAGCTTTTTTACCTGCAGTGAGGATTGTGGGCTGTTTCGGACAAAGTTTATTTGCTGTTGTGCTGTTGTTTTGATGTATGAACTTGGTTTTGCTTTCAACAGAAAAAAAAAAAAAAACTCAGTTCACTACCGAGTTATTGCAGCAAAGTGAAGGATTTAAAATAGCTTATTTGCCATGCAGTAGATATTTTTGACAATATGGGAGTTTGTTGTAGAAAATGTTTTTTTTAAATAGAAAAGGGCAAACATAGGGGAGTGTAATCCTGCTCATTGTAGGCTAAACATTTCTAATGGAGAATCTGTAGTATCTCATGTTTAGCGTTCACTGCATTGATCAAAGGAAACCGCATCTGAAATGCATACGCTCAATTTACATGTCACATTAGATACTATTTACTGCTGCTGCCTCCTCGTTTGGTGTGACATAATGTTTAATATAATGCAAGAATTCACTCTTGAGTAGCTCTTGTCAGACTGTAGTTTAGAATATGTACATACGTCTCTTTAAGTTCATTAATATTTAATATTTAAGCAGTGGAATGCAAGTCTGAGTACACTGAAAATCTGGGATATAAAATTTCATTTAAAAGTGGAAATAATAGCTTTAGATTTTGAATTTTATTATAAATTAAACAATACTGACATTAAATTAATAAGACGTTTCTGATTTTGCATTTCTAGGTCAAAAAAGCAATTTTGTGACACTGGTCATGTAAACTCCTTTGTGTTTGATATATTTCTAGGGTTTCACAGTATGTAAAACGTCAAAATGTATATATTTATATATTTCTATGTCAAAAATTATGTATTTCTAGATTTTCAGAGTATGTAAGAGGTCAAAATTCATATATTTATATATTTCTGTCAATTTCTGTGTCGAAATGTATGGTTTTTTTCTAGGGTTTCACAGTATGTCAAGGTCAAAATTCATATATGTATATATTTCTGTCAAAATTAATGTATTTCTAGGGTTTCACAGAATGTAAAAGATCAAAATGTATATATTTTTATATTTGTATGTCAAAATTGCTGTATTTCTAGAGTTTCACAGTATGTAAAAGGTCAAAATTCATATATTTATTAATTTTTTGTCAAAATTGATGTATTTCTAGGGTTTCACAGTATGTAAAAGGTTAAAATTCATACATTTATACATATATATATATATATATATATATATATATATATGTATATATATATACATATATATATATATTGTCAAAATCAATGTATTTCTAGGGTTTCACAGAATGTAAAAGGTTAAAATGCATATATTTATATATTTCTATTTCAAAATTAATCTATTTCTGGGGTTTACAGTATATAAAAGGTCAAAATTCATATATGTATATATTTCTTTGTCAAAATTGATCTATTTCTAGGGTTTCACAGTATGTAAAAGGTTAAAATTCATATATTTATAAATTTCTATTTTAAAATTGATCTATTTGTAGGGTTTCACAGTATGTAAATTTTGACAGAAATACATAAATATATGAATTTTGAATTTTGTTCAAGGATGGATTACAAGGCTCCCAAATCTCCATATGCGACATGGTTAAATTTACATATCTAAACAGCCAAAATGCATTTTGTTTTCATTATTAGATCTGTAAATAATGTATTTATTTATTTATTTTTAGACAATTTGCGAAATTAGAGACTATAATGCTTTTTGAAGTATTTACAGAATATTATAAAATGATCAATATATTATAAATAAATAAGTAAATAGAGCATTTTTATTTAATGCTTTATGAAGATTTTTGCAAATTGTCTAGATATAAATAAATCATATGTTATATATATAAATTTGTAATAGAAAAAAAAAGATTTTTATTAGAAAAATTAGTTAGTCTTAGTCTTAAACTAATGGTACAGCAAATAATGCACACTGTTGAGAATCAAACATCAGTGAATTATAAAATAAATTTGTGTACAAATTAAAAAAGGCAAATGTTCTTCATTTAATAAGCCAGTATGCAGACTAGGCTTTTTTTATTAGGCTCTTTTGCCATTTTTTATTTTATTTAAGTATAATTTAGTTTCTTCCTATTTTTTAATGAACATAAATGAAAACATTAAAATAGTTTAACAAAAATATTAATGGAAAACTGAAAGTATATTTTTGATGCAGTTTTAAAATAAACACTCCCCAACTAAACATTATTTTAAAAAGTGCCAAGTCTCAAACTTTTGTAGCCCGCTGTGTGTAAAATGTGTTTCTTGTGTAGGCAACTTGTGTAAAAGGCTACAAAAAAGCCTTATTTTTTTAAAATACTGATTTTGTTTTTTGTTTTTTAAATGTCAGAAATTATATAAAATGTTTTATTCAGATACGCAGGTGAGCAGTAGTATTTGACCAGCATATTCGAAGCTATTTTTCTTCTTTTTCTTTGCTGTGGATTAGGTCTGGGACTTGGTCCGTTTGAGTCAAAATATAATGATGTAGCTGAGAGCGGGCTGTCTGCTTCACAGCACTCCATTAAGAGAATGAGGTCAAGTTTCTCTGCACAGTCGTTCAGCTTCTGTATCTCTCCCCATCTTTCCCGAAATCTCTCCAGTCTGCTATGCAAAATACGCTAAAGCTGCGTTATAGCACTGTGCTCCATGTATCCAGCCTCCTCCAGAGGGACTAGTCATTATTATATAAAGTTATAGACGACTTTGGAGAGCGACTATGACTATTTATTAGTCAGTCTGGTGTTAAAATGTAAAAAGGGCATTTTTCATCAATGATCAGCCTAAATTTTCTACAGTCTGTGTTTGATAAATTTGTAGGGTTTCACAGTATGTGGTCTTAGGGTAGAGCAACTCTTTAAAACTTTTAGTGGTTACATAATTCTACAAATATTTTAATATGAATTAAGTGATAAAAATGTCTTTGTAAATTTGATGCAAACAGATTTATTTGTCTATATTCCAGGGTCTAACTGTAGGCCGCTCTCTCTGAAGGATTCATGCAAATATGAGAAACTGTGTGATTTACTGTAACAATTAAGCTGCACTTTTAAAGGTGTGGGATGAGTTTCCACAGAGACCTCATTGAGGCTGACTGTAAATTGTTATAAGGCATATCTTTGGCAACCCATATAAAGCAAGGTCTGAATTTCACCGTATATTTTTACCAAATGTCCCATAGTTCTTTGTACAAATTATGCACTGTAACAGAGGTGAAAATGAGCAAATTCATCCACATAGATCTGTCATAAACCTGTCATACTGTAATTCCAGAATGACTGTGGATGAATCAGTACCACATTTTTTATTTTTCCTCTGTGTTTGACAGCATAAAACCAATCCCTCTCATTAAAATCAACAAAGGTGAGTGCACCTCCACAGTGCTGACTGCACAGCATGCTATTGCAACGGATTTATGTTGCATTGCATTGCACCGCTTGCTTGCGGTGTATACACAGTGTTGCACGGCACCTTTGAAAAGAAAGCAGCAGCAGTAAAAATGCTGTGGGGAATGCTCTCAGAGCCGCTCAGCTCCAGGGTGAAATCCACGACTTAAAACATCGTCTTTTTAGACACTTGTTACCCTTCCATCTCCATATCTCTTTAAAATAATATACAATGATATTTCTCTGCCTTTGTTTGCCATATACTAAGTAAACAGGCTATATGCAGATTCACATTTAATAGATTACTATCTATCTTCATTACTCATTTAGCAGCAATGACCCCTTTCGCAGATGTTTTCATCTGCTATGATTTTCAGTGCATTCTGTCAGCTTCTGACATTTTGATTGCCCTTTACTATCTGTGTAAGTAATTATTAAAAGTCAGTTTGTAATTGCAAGGTTGACCATATAAACGTAAGACAGCACATGATTGCATCACACTGAGAAAAAAAAAAATACAGAATAAAAATCATGGGAGTGTTTACAGAATATACACTGCCGTTCAAACGTTTGGGATCAGTAAGATTTCGAATGCTTTTTAAAGGAGTCTGCATTTATTTGTTAAAAAAAAACAGAAAAAAAAAAAAAAACAGTATTATTTCCATTTCTAATATTGGTTTCCTATTTTAATACACATTAAAATAGAATTTATTTCTGTGATGCAGTGCTGAATTTTCATAAGCCATCACTCTGGTCTTCAGTGTCACATGATCCTTCAGAAATCATTCAAATATGCTGATTATTATCAGTGCTGAAACTGTTGTGCTGCATAATCTATATATTTTTTTTTTGGAATCTGTGATACTTCAGGATTCTTTAATGAATAAAAAGAACAGCATTTATTTAAAAGAGAAATATTTTCTAACAACATAAGGCTTTACTACTCCTTGCTGAATAAAAGTATTAATTTCTTAAAAAAAAAAAGAAAAATATATATATATATTTTGAATAAACACTGTTCTTTTTTATCTTTTTAGTCCTCAAAATATCCTGAAAAAGTATCACATGTCCCAAAAAATATTAAGCAGCACAACTGTTTTTAAAATTGATTATAATTCAGCCATTTTCAATGATTTCTGAAGGATCATGTGACACTGAAGACTGGAGTAATGATGCTGAAAATTCAAGGAATAAATTTAATTTTATAGTATATTCAAATAGAAAACTGTTATTTTAAATTACAATATTATTTTACAAAATTACATTTTCTTCTGTATTTTTTTCAAAATAAATGCAGCTTTGATGAGCATAAGAAACTTCTTTAAAAACATTAAAAACCTTACTGATCCCAAACTTTTGAACAGCAGAATATTTATTCATATATTTTATAAATAAGTAAGTAAATAGAATATATTTATTTAATGCTTAAGATGATTTCTTGAAAATTGCCTATAAATAAATAAATTTATTATAAATGATTATATATTATAAATCATTTATTTATTTGCAGATATAATCATGAAATGCATTTTGGCTGTTTAGATATGTAAACTTCCCCATGTCACATATGGAAATTTGGGAGCCTTGTAATCCATGCGTGAACAAGCAATCATGGGTGAGACACGTGGACTGAGCAATCTCAAAACTCAAATACTAATGGGGCAAAAAGAATTTGGCTGCCTCACATTAGCAATGCATATAGCAGAGGAACAGTACTTTGGATTTAGATCTGTTTTTGCACATGTATGTGGCTTGTGCAAGTGAAATGTGCACATGCCCAATCGGATACCAATTGATCAAGACGCATGAAGTGACCAAATAAATCTCCTGTTCACACTGAATAAATCCATCCTCATACTAGGCATTTAAAGGGATAGCTCACCCAAAAATAAAAACCATCATCATTTACTTCCTTTTTTCCCCAAACCTGTATGACTTTTTGTCCTACAAAGAACAAAAAAGAAGATATTTTGAAAAAAGCTGAGATCTAAATCGCATTCAACAGAATAAAGAAAGCCATACAGGTTTGTAATGACTTGAGAGTGGGTGAACTATCCCTTTAAGTAGGAAATGCACCTCTCTTTTGACATAAATATAACCCCTGTAGTGGGTCATATATCAAAATCTGTTTTAGCTATAAACCATATTCATTGCTGGTATCATTTAAGATGATCCATTTTTAATGAAGCGCTTCAAGATATATCGCACAGTCTGAGATTCAGCGGCTCAGGGAACATCCAAACAAGGCTCCTTTCAAAATAGGCAATAAAACAATATTTCAGCAGCATTGCTGCTGTGAATATGTACAATTCTTTGCTTTTTCTAAGCATTAACTGGATGTTCATGTTCAAGTGTGTCTTTTTGATGTTCATTTGGATCTTGTACTTCATACAAACTTTTTATTTTCATCCATGAATTTGAAAATGAAAAAGCAAGAAGTTCTTGTTCTGAGTAAAACACTTTATTATCTTTATTATCAGACAAGGCCAGTCACTGAGTTGAAAGATTATATTCATGACTAAGTGAACATGCGTGCATATTTAAGGGAGCTATAATAGGAATTAATTAAGGTTGGAGACTTGCTTATTAAGTGAACCTTCGAGGAAGACCACCCACATACAAAAAAAAATGTCATCACAACAGTATGAGCCAGGTTTTGTTTTAAAGTTAGAAGAACTTTTTTTCCTTAAAGGAACTTTAGCTAATTTGTATTCCTGTAAGGGATATTCGAAGCCTCTACAGTCTGGCCAAGAAAGACATCGTGACAAAAGTCATCACTGTGAACAAAAGTTACAGAAGCTCTTCGTTTGGCCAGGAAATAGCCTGGAAACCCAGCTGCCCCCTGCTTTTGTCTGGCCTGGTCGCTATTATCAGAGGATAAATGACCCCTATCAGGATCTTCAGTGCTTGTGAAGGTTTCTCTCTGTCTTTTTTTTTCCTCTCTTCCCTGTGCGTGTGGGTGTTTGCACTGTGTTTTCACATGAGAAGAGTGTATATAGGCTCCGTGTGTGTATACGTTCTCACCCCCTAAGGCCAATGAGGGATGCGGTCTCAGTTCTTAAACATCATTATAAGATCAGAGAGAAATCTCTGATCTTATAATGATGTTCAAGAACTAAGAACCGCATTTCCCCGGCGTACTGTAATATCTGCTGCACATTTCCATTTAGCGCATTGATGGAGAATCTGTTGCTAATGCACATTATCTATATCAGCTATAGAGATTTGGACTGGTGGGAAATGCATATCATATCAACAGACTACCAAGAAAAACTTCTTCATACTCCCAGCGGGGCAGCCAGAAGCAGGTTTGGGTATGTGCGCCCACATAGGCTGTCCCTCACCCGTCGGCAGGATGCTTAACCAACCATCTGTCACGTCTGCGAGCATTTCCCCGCCTCTCTTTATGACATCAAGGTGTTTGCTCCATTGATCATTGCAGACACCAAGGCCAGCTTGTTTTCCATATGCATTTCCACTTTTCCACAACAATGCCCAGAATGTCCAGGAGTGTACAACCATCTGCGGCAGCTTAGAGATTGAATGAGTCTCTTTTGCAATGTAAAAAAATTGGAAACAAACTCAACCTGGCTAGCAAGCCATTCAAGTGCAGTTTTTGCAGGGTTTTTTTTTTTTTGTAGACAACTTCAAACAGAAAGGCTGATGAGGCCTGTGTTTGATGCATTCTCATTACTCTGGGTGGCAGGAGAGTTTGGTCTGATGGTCTAAGTACAGAGCGATACATGTGAAACGGGTCACACAGAGTGCTATTGCAGCTTTAGCTTCATAAGCAGCGCAAGGACTGATGGAGATAATTACTATGTGTCAAATTGTCTTTTTGTCTGTTCTGCTTTTTCTATTACGGTTCAGCAAGATGGCTTCGCCTTAAAGGTTAGAGTCTACAGCTATATATAATGCAATTGATCGGCTTATAGCAGGATTAGGTTTTGATGGCCTAAAAAAAACATGCAGCGCTTGTGCGATTCTTCAAAAGGTCTTTTCTGTATCCCACAGCACAGATGGAGGGTGTCTTTATCTGGGCTTTAGGGGTTTTGGAAAGTGTTGCTCTCAATTATAAATACAATATTGTTTTGGAATCAATTTGAGAAATTGACTTGGACCTTTTTTTGGTATTTCTAATTGTCCAACTGTGAGCCTAGATGGCTGTGTTTCATGATGAGGAGAGGAATCTTCAAACATCGCCATGAAACTGACGATTTTGTGTTTTTTGCCATTTTGTAACACTGATAAAAAGAGCTGGGGTAGTGGAAGGAAAACAAAAATGGCATTTATTATAAAACACAAGTAGCATTTTATTATGTTCCACAATTAAAAAAAAAAAAAAATGAAATTAGCATTGCATTTCAAGCACAAACAAAACATAATTTTCAAGTAAAAATAAATTTTGCATTACATTTAAGAATAAATATAGCTGCAAGCAGCGATTACCAGGGTTCAAGCACTTAAGGCATTTAGGCATATAAGGAAAAAGACATTTCCTATTATTTAGCAAGGCTGTACCCACCTAAATTAATAATTGAAAAAGCATATTTGGCAAATCCAGGTCATTTACCATAAAAATATGGTGTTTTTTTTAACATTTATGACTGTTATAGCGCCAGCTGTGGTCCGATCTCCTTAAAACTTGCATGCTCGTTTAGAATCACCTGTCACATGTGTTTAGCAGGTTTTTCCTTTAGGCTTTATAGGATTTTGGATAAATTTAGACAGGCCCCTTTTCTAAAGAACTCCGTTATAGCTTCCCAAATGGTAAATTTCATTTTTTTTTGATAATCATTGGCCTAGAGAGTCCAGAGAATTGTACTGCGGTGGTGTTTTCCAGATTGAGCGAAAAACCTAGGACTAGTTTTGGAAAAGTAGGTTTTTTACATCTTCCCGATCATTTAACAAACAATTGACAGCGGTGGTTCTAGAGGCAAAGTTGTCCGAAATTAGGAGTTCTGTCGTATGATACAAATCGTATGTTTGTGCGCAATGTACACTCATTTACGCTCTTGAAAAATGCGATATCGGCTGCCAGTGGCCGATTTCTTTCAAATTGATCTCAGAATTGTGCTCAAATTTTCTCTGCTAATGGCGGCCATGTTTTTGGAGATATAGAAATGAAATGTCCAAATGTCTTGGACACTTCAGTCCAAGACCGTGCGCACTGATTTTCATGTTGATAGGACAAATGGTTGCGCATAAGTTTTTTTGCTCTTATAGCGCCACCAAGTGGCCAAGGTCTGCGATTTTTTTCCCTGTGACCTCAGATAGACCTCTTACATAAGTGTTCTGAGTTTGGTGGAGATATCTCATTCCGTTCAGGAGTTATAAGCATTTTACTGAAAGTGGCTCTGCCCCTTTCGAAAGTTTTGACACTCCTTTGCGACGGTGAGTCGAAAGTTCAACTTTTTTTGATAATTATTGATATCCAGTCTCCAGAGATTCTTTCTGCACTGGTTTGGTTCCGATCGGGCAAAAAACCTAGGACTAGTTTGTAAAAGTAAGTTTTTAAAAAAAATGCGAAATACCCGAAAATTTCCCCAAGGATTTCAATGACATAAAACACTTGAGCCTGCAACTGACAGTTTAGGAGTTATGAGCGATTTTGTACGTTTGATCACTGTAGCACCCCCATCAGGCCGCTTGTAGGCAATGTCAGTACTACCATCCCTCCAAGTTTTAAGTTTCTACAACTTACAGTTTGGTCTGCACGATCAGTTTTACATGGAGATTGCTGATCAGTGACCATTCTAACAATTGTAATGTTTTTTCAGAGCTATGTGCTTGAACCCCTAAAAATGAAGTAAGCATACAAAAAGATTGCATGAAAAAATTGTATCCAGTTGTAAAATGCTGTACAGCAGTGGTCTCAAACTCAATTCCTGGAGGGCCACAGCTCCGCACAGTTTACCTCCAGCCAGCACCAACTCACACCTGCTTGGAAGTTTTTAGTAATCCTGAAAAACTTGATTAGCTGGATCAGGTGTGTTTGATTAGGGTTGGAGCAAAACTGTGCAGAGCTGTGGCCCTCCAGGAATTGAGTTTGAGACCTTTGCTGTACAGTATGCTTTAGCATTTGCAAATTAGATGGCATACTGTAGACTTAACATTGAATTCACCTCTCCCACAATTTGAAAGAGTCAGATATTTTAAAAAAACCCTTAAGATTATTATCAGGTATAAGGGGCAAGTGTTTCCTCATAACGTTACTAATCATACTTTTAAAATAATCGTAACTTATGCTGTACTGTAAGTCAGTTTTATGATGAAGCGGCACTTCTTTCTCCCCAAAATTAGCACACTCATTATTACAAGACCCGTCAGTCCTACAGGTGCTGAACTAAGGCCAAAAATGTCTTAATAGTTAGTCACCCCAGCATACAAATTTAGCAAAATACTACACGCTGAAATTGCAATCTATGTTGTTCAGACAATTAAAGTTATTATGTTATTAAAACAGTGAATAGGAAGAATGACTAGGGTAAGAAATGTTAAAGGTCAACAGAAATGACTGTTAAATATTAAATGTAGCTCAACAAAAGTGCACCTACGTTGTTTTATGGAGTTTCTACAGGTCTTACATGTCCTGCTTGTTTTGTTGGAAACTTAAAAAAATAAAAATGAAAACTGGCATCATTTACTTACCCTTGTGTTACTACATGTATGACTTTCTTTCTTGTGCAAATCACAAAAGAAGATACTCTAAAGAATGTTGAAAACCAGTCATTTTGTTTAGCATTGAAAATAAAATCCATCCTCTTTTATGTGTTAATATTTATTTATTTAAGGCTACATATGTATTTATATACTGTATTTGTGTAGGTGTGAAAACAGCTGCTGGATTTAATATTGCTTGTGAAATGTGATTTGTTAAAGGAATAGTTTGCCTCAAATATAAAATTACCATAATTTACTTTCCCCTCATTTCATTTCTTTCTCGTGTGGAACACAAAAGAAAATTTCAAGCTGTTTCTTTCTTTCTTTCTTTCTTTTTTTTTTTACATTTAAGCGAATTGTTCAGCTTTTATTCACAGCGTGTGAGTAAATGAAGACATGCATTTATTTTGTGGTTGAATTATCACCACTATTGTAGTTAGATATCATTAGTTCTCATTCCCAATTAAAGCAGGTCTACATACAAGTTCTATTTTGTTGTCTATAATGTTAATTCAGGTCTGTCATTACGTGACACAGACTGCAGAGGACCATTTTAAATCATTTTATACAATCCCAGTGTGTTTTTTATGTTTAGATGTAGTCTACCAGGGCTTTGTGATAACTAAAATGCATTATTGTTCTTTATTTAGTGCCTGTTGTCTTTGATAAACTGTAAAAGTAAGCAGAAATATCAATTTCACTTCATTGTTTTTACTTATGTACGCCTTGGATAACAATGCTTTTGGGAAACTTGTTGTTGAGAATGACATTAAGTATACTTTACGTTCTGCTACCGTTCTACTTGCTGTTTGGGGAAACCCAGCCAAGGTCGGTTAAAAAAAAAAATGTTCAGACGCTCAGTCAATCACATTTTCACTCAAGCACGTACTAATTGCTTGTATAATTCCTATTTGTCTAATAGAAGCTACATATTTTTCCCCCTTAAGAATTGCATGGGATTGCATGTGATTGCAGAGTGAGAACATCAGCTTTGTTCTTAGGGCAGATTAATATTTTGGTAGCCCACCACATCACTTTCTATCCAGCATGTCAATAATCGTCTCTCACTTCAACAAGTGCAAACATTCATCCGCACCAAACAAGTGGAGATTCAAGGTTTTGAATCTCCCATCACAGGCAAAGTTGTGAGAAAAGAATTCGGACTCATCTTATGGTGTTATACAAAATCTATCATTCCTTCTCTTTCTTGCGAATAAAAGCTTCTGCCCACTCTCACTCGGGAATGTGAAATCTGGCGCTCGCCACCTGAATACGTAACGTGCACAAACCAGGCTGCCAAGACCAATCAGCCAAACTCTCATTTACGGCGAGAGGAATTTGTTTATTCTTTTGTATAAACAGTTTAGCTATTAATAAGCTTCTGCATTATAGTAGGGCCACAGTTTATTTATTCATATTTGATTGCATGCTAATTATAATATTCATCTACTTTTCCATTCTTTTGAGACCTGGTCTCTTTTCTGGTTATTTATTTATTTATTTTTTAAACCGCCAACAACACAGCAGGTTTTAAATGTCCCCACCCACCCATGTTTCGGTCTTTTGGCTCCTTTTCGTCCTGTAAAATATTGATTTTTGACTCTGTGTGTAAGGTGAAAGTGTGGAGGTCAGGACCTCTACTGCCCACTTCATAGGACGCCGAGATAAATCGAGGAAGTTGGGGGTCACAGCTCGTTCACCCTCTCCATATCCTTTTATTGCACCCCTCACAGTGGAATTGGATATGGAGGTCAAGGGTCTTGTGTGGCACTCGTCACCCGTCTCAGGCCGTTGGATCTTTCATCCTGGATTAAAAAACAGAGACAATTTCAAGACTCGACAGTGAATCGACTTCAGAACAGTCCCTTAAATCACATTAAATGTTGAAGGCACCAGCATTACATTATTTTCACGTCATTCACAATGTAATTTGGGTTCGCTGCAGCAAGGCGACTCTCAGAAAAGGCTCTTTTCATCCATCATTTGGAATCCATAAATGTCCATTATCTCGAGATGACACTGTTGGATAACAAACTAATGATGGTGGTGTGATCTTCCTGCTCTAGCCGCAGCCTATTCTTGATCCTTGCCAGCGTGTGGCTCACAATGCCATCTGGATGTTGTTTGATTGCAGTGTGGCTTTCAAAGCCGCCTGATTGGATATGGCTACGCTTCTTGTTCAAGTAAGGTTCACTTTACGTTTAATTTTACCCAGAGCTGTTTCATTTACCCAAACTAATTATTTCTTCACTTATCCCTCAGTCTGTTAAAAGTAGTTGATGCTTTGAAGCAAATAAGGTTACAGCTGTGTAAAAAGGATATTAGAGCAGGTGCCTTTGGTTTCTTTCCAAATTTTGTCAGACTAATTCCGTGAAGATGGTCTTGCAACTTTGTTTAGAGACTTCAAGTAAATTCTTTCGTCTGTTAAACAATCAGGCAGCTGTACAGTTGTCTGGAAATTGGGAACAGTATCTGCCAGATCTTTGGCACTAATGATGGGCTCAGGCCCAACTTGGCAGTGCAAACACCAGAAAACCACAAATCACATTTTTTGAGGCTGTGTTGAGCAACATTCAGATTGACATGCTTTGTTTTGCTTGGTGGCATGCTCCATTCTGAAGCACGAATCTCTTCAGAATTCTGCCACCGTAATGTAACAGATGGTTTTGAACAAATGCAGCAAAATATCAACAGTCTGATGTATAACAAGGCCATGAATCAAAATCCATATTCATTTACATTTGCATCTGCATTTGTATTCTTAGCAGAAACTTTTAGACTAAGAAGAATTTAGAAGTCATTTTGTCAATGTCAATGTAGTTTTTCTCTTATCGGCTGAAAGGGATAGTTCACCAAAAAAATCACAACTTCGTTCGAAAATTGTATGACTTTTAAAATGTAAAATGTTTCAGTGTTGTTTTGTCTATACAGTGAAATTGCAATATTCCGCAGATTAGAAAAGAAAGCAAATTATATAACTTTGGACAGACATGAACGCTAAATACAGGTTACACTAGTACCACTGAAATGTTCACCAAAAGTCTCACCAAAGCTGTTTTTATAGGCACAGTATGTAATTTTCGCCACTAGAGGGCGCATGTTTAAAACAAACAAAGAAACAAAGGCATAGTTTGATGAGGCCATGTTTGTATGTGGAATCATGGGAAGTGTCGTCTTGAAGGGCTGAAAGCCTTGGAAGCAAAACAAGGCTGCTGAAGTGATTGCTAATGAGAGATGAGCACGATACACGGCTTGAAAGCAGTGGAGCTGTTATTATGCCATAGTTGACCGTTTCTGCTTCTTCCGGTCATGTGTATGTGGTGTAAAGCAGCTCTGTTTTATCACACTAGACACATTTGAGTGTGTTGATACATGAATTCTGTTATAATGCTACCTGTCTGATAAAATGCATAACATGTTAAAGCATCTTTGGTGTTTCCATGTGAAAATTGAGGGTTTATGATGTCATTGGCAGGCAATGCAATAACAAGGGATGGGACACTAGTTAAATTGCTTACTGCATTCTTGGAAATATTTGGGATAATCTAAGTACACAAGTCAGCAAAATACAGTGTTGGGCAAGCTACTTGAAAAATGTAGTGAGCTAAGCTAACAGTTACTCTTTATTAAATAAATCTTCACTACACTAAAGCTACAGCCCTGAGAAATGTAGCAAGCTAAGCTACAGCAACAGGGCAAAAGTAATTTACTACATCTAAGCTATTTTTTAAAAATATCATTTTTCTATTGAACCAACATCATACCAAGTCACTGCTCTCTCAGTGATGAATAAAACTGTCAGTCAAGCAGATAGACAGGCATAATAGTTCAGTTTAGTTGTTTGTTCAACAGCTTTTCCAAACCAATTTTTTTTATTAACTTATATTGTGACATAGGCAGAAAAACATTTTTGCTGTCGGCCAGAAACCTCCTATTGGTAGTTGGTATTGTGGCTTTATTGTATATAAATACATTTATATAAATGGTAACACTTCACAATAAGGCTCTTATTATCTCATTAGTTAACCTTAGTTAACATGAATTAAGAATAAGCAATACTTTTGCAGCATTTAATAATGTTAATTTCAACACTTACATATGCATTATCAAAATCATAAGTTGTGTTTGTTAACATCATAATGCACATATAATGCACATATAACATTATATGCTCATGTTAGTTAATACATTAACATTAATGAAATCTTATTGTAAAGTGTTAGATGTATAGGCCTACAGACTTAGACTACATTTATTTGCATCATTGTGTCATTATATTATTAACATTTCACCGAAATCAATTTCAAATACGAAGCTTTTGACCAGCAAGTGTTTTTTTCCATCACATCAAAAGGCAGCTGCTACGGGCATCGCATTTACATTTTCACGAACTTGCAGGTTAAACATTGTTCTGTCGCTATGTGGGCGCTCAGTTTTTTCTGCTATTTGGCCAAAGTATCATATTATAAAACATTCAGCGCTTTGCACAAGCTATTTTACTGTGACTTGACAACAAATGCTAGACTAAGACACTTTTCCACACCCCTCAAATACAAAAAAACATTAGTCTTTATAAATATAATGTTTCTTGAGTAAAGAAAACACTGTACTTATTCAATCAACAGTTACCTTCAGACTGTAAACAAGCTGAGATGCTCCAAAATGCACGCCATACTTCATTCACGAGAGAGACGGAGGCGGAAGGAATAATGAGGTTTGCTTACAGTTTGAGGAGCCAATGGAGTTACATATTTGGATATTTGAATCAGTCTTGCATATTGTGTCTTTAAAGGACCAAAATCAAGATCAAAATTTCAATTTTAAATATTTTTTTTCTTTTTTAATATCTATATAAAATTCTATTTTTTCTTGTAATTGCGGAGCTGAATTTTCAGTAGCCATTACCTCAATATCCAGTGTCACATGATCTTTCAGAAATCACTCTAATATGATCAAGAATCATTTCTTGATGTTGGTTCAGTTGGAGTGAACTACTTATTTATTTAATATTTCTCAAAGTTATTTTTTTTAACTGATTTTGGCCCATGCAAGGTATCTTCGAGTACAAACAGTCTTTGCTTAGGCATATGATGCTTTGAAATGATGTCTAGGTAAACAGCAGGTGTTGTAAGAGCTTACGTGTTAAATCCACTTCTGCTCCTTCATTACATGAGTGATGAATGTGAAGGGTAGAGGTGAATGGGCTTTCAATTCCACACAAATAATAACAAGTAGCTGTCGGCTCCACTGAATAGCAGCACATTTCTGTTCCGGTCATGTACCGAAGTGTGCCGAATGAGGATTTTTGGTGGTGCAGTACATTTTAGTAGAGGTAAACCACACAGCCCTAGTACTAGTTGGATTGTTCACTTTCTGTATTACTTTAGAAACTCATTGAAGGACAGTTTGTGGTGTTGTGGGATGTTTCTTGTCTTTAAAGCCAGAGAGATATACTCAGTGGTATTGCCGTTTGGGACTTCATTAAATTTGCTTTATGGTGGATTTGTTTTCCCCTCTCTGCTGTGTGACATACAGATTTTGCCATGGCTGAGCTTGGCTCACAAATATAGCAGCACACTGCATTAATCTATCTCAGCAAGTCAGGAGTTTTTCTGTTTTATATAGTATGCAAATGCACAATAAACAAACAAAACAGCAAAACAAAACAAAAGTGACGAAAAAGCAGGAGTTACAGTGCAGGAAGTATATTTAAATACTGACAGATTGTCTAACACGTCAAGCTTCTTAAAAGCTTTCAAAGCCTCTGTTTTCTGGTTACAATGAATCAGGTAAAAAAAGATCTTGAACAGGTTGCCATGAGGTGAAATAGCTGTAATTATATGGCATAGTCCATCAGCCACTTAAAGGGGGAGCTTTTATTCTTGTGTACTACTTTTTGTGCATTTTATCCACTACATGTGGTGAAGGATTGATGGGGAATAAACCTTTGAGCGTGAAAGATTGAAGCTATTTTCAGAAAAACACCAAAGTAAGTCATCGAAGAAGCATCTGGAAATATAATTGTGTATATCATCTAGAGATGTTCTTATTTTTAAATGATATGTGTGTGTGTGTGTGTACTTAATAGTAGGTAGATTGCACAGGTGATGTGCTTATTTAGAAACTAGCTTGCTGTTAGATGCAGAATCCAAAACAGCCTGATAAGCAGATGTTGTGTGAAAGTTTTGAGACATTAGAGCACATCAGTTTTAGTCAGTGTGCAGCCATAACATCCACACAGATTACGGGTATTTTGTCAGCATTTGCCCAATTATGTTGCTCAACAGTCCAACAAGCCTTTCTTGAGATCGCGTGGAGAAAACTTGCAACGGCAATCAATGAAAATAGGAAAGAAAGTATCCAAAATGGGAGAAAATCTCTGAAATCTTTTCAGGGCACTGGTGTTTTGAAGACAGTGCTATGCATCTGTGAAGCCATCATGGCAGAACCATCATTCTCAATAAAAGCTTTGCTTTGCTGGAGACGAGTCCATTTTCTACCCTTCAGTGCGTCTGTAGACGTAGGTGCTGCTGTATGTTGGCCAGGTGCTCGCTGACAGCCCTGTGAATAATGTAGCAGGAAGATAGAGAGCTCTGGGAAAGAAAGTCAAGTCCCAGGACCCACCATTAAATATCACAATCCACTCTTCCCGGGGACGCGAATGACATTTTATCTCAGCTGGTAATAGAGATCCAACCTTTAAGTGCTGAGTGGGACAAACCATTATTCACTATCTTCTCCTCTCTCAATGTCCTCTCCTTACACCGTCTACCTCTGCTGCACAATGTTATTATGACAATGTGGGAATATTCTCATTTCACGGCCCCCTGCTAAAATGAAAATGTTCTGGAATTCAGTCCAACCAATAAATTAGGTAAAATATGATATGGCTTTTGACTAGTCCCAACAATTCAAGCACTGTGTTTTAAAATGAGCGTTTAAAAATGAAAAACACTGGTTTGCACGTGGAAATATTTCTGCGTCCTCTGATATCAGTATCTCTAAGGTGCAGATTGTAGCGTGTAGTGAAATCTCCTAATGCCTTAAGCCATGAGGCCATGTGCCACAGGAAAAACATTAGATCCCCAGAGTCCTTGGCGAAGCCCGCTGTCTGAGAGAAAGTTATTGTCTCAGCAAGCTGGTGTAATGATTAGCCTCAATCAGGATATTGAACATAGGTCGATCACGAAAATGGCAAGGGCTTAGAAGTCAACATGTAACGGCTTCACATCTCTGCATACTGAGATCGACCACACTGCGCAAAAGAAGAAAGGAATATTTGAGAAGTGCAACAATAGCCGTCATCCGTGCTGGCTAATTTAGCGATAAACACTTAGTCTGAGTCGAAATTGCTCAGTGGAGAGATGACCTTGCGAATTTGCTTGAATGTTTTCAGATGAGTCTGGTTCTGAATGAATCTTTAATAGAAGAAATTGGTGGTACTTACAATTCTCTCAATGTTGTTACTATTAATATCACATTTGAAAATATATTTGACATTTATTCAATATCATATTGAGATGGCAATAAATCTTGTCAATAATGATGATACGCTTGGGCCTTTTCTTTTTTAATATGGATCCTTTTAACAGCCAATCACACAGCAGAAATAAATGTGACAATGGTGCATGTCTGCATGTTCTGCAGGTCTCTTTGTAAATGAGTGACATAGTTTTGTTTATTACACAAACTTAAGCACGCATGACACTCATTGGGCCTCGTTCATAAAACTCACGTAAATATACGAGTAAATTCTGAGCAATTTGCGCATAAAACAGACTCTCCTCTGGATTCACAAACACTTCGCAAATGTCCAATTTGATAGTTAAACGTGTATGTTAATGAATTCCAATCATTCGTAAATAGGGCGCTAGTGCATGCTCATTCACAATTAGCACAATCCCCACCTATTAATTCCAGCTACTCAAATTGCGTGTCCAGGAACATAGTGGAATATTCTGGTCTACTTTCTCAGGTTTGGCTCCAGTATATTGCACAAATTTGACAAAGACTAATAGGCCATATGCCTAACAATAAATATTCAACCTCTACAGCCCTGAATGTCAGCGGAGTCCACATCAACTAGATGAGCCCCAGAGACGGATCCACATTAAAGACCACATCACCTAGACGGCTGTCGGCACAAGACCACGGGAACTTTGGCCAGAGGAGAACTGGCCCCCCGACTGAGCCTGGTTTCTCCCAAGGTTTTTTTCTCCATTTGTCACCGATGGAGTTTTGGTTCCTTGCCGCTGTCGCCTCTGGCTTGCTTAGTTGGGGACACTTTCTCTTAACACAATATTGCATTTTATTTTATTGTTTTTGATTAACTACCTTTACCTATAATGTGAGTGTTTAATGTTGCCTTTGGTTTGCCTTGATGTACTGTTTCCTATTTAATACTGTACAGCCGCCTTGTCACAATTCTGTATTGTTAAAGGCGGTATATAAATAAAGGTGACTTGACTTGACTTGACTTCAATAAGGTGTCCACCAGTTTTTAGCCAGCTGAAAAAATGTCAGGCGCTCGTCTTAAAATGACCAGCTGGTGGCGCTTGAAAACACTTTAGTTGATTAGTATGATTTGGAATATCCACAGCAGCAACGTATTACTAGTATCTCATTTTTAAGAATTTTACTAAATATAAAAAAGCTGTAATCAGTAATATTCACTTCTTCATTGTTGTAGGCAGTTGTTGAACAAGAAGAATGTTGGGCGGTATGAACACAGAACGATGTTCGCACCACTTACACATGATAGGGAGCAGTTGTACATTTCTGTCATACCAACATTTTAAAAACACAAACATTTTCATGAATTGAAAGTTTACGTCAGAACGGCTTTATAAATGATTTACCCAAAAAAAAGTTCTGCTTGTGTTTCATGAATGAGGCACATTGTGTTTTTAGTAGGGCTGCCCCCGAATAGTCGACGAAAAGAGGCTTGGTCGACCAAAATTTTATTAGTCGTTTAGTCACAGAAAAATAAATAAATAAATCCACAGGAAGTGGTAAAGTCATGCAGTCGGTGACGGACAGAAGATTAACGACTAGTCTATGTGGTATTATAGTACATCGGGCAGGACATCCAAATGCTCACCTATATATAGACCTCAAATATGGTTTATCATTTAAAACATGTAAGTAGTAGCAATTTTACACAGTTGATCTAATGTTAACCTGGAAAAATGTGCGATATTGAAGTGTCTTTGCGGAGTGTGGAAGCTGAATAGTAGTGCGCTTACTGCATGACAGATGGAGGTGCCGGTGCAGTCACTTGCTCTTAAAATACTCCCTTATTTTTGGTCATATAGATAAAAGTAATACATCTTTCAAATCTGTAAAGACTCTACATGTATTTGGTTGCACTCACAGTAACAACGAAATGTTGCGCTTTTGTAAAATAATGAAAGCAAATAGTCTGTGGTGTGCTGTGGCAAGTTTTACGTGTACACTTACTTTTTGGGCTATGTAGGCAATTAAAGGCTCATTATTGTGATTTAAATGGTTTGTTAATAAACGTGCGATTAGACAACTAATGCTTAAAGTGAATGCTTAGTCGACCAGAAAAAAATAATTTTTTTCAGTCCTGTTGTGCAGCATCTTATTTGACAATAAATGAATAAATAAAATGCAATTTTTTTTTTTTGTAAGTTAATTGTTATATTTTCATTCCATTACATTTTAATTGGTTGGTTAAATTGTTAAAATTTTATTAGTTGTTTTCATTAGACAGAATAATAAATGTATATTAAATCATAAAACACAGAACCCAGAAATAATAAAATGGATTTCATAGGGCTGTGGAGTTTAATTGTGAACAGTGTTTACATTCACTCTTAAGGTCTAACAAACATGTGAAAAGCATTTCTTTCCCCATTAAATGTAAATGGTTATTGTGATAAATATCAATATTTAATGATATGGAAAAATATTGTGATTAGGACTAGGAATTGATACAGATACCTTGACTTCAATAATGTTAATTTTTTTTTTTTTTTTTTTTTGATACCAATTTGATGAAAACCAAGATTACATTACAAATTACCTCACACTTTGGTTTTATTTTTTTAGCCTGTTGAAAATTTTTCAGACTTAAAGACTCATCTCATGAGCCAATGTAAAAAAGGAACAAAAAGCACAAAGGAGCAAAAAGCACAAAAGAACAGAATGTAACCAACACAGTAAATCAGTGCAAATAGTTTTAATAAAGTTCAAACAGTTGTCAGTTTCCACATCTTTTAGTCTGTTTACACTAGTGCGTTTTAATTTTAAAATGCATAGCTCAGACAGAATCATCATTTCGATTCATTTTCCAGCACTACCTGCCTGAGTTTTAAAACTCAGCAATAAACCCTGAGTTTTAGCTCGAAATTTCACCACTGACAGATAACCTTGTGAATTTATTGTTTGACTGGTTTTAGATGAGTCTGATTCTGGATGAATCTATAATAGGGGAAATTGAGGGTGCTCAAAATGCTCTCTATGTAATTTGTAGCTGCGGATTGTTTCCTAGATTCTTTGTCATGTTCTACAACTTGAGGGGAGATATTTGTTGTGGCCAGGCTTTATTTCCTTGCCATGACCTGTTTATTAGAGAATGTAACATTCAATTTGAACGACAGAATTACTCCTTGCGACTTGGTTTTGCTTGTATTCCCTTGCCAGCTTGAATTGGTTTTCCTGAGAGAGCAACCAGAAAATAAATCACAAGATGTGTAATAAATTGCAATCGCATTCTCATCTATATTTGAAAAGATCCATTTTGCCACCGATGAAAGTCGGTCCCATAGCTGCACTGTGCCTGAGTCTAACAGGTGCTGAATAATGAGTCAGCTAGACCTAAACTCGCCACTGCTGTGACGTTAATTTGTGGACTATGTTGTGAAACATGTTGCTCTACAGGTGGCATTTATTCAAAAACATTCTGACTTCTTAAACATGTCATTTTTGTCATGTCTAGATGCAGGTGGTGCTTGGACCAAAATGGCAGCCCCCCCCTTCCTTTCCATTACGTATGTCCACTTGCGGTAGCTTTGGTGGGCGTGAAAACCAGGTGCAATGTAAAAGACCCCCTGGGTAGATTCTGACACGCCTCGCTGCAGGGGGTTTCGTCTCTGCCGTTCCCATCCTTGTCAACTGCTCGCTTCAATCCAGATTATTCTTGCACAGGAACCCCTGCTGCGACCCATAATGTGGATCAGATCAACAACAAGACAGACTCGGTCCCTCAAACACCGATACTGGCACACAGGTGCACGAGGCACTTGAAAAAGAGCCCAAATTGTGTTCTTCCCCTGCATTTAATATAGATGTACGTTTTATTCTGGTGCTGAGCTATATGCTGTTGTTTTATAAAGTTAATGGATGCATAATGCGCCTGTGCTTCTGACTGAGGCTCTATTCCACCCTGCCAAACTCAAATTCAAACCCTTCATCCTGACATCCATCTTGAAGTTGTTGCATCTCAAAGAGCATAGCTCATCTTGAGCTCCCTTCATTATACGTGCATCTCTCAAAACAACTGCCTCCTTTAATGGCGGGAAGGCATCTTGCAGATTTGATTATGTGTGCCCTCGGAAAAGAGGCAAGGACAAACACGCCTAAAATATGAACGCTGAATAAGAGAATGTGAGGATGAGAAGACACCTTCAACGGCCAGTTCACATAGGACACATTCCTGCACTTTTTAAAATGTTTTTTCTAATTAAACATGCGCTAGATAGATGCGTGTGATGTGTCTTTTCAGTGATTTTTCTTTCTTTATTATTGTTTTTACTGTATTTTTGATCCAGTAAACGCAACCATGATAAATAGAAAAGACAAACATAAAAAAATCTTACTGAACCCAAATTTTTGAAAAGTAATGAACCTTGAAGTAAAGAATATATATATATATATATATATATATATGAAGAGTTCAGATGCAAAAGCCTCTAAATCCCTCTGATGTTTTTCTTTAAAATTAGCATTTCTTTCTGGCTACTTTGTATAGTTTTCTATGTAAGTACTGGTACTTCTGATTGGGTTGAGGCTGGAATTTAGCGAGTTTGAAGTAAAAGTATATGATGGACGTATACTATGTGTCAGGAGCATTCACTCAGCATCATAATCTCATTTTTGACCGAGATGGCTTTTAGCTAGTTTTGCATTTGAGTTCTTCATATATATATATATTATAAACAGTAATAATAATAAGGCATGAATTTTACTATTGAGTCACAAGTAGGGGTGTGCAATATATATAGAAATTGTTGTTTAAATGCTATGCGATTTGACATTATCGAGTATATGGCAAAAAACCAAATAAAAACACACCCAGAGAGTGCACACATACACTGAGATGTAAGTTAGATTACTGCGCATGCGTTTTTAACGCTTTCACTGCGTAATTTTGTCTATTACAATACATTCCGAATTCCCCCAAATTCAAGATAGGGGGCAAAAATGCATGACTTTTATGTCTTTTATATTTCTATCATCTGACATTATTATCGCACAAAGAGTGACATGTGATATTGATTTTATAAAAGCAGTCCAATAAACAAGAAGTTTATATTAATTGACTTACATTTTAGACAAGTTCCTGTTTTTGCTCAATTTATCAATGAAAATTGTTTCAAACAAAGCTACAGCAGAACTGTTTTGCTTTTAACCAAACGCGACTCTGTTTTGTTATTCACCTTTATTTATATACCGCTTTTAACAATACAGAATTGTGACAAAGCGGCTGTACAGTATTAAATAGGAAATGGTGCATCAGTAATGCAAAAGGGCAACAGTAAACACCCAATTTTCAGGTAAAGGCAGTTCATTATTGATTTCAATGATGTCATCATCCAGCTCAGTTAAGTTCAAAAGTATATGATATCGTAAATGTCCCCAACTAAGCAAGCCAGAGGTGACAGCGGCAAGGAACCAAAACTCCATTGGTGACAGAAATCACAGATGTTACTGAATCAATCAGCTGTTTGAGCAAATCGTTTGAATGAATGACTCAATGACTCACTCACGCAGTAAGTTGCCAGGACCTACTGGCGTTTTAGGTTTAGATTTAAAGTACATTTCCGCTTTTTTCTCAAAATTATTTCAAATATCAGTATTCAACGCTTTTTTATGCATTTCTAAGTGCCAGATAAATGCATTCATGTGCTGGTATTAAACAGCCTGTGTAAATGCATCTAAAAGCCACTTCAGATCCGCCACCTCTGCATTGCGAACACATATATTTATTTCATTTGATTGGTAAACAGCCCTATAGTGTCTTACTATTTGTCTTACTATTTGAGATTAAATTTAATTTAATTACTGGTTATTCACTCCCCCACTGACAATCCCTGCTGGACCTGGGACTCGAACCTGCAACCTCACGAACCATTAGGCCACGGCTTATATTAGGCATTGTAACATACAGTACTGACGTATTTTCGGCATTTTAACGTACTGACATACTGAAGACACCTAAAATGTAAATTATTTACATATGGCATTAACTTTTCATTAAGTTAAGTGTGATTTTTAAAGTGTAACTTTTTTGTAACTATGAACTTTTTATTAAAGTGTAGTCTTGTTTAAAATTGAGAAGCAGAAATCACACAGAACTAAATGTTATCATTGCTATTGATAAGACAACTGAATATAATAAAAAGTTAATGCCGCAATTTTTATATTCATAAGTAAAGTTGTTCACTGTACGTTATTCAGTATTATATGTCAGTATTGTACGTTAAAATGCCGAAAATATGTCTGTATTGTATGTTAAAATGCTGTAAATTCATCATTATTGTACACCTTAGTGCCTGTGAAGTGAATGAACATTTGGTAGAACCACATTTAATTGGATTATTTGAAAATATTAATCTAATATTTTTCTTCTTAAAATGACATTGTTAGTGCATTGACAACTCAATTTATACATCACTTTTCACAAAGGAAATTATTTCAAAGCAGCTTTAAGGAAAGACAAAATAGTCACCAAGATATCAAATAAGCATTGTTAATGGCTTGCATTTTTATCTTGTCGTATTTGCATCATCAGTATGTTTTAATTAAAGTCATTTAATTGCAGTGAACACTGATCTCACACTAAGCTTCAAGTTTTTTTATAACGCAAGAACACGTCCTGTGTGAACGGCCCTTGTTTGGTTTGTTTTATTGCAGATAGATCAATGTGTACAAGCTAAAGATCCACGCTGCCTCTGAGCTACAGCAGAACTACATCCACAAAAGCCCTATAAAGATGTTTGTTTACTCTAACAACATGAAGTAGATGCAAAACTCCCAACGCCTGTCTTTCACCGTCTGTCCTTCTCCGTACAATTCCCTTTGCTTAAATCAACGACGGTTGTAATGAGGTGTGTGTCGATATGTGTGTGGTTGCCTGTCACAGTGGGCTTTCAGGAAAAGCCTGACCCGGCTGAGAGAGGATCAGCGGAGGCAAAGACATCATGCTGCCGGACCGTGCCTCTGATCTGATGCTTATCCGCCTGACAGTCCGACCCCAATCCATCTCCAGTACCGCGGCTCCAATTACAGACCTCTCTGTACGTGCAGCGCTCATGCATTGTTTGATTGATGCAATAACTTTTGGAACGTCTTATCGCTACATAAAAACAGGGCTATTTGTAATGTTGTGCTTTGAGAGTTTTTAGTGCTCTTCAGTGGAGTGATTAATGCCATATAGACTGTCTCCTGGGGTTTGTGAGCTATGAAACATATGTCCGCTTTGTTTATTGTATTCCCAATTCATCTCTGGATTGTTACGATAGGAGAGTTCTTAGTAAGGCATTTATCATATTCAAATGGCAACTATGCCCTAGATACTTGGCACTCGAGAGTGATAATGTCAGATCTTCTCTCCAGTGCTCAGTTCTTAATGTCAAAAAAAGCACCCATTTCAGCCTTGTGTTCGTCTCAAGTGAGCATTGTCGCTAGACGCGTTCTTTGAAGCACTGGGATTATCATTATGAATTTATTTCTTTGCTTAATTTTTTTTTTTTTTTTCAGTGCTCTGTGGGCAGATGGCTGCTTTGTGATACATAATTGCTTATAATAATTATGCATTGTCGGTTCATTTTGCATGAGGCCCTATGGAAAGTCTTATTTGTGCGGCTGTTAATATTTAATCCTTTATTTCATTAATAATATTTTAGCTTGATATATTTAACAAGCAGAACACAATTCTGAAAGCTAATGACAAACAACCTGATCTGATCTTTGTATTACAAAGCATTTCTGTTATCATAAAACATAATATTTGCCAGAGTCCACTTGTTATTTTTCCACCGAAAGGTCAGATTTTATTATTTATTTCTTTTTGAATCTTGAAAAGGTGAAATAATGTTCAGGACATCAGTATTGCTAAAAAGAGGAAAGCGTGTTAAATGAAAGCTGCATGTTTGACAACAGTGAAAAACTATTATAAAGTAAATATTTTGTAGTTCGTGGTTGTTGTAACACATCAGCAGTTTTCCCGGTTATAGATTAGCCAAGGGCACACATACACACACACACACACACACTCACACAGGATTTTCAATGCACCATTTAAAGGTGAAATTCAACAACGAATGAAACACACTGTTCAGTTTATTTTGTGAAATTACCAGTTGTGTAGGGAGAATTGTTCAGTACTTTCATGCATGCTACATTATTTAAATGATGTTAATGCTAGCATGTTTTGTAAGATTTTATTTCACAGCACTGGAAAGAAAAAATGTACTTCATATTACCCACTACTTAATGTCAAATAAATGTCCCTGCATATCTAATACATGCTTTTATAGATCACAGTGCCATATTAAATGACCAACACTGCACAGTAAATCAGTGGTTATAACTCCAATAGATTTCAATTAGGCGTCACTGTGTTTGCATTAGCTGAGAGCCAAATTGAATGTGACACCCTCGCATTAGGCACGAATATCTAAGGGTAGACGGCGGGAGAGAAATGTATATTGCGGAATTCCTGCTGTTAGATATTCACATTGTTTGCAGCTTGACATATTGAGGTTATGGCTATATGTGTGCTTAACGGTCGTGATGAAATGCAATGAAATTTTTAATGCTACTAAATTATCAGTATGTCTTTATTATGTATTACACAGAGAGACTCTGACTTTGTATCTTGGTAGCAATATGTGGTTACAGTTATTTTTGCTGGAGATTTTTATGTATTACAGGCTAAAATGCTTTTACATGTTTTTACATATTATAAATAATAAACAATGTAGTCATATCTGATTTTTTTTCTTTCTTTTTTTATTCTTTAGTTCTCTATGCACTACTGTTCAAAAAGTTTTTAGATTTAGTTGTTTTTTTCAGTGTGTTTTATATATAGTCTCGTATGCTCACAAAGGCTGCATTGATTTGATCTTAAATATTAGGCAATTTTATTCAAATTTAAACTTATTTGAATATATATTTTTATTTGAAATATAGTTTTTGTAAATTACTTAATTGTCGCCTTTCACCAATTTAATACATTCTTGCTGAATAAAAGTATTAATTTGTATTAATGCTTAAAAAAAAAAAAAAAAGAAAGAAAAAACACATTTTGTCCCCACTTTACTTGAATATTTTGCATTTATAACCTCATGGACACAAACAAAATATTAGATTATTCTAACAAAGAAAAAAAAATCAAAACTCCAGCACCAGCTGCAAAAAAATGTACTAATGTACTATTTGTAACCTCATGGACACAAAAAAAAATATTACATTATTCTAACAAACAAATTAAAACTCCAGCACCAGCTGCAAAAAATGTATGTATATATATATATGTATATATATAATAAAATACTTCACTGTCGTTTTTCAGTAATTTAACTTGCTGAATAAAAGTATTACTTTCTATTAATACTTAATTAAAAAACAACACACGCATTTTGTCCACACTTTATTAGTTTATTTTGTATTTGTAACCTCATGGACACAAACAAAATATTACATTATTCTAACAAACAAATCAAAACTTCAGCACCATCTGCTTTCTTTTTTTTAATGTTATTTTTTGTAAATTAGTTTACTATCGCTTTTCCAATTTAATGCATCCTTGCTAAATTAAAGTATTAATTTCCCAGAAAAAAAAAACAACAACAACACATTTCGACCCCACTTTATTTATGTTGTTTTAATATTTATGAAATAAGTCTCTTACGCTCACCAAGGCTGCACTGATTTGATCATAAATATAATGCAATTTTATTCCAATTTAAAATAACCGTTTATATTATTTTATATTTTTGTGGAAACTGTGATTTTCCTTTTTTTTTATTTGGACACAAAGAAAGTATTAGATTATTCTAACAAACAAATCAAAACTCAATCATTTGTAACCTCATGGACACAAAAGAAATACTAGATTATTCTAACAAACAAATCAAAACTCCAGCACCAGCTGCTTCACATTGTATAACACTTTAAAATCAAAAGCCTTAAAACAATAATACATTAGAAAGAAAACAATAATACATTAGAAAGATTGAATAACCCTCATTTACAGCCCTTGTAAAATATATGAACAGCTGCGACCATACATAAGTTGAATTCTATGCACTGACGTTACTTGCCAACCATAAATAACCTGCTTTTACACTTTGAGCGGTACGGTGCGTCAAAACTAATCTGCTTCCATTATAATTGATGGAGTTGTTTATGCCACAACACAGTTTGCATAATTGGGCTATTTTTTCCCAGTCATCTCAATGGCCAAAAGTGTCCCACTTTACTTCAATTCACCCTATTAGCGTCGGATTTAGTGCTTGATGCCACTTGTATAGCATGGTATAAATGATATAGCAGGATCAGTTCCAGCTGACACATTTTCATATAGCGTCCAGCCTTCACACTCTAGGAACTGGTAAATGCAGCGTTGCACTGCTGTATAGTTTGCCGCTGCCCTGCCTTGCCCTGTCCTGTAGGTCTAGGTATGGAAGACTATGATTTAACAAGGGGCCGGCATTAGGGCAGGTGTGGCAATGATGGATTGAAGTGCTTAGTAGAGCACTAGCAGCCGGGACAGAGAGTAATCGGTGTGTACAGAGAGCTGGCCAGAGTAAGCAGAACAGATACATCAAGTCGGAATGCACGGTAGAGTCGAGCGGGGTCACGTGCACGCAAATCCACATATATTTACAGATGACAGAGGTCTCCATACTCAAGCACTAACACAAAGGTAGCATAATCATCCTGCTCCAAGTGTTATATAATGTTCTGTTGCCTGCACGGGGCTATTATTTGATTTATGACACAGGCCACGAGGTGAGGTGTGCAGCATTGTTTTTTGTAGGATATGATGACTACATGTATGTACAGCCTGCACCTGTTTGCACAATTACGTTCATTAATTTATTGCATGTTTGAGCATAGTCATTTGCATGATTTCTTTAAGTAGGCATTTCTATTGTGCACCTTTAATGTCTCAGCTCATTTATTATATGCTGTTTTGCACTTTTATTTCTAGGCACACTAGGGAGAGGACAAGATGTGATGGGGAGAAGAGGGCAGTTGAGCATGGCTCCCAGGTTGTGGCATTTTTTTAGTGCATCCCACTGAATTTTTTGTGTTTTCCAGACAATGCTCTAGTTGCACCAGATATATGCCACATTAATGCAGAGAGGGAGACAGAAGTCTTCATCTTAAAAGCCTATAATGTTGTTTATGGTGTTTTCGCTACCACAGCACCAATGAGTTTGAAGCGTCCTGTAAAGCTACAGAATGCTAAAGTATGAATGAGGCTGCCAAGTAATAACTAAAAAGCCATTATGCAGCTTTGTAGTGTAGTTTGGAAAATGTTTCAGTTTTTAAAAGTGGGGTGTGTACGTGAATACCTTCTATGCTGGGTTAATGTGCAGAGACAAGCCATTTGTTGGTAGGCTGAGTGTGAACAATGCAGCGAATTTAAAGTATCATATATTTACTGTATTTACAAACCACTTGTGATCCGAATTCCGTAATGTAATTACAACATAAATGTAACTGTAATCTGTTACAGTTACTGAGAAAAATGTGTAATTAAATTACAGTTACTTACATCTGAATATTTTCACACACATGCAGATTTTATTTCTTTCTTTCCCAAATTGCATTGACTGCTTTAAAATATGAGACACCAATATTTTAGGAGTTTAGGACACAGAATATGACATGTTTATTTGATAACTGTTTTAATTTTTTTTATTTATTTATTTATTTATTTATTTATTTTGTTTCCTGTCATAGCTATGCAAAGGTTTGGATTTCAAAAACAGTATCATTAAACTATATCTTGTTATGATTTTAAATCAGTATTTAATCTCAGAACGATCTTGATTTTGTTGTGGCTGTGCTTTAAAATTAGATTATTATAATCTTAATTCAAGTGATTTTGAAAGCCTGACAGTAATCAGTTTTGATCACTAGTGTAAAGTAAACTTGCCTGCTTTAAATGTTTGAAACATTTTAAAAAAAGGGAAATTTAAATTAAGAAAAGTAATCAAAAAGTAATCAAATGTAATCAGTTACATTACTTTAATAAAGTAATTGAAATAGTTACACTACTTACATTTTAAAAAAACAATTCTGCTATGGCTTTAAATATAATATGTTCTCTGCAAAATTGAGAATATTGTGTTTAAAATATAACACAATATTAACTTCTTATTTACTGAACTGTTGCATAAAATCACCTTTCATGAGTTCGCCTGCCCATCCAGTCCTAATGGGCAATGGTAAACAAACTTGGCTTGCTTTCCCCAATGGAGGCTCAAACCCATGGCTCGGCTTGAGTGCAGAGTTCGATGTAATGATGATTGACAGGACTGAATGATTAGGCTCCTCCCGAACCTACGTTTGGAACTTCATTTAAGCTCATGATAGATCAGGACAAAATCAGCACTCGTGTCATATTGCTCTTGCTGTGTGATATAATGAGACAAAAGGGGCATTTTTTGCACCAGTATCTTGAATTTTGGCCATAACTGCATTTGTGGAGTTGTTGCCCTGCATCATATTTGTCAGCAGTCAACCATATGAAATATAAGATGACGTAAACGTCTGGGGATGGGGCTAGTGCGTTAATTGCATTAAAATGTTTTAATCACGTCATTTTGCATAATCTAATTAATTAAGTTAGCATGTAACTGACAGTCCTACATTCTAAATAAAACTTATTTTTGTGATGGCAAACATTGTTTATTTGAAATAGAACACTTTTTCAAAATTATAAATGGCTTTATAGTCATTTTTGACCATTTTAATGCATCTTAGGTGAATAAAAGTAATTTATAATTTTTTGCAATTATATTATAGATGTTAAAGAAATTATTATTATTATATTATTATATTATTATTATTATTATTATTATTATTATTATTATTATTATTAGCGATATATGGGAGTTTTTCCGAAAACATATATGTTGTATGCACATATATGTACATACAATATAGGAAAACGGCCAATGTTATATATGTCACATATATTAAAAACCTTTATCAAAACCTATATTAAAACATATGTTTATACAGGTTATTTCCGTGTGGGTAAATTCCATAACATGCCAATTACATGTGATACCAATTTCACGTGTTCGCACATAAGTTTTTTGCATTTTTTTTTTTTTTTTTTTTTTTAGTTAGTTCTTAGTTATTGCCTTGATAATAGAAAATATGAGCTAGGCATCATGTATGACAGTTGCCAAAGTGAGATATGAGCTAAAATGACCAGATCCTGCCATGAGCTATATAGGAGACATATCTTGTATGTACATATAGGGCTTTTTTGTGGATATAAAGAAGCAATACAGGAGACCTATATGGCCTGTATATGCACATATATGCACCTCAATTTTGCCTATATGTGGCATATATACGCATATATGCAGCATATATATTATCATATATGTGCATATATACTGCATATAGGTTTCATATATGCGCATATATCCTCATATAGGTTCTTTCCATGTGGGTATTTTCAATTTGCGCAATTTGAAGGGTAATGGAAACGCAGCTACTGACAACAAGCCAAAAAACAACCATTGGCATGAGTTCAGAGAAGGACTACCTTAATTGAGGACAGGGAGTTTTGCAATTTTATTTGATTCTGCTAATAGCACTTAAATTACTTTTAAACTTTTAGCATGCATTTACTGTGTACATCAATGCAAATTAAATGTTTTGTCTGGCTATTCAACCAAGCTGAACTCTGTTGAAAATGATGTTTCGGTGATTTATTCTCTGTCTGTCTTTAAATCAGAGGTGCTCTCGTCAACCTGAGTTGAAAAAGAATGAATAAAAATCGCTTTATTGCTCAAACAGTGGAATTTTCTTAATCTGTTAAATAACTCGTGTATAATTGAAGTGTGTTGAGGATGATACTTTGAATGATTAGCCACTCAACACGATCAGGCTAATCTGGGATGTGTCAGACTCTGCAGCGACTGAATGTGCGCTCACCCTGACCCATTTCCTTTGAATTAATCCCAGCTATAGTTGGGGGAAAAAAACCCTCTTTGATCTTCTAATGAAGGGACACTCATCCCGATATTTCTGTTCTGAGTTTGTCTGCTCGCTTTGGTGTGTCTGTGAGCTCTCACCAAGGAATTCCTGGAACAGGGTGAAGTAGTCTGAATAATTAGGCCTTGCTTTCAAAATCTCAGTCTCCTCCTCTGTCCTGCTTCCTCCTTTTACTGTCATCCATCATTCAGCCCTCAGAGCTGCCACTGGTCATTACTACGTCTGCTCGCTTTGCACGACGGCATTCAAAGAAAGCTGGCTACCCTACTTTGATCCTGTTTTTTGTCTTTCTTTAAGGACGATAAGAACACCTAAAACCCCTTCTACGTATAACCTGATGGTTGATGCGATTGAGCGCAAATCTGCATGCTTGTTGGAGTGCGACGCGGCGCTTGTGTGTTTTCTGGGATTAGAGAGAGGGTTAAAGGCTAGCTCAGCAGTGAGGTTTTTTAGATTGGACGGCTGTGGAGCTATTTCCAGACTGCTCTGCTGGAGGATGACTAGAAGAAGCACTGGATTCATTATTCAGAAGGCAGCGGAGTAGTACACAGCGGCACAGTCTGTCAGGCCAAGATTACCTTTGTGCATTCCTCCGACATGCGAGGAGAGCTTAAGGTTTGAGTCTCTACCCCGAGGCGTGAAACCAACCTGACTGAAAGTAGGGATGTACAGGCCGTCTGAAAGTTATCAGGTAGTCTGCGGAGTTGTGAAGTGCGAGAACATGGAGCACAGGCTTAGATTACAAGTGATCGTTGAGAATGTAGGGTATGTTTTACATTAAAAAAGGATCAGATGATCTTTTGAGGCATGTTGAAGCTGGGCCTGTGGCCACATTTAGCTGCTGTTTTCCCATACGGCAAAAATGCTTTCATGTGTATGCATAAAATACGCAAAAATATGGTTTTAGTCACTCATATTTTTCAGATTACAGATTTTTTTATGCATGTAGTGTGAAAAACACGCTTTTTTAATTTCATTACAGATGTCAGCGAATGTGATTAGTGTAGAAAACACTGCATTTATTTTATTTGTCTTATTTGTAGCATCTTAATTTGTTTGAACAGAAATATTAGATGGATGAATGCCTACCTTATGAAGCAAAGAGAATAATGAATTAGGTCCATTGGAGTGCAAAAAGCTCTATCAATACTAACTCAATTTGCAGACTCAGAGTCAGTGAAACTAAATGGACTAACGATGTTTAAGGATGCAACTGTTTCTTAAGGCCAGACAGACGGCAGAATCTCCATTACTCCAGACCAGACACAATACACCTTAACATTAGGGTCATTCAATTTCCCACTCTGCTCTTCAAAGTGGGCCAAGTGATTTGTTTTCAGTGTGTATTTAAGAAGAAGCCTCAATCTCTCCCGGAGAAGTTTAGCATTTAAATTGGTTGATCCAAGCACATTTTACCACAGCTGTTTTTGAAGCATCGCGCTGATGAAAAATCAAAGGTAACGTGCAAATGCATGACCTTTCCCCGGCTGAATAGCAGACAGTGTCTGAAGAGCTTGTTTTTGCTGACATTCATCTTTCTTTTAAAACTTTGGGGCTTGGTGAGACGAAACATCACAAATTATTTTTAGACAATAATAAAAACCTCACCACAAGTCTAAAGGTGAAATTAAAAATATATTTAAAAAAAGATGTAGAGGAACATTTTTAGAGACATAGTGACAACTGCTAGTTTACATAGCTTTGTAGTGATTATTATACTAAATATATTGTAAAAACTTAATTTGCTGTAAAGTTGCTTCTCGTGCTTATCGTGAAAAGCGCTATACAAATAAATTTGAATTGAATTTTAATTAATCAAGACAAATAATTAATGGTACAATATTATGTATGAAGCTCTGCTTATGACATTCAGGAAAAATATACTGTGGACAAGAATTAAAGGGATAGTTCAGCCAAAAATGATAATTCTTTCATTAATTACTCACCCTCATGACGTTCCATCTTCGGAACACAAATTAAGATATTTTGGACGAAATCTGAATGCTTTCTGACCCTGCGTAAACATAAATGCAACTGACACGTTCAAGACCCAGAAAGGTAGTTAGGACATCATTAAAATAGTCCATGTGACATCAGTGGTTCAACCTTAATTTTGTGAAGCTACAAGAATACTTTTTTTGTGCAAAGAAAACAAAAATAATGACAACAATTTCTTCTCTTCCGTGTCGGTCTTCAGTGTGCATTCATGACAGTACCATGTATTTTTTGTACATGCATATATTACAGTAGTGCATTACTTTTTGCTGTAACACAGTATATAACTGTAGCCTATATAAAAGGAATGAATACGTGAAATATATTTGACGTAAATAATTAACAGATTAACAATTAACAACATTTTTATTTTATTATTATAAATTTTATTATAAAGCCTGGTTTACATATTAAATAATAGTTTAGCGCTCAAATAGAAAACATCACGAATAGGGAAACATTTCATTGGATTTGTGCCGAATGCGAGAGGTAGACTGCATGAGAACAACGCCGTTTGCTTTCAGTTTTGCTTTAAATTAATTTGTTTTGGCTTGTTTAGCAACTTAAATTTTTCAGTTTCGTTTTGTTCTGAATACTGTTCAGAATAGGCTAGCTATTGTATTTATTATACATTATAACATTCCGCTTTATTTACCGGTATTATTTCTGAATGTAATAATGTGACTAATTGTGGTTTAATAATTGTGCTTATCTGTGTTTAACCTAAACTGCAACGGAACATTAATGTAGACATACCAGTATCTTAATATGATTTTATAATTTTATGCTATGGTAGGCTTACCACATCACCCTCTAGATGTATAATGAGCAACAAGAAACTACATTTTAGAATGCCTAGTCATAGCCTACATCTGTGGATATTTTGGTGAACATAACTCAAAAGTAGTGTAACGCATTGCAATTCAGAGACAGTAAAATTGTAATATAACTAAATAGTTTCAAAAGACAGTAACTAGTAATATATATTGTATTACATTTTGGAAGTAACTTGCCCAACACTTTTCATAACAGTACAGTTGAATACTGCTGTCACATGGACTATTTTAATGATGTTCTTACTACCTTTCTGGGCCTTGAATGTGACAGTTGCGTTGCTGTCTATTCAGGGTCAGAAAGCTCTCGGATTTCATCAAAAATATCTTAATTTGTGTTCCGAAGATGAACGAAGGTCTTACAGGTTTGGAATTAATTAATTAATGACAGAATTTTCATTTTTGGGTGAGCTATCCCTTTAAGAACATAACTTGAGCATGTTCTATCTCGTTTTAGGTAAATTGTTGCTCCCTTGTTGCTCTAATTCATTCCCTTGTTTTAAGCAAATGTGAACAGTTTGTTCTCTCATTTAATAGCTATCTTGGCGTCCACACCAACGGATAGTAACATTGTATTTATTGTAAGTGCTGCAGTTATGGTCTACACAGTTATTGATTATTGAGCAAAGTTTTAGTATCATGCAAAACTGTAAAGAGTGACTGATGCATTATCAAATGCTGCAGAACTCACGGGGAGCAGCGAAGTGCTTAAATTGATTTTTTGTTGTTGTTTTTTAACCATTACACTGGTGAAACAATACAGTTATTGACAACAGTTGGCAGGAAACCAAAATCGTGCTGATTTGGCTCATTGAATGCCAATCTTTCCTTAAACATTATTCAATCAAACGTGAAATTTAACAGTGAATTTAGATCATGGGGTAACATGACCGACAGCAACTTGCCTTGGTAAGGCAGTGCAAATTAAGAAGCATTCCAGCCAAGGGGGAAATAAGTAAATAAGTAAAAGCACATGGCAGTGCACAAGGGACATGCCAGTGGATTGGTTACAGTGTTCAACCGTTGCAAAAACATGCTAGGGTTAACCGCAACGGGAGCTACAGCTGTAATCTTGATTATTTAGTTGATTTAATTATGCAGTTCTAATATACACATACAGTATGTTTTTGTTTCAGGGTTTTCTGTAAAAGACCAGTATGAATTTAAGGAAATTAAGTAAGTAATTAAATCTGAACAAAAAATAAATAAATAAATAATAAGTGGTTAAACTGTTGTAGAGAATAAAACTTTGCTGTTTATTTCTAATTATGTATCTATTAGCGTTGTTAAACAAGGTGGCAGAAAAATTTCTGAACAGATGTTGTTCTAAGGAATTGCACATCTACAAATGTATGCAGATATTTTCTGGTAGTGTTTTTGGGGACAAGGTTAATGATGTTTTCTCAGTGCATTCAGTGCTTCGCATTCAGATAGAGTACATAATTACTTTCAGATTATTTAACTTTAAAATTTCATATGGTGAATGATTTCGCTGATGATTGTTTGAGGTACAGAATAAAAATCAATAATTGACAAAAGCTGAACACTGGCTTTCAGCAACATCGTGACAGATGTGGTGTAGGTATGATTTGTCTTTACTGGGGTCTTGGCAAAGCTTTACATTGGAAACAGATCGCAGATGTCAGATTCAGACAGGGCTTGAGGGTGATCATGTCACAGAAAACATCTCTCCTTTTAGTTTAAAGTTCCTGTCTGGCAGAAACTTCTGAGAAATTATGTCACCATGTTGCTGACAAATGACCACAATTCAAATCTGAGAAAATTCTACCTACTGAGCATATTCAGATATAAGCAAGTAGAAATCAGATGGAAGGAAAAACACCAAGAGGGACTGAAATCTTTCTTTGTTAGGTTTTAGTCCCAGGGAACACTTTCAGCTCTGCGGCGGTGTGACTTTGATTAAATGCTTGTGCTCTGCTTTACGCTGGACTCTGAATGCCTCCTGAATAGCCTGTCATGCCAGGTAGACAAGTTTCACTATTATGCTAGATTTATAGTCTTATACTGCCAACTCCTCCACAACTCTTACTCTCATCATGGGTGGGCTCTGCCCCACTGCTACATCTCTTCAATACTTCCTATAAAGTGTGCTCAGACTAAAAGCCTGGAAGGCAGGGATAACTGTCGGTTTGGTAATCTTCTTCTTTAATCGCAACCTGTTTTGTAATTCAGTTTACAGATGCCTCTTGCCATAATATTGCACTCTTAGAAAAGCTGTCTCTGGGGCGGTGCCCATTTAATATATATATTTTAGATAATATGTTTTTAGGTCCTAATGTGGTACACTCTTTTGGGGGGTAAATAAGATGTGAAGGTAGTGTTTCATGCTGAAATTGAATAACTAAATCAAACACATTCCTGTGGTTATATTTCTTGTTTGATTGGAGGGCTTGTTTGTGCATTTCTATTAAGTTTGATTTTGAAAATAAGAGGCTTAAGAAATTCATATTTCACATCGGATTTTGGGCTGTTTTGGAGGATGTGGCAGTGGCTCATGAAGACTGAACTTGAAGTAAAATACAATTATAGTCCACTGGTAACTGCTGGGTTATTCCATGCTCCGGAGGGTTATTCCAACTGTGACATTTTCTCTCAAGTGATTGGATGTGATACCGACTGGCAAAGTCAATGGAAGGAGAGCTAAGGAGGGGTGTCTAAATATAGGGTAGCGCTCGGCGCGGAATAATCAAGAATGGTGTTATAATCTGTCTTAGGAGCGGGAGTGCAAAAGCTCTTCAAGACAGCAACGATATTCAGCTTAAATTACATGCTCAAAGAATGAGTATTCAAAGTTAATGCATCATTTTCATTGCCTGTGTTCTTACTTAGTTCAGTTTTTTTTTTTTAGACATTTTATGTTCTGTTTTACAACTGTTTGTGTTTAGGTTGAATAATATTTTAATAGCTCCTTTTAGACATGCACAGACTATTACGCGTATTTCACATTCATCTGTTACCATAACATGCTCACGGTGTCTCAAAGGGTGCACTGTTTACCACAGAATTCATGAATGCAATTTTCTTTTCATTATTTACAGAAATGCAATACCAAACCCCCTTTTCTGGTGCTATTTAGTCTCATTTATCAAATATGACAGTTTATGTTATACTCTTGTCATGGGCAGGGAATGTATTTTTTATTTCTTTTTGATAAATGATAGATGTTGTTGTGAGAACAGCTATTTACTCAAAGGTTTTTGAGCTGATTTTGCGACTCAAAAAGACTAATTGTTTGCATTCCATGTTGAAAGAAAACAATAACCTACATAAATTGTTTATTGCCTTACTATTACTGAAAAACGTGGTTTGATATGTGGCGACTAGAAAAGATAACTGTTTGCTTGATCTGTTTTATTTGCCCAAACTCAAGAAAAACATCTGTTTATTGATTTACTTTTGGCTCACATGGGAACAGAAAGTAGTAAAATGCCAGCCTGGTCTCATTGTTTATACGTAGGTATTAGTACGTAATGTTTAGAAGCATAAAACATACTTTTTTTTTTTTTTTTTACATTTTTATTGATGCTGAAACATACAGTTTGTATATATTTAAACATTTAAAGCATAAAAATGGCTAATAATTGTATTTTTAGCTAAAAAAATTTTATTTTTATTTTTTATTTTATTTAATATATGTGACCCTGGACCACAAAACCAGTCTTAAGTAGCACGGGTATATTTGTAGAAATAGCCAGAAATATATCGTATTGGTCAAAATTATTGATTTTTCTTTTATGCTAAAAATCATTACGATATAAAGTAAAGATCATGTTCCATGAAGATATTTTGTAAATTTCCTACCGTAAATATATCAAAACTTAATTTTTGATTAGTAATATGGATTGCTAAGAACTTAATTTGGACAACTTTAAAAGGAGATTTTCTCAATGTTTTGATTTTTTTGAACCCTCGGATTCCAGATTTTCAAATAGTTCCATCTTGGCCAAATATTGTCCTATCCTAAAAAAAGCTTGCACTGTAAAGCTTGTATAAATCTCAATTTCAAAAAATTGAGTCTTATGACTGGTTTTGTGGTCCAGGGTCACATATTTGTATCAATGCATTTTTAATCTTTTTATTGATAAGATTTTTAGACACCTTAATCTACCCCCAACCCTAAATCTACCTATTTTATGGTAAACATAATAAGATATAAAGCATAACTGACTGAAAAATGCAGGGGAATGACCATTTTAATAACAATATAGCATTAAAAAGATTTTTTTAATAATCGCAAATCCCACTACTTCCTCTGAACCTAATCAAAACTATTTCGGTACAGTATGAAGGAAAACATGACAGATAAGTTCAGTCACAATAATTTGTTTATTGCAAAAATGCCAAAAGCAGTACCAAAAGTAATCAGAATGATGATATGTTGCAGCTGCAGTCTTCTCTGATGGAATACAGTATTTCTGTATGAGGTGCAGAGCAGAATTTAAGTTGTAAATCGCTTAAAATATTATTCAGATTATTAAGATTTTATTCAGATTATTATCCTCATTCAAACACACCTCACCAGAAACACAGCATGTCACAATCTGTGACTACGCAATATTTCAGTATTCTTAAGGATTCGTTTGTAAGTCTATAAAGTTGTTCATACATAAATCATTTCCTTTAGATGTTGTCAATACATTAGAATTGTACGTTAACATGCTGAAAATACGTCAGTATTGTATGTTTTAGTGCCTGTGAAAATGTAAGTAGATGGATTGTTGATGTCACATGGCATTTTCACTGTCCCACAAGATAAAATTAATATAGTCATTATTTAAAATGCAGTAAATGGTTAAACATTTCTTTGTCCTACATGGACCTTTTGTTATAAAAGCTGCAGTGTTATTCGATTTGTGTGTGTGTGTGTCTGTCTCAAGCATGGTTGAATAAATTACAACTTTTATAAATTAAAAAGAAAAGCATAAAAATGTTAATAAATACCTCTGGCATAATTGTACAAGCGTCTATTTTCGTAAATGCCAATAATTTTTTTAATCCATTTATTTCTAAATGCGTAGGATCTTGGTACATTTTGTCTCTGAAAACCATGTCCTCAGGTGTGATACCATATCCTAATTTTAAATCGATCATTATTAATTAGTTAAAGGAACCCATTCATGATCATGTTACTGAAGCCCCGTGAAGCCCATGACGTGCACATGGTACATTTTTGTCTCAGAATTGTTCAAATATTTATTTTTTTTAACCACTACAAAAGTGTTACATTTTGTTGTCCTTTGGTATGACACCCCTAAATGATATACATAATCATGGAAAATTATGCAACTGTGTCTTACTAACCAATAATGACAGGTAAGCTCACAATAGCAAGGTCATCATTTGACACAAAAGGCTGAAACATCCTTTGTTGAGACAGATAACCCCATCGATCCACCGGTGTGATGCCTGTACTGTCTCACCACAGGACAAAGATGTCACACCAGAGGACAAGGTCTCTTTAAATATCATTTAAAATAATTCAATAAGATTTGTTTAGAAGAGTTTCAGTAGCATACTGATTGACTAAGAGACTAAATTTTGTTTTTGTTTTTGTAAAAATTGTTTTTTGTTTAGTTAAAAAAACTGATACTGTTTGACGTGTTCAAAATTAAATAGAAATACTTTATAACTACCATTTCTGTCCTTTAGTGTGACGTAATGTCCTGTGGTGTGACACTTAATCTCAAAATATCTTAAAGAGTATTGCAATAGGGCAGATATAAACATCACTCTTAAAATGGTATAATTTTTATCAGTTTTGAACGGATGATAGCAAAGTATGTGTTGTTGTCAAAGTTTTCCTTGAAATTGTCCAACAAGTCATAGGGAAAAAGAATGTTAATTATAATTTCATATTAAATTAATAACACTATATGAAAATAAGTGTCTAACAATGAAGATAAATCTCTGTCATGCCATTTATATATTATTAAGAGGTTTTTTCCCCACTTAATTTTTGTCACACCATAGGACAAATTTATGGTACAGTTCGGTAAAAATGTTCAAAAAAACAATGAAAGAATTGATAAAGTTGGTAACCCTTTATATTTTCTCAAAGATCAGACTTCACGCTACAGAAATATATGCATTTCTTTTTCAAAAATTGTCTTTTACAAAATAAGCATTTTTTACTGCCTATTTGTCAGCTAATGTACTTGTTGTTGAATCACATTTTATGTAAAACGCATAATAATTCTCATGAAATCACATTGAATATGCGGTGAGGAAAATGACCCCTCAGCAGTGTTTCATAAAGACATTAGCAGGAGCGTAACAGTAAAATGGGATGTCATTTCAGTCGCTCCATCCAATATTAATCAAAACGGCCCACTAAAGCATCTTGTTAAATCATAGCAGAACAACTTGACATTGAGAAATTTCGTGCCAGCTGTAGCTGTCTTTCCCATATTGCAAATGAAAACTTTATGAAAAAAACAACAAAAAAAATTATTAGCCGCTTCATCTATTTGCAGATTGTGCCAGGGGAAGTCAACGTAAAGGTAAACATAAACTTGCAAAGGACAGAAATGTACATTCAAGAGAAATCTGTGTATGTCCAATCAAGAGAGAGCGAATTGTATTTTATTGCTCAGGGAGTTTGATTAAAGGAAGCTGATTGCCTCAGATCTGGATGGAAAGCCTGCTGAACGCCTTAACATTCTGCTCATGCTGTGTGTAATCATTTGTTAGTATGTGGAGTCTAGCGGCGTTCAGATTGAATCAGAGCGGCGCCTCCTTATCTAGATTGAAGGAAATAATTTGTTACAATTTTCCATTAAGTCGCATTGAAAAAGGCATGAGTTACCTTAAGGGCACATTTAAGGCAAATTGTGCCGCCGCAGAAGTTCACTGTCTCTTAAGATTGCCGGCTGTTTCATTTCCAACCACTGTCTCGGGCTGTTTGATGCATTTGCGAATGCGAACGACATGAAAGTGTAATGGCGTTCGCCGTGTCTGGGCATGACACAACATCGCCGTCTTTGCACCGGGTGACCTCTTTGTGTCAGACTCATCGAGTGGAGGGTGTACCGTGTTTCCTCTCCAACACTTTGTCTAAAGCACCTGTCGCAGAGACCTACTTTAACCTTGTCTTGAATGTGGCGAGACACCTGTCATAATGATTCCTGTTCTTTCAGCCTCTGTCCGTTTAGAATTAGTTGGTGTTTCGTAGTTTTGACATGACTGGTGCTGCTGCTGTGGCATGTATGACCACTCGAACTTTGTTTTTAGTTTATTAAACGATCAAACTATTCAAATTGCTGCATGCTTACGGTCCCAAAAATTAAATGTTAAAAGTATATAATGTAAAACATGGCCAAGTTGCAATAATAAACTGCAGATGCAAATGCAAAAGTATTGATGTGGAATGAGCAGCAGCAGTCATACGGCACGTGTTTTGTTGCAGTAGTTTGTGCACACACACATGTTCTCAGTCTCACTCACTGACTTCAGAGTCACTTGTCAAAGCGCTAGTCTGTGACAGGCCCATTTTAAGAGCTCACCAGAGATGTATGTTCGCCATAATAACAGCAATAACAGTTTATCCTGCAGTAACCGTACTGAGACGCCTCCTCGCAAATGCTTACTTATTAGTTATTTGTGTTACATAACCTGAACAAAACTTAAAATAATGTCATAAAATAAGTGATTCTAATCATTATTCACTTGAGTAGATTTAGTACTGGAAATGTCTTGTTTTTGTCAACATAGGCTCGTTGGAAATACGTGCCTCTACATACATTTCTGCAAAACTGAAAAAAACATACCTACGAATCACTGCAGTTTCTAGTTGAAATAAACACTAGAGGCAGTTAAACTCATAAAGCTCATAAAATTAATAAAGCCTAATTTTCACACAGTTACTTGCAGAATATTTTGTTATGACTTCAAAACAATTTTAACATCCTGTGAGATTTGAAAACTGATACTTTTGAATGTTGTCACATACAGTTGAGTTCAAAAGTTTATATCTCCCTTTTGCAATCATTAAAATTGTTCATTATTTTTTAGGATCATACAAAGTCATGCATGTTATTGTTTATTTAGGACTGACCTGAATAAGATATATCATATAAAAGATGTTTACATAAAGTTCACAAGAGAAAATAATAGGTAAATTTATATAAATGACCCGGTTCAAAAGCTTACATCCCCTTGATTCTTAACACATTCTTACCTGAATGATCCACAGCTGTGTGTTTTTTGTTAAGTGATAGTTGTTCATGAGTCTCTTGTTTGTCCTGAACAGTTAAACTGCCTGCTGTTCTTCAGAAAAGTCCTTTAGGTCCCACAAATTTTTTGGCTTTCCAGCATTTTTGTGTATTTGAACCCTTTCCATCAATGACTGTATGATTTTGAGATCCATCTTTTTAGACCGAAGACAAGTTTAGGTAATAACACAGTATGAAGAATCAAGGGGATGTAAACTTTTGACCCGGGTCATTATTATAAATTCAACTATTATTTTCTCTTGTGGACTATATGTAAACATCTTTTAGGTGAAATATCTTATTCAGATCAGTACTAAACAAACAATAACATGCATTTTGTACGATCCCTTTTATTTTGGTAAAATAATTACATTTTGTAGTGATTTTGAAAGGGGGATGTAAACTTTTGACCTCAACTGTATACAGCTTCATATGCATGAGTTTTGTAATTTAGTAGGTTTGCTTGGTAGTGTACGCAATACGGCGTTGCACTTAAATCCTGAAAAGCTCCGGTACGAACCCAGTGAAACTATGGTTCGTCAAAACAGCTCAAATCCGCACAAGGAAGTTAAAATAGCACAGCTGCATCAACAAATGCTTTTTTATATCACTTTTGCATTTTTAACACTAGCGGGTAGGTTTAGAGTTGGGTTTGGTGTAGGGGATATTTCCAACACGATAACACATTAACCTGTAGCGACACTACCTGGATATTTTAATTCTGAACAGCCGCAATATAAATAAAATAAAAGTAATAAAAATGTGCCATGGTCACGTGTTTTAGCGCCACTCTTTGGACATTTCACTTTGAAACTGCTGCGAAACATGCAGTAAGGTACATTACGATGTTGCAGAAACATATCGTCATGAGCCTGGGTTGGTTTTTGTACACATCCTTGATGTGTGTGATGTTGAAATCTCACAGTGTGTTGCAGAACTGTTAAAATGAATATTCCCATGAAAGTTGACATTTGACAAAATAAATTGCTTAATTGCTGTCTGTAGATAAACAGCATGGTGCATTTTGCTAAAGCATATGGCTTCCTGCTTGTAAATAAAAAAAGGAAATAAAAGAAACAAAATGTTCTAATTAATGCAGGGGTATTAATTCAAATATGAAAAATGGGAAGAAAAAAGGATGTTTAATGATCATGACAGCTATTCCCTTGCTATTAACTTGCGTTTTAGTATTTTGATGTTCTTTAGCTGAATTGCTTTTACACTTTGCATTCCAACTGTGGCTGTATAAAGATCCGATCACTCTCATCTGCACAAAATGGAAAACGCTACTTATATTGCAACTGAGGTTGTGTAACCGAAAAATTTCCATCATTTACTGAATTTTAAAAACATTGGGGGATAATTCCAAATGCTTTCCGTCATTTTGACAGATAATAATAATATGTCTGGTCTACTGCGTTTCCCTACTTTATAAACATTCCCACAGTAAAGGATGCTAATAAGGATTAGAAGCAAAGAAAGGGAAAAATAAAGTTTTTAAAGGCCCCGTGGAAGCAGCCTGGGAGAGACATGTGAGTGAGAAGCTGGGGAGAAGAACGAGAGAGAATAAAAGAAGAACCTGCACAATCTGTCCCCAAGTAGAGAGCACTTGCTAAGACTAAAGAAGCTCTTTTTACAGAAGCTCTTGTGATATAAATGTCACATTAAAAATGCCAAGAGAATATTTTATTTATGGATAAAGTAGAGCATGATGGAAAATTTACAACCAAGTCTGTCAAAGTGATGCATAATGATTATTTGCAACGCAGCGTCTGTATTACAAATCACTTATATAGTTGATAATGAAAACACATTAGTGTTCACACCTCATTGAATGTACTCAGAATGTACTTTCATCTGCATCTTTTAATAGTTTTATCATGATCAGGTGCTAACTGATTGTGATCTGATCATCAATGTTTAGTTAATGTGATATTTAATATATGCTCCTTATCTATGCTAATAAACTGAAGCTATTGTATATTATGACGTACAGTATGATACATACAATGCAATGTGGAAAAAGACTTGTCATTTTGTGATTGATGTATTTGAAATGTTAATAATAGATAAAGTAGGTTTTGATCACTGCCAGTACCATTTTGACATTTAAATGATTGAACTTAAAAGAAGAGAAAAAAAGAGACAAAATGAAAAGCTCGTAACAAATTATTCAACCTTGTTCTACATTCCTCACGGTGCTTTCGCACGAGAATAAAGGCAAATATTGAATTTTTGTGGCTTGCCTGCGCAGTACGTCCCTGTCACAGTCTAGTGTGTGACAGCATATGTTTGGACACCCGTAGTCAGATGGAAACAGACCTGTCAGCACGGCGGCAGGATGGGACAGTGAGATAATCACACAGTGTCATTTTGGGGGGCAATTACCCAGCTTGGAGTGAAATGAGAAAACCTGTTTTTTTCCTGCTGTCCTAATGGAGGTTCCGGTCATTAGTTAAACGAGAGTCTCTCTCTCTGGCTGTAATCAAACGTGAAGCGTTCAGTTTAAGAGCCCATTATAAAACATCTGCTCCCCAGCAACGGCCTGCGGAGACTTACGTTTGCTCAGTCGTAAAAGTCGGCGAGCGCCGTGTCACTATTGCTACTCAATTTCAAGTCTTTGTTAGTTGTACAGTTACAGATTCTTCGAGTTCATCTTTCCTCACCATTTCTGCTCTCTTTTGACTGTAGGCAAATACTATTACTACTACTAATAATAATACTATGATACTGATGCTTCATAAGGAAAAACAATGCATTAAGAGCCGGGGGTGAAAACTTTTGAACGGAAGAGGATGTATACATTTTTTCCTATTTTGCCCAAATATTATATATTTTTTTTCATTTAGTACTGCCCTTCAGAAGCTACTGAAGATACTTACATGTTCCCCAGTAGATAAAATAATCCTGATCTTCAAATTTCAAAAGTTTTCACCCCTCGGCTCTTAATGCATTGTGTTTCCTTCTCAAGCATCAGTGAGCATTTGAAACTTCTGTAATAGTTGCATATGAGTACCTCAGTTGTCTTCAGTGTGAAAAGATGGATCTCAAAATCATACGTCCATTGTTGGAAAGGGTTCAAATACACAAAAATGCTGAAATACCAAATAATTTGTGGGACCTAAAGGATTTTTCTGAACAGCAGGCAATTTAACTGTTCAGGACAAACAAGGAACTCATGAACAACTATCACAAAAAAAAAAAAAAAAAAAAAAGACTTTTAAATTATTTTCACATCTTTTATGTGAAATATTCTGGTCAGTGCTAAATAACAAATAACATACATTTTATATGATCCCTCTAATTTTGGTAAAATAATTAAAATTTTGCAGATTCTGCAAGGTGTATGTAAACTTTTGACTTCAACTGTATGTACTTTACACATTTCTCATAAATTGTTTTACTTTGACATTGTGCTAAACTAAAAAACGTTTAGCTTTTTTTGTCTCTCATGTTTAGTGTAATTGTTCCTTCTGTATGCAATGGTGTGATTCATTGGTTGAAATAAAATAAAATAAAATAAAATAAAATAAAATAATAAAAACGATTAATCACAATATGTTGTTATCGTGAATTTTTGAGGCCATGATAGTCATGTAGTGAAAAATCTGATATTGTGACAGCCCTAATGTAAATAACATTTTTCAAATTATAATTTTCTCCTCTGAAATTATTTCTGTTAATTCTCACAAATAAGCAGACTTGTAACATTACCTTCAATTACTCAACAATACTACATTCACTAGTATGCTAACTACTGAATTTTTAAAAAACGGTAAATCCCAAATTAAATCACATTGCAGTAAACCGTGTGATTCTCATAATGTAGTGTTTAGTGTCTCCTCTTTCTCTCTTAAATGAAGCTGGACGGAGTGAAGTGAAGACTTGAAGGTGTTCATAGCACCAAATCATCCTGTAAAGAATCCCATTTAACCCAATCCAATCTGGAACGGGCACACAATCCGCCTGCGCTTTTGTGTAAAGCAGAATTCTGTAACAAGCTCCACTAATACCTCTGCCTCTCCTCTTCCAATAGACCAGCTTCCCAGCCAAGCAGGACCGCCTCCTCTGCCACCTGCTCCACATCAACACAAGCAGCATCCGTCAGTCACCTCTCTCAACCAATCACTGGCCAATCAGCCGACAGAGCTACACAGTGCATCCGAATGCGTGCAGCTGCAAGAAAACTGGGTTCTGGGTGGCAACGTGGGCTTGGAGAACAGGTACGTGTTTTTACACAATCATACGCCGTGTCTGAATTTGCACACTTATTTACTTACTGTTTTCGATATTCTGTATGTAGTTAATGACTTTATGGGGGTGGAGTAAAAGAAAAGCGAGTGAATTCTGATGCTGATTTAGCAACACATACTGTATGCATTTTATTTTATTTTATTTTTTGTTTTAATTATTTTCTTTATGGTTTTGACATTTTTGCTTTGTGGTTTTACACATAAAACACATAAAAAGCAATGTTCACAATTGTCTAAAACGAGATCATTTTAAACAGTGAAGAAAACAAAAAAAAATATATTTTATTTTATTTTATTTATTTTTTATTTTATTTTATAGGATTCATTAATTAGACATATTAAATGTTATCTATAGGTGATGCCCCGATATTCAAATTATCCTCCAAATTTTCAGTTCCTCTCTGTACAGTTTTATGAGTTTAAGAAATGAAGAATCATAAAATGTTTTTCATATTTGTTAATAAACGTTTGCTTCATGGTTTTACAGAAGAATTATTAAAAATAATAAAAAACACACACAAAAAAGCAATGTTCACAATTATATGAAACTAAAGAATTTTACACATTGAAAAAAAAAGGACAGAAAAGAATTTATTTTATTTTATTTTATTTTATTTATTTATTTATGTTATAAGGTTTAATAATTAGATAAAATGTTTGTTTTCATAGTTATAGGCAATCTTTTGTTTTTTGGTTTATAGAGGAATTATTGTAAATAATAATATTCGCAAGTAGGAATTATTGTAAATAGTAATGTTCACAAGTGCATAAATAGAGAATTTCACACAGTAAAGAAAAAAAATGTTAATTTAATTTAATTTAATTTAATTTTATTTATTTTACCTGATAGTTTTCTGAGTTTAAGTTGAAGTGATAGTGGTTGGTAACCTGAACTATTTGATACCAATTTTTATAATAATTTTTTTAATTATATTTTTTAAGTCATAATTTGACTTGCCAAACAAGTGAAAGAGGTGTACAAAGGCAATATTACAAAAATACGATCAACTTCAGACAAGCATTTTTTTTTCTTTGTGTATGTGTAAGATTTGTTGAATGTACATCAGTTAAATCAGAGTGCATTATGGGTAAGCGAGCGAGCTATATAGGGGTTTCAGACAACACTACAAAATGGCTGACACGAAATGGGGACACAGGTTATGTCACTTTTACAATCTTTTGAACATTGTATATGATGTATTTCTGTGTTGTGTATAAATATTAAAATTTTACACTTGTGTAACTGAACATAATCAGTTACATTTGTGTCAAAAATCATACTCAAAATAGTCATTCATTTCCCACTGAGTTTCCATCAGTTATTTATCACTACAATTTCTGAGCAAATATTGTGGTAAAACCTACCAAGACAAGCTTTTATATAATGCACCTTGCTGTCACTACAGATATCTTGAAGTGTACTACTCAAGCTGAGGGCTGCCTACCCAGCATCCACCTGACAGAATGAATTTATGTATGGATGACATGAGTATCATATCAAGCATGAATAAATACACATCATGTTAGTCTCACCTTCTTCAGATATGTACATACACACATCATTTGGATTCCAAAAGCGTTTGTATACACACATTTGTTCTTATTATGATGATACAAAAATGTTTTACTGTAATAGTGCGCAGTCTCTTAACCTGTTTATTGTTTAATTATAAGATGTGATTTGAATTAAGGATTAAAAGTGCAAAACAAGACTTCATAAAAGGATATCTTCCTTTACAAAACTCAGCCTTTGTTCATAACCGACTCACAGAATAAATAGTAATGTACTGCATCATAGATATTCCACACCCATATGCAGATTTCTAAACACTACAATCAGCATTTTCACTTCAAAAGGCTGAAGGGAAGGGTCCCGGTAGACTGGATCCTGCAGAGGCCGAATATGAATGCAAAAGCATTGGAAATAGACTTAATTAACCAAAACAGAATTCGCCATGCGCAAGCCAACATTTCTATTATGTATACATCCAATTTTATGCAAACAGATGTAATTAAATGATCGAGTAGTGGATCCAGAGCACAAAGAAAGATATTGTTCCTTGTAAAATAATATTTGTTGTTAAATCTAAATCAGTTCATGAAATTCACTTGGCCTATATTTAGACTAAGTGAATGAAACTTCAAAAAGAATATGCTTATTTTTAGCTTAAAGGGGTGGTAACAAATCTTCCTTGATCTTTTGAAATAAAAGACTTTTTGGATTGTGAAAACACACTGTCGGTTTCAGATCTGAAAACTTCACAGTCTGAAAATATCTTACTGAAACAGCTTCAAAAATGGCTTGTTTAAAAATAATTGGACGTAAACCTAAAAACATGAACACATGATTGACCACTTATATATCAGATGCCTGTTCAGTGTTACACATTTATTGTGCATATCTAGAGAAACAGAAAGAGAGATAGAGGCTGGAAACTGGCAATGAACTTTCTTTTTTTAAAGCATGAAGGAGTTAAATTGTAGCTGGATGATATATTGCGCATAATGTCATAATGGCACAGTTTATATAACCCTGCATTTGCTGCATGTACCCTGAGGAGCCTGAGCTGCCACCCACTCAAAAGGTTAAACAAGATGAATAACAGATTTAAACTGTTCACACTATCATCCCACAACAAAAAACATATGTGCCATTGAACGACTGACAAAACATGCTGAAAAATACCCGCTAGATGGCCATCATTTTTTATCTAAAAGCAGTTTTCAGCCAAAAGAGAAAACAAAAAAGCAGTATGCATGTAAAAGAATTGCCGTTTCATTGAATCTCATTTAAATGTAAATCATGATGGATATGTTGAAGCTTTTTTTATATTTATATAATATTTAAAAGTTAAATGTTATGCCACCTGAAGAAGAATTAATACTAACAGCATGCAGCTGAAATATATTTCTAACAATCATAAAGCTATTTCAAACGCTATTTTAAATTGCCTTCTGCACCGTGGTATCTAAAGCAATGTATTCACTGTTGCTTCCTCTCATGAAATGATTGCAATGTGTGTAGGCTAGAATTCACTAAATTAATCAATTAAGTTATAACCTAGTATGAATGAGGTAGCCGTATGTGTGTGTGTAGCGTATATAGAGAAATGGGATGTCATTATAAAAACAAGTGTGGAGTGGATCATCTTGAATGAATGAATCAAATTTAATTTCAGCCTACAATCAGCCCGGCCTGCAATTTAGTGTGGCTTTTCTTTCCCTGGTATTTCAACATGACGTCTGTGTGTTTTTTCTTTAATGCTTTTCATTAACTTCCAAAAAATAAGTAAGTAAAAAAAAATATAGCACCTTTACCTCTACTAAGATTTCTACTAAATGTAAAGTACAGTACAGCATTATACAGTTGAAGTCAAAAATTTACATACACCCTGCAGAATCTGCAAAATTTTAATTGTTTGACCAAAATAAGAGGGATCATACAAAATGCATGTTATTTTTTATTCAGTACTGACCTGAATAAGATATTTCACATAAAAGACGTTTACATATAGTCCACAAGAGAAAATAATAGTGATAGTTGTTCATGTGTCCCTTGTTAAACTGCCGACTGTCCTTCAGAATAATCCTTCAGGTCTCACAAATTTTTTGGTTTACCAGGGGTGTAAACTTTTGAACAGAATGGAAATGTGTACATTTTTCTTATTTTGCCTAAATTTCATATTTTTTTTTAAATTTAGTACTGCCCTTTAGAAGCTACAAAGACACTTACATTTTTCCCAGAAGATAAAATAAGTTCGGTTTACCCTGATCTTCATATTTAAAAGTTTTCACCCCCCGGCTCTTAATACATTGTAGTTCCTTCTGGAACATCAGTGAGCCTTTGAATCTTCTGTAATAGTTGCATATGAGTCCGTCAGTTGTCCTCAGTGTGAAAAGATGGATCTCAAAATCATACAGTCATTGTTGGAAAGGGTTCAAATACACAAAAATGCTGAAAAACCAAAGAGTTTGTGGGACCTGTGGGACTCATGAACAACTATTTCTACACAAAAAGTGTAAGTGATAGTGTATGTAAACTTTTGAATGGGGTAATTTTTACACACATTTGACTATTATTTTCTCTGGTGGACTATATGTAAACATCTTTTGTGTGAAATATCTTATTCAGGTCAGTGCTAAATACAAAAAATAACATGCATTTTGTATGATTCCTCTTATTTTGGTAAAATAATATTTTGCACATTCTGCAAGGTGTATGTAAACTTTTGACTTCAACTGTATGTAAGTGTTAATATTTCGTAAATCATTTCAAACTGGTAAATTTGTCACTACATTTTTATTCTTTTTTCATGAAATGCCATTTAATGCAGAATCCACTTTGCAGTCGCACTGTACACGTTCATTACTAACAAAAGTGTTGGCAATGCTACGCACCAGGTTTTTGATCTTATGCGGGCCACAGCTGTTGTGCTGTTGTGGAGAGGAAAAAAACAACAACAAAAAGAAAGAAAACAAAGGGCTCTAGTGAGAATGTACTTCTTATGGATATGAGAAAAGAAGATGTTTGGTAATCATATCAAGTGAAGAATCTTTGTTGTGTGTCTAGATCTAAGCAGAGAACATAGGCTTCTGCTGTTATTAATGATCCCAGAAGAATTCCTCTACTACCTCTCCCTCTTTCTCGTCGCAGTACGCCAATCCATCACCATCTCCTTTTCTCACTACTCTACCTTTCTCAGCGCGTTATCTTGAAAACTTTCCACTCCGCTGTCTGTCACAAAGACTCTGATCTTTACATGTCAACAGAAAGGGACTGTCCTAAAATGGCAGTGGCGCAGAAACCTCCAGGGAGCGTCTTAAAATACCACCACTCTGCCGAGTGCTGGAGAGGCACCTGCTGCTCCGAGACCCCTACTGAGGTGGCAGATGCTTCCGCCTCAAAGACGATGCTTGAATCCTGGTTGGAGTTGAGAGGATACGTGCGAGTCCTCCTTGTTTTTCACAGTTTTTCCCCCCCCTCTCATTTAACATAAATCTCCCGTGCACATTTGTCGGAAAGAGGCCTTGTCTTCGCACGTACTCTTTTCACATATAGACTCAATCGTTTTAACTCTTTAAGTCAACAAGCAGTCCTTTGAAAAGCCCACTCTTTTCTTTAGCCTAGCTAAAGCGGTAGTCATTATATATCAGATTATGCCAGGAAAGACTTTTATTCTTTTGTTTGCAATTTCTCTTTCAACCTCCAAATCCGCTTTTTTTCTTCCGTAGGGCCTCTTCTTTCGCACCGCGGCATTCCAAGCGTCAACCCGATGACAAGGAAAGGTGGGACGCTGGGAGAGAATCACATTGTACAAGAGCAAAAAAAAACTCTTTGGGGTGAAGTTACTTCTTAGTCGTCCAAATGTGAACAACAGTCTCACACCCTACAAAAAGGGGCGATGAGGATTAGCTTAGTCATTTTCTCTGCCTGGCGTCACACTCCCGCTAATCAATTATGGATTGTTTGGCCTCAAAACGGCACACTGTCAGTGTATTTGTTAATCGTTTGTGAAGGCTTTTAAATGTGCCTCATTCAGTGCGCAGTGGCCCGGAACCTATCCGAGCCCTTGTGAAAAATGTGTGTGTGTCTGTGTGTTTAGCGTCGTGGCAGCAGCTCATAACCGTGCAGATTATAAAGTAGAAGTTTTACAATGGAGTCCTTCTGAATGAAAAGCGGGCATCTTAAACCAGGCCAGTATTGAAATTTCCACAAAAGAACAAGCGTCTGAGTGCTGCTCGACTGTTGAAGTTTGAACTTTTGAAGAGTAATGCTGTTCGCAGCTGGTGAGTTTAAAATGATTCCTCATATGAAATTTAAAGACAAGGATTGTTTGTGTGTAAAAGGTGGAATCAGATACCTTTATTCATCTTTAAAAAAAAATCAAATGAAAAATTAATGGCATGTTTGACAAAAAATATAAAATAATTCTTGTGGTGTCCACCATGTTGAGATAACATGAGCAGTTGTGTCTAAAAAAAAATTGTTTTCTATAACGCTTTTCTATAAATAAATACATTCAAAAAACAACCCAGCGCTGGGTGAAATATGAACAAACCCAGCGACTGAGTTTAATTGATGTTTAACCCAACCTTCTGGGTAGTTTTATTTAACTCAGCTATTGCTTAAAGGGGTCATCAGATGCTAAGTTCACTTTTACATGTTGTTTGAACATTAATGTGTGTTGGCAGTGCATGTATAAATCTACCCTATAATGATAAAAATCCATGCAGTGGTTTTTAATTAATCTGTAAAAATAATATTCCCTTTTTCAAATCGAGCCATTCTTAGATGCCTGTCATTGTGGCGTCACACCGACAGAGGCCGCTCCCATGATAGCTGATTGACATGAGCGTCTTACCTCAGATCAACTGTAACAGTCCGCCCTCTTTGTTTCAATGCCAGAGCAGGGATGTAAGTTAGACAAGAATATCTCCGATTGAGGTGTTGTGTTGCTGGATGTAATAATGAACATAGTGGTCGTCATTTACTCCAGACATCTGAGCCACTGAAGATGCAGTAGATTACATTTGTTTGTGAATGGAATGCACCTCCCAATCTACATATATCCGTCTATGTTTGCGCAAATCATTCATGATTCAGCTTCACTTACAGCAGAAGTGAGTATAAAGGTTTTTTATGAATCTTTGCGATCGTCTTTCCTAATAATGTGCTAATTAGCAAGTTTAGCGGCTAAATGCGGCTAAAGTAAACAGGCGCGTCTCTCCACAGAGAGAAGAGAGGAGGGGGGGAGCGAGCAGAGCTCATTTGCATTTAAAGCAGCTTCGACCAGAATGAGATGATTTTTGCAGAGCTGATTTTGGCAAAGTAAAAAGGGTGTTGTTTTACACAACCATTGAGAATTTTTAAACAAAGTATATTATAGACTTTTCACTAAGACCCTAAAGAATCATATCAACTTCTGATGCATCCGATGACTCCTTTAAAAATTATATATTTCTTGCTTAAAATGAACCCAAAATAGGTTGGAAATGAATGTTTATTAGGGTCCGGGCTAAGAGGCCCGAGCTCGGAGCCCTCTCCCTGGACAGCACGCCAAATACGCATACTTTTATTCCTCATTATTGTCTGTAGGGTGAACTCGTGAATATAAGTATATCTAAACAGTATGTAAAATGTGGACAAATGATTGGGTTGTTTTGATCCAGCAGTTGGGTTATTTAACTGAACTATTGCTTAAAAATTATATTTCTTGCTTAAAATGAACCCAAGATAGGTTGGAAATTAACATTTAGTAATATGGACAAATGATTGGGTTGTTTTGACCCAGCAAATGGCTTTAAAAAAGTTTTTTCAACCCCAGAAGGTTCAAATGAACCCAAAATAGGCTGGAAATTAACATTCCAGTTAATTAGTAATGTGTTCAGTAAATGAACATTTATTAATAACTGAAATAAATATTAATTAAATAATAACACTTTTAAAAATTGTTTATTAATAAATGTTCACCTTTTAATTATTGCTGATGTCTCTAGTAATTATGTGTCTGATTCTTAATTTGCAACCTACTCTGGGTTCATTACTCTGGGTCAACCATAGTAATTTTTAAGCAATAGGTATGTTAAAAAAATCTATTCAGAAGTGGTCGAAAGCATTTTTAGAGTGTAACTATTATTGTGCAGAATACTGTTTGAATATGTGAATATATGTATTTATTTATGTTATTTTTTACACTTGTTTTTAACCCAGCATTTAACCCAGTGTATTATATCAGTATAGATATACTGTTTATTATACTTACATAATATATATATAAGCACTGTAATCTAATGATTAAATAAAAAAATATACTAAGATAAAATAATGACACTTAACTTGACCATCAGCCAAAATGATTTGCCCAAGAGCAAATAATAGATTGTATTTAACTGTATATGATTGTATATAATTTGTTAAAGAATATTTATGATCTCAAAACATTTAAATCAGACAGTAAACTTAAATGAAAAATAAAATGGCTCAAAAAACAGGCCCTACATCAACAGCCATGAGGAGGACCGACGGCACACCAGCCATGAAATGCCTCCAGGACACGCGACTGTACACAGCAGCCACACAGCAGGCAGAAAGAGAGCTTGCAGCAGACTGACAATGTAACAGACAGCCACAGTGAACGGGAACCACCAACAGCACATGGAAATTTGCTGGAAAGGAATCTGAGAATGTCTGTTTTTATTGATGTTTGTAGTATGAATCAGGTAACAAAAAAGAGGTAAAAAATCTAAATGTAAGGAAACTACTCTGTCTTGAAGCAGAATTACAGCCAGCAAAACAAACAAACAAACAAAAAAAAATTCTGAGTCCAATTTTAAGATTTTGTTTCTGTATATTGTATCCAAGCCAGCCATATTTGCCTTATTTTACACAGTGTGTTTAATATACATGTATGTAGTGAGTGTGTTTGTGTTTCTATTGCATTTTTGGACACACTATTAATAGGCATTGAATTGTCCAGTTTAAAGAATTAAATAAATAAATAAATAAAAAATAATAATAATTAAACAAATGTGAAAAGTGATATTTGAATAATTTTTATTATGTGTGTATATATATATATAGTTTAAAGAATTAAAAAAATTAATAAGTAAACAAATGTGAAAAGTGATATTTTAATACATTTTCTTTTAAAATATTTTTTAGAAATATTTTTGAAAGAAACCTTACCAAGGATGCATTTAAATGGTCAAAAATGCATTGAAAAACATATATTATAAAATATTATTGCAACTGTTTTCTATCTTTATATATTTTAAAATGTAATCTATTCCTGTGAAGGCAAGGCTGAATTTTCAGCATCATTACCCCAGTCTTCAGTGTCACATGATCCTTCTTTGCTGCTCAATAAACATTTTTATTATTTTAAGTGTTAAAAACACTTGTGCTGCTTTTGTTTTAAAAGTAAAAAAAAAAAAAAAAATGTTTCTGACCCCAAAATGTGAGTATTGTAGGAAGTGAGGGATTCATCAGACTGATTCAAACTATAAAGTTTATGAGTTTATATGAGCTCAAAACTTTCTTTTCATTATTTTGTGTTTGTGTTTTAAATCAGACAGGAATCTTAACATTAACAACTCAGGTGAAATAATGATTTCTTTCGCTGTGGCGTTGAAAATTCGGCAGCGGTGAAGCACCGCTGATGAAAAGCAGAACAGAAACAACACTGCCATCAGATGCTGATGCATACACATCATTATGGGTTATGTTTGTCATCATAAAATCCAGAGTTCAGTTAACCGCAGTTCACTTTGACTTGACTTTGTGTGGTTCTTCCATCATATCCCATCGTTAGAGACATTCATTTCGTAGTACAGGCACTGATCCAATGACAGCCCTCTAAATCAGTGAAGCTATTAGGATTTTAATGGCAGCTTATTAAATTACAGCTTTTGTTACATACAAAACCTTGTGTCTACAACAAGAAATAGCTATTAAGCTATACTCCAGTTTTAATGGTAATTAAAATAACGATACACCAATGAAAAAGGTTTTACTGCAAAATCCTCAATAGGTCAGATGTTTTAATAAGTCTTTTTTTAAAAAAAGACACTGCTACTTTTCTTTTACCTGAGGTTTTGTTCACAGCTCGCTCTGAAAAGTTTTCAGCAAGGTTATTGTTTTTAGATTTCATCATCTCATATCTTATATCTCATATCCCTTTCCCTAGGCACTTTCTGCTTAAGACTGGAACAGGCACCACGTCTCTCTTCACAACTCCGAATCCCGGTTATACGATGGCAACCGGAGCTGTCTACTCTCCACCAGCCCGTCCCTTAACCCGCAACACGCTATCAAGAGGTGCATTCAAATTTAACAAGTCGCCTAAACGGTGTTCATGGAAATGCACCGCTCTGAGTGCCGTTGGAGTGGCCACCTTGCTGTCAATCCTGCTCTGCTACTGTATAGGTAACTCTCTCTCTCTGTGTGTGTGTGTGTGTGCCCTTATGTGACCATGAGGTACTCAGGTGCGAGCAGTTTTATCCATCCTGCCCCCATAAGAGATAGCGAAATAGCTCATCAGGTGGAGTTTTTCCTTTCTCAGCCTTCATTTCTGGCCAAAACACCTGGTGCTCTGCTCTAAATAGCCACCCTATCTCTAGGAAGTCACGTACACACAGATAAACTGGAAAAAAAGACATCAGTTTAGTGATTAATAACTGGAGCGAAGCAAAAGCTGCATGATCTTATTGTCCACAGTAATCTAAATTCACCCGTTAGCCCACAGAAACACTATAACCTCTATTTTTTTTTATTCTCCCCGATTTTTTAAACATTGTTTCCCCACTGTGAGTTATTTGCCGCAGTCGGAGGCTCCTCCTCCCCTGCTGAAGGCCTGTTAGAAACATTCATCCCTCCAAAGATCAAACCGAGAGGAAGAGAGGTGTGTGAAGCGCTGCCTCCTCAGCAAGCTCCCTTGCTGTGAACTTTGAAGGAGACTTTTCCCAAGCTGTTTTCACATAGATCGAGCGGTTAAAAAAAACAACTAGAAAGTGTTTGCCTAAGATTTAACAGCCGTGCATGAAGAAGAGAATGTTTTGAAGAGAGAATGGGGGAAAGGGGAGAGACAGCAAGGGGAAAGAGAGAATGGGAGAAACTCCTGTATTATATAACGCAGACAAGTTTTGATCTCCGGGCTTTTGATTTTCGCATTTTCCCCTTTTTTCTTTTTAATCACTGGAATCTAATTCCATTTTCTCTGCAGTAAATGTCTTTACTGACAAGCTAAAGACTAATCTGGAGTATGCTCAAAACAGTTTGCGTCAAGGCCCCATGCAGCGATAATTCAAAGAACATTTTCGAACAGCAAAAAAGACATTGTGCACTATTCAGAGCCGATTCTAATGAGGGAGACGTTTTCTTTGTATATGCACTGCGCTTATATCCGACGCATGCGCAGAAGAGACTGCGAATCACCTTCCACAGTGGCTTTCAACAGCTTTTAAACTATATCCTTTTGCAAATGAGAATGTCTCGTGACATGACATGTGCTTGCTGTTCCATTTCATGATCTTAATTGCCTTCTCTCGCAGCCATGCATGTACTTGGCCTGAACTGGAAACTGAAGGATGTGGATAATCACGCCTTTGAGAATGGACGAGCCAAACCAGTGACGTTCCCGACCAACACTGTGACTGCAATTTCTGCAGATGGTAACATTTCAAGGCCGAAATCGGTGACCTTTCAGTCACAAAGGACTGCATTTGTACATCCCTATGAGATATTTTAGATACGTCATATTATACAGATTGCGGTTATTTCTTTCAAGCTGCAAGGTGTGTTTTCAGTTTCTTTCTTGTTCTTAGTGCAATAGTACCCATTTTTGCATTAGAATTGAAATTCTGAGATAAATACAATTTGAAATACAGTTATAAAGCCTTGTTTGCAAAATACAGTCAGTTGTGAGAAATAAAGTCGCAAAGGTTAGACACAGTTGAGTGGTGTTACAAACACCTTGCAGAATTTGCAAAATGTTAATTATTTTTGCAAAACAAGAGGGATCATACAAAATGCATGTTATTTTTTTTTTATTTAGTTCTGACCTGAATAAGATATTTCACATAAAAGACTTTTACATGTAGTCCACAAAAGAAAATAATAGTTGACAGTTCAACTGCCTGCTTCAGAAAAATCCTTCAGGTCCCACAAATTCTTTAGTTTTTCAGGAATGTTTTGTATTTGAACCCTTTTCAAAAACGTCTGTATGCTTTTGAGATCCACTGAGGACAACCAAGAGACTCTCTCACTCTCTCAACCAAGGGACAAACGCTCACTGATGCTCCAGAAGGAAACACTATGCATTAAAAGCTGGGGGTGAAAACATTTTGAATTTGAAGATCAGGGTAAATTTAACTTATTTTTGTCTTCTGGGAAACATGTAAGAATCTTCTGTAGCTTCTGAAGGGCAGTACTAAAAAAAAAAAAAAAAGAAGAAGAATAAGAAGAAGAAAAATGTACACGTCTTCATTCTGTTCAAAAGTTTTCACCCCCGGCTCTTAATGCATTGTGTTTCCTTCTGGAACATCAGTGAGCATTTGAACTTTTTGTAATAGTTGCATATCCCACATATTCTTTGGTTTACCAGGGGTGTAAACTTTTCAACAGAATGGTTATGTGTACATTTTTCTTATTTTGCCTAAATATCATATTTTTTTATTTAGTACTTCCCCTTTAGAAAACACAAAAGATACTTACATTTTTCCCAGAAGATAAAATAAGTTCAATTTACCCTGATCTTCAAATTAAAAAAATAATAATAATAATAATAATTCAATAAGTTTTCACCCCCCAGCTCTTAATGCATCGCAGTTCCTTCTGAAGCATCAGTGAGCCTTTGAATCTTTGTAATAGTTGCATATGAGGCCGTCAGTTATCCTCAGTGTGAAAAGATGGATTTCAAAATCATACAGTCATTGTTGGAAAGGTTTCAAATACGCAAAAATGCTGAAAAATCAAAGAATTTGTAGGACCTGAAGGATTTTTCTGAAGAACAGCCAGAAGTTTAACTGTTAAATAAGTTATTATTATTATAAATTATTATTTTCTCTTGTGGACTATACAGTATGTAAATGTCTTTTGTGTAAAATATCTTATTCAGGTCAGTACAAAATGACCTCTTTTTTTAGAAAAATAATTAACATTTTGCAGACTCTGCAAAGTGTATGTAAACTTTTGACCTCAGCTGTACGATATCACACAATGAGAAAATTATAGTCATTGTAAGATTACAAGAAATGAAGTTGCAATTTAGAAATGTAGTCACATTGTAAGATATAAAGTCTTAATTATAAGAAACGTCGTATTGTGAGATATTTTCTCAATCCAGTCAATCCCCAAAGGGTAAAATGAGTGAAAAGGGTGGTGAATGTTGTTTCTTGTTGACTTTAAAGTACTACAGAGAAACAATAGTGATAGTATCTTTCACTGAAGACTGACAGTCTCCAAAGAATAGCACCCACTGTGCTAGGTTTGTCCTAATTACCATGTTTAGAAAGCATCAGTTTGAAGCCAGTCAATATAAGACAGTTTCCTCACTCTGAGTGCGGACCTGCCATGCTATATTGTGTTCTTTTAATTGACTTACTGCCTCTTTCTGAAGTGCAATATAAAGCTGTTTGCCTGTGTTGTATAAACTCTGTCAACTGTCATCTGAATGATAGCCTTTGGAGAGTATGAAAGAGAATGGCAAATGCCTACTGCAAGTTTTAGGGTAATGTTTGACATTTAGAGGCTCTCATCAGGAAGATCGCTGAAGAGACCATTTATCTTTGAGCATGGAGAGAGAAATATTAAAAATTCTTTTAATTTAATTTTCTTTTGGAATCTTAGGCTTGAAAGAAAACCAGACACTTAGTTTTATCCAACTGCTGGCCCATCTGACCAGTCTAAAATGAAACTGTCTTGGCTGGATTGATGGAATTAGTATTTGACTGGGTTTGCTGCAGGACATACAAATAATACATAGAAAATAAAATATGCATGAGTGTGCAACAATAAAGACCTTAGTTATTTTCTAACTACACATTTAAGTCTGATAAGTGAACTGTGAATAAACTTCAAATATTATAACAATACAATTGTGACAGTTTTCTGGGCTAGTGAATTCAGTATAATATTAATCATTAAAGCAAAAATACAGAAAAACTAGTAATGCGTCCTTGTTGAATAGAAGTATTTATGTTACTCTGATACAAATATGTGGACCACAAAACCAGTCATATGTATATTTATAACAATTGATTTTTCTTTTATGCCAAAAATCATTAGGATATTAAGTAAAGATCATGTTTCATGAAGATATTTTGTAAATTTCCTACGGTAAATATATAAAAATTAAATTTTTGATTAGCAATATGCATTGCTAAGACTTTAAAGAACAACTTTAAAGGCAATTCTCTCAGCATTTAGATTTTTTTGCACCCTCAGATTTCAGATTTTTAAATTGTTGTATCTTGGGCAAATATTGGGTTATTAAACCATACATCAATGGGAAGCTTATTTATTCAGCTTTCAGATGATGTATAAATCTCAATTAAAAAAAATTGACCCTTATGACTGATTTTGTGGTCCAGGGTCACAAATGGTATAAAATGCTGTATGAGATATTAATTTAGTCAGTATTGTTTTAATATGCATCTTTTCACAGGAAGGGTAGGAGTGATGCTGCAGTATAACTCCACATTAGACACAGGTCAGGTGGAGTTGGGTCAGCAGGTAGCACATGCCGTTCCACCAGGAGTTTTCTGGAGGTCCAGACTTCTCATTGAACAGCCCCACTTTCTCAAGTTTAATATTTCCATTCAGAAAAATGCCCTGATTGGAGTTTATGGGAGGAGGGGACTTCCACCCTCACACACCCAGGTAATACAATATCGGAGTCTTCTAGTTTAATTGTCTCAAATAAGTCATAAGTGGCTAAATTAGTTGATTACTTAAAAAGCAGGTCAATAGACTTTTTTAATCTTCTGAAAATGAATGAATTGGCTTTGTTATTTTGTGTTTTTTAAACCGCAGGTAAAACTGTTGTCTGCCAAGTATCCGATACTCCCGTTGACAGAAGCTATTCAATATTAAAAAAACCATGAGTTTAAGGAATCAGATGTCCAAGGTTATTCACCAGAAAGAACAAATCCTACTTTAATCATAACAAAACAAAACAAACTGCTCCAACAGAAAGACATCTTCTCTTTGTCTCAGTGATTGGCTGAGTGTTTAACACTCACAGCTGTCAATAAAAGCAGCATCTTTCGTAAATACAGAGAAAAACAGTCCAACTTATTGTAGATGTTCAATCAATGTGTCCCCAAAGCCATCACAATAAACTAAAGCAAGCTTATTGAGTGCTGCTTCCAATTCGCCATGTGTCTTCTTATTGCTTTTTGTAGCTGACCAGTAGGAAATCAATTGGAGAAACTTTAATTTAAAGTTCTCAGTTAGTAGATCTATTTATTTTAATCTTCTGCTTGAAATAGAGGAAGTTCTAGTGAATACACACACTGTGATGCCGAATGAATATAAAATAGGCATCTTTTTTTCCTTTGGGTTGTAAAAGATTTCTTGGGATGATATTGTAGAACCAAAACCAAAGGTTATGGCAGCCTAAATGTCATGGTGTCTATTTTGTTGTAACACAACAGCTGAATAATAGAAGTCAATGTAATAATGTGTGTTTCAGTACGACTTTGTGGAGCTTCTGGACGGCAGTAGGCTCATCTCACGAGAGCGCGTTCAGTTGGATCCGGAGCTCAGGGACCGACTGGAGAATCCGGTCAGCGTTCAGCAGGCAGGCTTTATTCAGTACCTGCACACGGGTGTGTGGCACTTGGCCTTTTACAATGATGGCCGCACGGTAGAGCCTGTCTCATACAGCACCATAGTGCTAGGTGAGCTCGCACATGTCTTTGTTTATTCACCATAGAGAGTGGCTGGTTATTTTATGTTTACTGCTTATTTATGCATCAAAGCTGAAAGTGTAATTTCCGACCCAACAATGTAATGTGATGCTTGACAGAGCAATTGGGCCATTGTAACAAGCTTTTCTAGGTGCCTTCAGATGGCCTTTTTATATTTCTGTCTTGCACCCAAGTGCCTGAGATAGCGCAGCAGTGATAATGAGGCGTGCAGAAGCATGCCCTGAGTTGTTGGCTAATCAATAAGTTTGATTCTACCGCTATCTCCTTCTGTCAGGCCAGGGAATATGGAGGCCAAAAGACTAAATCTCTAAGCCTTGAGCTGCTGAGCTGTTTGTTTTTATCTTCAAATATGATTTTTATGTGCTCATGAGGAGGGTCTGCTTTTATTTACAGAAAAAAGGAAAGGAAAGTACATACCTTTTCAATTATTTATACGTGTATTTATTAAGTGGGAATTCAGTATTAGGCAATGTCCATAGAGACTCTTATAGCTCTTGATTTAAAAACACTCTAGTATAGTTACCTCTCGTAGTTTATACTATGCCTTGTTAGACCACAAATATGAAGCAGTGTAAAAATGCAGTTAATATGCCACAGATAAAATGTATAATTTTATTATCTGACCTTCTTTGTGCAGAGTCGGTGATGGAATGCCCACACAATTGCTATGGCAATGGAGAATGTGTCTCAGGCACATGTAATTGCTTCCCAGGATTCCTTGGGCCATATTGCTCGAGAGGTATGTGTGGTGTTCTAATGATATAGTTTTCACTGTCAGGATGAATCTCACAAAACCTGTGAAGAACCAGTCACATTTTCTTGTTTAAAGGGGTGGTTGACTGATTTCTAGGCTTGATTGTGTTTATAGGGTGCAGTTTAACGTGTTAGTGCTTTGTTTAAAAAAAAAACGCCATATTTTTCACATAATTGATCTTTATTCTACACCGCTCTGTCCCTTCTCCTATGAACGCTCTGATGATTTCCTGATTTTATGAAGCTCCTCTTTCAGAAATACACAATGGGCTCAGATTGGTTAACTGGCCCAGTGTGTTGTGATTCGTTAAACCGCCTAGTGCACGTGCAGAAATGTCACGCCCCTCACCTCAGTGGCATGCGCTCCGGTTGAGACCCAGATAATATTAGTGAAGAGGACCGCGCAGCACCTGTACAAGCACGGCTCTTACGGGACGTTTCAGAATGGTATGTTTTTGTGTTTGTTGTTCGGGGACCCCCTCGGCAGAAATCGTGAACCCGGGACATCTAGACTGAAAGAAGAAGTCCACTTCCAGAACGAAAATTGACAGATAATGTACTCACCCCCTTGTCATCCTAGATGTTCATGTCTTTCTTTTTTCAGCAGTAGAGAAATTGTGTTTTTCAAGGGAAACATTTCACTTCCAAAATGCAGTTTAAATGCGGTTTCAAACGATCCCAAATACGGTTGTAAATGATCCCAGCCGAGGAAGGGTCTTATCTAGCAAAATGATCGGTTATTTTCATAAAAATAATACAATTTCTATACTTTTTAATGTCAAATGCTTGTCTTGTCTCACTCTGCCTGAACTGTTTTTTCCGGTTCATGACAGTTAGGGTATGTTGAAAAATTCCCATCTCATGTTCTCCCTCAACTTTAAAATCGCCTTATATCGCTTGTTTTACCTTAAGGGTGTTTGATCTTCTTTGCGTGTTCACTTTGCAAAGACTGGGTCGGTACTTCTGCAGTGATGTAGTATAATTTTGAAATGATTTTTGAAGTTAAAGGAGAAAATACAATTGGAGTATTTAAATTGTATTTTTTTAATGAAAATAACCGATCGTTTCGCTAGATAAGACCTTTCTTCCTCAGTTGGGATCGTTTACAACCGCATTTGGGATTGTTTGAAGCCGCATTTAAACTGCATTTTGGAAGTTCAAAATCGGGGCACCATAGCAGTCCATTATATGGAGAAAAATGCAGAAATGTTTCCCTCAAAAAACATTATTTCTTTACGGCTGAAGAAAGAAAGACATGAACATCGTGGATGACAAGGGGGTGAGTACATTATCTATTTTTGTTCTGGAAGTGGACTTCTCCTTTAAATAAACATTACTTACACTATCATAAAAAGGAAAAGAACACAATTCCATTTTATATTTTTCCATTAACAATGTAATTAATATTCTGTTTATCAAAGCCAAGTATGAATCTCATTAACTTAGTGTTTTTAAGCATTTTACATTCATTCCAAAATAATAACTCAAGCCAGTAACAATTTAAACAACATGTTTTATTTGTGAACTTATATTTAGCTATTATTTTTAATAGTTAAAGGATTACTCCACTTCCACAATAAAAATTTCCTGATAATTTACTCACCCCCATGTCATCCAAGATATTCATGTCTTTCTTTCTTCAGTTGCATGGAAATTAAGTTTTTTTGAGGAAAACATTCTGGGATTATTCTCCATATAGTGGACTTCAGTGGTGCTCAACGGATTTAAGATTAAAAAAGCAGTTTCGATGCAGCTTCAAAAGGCTCTAATTGAACCCAGCCGAGGAATAAGGTTCTTTTCAAGCAAAACGATCTGTCGTTTTCTTAAAAAAATCATATTTTTACATTTTTTAATAACAAATGCCCCTGTTGGCTCTGCGATGCACATGCATACTCTGTGCACTCCAGTTCAAGATACTTGGGGTATATGAAAAACTCCCATCTCATTTTTTCCTCCAACTTCAAAATCATCCTACATTCGTGAACATGTACAAGCAAAAGATGTGGGATTTATTGCATGAACCAATCACAGCTGAACATAACCAGTGATATCCAATCACATTGCGATGTGACTTCCCCCATTCATTCTCAATTACCCCCCCACCAAACTCACTGCACACTTTAGTGGATCTGTTAAAACTCAGTGCGCTCAGGGGGGGCGAGAGAGGTGTGGACTCCTGCTGTAACTTTACCCGCTGGTGTCATTGTTGGACAATGTCTCTGTAGAAAAACGAGTGATTTATGTGCTATTTAATGTTAGATTTAATAATACTGGCATTTTTATTTTTGTACTACAAATTTTTTTCTCTTCCAGTATTTTGTGGAGGCACTGTCTCCCTTGCCTTCGTGGCAGAAACAAAATAACTGCGTTTTGAAAAGGATGACTTTTACAACCGTAGTACAGTAATGAGAATCTAATGATGATCGTCATTGGCATGAATGGAAATTGCACAACAATTTGAAAGTGAAACATTCTGAACATATTTTGTGAAATTCTCCAATCTGCGGTCTACCTTTATCCTTCTAACTTTAATTTCTTTCCTTCTGTTAGCGGCGTGTCCTGTGCTGTGCAGCGGAAATGGCCAGTACAACGGCGGGCGCTGCCAGTGCTACAGCGGATGGAAAGGGATTGAATGTGACGTGCCCAGTGGACAGTGTGTGGATTCCCAGTGTGGAGGTCGTGGCCTGTGTGTTACAGGCTCCTGCATATGTAACCCTGGCTTCAAAGGTGACAACTGTGACCAAGGTAACTGGACCGATTTCAGTAGCTATGCAAAGAAAAAACAACACATGTAGCTCATTGTAGTGGAGGAGAGCACTTTTTCAACACCACCGAGCAGCTAATTACATGGATGAGTGTACTGACTTAAAGACTGGTTTTTGTTGTGATAAATTAGCCACACCATTTAGCAGCATCCACTGACTGAAATGGATTCCACATATGGGACTGAGATAAGGCAGAAAGCCAAGAAAATACCCCTTAGATGCACACAAATTTTTTCCTATCTTTTGATTCTTTCCCTTTTGCTCTTTCTGGGTAAAACCAATTGAGCCTATTGATCCACATTCGATAGGCTTGGGAATGAACTCTTTAGATGTCTATGTTCGGGTCACTTGAACAATGTTATAATTGTCATTGAATTGAATGAGTAACTCACCTTGAGGTCGACATGAGCGGGAAAGAGAGCTTGCTAGCAATAGATTGTTTAAAAAGCAAATGCAAGTACATTTTTTCTTATGCTACAGTTTTACAAGTTACACAAAACAATCAATTGCACTTGATAAAAAGTACTTTAGAAGTAACCAAATTACAATTAATAACACAGTGGCAGTGGTCACATTAAAGTGATTGCCAATAACACCTTTTTAAGAGGTCTAACAATTGAATTTTGTAGGCTTTTCATAACAGCTTGTTTTTCTGTTCATGCAATGAAAGTCAGTGTGGTCCATTGTTGTTTTAGACCCCACCAACTTTCAGTATATGGATGAAAACAGTTCTTAAAAATGTCTTCTTTTGCATTCAGAACGATTTGAAATGACATGAGTTTGAGTAAATGATGACCGAATTTTCAGACTCAGCCAACAGTGTTTGCAATTCGACACTTACAGTGACACACAGACAAGATAGCTGTCAAATTCCCTAAAACTGCAACCTCAAGAAGTAGCACAGAATTAAATTAGTACCAGTCTTACCAAGAACTGTACAACATGCTTCCTCCTGCAGTAATTTATGGCCAGAGCACAAAATCTGGAGCATAGATAGATAGATAGATAGATAGATAGATAGATAGATACCTTCAATCCAGCTGTAAAACATGACAATAGATTTGTCATGTGCTTGGTATGTTCCTATGTGCATCATTTGGTCCCAATGATTATGATGTAATGATTGCACTGCATGAATATAAAAGCCATTTTACTGGATCAGACATGTCCCATGGTGCAGACATTGTTCCCTTATGGTGTTTCTATATTCCATGATGGTAATACCTCAAATTTAAAAGTGATTTCTTAAATAGCAGCAGGAAGCTGGAAAACGGCATATCTAAGCTTAATTGAATCTTTATACTGTAGGATGTTCTGGAATGCAGTCTTGTAACTTTCAAAGAAATAGATATTTCTTAAAAAAAAAAAAAAAAAAAAAAAAAAATGTATTATTTGATATAATTATAAATTATTTGAGAGAAAAAAAAAAATTAACAGTGGCTTGAGAAGTATTTGAACACAAAAGCCCCACCATTTACACATGTATTAGACAAAAATATTTGAATAAGTTAAATATCATTTCAAATTTTTCATTTTTTAAAATAAATTAATAATTTTATCCAACAAGAACGCATTAAAAAATACAGTTGTCTACAAAAAACAACTTTAGTCTCATAACTGCTTTCAACATGTTTGTTTCTTGAGCATCAAATCAGCATATTAGAATGATTTCTGAATGATAGTGTGGCATTGAAGACTGGAGTAATGGCTGCTGAAAATTCAGCTTTGTTAGCACAGGAATAAATGACATTTTAAATATATTCAAACAGAAAACAGTTATTTTAAATTGTAAAAATAATAAATTTAATGTATTTTTGATCAAATCAATGCAGCCATGGTGAAAAATATTATTAAAGAGGCATCGACTATTTGCTTAACGATAGATGTAATTTACACTATGTAAATAATCACTACATGATTTTTAATACTTACTGCAAATAGAGGCAATTATCTGCACCTCTGTAATTTAGTACATTATAAAACTGTATGCAAAAGTGTAAATTATAGTTTTAAATCAAATTATCAAATGGATGCTGCCTTATTGGGACACTAAGCCCTCCCTACACGTACCCTAACTCAAACCGATACTTTATTTTCAGTTTTTTTATTATTTACTTCATTTTATTGAAAATAAATGCCTTTCCGGAATAATATGAGATTTGAAAAGGAAGGATAAAAAGTTCACCAAAAGGCTGATTTGAACCCAGGTCGATCGTTCTGAAAAGAGTACAGCATGCACTTTACCATCTGCACCACTGCAATTGATATTTAATGATCGTTTTTTGTAGTGTTGGCTCGCCCAACCACACGTTGGTGGGCGGAGTTAGTGTAAATAGCCTCTGCCAACAAGGCAGGCTATTTGCACTTAGTGTCAATAGACACTCCGTATTAAAATATCATACTAGCCTATGAGGGGAACTGATTTCATAAAGCCACAAAACATTACTGTTTGACCTGAATTACTGTTAAAAGTAAGTAATGAAAGGTAATTCTAAAAAAATGGTCTCAAAATAATGTTGTTTTCCACAGTGGACTGTGTGGACCCATTCTGTTCACGTCATGGCTCCTGTCTTCATGGTTTTATTTTAATATATTTTAAAATGTTATTTATTCCTATAATGTCAAAGCTTCAGTATCACACAATCCTTAAGAAATCACTCTAATATGCTGATTTGGTGCTTAAGAAACATTTTGCATTATTCTTAATGCTTCTGTGTTTTTTTCTCTCCAGGATTCTTTGATTAATAGACAGTTCCAAAGAACAGTATTTATTTTAAATAGAAACCTTTTGTGACAATCTCAGTATCTTTACTGTCAACTGAATTTCGTACAGCCACAAAACATTACTGTTTGACCTGTTGGTTAAAAGTCACTGGAAGGTAATTCTAAGAAAATGGTCTGAAAATAATGTTGTTTTGCACAGTGGACTGTGTGGACCCTTCCTGTTCGGGTCATGGCTCCTGCCTCCATGGTCAGTGCCACTGTACCTCAGGCTGGACCGGATCGAACTGTGAGACGCAGCTCTCTGTGTGTCCAGAACACTGCTCTGGCCACGGTACATTCCAGAGTGAGACCAGCTCTTGCATCTGTGACGTCAACTGGAGCGGTCCTGACTGCTCTACAGGTATTACTAATTCAATAATATTGAAAGGCTTATTTGAAAACCCCAAAACAATTTTTTTCCAGGTTCGATTTTGAAATTTTCAGTGTGTTCTCTGACATTAGACCCCACTGTAAGTAACTGAATCATTACTATAGGAAATGATCTGTGCTCTGACACACTGCCCACACTGTGTGCTGTTAGGTATACTAATCTTTATTTTTCCAGTTTGTTTATCCAGTTGTGAGTAACCTTTCAAACACGTCAGCATTTCCTGTGGCCGTGACGCACATACTGCGTGCTAATCGTACAGAAGTAGCTATAACTTACATTCCCCTTGTGATGCCTGTAAGTAATTGGTGAAAAGAAAAAGAAATGTAGCTGTCAGGTTGTTTCTTCAGAGAATGTTGTGGGAATTATGTCATCGTAAGAGCGTGTGGTTTTGTAGTAAGGGAATTTGTGAAATGTAAATGTGAAGAAAACAATAAATGTGCCGCTGCAGTTATCAGAAAGTGTTATGGTAAGACAGAGATCACCCCGGATTCAATTTGATGTGCTCTGTTACAGAATGAAAAAAAGTGGAAGAAAAAACACTACTGTTCAAATGTTTGGGGATTCTTTAATGTTTTATGCTCAGCAAGAGCGCATTTATTTGATCAGAATTGTAATAATGTGACATAATGTTCATTTAAAATAGCTGTTTTATTTATTTAAAATGTAATTTATTTTAGTGATGTCAAAGCTGGATTTTCAGCACCTATTACTCTAGTCTTCATTATCACATGATTCTTAAAAAATCATTTTAATTAAAGCTGTCAAATCGATTAATTGTGATTAATCGTATCAAGTTTATGTAAAATATGTATTTGTACTATGTTTATTTATTATGTATATATAAATACACCCACATGTATTTAGGAAATATATGTAATACATATTTATATTTATATATAATATAAATCATATATAAATATGAATATATATACTCATGTAAATATTTCTTAAACGTGTGTATTTATATATATTACATATATTATGTAAACATAAACTTTTATATAAACTGTTTTTTTTTTTTTGATGCAATTAATCACGATTAATTGATTTGACAGCACTAATTTTAAAATGCTGATTTGATGCTGTAAAAGCATGTCTTATTATTATTAATACTTAAAACTTTTGTGGAAACCGTGACGATTGTTTTTTCAGAATACTTGAATTAATAGACAATTCAAAAGAACATGAGTGTTTGAAATATAAATCTCTTGTGACATTATCGATGTCTTTAATGTCAGTTTTGACCAATATAATACATTGTTGTTGAATGAAAGTAATTTCTATATAAATAAATGTATTAATTAGTAAAATAATGACAGTAAAGTAAAATAAGCTAACTATTAGATAACATGAACTGAGAATGAACAGTTCTTCTACAGCATTTATTCACCTTAGTTAATATTAATTTTAACTTTTACTAATGCATTATTAAAATCGTATGTTTTTTGTTAACATTAGTTAATGCACTGAACAACTGTATTATTATTAACTGTTTAATTATTGTTCATTATTTGTTCACATTACTTAATACATTAATTAATGTTAACAAATGACACCTTATTGTAAATTGTTACCAATAAAATAAAATAAAAATGCCCAAAAGTTTGAATGGTAGTGTATATTGGTTTAGTTTTATATTCCTATACAAATGTAGTAATTTTGAAAGGCTTTTATTTAACATCAGTTGAGTTTTATGTAGGATTTTATTATCAATGAAATATAACAATACGGCTGTAGAAGTGTTCTATTTAAACTTTTAGCTTTTACTGAATATAAAACATTTGTTTAAGACATAGTAAAGCCACCAAGCCATTACTTTTATCTGGGTGTTTGTGAGCTTAGCATCAGGCCACTTCTAGCTGCAGCACCGGCCATGGGAGCAATGGGAGTCCACTTGCTTGCACAGTTGGGGTTTTGTCTCTTCATTACCTCCACTGTTCCACCTCAATTAAATAAACTTTAATTAACGGGTGTGTGGCGTGGATCGACCCGCCTCCCGCTGGAACCTGGAAGTGCTAAAAACAGATAAACACCTTGCCGCTAATGAAAAATTGATTACATCGACTGGTGTGGAAAAAGACGGATGTTAAAAAAAAAAAAAAGATTGAATGAATCAAGCAACCCTTCACCTTTTTAGAGCAATTTAATATTCCGGAGAGCCAGCACAACCTAATCAGACCCTCCAAGGTCTTGCGATTGAAGACAAAACTCTTGAGAGTTTCAGCAAAAGGGCTCTGGTACAAACATCAGACAGACTTTACTTACGTTTTACTCAATTTTAGGTTTTATGCGTTATTTATTTGTCAAGAGTACTTTTTGCCACTCTAAAAGTTGCTTGACAAAGAAATGGCTTAATGGAAGGCCAATTCTGTACTTGCCTGAGAGGTTGCCTTGGGCAGCGGTGGAGAACTTTGAAAAAGTCACCGGTGTAATTTCTCTGCAATGATAAATTGGCTTCAGCATGGCCTTATAAAATCAAAATTGCCCCTGGCGGTGTTATGCGCTGGGTTTTTAGGAGTCGTTGAGGTGATAGTTCTAAGGACATAATGATTAGTTGAAATGAAGGTGGATGGGGCCAAGCCAGGTCTAAGTTGACCTTGTTATCTAGCATCAGCGTGTTTAGATGCACAGCGCTGCCTGGTTTCAGCCTTGAACTCAAATCTCTTCCAATAGCTGGATCTCTAACTCAAGACAGACAATATCTGAATTGAGTTAACATGCATACTGATGAAAATGTTAATGCGTTTGAAAAGCAGGTGAAGAAAAGCTTGAAATTGCAAGCCATTGCCCAGCTTTTACTTCACCTTACTGTATCAACATTAGAACGTAATGATTAGTTGAAATGAAGGCGGACGGAGGCAATCCAAGTCTAAGCTTCTCTCATTATCTGTCATCAGACACATTTAAATGATCTTACACATTGCCGTCTGGTTGCAGCACGTCTAAAAAACCTTTATATCTGAATCTCTACCTCAATGCAGACAATGCCTGATTTATATGAATTTATGCAGAAAATACATACTGAAAATTTAAATGGCTTGCGCTGTTTGACGCATACAGATGTAATCTTACGATCTCGTCTTGACCTGTAGGTTGTTTTAATACATGCAGATCGGTGTTGGACTGGAAACAGACATGCAGATGTAATTCTACAGTGTGCATGTTAATTCGTTTAGATTAATAGTTTACAGCCCACTGGGAAATTTTAAGGTGACGGTAAATTGAATGTGTAATATAAACTGAGTAATGAAGTTGCTACAGCACCATCTATGGACCCAAGTCTTCCTAATTTGAGATGTCTCTCCAGAATAGCAGAGTGCACAATGTTTGCTGACACTTGCAGAATATGGTTATGCCTTATGGAAGTAATTATCTATTAAATATACTCTCTTTGGCATGGAGCCATTTTTTTAAATTCAATTTTTTAAAATAAAAAAAAAACCCTCCCATGTTGCCTTGAACTTTAACTTTGAAACCAAACTTTTTTTGAGTCGTTTTGCCTACATTTTCTTCTATGAAATAAAGTAATGTATTTTTATAGGCACTACATTTCATGATAAACACTGAAGCACAACATAGAGACGTTTGTCCTTGAAAATGGTCACAAGACAGTCTTGTGTGAATAAGTGTGTGTGTGTGTGTGTGTGAATGTATTTGTTGATAGATGCTCTGGAGAGCTCCAGAAATGTTAGCAGTCACAGCTTGCAGGATGACAAGTTCAGAGCCATTGTGCATTGGCTTTAGCACAAAACTATCAAAGGATTACTGCCAATTTTGTTCCCCAACATTCAAATACAATCCAGCAGTGAGAATTAGAGTGCCAAAGATGCATTCAGTCATAGCATTTATAATTCAGCACGGTGCTGTTGTAAAGGAGATGAAATTTCTTATTTGTTTTGCCAAAGCAGATGAGACAACATGTACATCAGGGGTCTTCAACAGGGGATCCGCAAAAGACCTGCATGGGTCCGCAAATACGTTTTTGTGGAAAAACATAAATATGTGTTAAACAAAAATTGAATATTAAGTTAAATCCAACAAAAGCTCAAGGAATAGTTCACCCAGAAAATTCTGTCGTTCACCCTCAAGTTGTTCCGAACCTGTATGAATTTCTTTCTTCTTTTGAATACAAAATAATATATTTTGAATATTTTTGGGAGTTTGACAGTTCGGAAAAATACTATGCAAGTCAATGGCTACCGGCAGTTGTTGGGTTACCAACATTTTTCAAAATATATTATTTTATGTCCAACAGAAGAAAGAAAGTCATACTGATTTAGAAAAAAAAAACTTCATTTTTGAGTGAACTATGCTTTTTACGAAGCTACAGTTCAGCTAAATGATTCATAGTCTATCCCATATTAAAAAGCATTAAATGGAATTATAATCTAATGTACAAGTATCTAACTCTGTACATCCATAATGATTATTTTAATGGCATGCGTTACTACATTAATGCAAAAAAATGCTTCATTTGTATTGTTTATTTATAAAAATGCATTTTTATGACTTGTGTTCCTGCATGCCTGTATTTCATTACTCCAACTGTATTTCATTACTGTTTGTTTCAGAAATGTGTGCAACAGATTGCAGTCCTCACGGTGTGTGTGTTGGTGGTGTGTGTCGGTGTGCGGACGGCTGGTCGGGGGCAGGGTGTGAACAGGAGGAGTGTCAGGCACACTGTGGGGAGCACGGCGTGTGTCGAAAGGGGAAGTGTGAGTGCCACCAAGGTTGGACGGGAGAAAACTGCAATATCGGTGAGTTCACCCTGTTGTGAACCTTGTATTTTGTAATATTAGCTCTAGAAAGTATCAGTGTTCCCACAGTAAAAACTTGGAAATATCACAAATACGAATTGTGTTTTACAGGTCAGTAAAAAGTATTAGAAATGTGACCCTGGACTACAAAACCAGTCTTAAGTCTCTGGGGTATATTAGTAGCAATAGCCAAAAATACATTGTATGGGTCAAAATTATATTTTTTTCTTTTATGCCAAAAATCATTACAAAATTAAATAAAGATAATGTTCCATGAAGATATTTTGTACTTCTACTGTAAATACATATCAAAACTTAATTTTTGATTAGTAATATGCATTATTAAGAACTTCATTTGGACAGCTTTAAAGGCAATTTTCTCAAAATTTAGATTTTTTTTTGCTGCCTTAGATTTCATATATTCAAATAGTTACATCTAGTCTAATAGTTGTAAATAGTCGATTTATATATATATATATATATATATACTGAATATACCGTATCATTCAAAACTTTGGGGATAGTAAGATTTTTCTATATTGAAAGAAATTATTTTTATACAGCAAGATTGTATTCATCTTAATTAATAAATTCAAGAATCTATATAAATGCATATTATAGTTTCCACAAAAATATTAAGCAGCAACATTTTCAACTTTGATAATGTGATATGTTTCTTGATCAGCAAATAAGCATTAAAATTATTTATTTATATTAAAATGATTTATGAATAATCATGTGACACTGAAGACTGGAGTAATGATGCTGAAAATCCAGCTTTGCATCACAGGAATAAATTAAATTTTAAAATATATTACATTAGAAAACATCTAATTTAAATTCTATTAATATTCACAACTTACTCTTTTACAGTTGATCCAATAAATGGTCTTGGTGAGCATAAAAAGTGTTAAAACATTAAAAAAAAATCTTACCCACCTCAAACTTTTAAAAGGTTTTTTTTTTTTTTTTTTTTTTTTTTTGCAGTGAAATATTTCAAATATGAAATATTTCTAAATGTTGCTCTTGAATTGTGTAAAGCTCAAAAGCCATAGTGAACCTTTTGTAAACAAATAATTCTTTGTAGTCAGATATTTCTTACAATGGTTGACAAATCTGAAAAATTCATTTGATTTTGAAAGCATCCTTATCTAGTAATCAAAAATGACTGGAAAGGTCATGGAAATGTATTGTTTGGAGTGCGAAGCCTGCATATTGCAAAATGTCAAATTATTCATGCGATACTTGAGAGTAATTTTAAAATCAAACACATTATCAGCACATCAGTATACTGTAGCACATTCAAATTTTACTTATGAGGTTGCCAGTTGGCTGAATAGGTACATTTATTGCATAGTTAATATTTTGTTTCTGAATGACTTCTTTTGATTTTTTCCCTTTTATTCATTTCATCACTCTAGCTCACTTTTTGGACAGCAAAATAAAAGGTACAGTGCTTTCTTTCATCAGCCTCGTTCTGCTTTCCGTGTGATGTCAGGAATAAAAATGTATCTCTTTTTAAATTATTGCTTTCTTAAATTCCTCTTTAATGATATTTTTATTGATTGCAAACGTTTATGAAATCGAAAAGCAGAGTCACAGATGTAGACCTTGCTTCGTCAAGAAAAAAAGAAAAGAAAATTTCAAAAGCATTCGTGCCTTCCTCTAATCGAGCTCTTCAACAGTACAATGCAAATATCATGAAATGTCATATTTACTGAGGAGAGGGTAAGCTGCAGCATATTAGGTGTGTGTAACCAGCAGAGGCTGCCTGGGCTGTCTATAGAAATGACACTAAATCACTGCATACCGCAGTATAACACCCCATGTTTAATTCTTTTCCCTGAATGTCTCTTCATGATAGCAGACTGGATAGGATATAGAGGTAAAGGTCATGCTGCCCTGAAGAGAGCATGTGGCTCTGACCCCTCTGTCTCTCAAGCATGACTTTCATTATGTCTATGTACCGTGTATTAATGTCTCCCCACATGTGTGCGGTTTCAGGTTTCCTGTTTTATACAGTGTAACTGTAGGCATACGAAGAAACACACAACATCATCAGTCAGTCCATGCACATATACACATTTGCATTACCCAAATCCCCATTGTTGTACATCTCACTGTCTCTTAATGTAATATTTAGCAGCTGCTAAGCTCCTTAATTTAGCATTTCCTCTGTAATTTCCTTTGACTTCACACATTTCTGTGACAAAGGATATGATGGAGCACTTCAGTATACTGTCTTATAAACTCTCTCTGCACTTGTGCTGTTCAGCTCAGCATGCTGTTAATTCACATGGACATTGCTAGATCTGTAATTTGATAGTATTTTTCATAAGAACGTTCTTCAAACTTTATAAGCTGCTCAGATGCCTCATAAATACTTTATGTATTTTTTCCTTCTGGTATTTAGCTGAACTTGAAATGGAGAACAGAAAATAAGTCATAAAAATCATTTTCCACAATGCTAAAGCACATATTTTGTCCAGCTGTTTCATGTGAAATTACAGCTGTCCCTGAGTCCTGTCCGATGTCTTTAAAATGTCAAGTTCCAAACGTTTGATTGACAGAAACACATTCACCGTGTTTTCCCCTGTATGTTTATGCAGTTCTTTATGGTGAGTTCTTCACCTCTTTGACACATCCTAGGCTGCCGATTGGTCGGAATGTATAACTGATGAATTTGTCCCGGTAGATAGCTGTCCAGGGCTGTGTAACAACAACGGCAGGTGCATTCTGGACCAGAACGGATGGCACTGCCTCTGCCAGTCGGGATGGAGAGGGGTGGGGTGTGATGTTGCCATGGAAACACTTTGCTCTGACGGCAAGGACAATGAGGGAGGTGAGAAAATGATGAGAAGTTGGGGGCTAAATATTTGTTTTAATAGCATTGTGCTCCCACTTGTATACTAAAAATGTCTGTGTAACTTAAAAAGCAGTTAATATGTAGTCTAAAGTGTTTTGCTGTTGTTTTAGATGGCTTGGTGGACTGTATGGACCCAGACTGTTGCATTCACAGCACCTGTCAGGGTCAGACGTATTGCCGTGGGGCTCCAGATCCCAGTACAATTCAACACCTCAGCTCACCTACTCCAGAAGCTCAGGGCTTCTATCAGCGCGTCAGCTTTCTGGTAGCTCCGGGGGGCACACATACCCTACTAGGGGAAAACACGTTCAACAGCAGGTTAGGAGATTTTGAACTGCTGAAGAACAGTCAACTAGGTTTGGAATTAGGGACCTAAGCTACAGTGTATTAAAAAAAAATGTGGCTGGAAGGGATACTTCACCCGAAAATAGATATTACCACAAAAGGAGATTTCATTGTTTGCCCAAGCAGTGAAAGTCACTGGACACAAATGTTGCTTTAGACCCCATTGACTTTTATTACACACTCTAAAAATGCTGGGTTAAGCACTGGGTAAAATATGGACAAACCCAGCAACTGGGTTGTTTTGACCCAGCTATTAGTTTAAACGTTTAACCCAACCTTCTGGGTAGTTTTATTTAACTCAGCTATTGTTTAAAAATTACTATATGTGACCCTGGACCACAAAACCAGTCGTAAGTTGCACGGGTATGTTTGTAGCAATAGAAAATAATACATTGTATGGGTCAAAATGATCAATTTGTTTTTTATGCCAAAACTCATTAGGATATTAAGTAAAGATCATGTTCCATGATGATATTTAGTAAATTTTCTACCGTAAATATATCAAAACTTAATTTACGATTAGTAATATGCATTGCTAAGAACTTCATTTGGACAGCTTTAGAGGCAATTTTCTTAATATTTAAATTTTTTTTTGATATTCAAATAGTATCTCAGTTAAATATTATCATATCCTAACAAACCATACATTAATGGAAAACTTATTTATTCAGCTTTCAGATATCAAACATTTGAACCTTATGACTGGTTTTGTGGTCCAGAGTCACATATGACTGGTTAAAAATAAATCCAAAATAGGTTGTAAATTAAAAATACATAATTATACATAATTATTAGAGGCATCAGCGATAATCAGAAAGTGAACATTTATTATTACAGGGTTCATACAAATTATTTAAAGTGCTTAAAGGACTTGAATTTGACTTTTTGGAATTTAAGGTCTGGAAAACCCTTGACAATGGCAGTATTTCTGAAGAGGTACTTGAAAAGTGCTTGAATTATTGAAATGAGATGTATCTATGAAATAATTGTTTTATTTTTTATATATCTTTAATATCTTTTCACACAAAATTCATTCAATTCGAAAAACGAAATACTTTTTTTTGCTTATTTCAGTTAATAAAACTAGTTTAAAAAAATAAAATAGAATAAAACATAAAACTAGCGAGCTAAGCCAGTAGTAGTACTGACGATGTTGTGTAAACATGACTGAAGACACGAAAAGAGAAACAGATGAACCGAATCAACTGAGTGAGTCATTTACGCTGAAACTGATCTGATTGATTCAGACTTGTGACTTCGATCATGCTTTTTGAAAGTTTTTTGATCAGTTTCAATACTCTGAATCAATTAAACAATTGTGTCGCAAAGTGATTCACTGTTTCGAAGCGCTCCAATTGGGTTGCGTATCACAGAGCATTTGATTGAAATTGGGACTTCGGAGCGCATTTCGCGAATCATTTGATTCAGATCGGAACTTCGGAGCAGGTTCACAAACCTTTTGCTTCATGTCGGAACTTTGGAGCACGGTTCGCGAATCAACTGATTCAGATCGGAACTTTGGAGCGGGTTCGTGAATCATTTGATTGAGATCAAGACTACGGTGCAGGTTTGGGAATCATTTGATTCAGTTTGCGACTTCAGAGCGCGTAGCGCAAATCATTTGTTTCAGTTTAAGATATCAGAGTGGTTTCGCAAATCTTTTTTTCAGATTTTTTTATTTTATTAAACAGTAGAAGACATCAAACCATTAGGGCAATATATATAAAATCAAAACAAAGAAAAAAGAGAAAGAAAGTAGAAAGTTTATTATTTATTTAGTATTTTTTCAACTTCTTAATAAATGTTAATTTGTAGAACATATAAATAAATGTTCATTTCCATCTTATTTTGGGTTCATTTTAAGCAAGAAATAGAGTAATTTTTAAGCAATATTTGAGTTTAATAAAACTCCCCAAAAGGTTGGGTTAAACATTTAATCCAACTGCTGGGTCAAAACAACCCAAAAAAAAAAAAAAAAACAAAACTATAAAATGTATCTTCAAAATATCTTATTTTGTGTTCCTAAAGAGGTTTGAGTAAATCATATCAGAATTACCAGTTCTTCCAGTGTAGCTTGGAAAGCTGCATTTTGTAGTTGTTTTATAAGCTATATTTTTATGACTTTTTTATAATGTTAAAACATATTTTATGATGTCATAAAATTGCTGAACGTTATTTAACAATGACTTTTAACTGCCAAAATTGTTTAATATGTAACATTCTAAGCTGTTCACTGTGAGACACATGGCGTATTATCCCGACAATGCCTCTATTTCATGTTTTATTTATCAGTGGTATAACATATTAACATGTATATGCATAGAAAGTCCTTCTGGCTATGCAAGTAAATGTGATGCCGTTTGATGTGTTGCACAAAATTTCCCACAATCTTAAAATGTTTTTTGTAACGTTTTGTGGTCGTAGATCTAACAGCATGGGAAAACAGCGCAAGCCTCCACCACTCATACAGAATAGACAATAGGGTTTTCCTTTTTGATAGAAATTCAGAACTTCCCTTTTTTGAAGCCTCCATGTTGTCCTATCTAATTTGTGCTGCTTTCATATTGCAGATAGAAAAGCTATCCACTCGTTGGTATGATTTGTACCAAAAGCTAACGTACCATGTACTTTAGAAAATGATTACTTTTTCCAGTGAAAAAATTGAGCGGCTCACCTTTGTACCTCTTCAGTTTGGATTCTTGAGCGAATATGTTCTTTGCCCTTTGGTGTTTTTGGACAAAGTTAACAATATGAACATCGCTGCTTGTCTAAGGCATTAGAATAGGACTAGTCAAGAAAAACTTTAGAATCTCTTGATATTTGGCTGATGAAGCTTTTGATTATGCCTTGATGAGGAAACTTCTCATCCCGCCCATCTGCCCGGAGGTTTCTTTTGTTCCCACATTGAGAAATTATCACACAATTAGTCTAAAGATGCAAGATTGCAGGTCAGCCACTAAATGGTGCTTGGTAAAATAATTTGTGCTGTAATTACGTCTGTGAAGATTATCAAAACAGAGCGGCGGAGGAAGGTCAGGTGCAGTGCATTGCGATATTTTATAGTAGATTTCTATTAATTTTATATTTAAAATGTCAATTTAATGCTGCTTTTTTTTTAACAAGCAGCACGCCGACCTTGAAATTCACTGCTATGAACAGCTGGTTAATCTACCTTTGTTTTCACTCAAAGGCATTTTTATGTGTTTGTGTTTATTTAACAGCCTGGTGTCCATAGTGCGAGGACAGGTGGTGACCAGTGACGGCACTCCGCTGATTGGGGTGAATGTGTCCCTTCTGCATTACCCCCAGCAGGGTTATACCATCACCAGACAGGACGGCATGTTCGTACAAATATGTTTTACTCAGACGCATACAAGCACATACATAAACACATAATTATGCTAATACCTATACTTAAGATAGTCGGTATGAAACTATTTTGCATAGTTTTATGCAAATTCATATTTACATTTCACTGCTTCCCACACAAGTCAAGTCAAATCGACACAAACAGGCACATTCTCATCCCCATGTCAGTGTTACTGTCACTCAGACAGTAACACAACACATTACAGTTTGAACTATGAATGTCCTTTTATGATCTGTTCATGACCGAAACGTTTTTATTACAGTTTTATATATAGATATAGAAGGTGCACAGTGTCATTCACACAAACACTGAACACCGTCATGGTAACACACATGAAACTAAATAAAGCAATAAACATTAATTTAACAACATTAGATGTAACATAGAAACCTACAGCTGATAAGAAAAAACTAAGAAACAGTTACTTCAACCAAAAAACATCAAATGTGTACTGTAATGCAGGGAATTCTGGGAATGTCAATTTACGGTTACGCACTGTAAATCATATGTTCTTTTTTTTACTTCCAAAAACAGTATATTACAGTAAAATTGCATGTAATGTCCAATACAGTTTTTCACTGTATAAAGTCGGGGAACTTACCGTTAACCAATTAATAGGTTTTTACTGTAGCATTTTTACAGTCTTTTACGGTTATTTTTTATATGATACATAATATCATATAATGTGTAATTTAAATTATATAAGTTAAATGTAGAATTTACATTTATGTAATTTTATCTTTTAGTAAAAAAAACATTTTATTGATTTAATAAAACTGAATACAATTTGTATACGTACTTTATTTAAAGGAGAAGTCCACTTCCAGAACAACAGTTCACAAATAATTTACTCACCCCCTTGTCATCCATAATGTTCATGTCTTTCTGTCTTCAGTCGTAAAGAAATTATGTTTTTTAAAGGAAAGCATTTCAGGATTTTTCTTCATATAATGGACTTAAATTGTGCCCCCGATTTTGAACTTCCAAAATGAACTTAGACGTGATTCGTAGTAGTGATGGGAAGTTCGGATCATTTTACCGATTCAGACCTTTGAGTCTCGTTCAGCAAAAGAGTCATTTCGTTCATTTTAGCAATATCAGCATCACATGACAGCTCCATAAGATGACTCGAAAAACCCAAAGACTCGAAACAGGTGAACTAATTCCAGTACAGAACCTAACAGGATGTTGCGCATGCGCGACTGAACGAATCACTCCCGGAGACGACTCGTTCTTCGCGAGTCACATTAAAGATTCATTCAAAATGAACAAATTGTTCATGAACGACCCGTGGATGCGCATCCGAGAGTTATTCTTCGAAAAAAATGAATGGTCGTTTCGCTAGATAAGACCCTTCTTCCTCGGCCGCGATCCTTTAGAGCCCTTTGAAGCTGCATTTAAACTACATTTTGGAAGTTCAAAATCGGGGGCACAAATGAAGTCCATTAAATGGAGAAAAATGCTGAAATGTTTTCCTCAAAAACCATAATTTCTTTACGACTGAAGACAGAAAGACATGAACATCTTGGATGACAAGAGGGTGAGTAAATTATTTGTAAATTGTTGTTCTGGAAGTGAATTTCTGCTTTAAATGATTGCTTACATTATTTACATTATTTAAATGTTTTAATAAATTTATATTAATTAATAAAATTAACATTTATCAGAAAATATATATAAAAAACATTACATATAACATCATATTTTTACATTTACATTTTAATCAGTATTCTATTTATTCAATAAATTAACTTGCTATTTTTTTTAATTTTCAGATCATTAGTTATCAAAGCTCTGTAAATATTGGTCACAGACACAGAGATTTACTTTAAATTACTTTAAACTGATTACTCACTAAAAACTCCCACAGTTTTTGTGCAATTTTAAATCTTATTTTGATGTAACAAAGTGGTTAAATGTTACTTTTTAAAATGAGCCTGGTCTTCCCATTAACGCCATTATTATTGTTCATTCAGACTGATTCAAGAACGTGAAATGCGCACAAACACAAAAGGCGGGATTTATCGCATGAACCAATCACAGCCAAAATAATCAGTCATATCCAATCAAATCATGATGGAGGCATTGCCTCCTCTCATGTGACTTTCCCCATTCATTCTCAATTACCCCCCCACCAAACTCACCACACACTTTAGGGTGTCTGTTAAATCTCAGTGGGCTCAGGGGAGGTGAGAGAGACACAGACTCCTGTTGTAACTTCACCTGCTGGTGTCGCTGTTTGACAGTGTTTCATTAGAAAAACGAGTGATTTATACACTTTTTAATACATAACACTGGCGTTTTTTTTCCTCATCCAATATTTTGAGGAGACACTGCCTCCCTTGCCTCCTTGGAGGATATAATTATACTGTTTCGATCATGAAACATAAGTAAGTTGAGTCAGACAAATAATGTTGTAAATTAATCAAATGGTAATTTATTAACTGTTCCAACCAGTTGAATTGATTCAGTGAAGGACGTAAGACTGACAAAGCATAAAGCAGGGCAAAATCTGATCTCCACATGCATACATTTAAAAAGATGAAAATGTCCAGTTTTAAACCTCATTTTAACTGTAGTTATACAACATTAAAACAGTCTGCAGAGTTTAACTTTCAGATCTTAGCTAGTTCTGGGGCTATCTGACCTTCTTGTACCTTTATAATAATCCCTTTAGTCATTATCCATCATTATCAAGAATCACTCAGATCAGCAGTTAATGTTAGTCATCTACTCAAGGGTCACATGTGTGGGAGTTTGCATGCGTATGTGTGGCGACCGTGTGCCTTTAACTGAGGCATGACCGTAACGCATTAAAAACTTTATTTTCTCTTCAATAGAGTTTAATGAAAGAAAAAAATACTCAAGGGATGGATCTTCATCTCTAAAGAAGGAAGGCCGATGTCGGGGATTATCCGATATATCCAGATCCCTCCTAAAAACCTGCACACAGGGGAATAGGCTTCAGATAATCGTGCTTGTTCAGTGCTGGTGTCTGCTCTTGGTTAGCAAGCGTGTCCAAGGGGAAACAGAGGCAAAGAAACAGCTTTAAAGGCCGATGGTCTGGAACAGTGGCGCAGCCATGCCAAGATTGAAAAAAGGAACAGGAGCAGTTAGGGAGAATTTCAAGGCAGTGCAAGGATGTGTATGTTTGTGTATATGTGTGTGTAAAGTCACCCCACCGTTCATCTCTCGCCTTCCGGGCAGGGGAGTCAGCAGCTCATATAGAGCACGACTTCAAAGAGACGCCCCTTCATTTCCAAATCTGCGCCTACCTCCTCGCTATACCATGCTAATTAAAATAGGTCCTGCTCTAACTGCTACATCCAGATCTCTCATCCAAATCCCTCAGACGTAAAAAAGTTACATCACATCTCTACCCCTACTCTCATCAACTAATAGAACATTTTAAGCATGCCAGCGAACTACTGATAAAAGACAGTGAAGTCTGCCATGTATTTTAGCTCTTATTTATGAATCAGATTCATTTTTAGAGAAGGATATGAAACGCGGAAGACATCAATAACTAAGCGCTTTGATGAGCCTAACAAACCATGTAATTTGGAGAGGACCCATGTGCTTATGAGTTTGATAACAGGAAATTATGAATCACACTTAGCCTTCATATGCCCTCTGCCCCCATACAAACAATGTGAGATTCTGCCGCAAACTGTATCTTTCATAAAAATAGTGAATTATTATGTAAATATAAACTATTGTTCAAAAGTTTGGAGATGTTTTAATGTTTCTGAAGTGAGTCTCTTATGCTCACCAAGGCTACATTCTGTATTTTAGGGCTGCCCTCGACTAAAGATTTGTGCATTTTAAGCATTAGTCAGCTAATCGTTAGTTTATTAATAAACCATTTAAATCATAGTAATGAGCCTTTAATTGCCTACATAGCCTAATAAGCGCTCAAGTGCACACACAAAGCTTGCCAAAGCGCACCGGCAGAAGTAATGATTATGTGTCAGGGAAAAACAGTAAGGAGGCTGCATTAACATTTTAATAATAACTAGTGCTTTACGTCATCTCCGCAGCAGTGATTCACCTGTTTGCATGTTTCATACAGATTACGTAATCTGAGAATATTTGTTTAAACTGGTTTATTTGAATGTAGACATTATGCTCTTTATAGATATATTTTTAACATCTAGGCAAGTATACACAAAGTTTCGGTTAATTCTTTTTCTTGATGCACTCAAGTTCACAAAGACCGAGACGGCAGAAAGTGCATTTGCTTTCATTTTTTTACAAAAGTACAAAGTCTTTGCAGATTCGAAAGATGCATTACATTTATCTGTATGACCAAGAATGACAGAGTATTTTAAGAGCAAGTGACCGGACCGGCACCTCCATCTGTCATGCAAGAAGCGTGCTACTGTTCAGCTTCCACGCTCCGCACAGACACTTCAATAGCACCCATTTTCTATGTTAACATTAGATTGAGCGGCCAAGTAGAGTTGCTACTACTTACATATTTCAGATGATAAGCCATATTTGAGGTCAATGAATGATCGGCGAGCATTTGGATGTCCTACCCAAACCACATTGAACAACCGTTAATGATCTGTCCGTCATAGACTGCGTGACTTCGCCACCTCCTGTGGGTTTTTTTTTTTCTGCGACTAATAAAATTTTGTTTGACCAAGCCTCTTCTGGTCCACTAACGGTTAGTCGTCTATTAGGGGACTACTGATTTAATCAAAAACATGCAGTAAAACAGTAAAACTGTGACTGTTTATTGTTAATGTACTTTAAAATGTAATTTATTTCTGTAGTGACAGAGCTGAAATTTAGTATTCAGTGTTGCATGTTCCTTCAGAAATCATTCTTATAGACTCAAAAAATAAAACATTGCATGAACTCAATTTAATTGAGGGCAGGATTTCAATCCAATAAATATTTGTAACCAAAAAATTTCATGCAATGAAATGTAATTGACTATATTTGATCAACTCAATTTGATCAAATATAGTTTCAATAAAATTAATATGTTTTTAAGTGATTATTTTATGCTTGTTGAAATCAAACTAAAAGCACCTCTTCCATTTGATCTAAGTGGACAATAACTGCATCCAGACATATCGTTGCACATCTCTGAACAAACCAGCACTTGAACAACAGAAAAACATGACATTTGCTACATGGATAAATGTGGCAAATCAGGCATTAGCTATAAAATGGCTTTGTTACAATGGCATTCCCAAAGTAGTTGTTTATTTTATTATTAAAACAACTTTAACTCATGTTAGCAGGTCCTCAGCCCAAGTGCATGCTCTACACTTCACCACAACGGTAACCCCCCAAAACACTAACATAACAGAAACTGATTTAAATACAAAGATAAAAGAGCATTAAACATTAACAAGTCTCCCAATTTGATCATCTTAATAAAAAATGCATAAAATAGCATTTTGATTTAACATTTACTATCTTTATCCAGCCCTGTGCAAAGGATGATGGGAAGGGGAAATTTACTTCCTAGTTAGACAAGTAAAACCATTTATGTACTCTCAGCTCAAATGAATTAAGTAAAGTAGTTGTAAAGAATTGTGTTGTAAATTTACTTAAGTACATTTAACAAGCCTCAAATGTTATTTTTGACATACTTAATTAAAACGTGTTCTTTCAAAATGAAAATATTGAGTTAAAACAATAATACATCCTTGCTGAATAAAAGTATAGATTTCTTAAAAAAATAGCAATGTATATTACATAACAATACACACGTTTCATTTTATACATTTTCATGCATACAACATCAAAAAAGTACAATTTATTATTTTTTTTTTTGACATGGTACCATGATATTAATAGCATCGCTATGTCCCATATTATCACCATAGTACTTTCTCAGGAGCATGTATGAGCTTTTTTTCTGAAGATTGTGTTTTTATCCACCTGCAGGTTTGATTTATTGGTTAACGGAGGCACTGCATTGACGTTGCGTTTCGTGCGCGCTCCGTACTCTGCCGTGCATCGCACAGTGTGGTTGTCATGGAGAGTTTTCCATGTGATGGACACACTGGTGATGAGAAAAGAGGAAAGAGACACGCCAACCTGTGAATTTAGTGGCCTTGACAGACCCTCACCCCGAATCACAGCGTCACCACTCTCCACCTTCTACCGCTCCAGCCCCGAGGCCAGCCCCATCATTCCTGAGACACAGGTGAGTCATACCGCATCACATCTGGGAGTAAAATGAGTCTCGGTTCATTTTTTCTTAAAATCAAAATAAATTCGACTACGCGCCTCAAGCTCATCTGAGCTGTATGATTTAATGACACTACAAAATGTGAGAGAACCAGGCGATTTTTACTTACAGAACATACTGTGAAACCTGATATTCTTAAGACCACCACGCAGATATTGCTACTGAATTAATGATGACAGTGGCGTACTATATCATGTTCCTGTGACAAAAATAATTCACATTTTACGCTTGTAACATAAATCATTTTTAAGGCTATAAGTAGAAGTCAGCGGGGATCAGACATAATTAAAACAGATATTTTTCGTAGAAATACATTAATTTAGATGACTGTCATTCTGAAGATGTTCAAATTGAAAATTGCGTTGGTTGTCTTTTTATCTTTTTAACCCTTTAAATAGCCTCAGTCTCAATGTTGCCTTTATTTGATCTAAAATACAGTAAAAACTACAAAGAGAATATATAATGAATTTGACAATTGTAATAAAAATGATAATAAGGCAGAAGGAAATTTACACTACAGGCAATTAACTTCCTCTCTCAATGCACATCACAGGTTCTTCACGAGCACACGGCCATCCCTGGGAGTGATTTAGACTTGATATACTTGAGTTCACGTGCTTCAGCCTACAAACCTGTTCTCAAGGTCATCTTGACCCAGTCTAGCGTGCCCTTCGGCTTGGCTCGGGTCCACCTCATGGTGGCTGTGGAGGGCAGAATGTTTCAGAAGCAGTTCCCAGCTTCACCCCGGCTCTCTTACAGCTTTATCTGGGACAAGACAGATGCGTACAGCCAGAGAGTCTACGGACTCGCAGAGGCTGTAGGTAGGTAGTGGAACAATGGGAGGAAACAGATCTATATAAAGCCCTGTGTGTATGAATATATTATTAACTTGGACTGATTTAAACCAGGAGCAAATTAATCTTTTTTCACCCAGATATTTCAGCGGTGAGATAAATCTCCCTATAAACTGATAATACAAGTCAAACTGATTAGGAGAAGAGGGCTTATTATTAGAAGGCCAGAAGGTTGAACTCGATATTCTCTGAACCTTAAACTAATGGTTGTTAAAGGGATTTAGGACAGAGAATACAGTACAGTAATATGGTTTCATTTTAATACAGGCACACAACCTTGCTGAAAATACACGTAGTTCAAAAGCCAATCTCATTTTGTTGAATTTGCATCGTTATCCTAACCATCTTTTGCTAAACTGACACTGGCTTGTGTTCTAGCAATAAATAAAAGCTATAAGCAGCTGCATTTTTCTAGTCCATCTATATATTGCTGACTGCTCTTTGCTTGTATAATTAGTCTGCAAATGAAGCGCACTGAGAAACACTAGCTTTTAGAAGGTCACAGGCCTATTTGGAAAATATGGCTACAACTGGACTCGCTGTAATCATGCTATTTGCTAAAGTACTTTTTCTTTAACAAAGTTGTAGCTGCTCTGAAATACTTACTGCACCAGTTTTCCATGTGCATAAACAGTAAATTGTCAATACCACATATATTTTGCTGGTATTGCATAAGTTGAATAAACAACTGAGTCACCTATTGATAGCCATTCAACGTTACAGTATAATAGAAAGCTATCAATTTTAACATTTATTAGACTTTAAAAAATAACAGCTTTTAATGTAAATCAAAAAGTATCAGGGTATGTCAAAACTTCTCCAGGGCCCCAACACACCCTCAGACCCCAGAGGGTAAAACAATCGTCACATAAACCCATTATTTATCTCTGCCCTTCTGCAAGTAGGAAATATAAAGAAACTGAATAAAGTTATCAAACACTAAATACTAAATTAAATATAGATGAATCCCTAAAGCTACAAAAGTTATTGATTTCCTCTATTTTCTTTTGTTCTTTGATTAACAGACATCACAACAGCTGAGTTATTAGGAAATTTGGCTGCTATTACTTTAAGAGCTGCCGCTACTGAACGTGACACTGATCTAACACACATGCTAGTAGTTTTGCGCTTAAATATGAAATGATACAGTTAAGGTGACCACCTGGCACTAGATCTGTTGCGGGACAGTAGATGTAATTTTGCGGGACAATGCGGGAGATGTGTGAGACATAAGCTATGTAAATACTAATTTACATCTGTTGTCATATGTGCTTATTTATGTTTCTAAGCACGCACATGTAAGCGAGAGAAGCGCGTCCTTTTTGTATGAGAGTGAAGAGAATCCACCTGCGCCCTAGCATTACAATAATGCACTCTCAACATTTGTCATTAAAATAACACCATAAAAACTGCCCCAAACGAACTATTTAAATAAGAAGAAAGTCGTGTCTAAAAGCTGCATCCAATTTTTTCGAATTGGTTAAAATGAATGGAGATTGTCGTGTTTTTCTGACCATTCTCTACCATTTCCGTCAGCGGTGCTAGATCACTTGATGTGGTCCGTGCATCCTTTGCATGAAAACTACTCAGCTAAAAGAATAAATAAAAAGCTTTCTTAAAAATGCAAAACGCGGGACATTTTCTCAATATGCAACGTGCAGGACAAGGGATGAAAACACTGTGCGGTACAACGCAAAGCGGGACGGGTGGTCACCCTAGATACAGTCTAAAGCACGAACCGCTGCATTTGTGCTTGCAATTGAAGCATGCGTGCTACGAGCACAGTATAATAGCTGACAGGACAGGTAAATATGGCCTGACAACATCTCATATGACCGCAGTTCACTGTTGTTCTACTGAAACTCCCTCGTCATCTGTACCTTTCCCGTGCCGTACGACTAAATAAAAACACTTCTCATCAAGAAAAAAAGAGAATCAGCAGTTGTGAGTGGCATGGCCAACCTTAGCCCGCCCCTGCGTTAAATATTTTTAATGCTGATAATCGCCTGTGTTAACGCACTAATTTTTACAGCACTAGTTTAAATGCTTAAAATTCAGTATATTTACAATATTGGCTTGTAAAAATATACTTTAAATATTAGCTTTAATTGATTCATTTAAACATGAAACCTATATCAAATTGGGTAGAAAAACATTTGAGAATAACAGATACCTTTTGCCCTGTTTCTCCTTCTATACTGTAGTATCCGTGGGCTTTGAGTATGAATCATGCCTGAATGTGATCCTGTGGGAAAAGCGGACAGCCACGCTGCAGGGATATGAGCTGGAGGCCTCCAACATGGGCGGATGGAGCCTGGATAAGCATCACATCTTGGATGTGCCAAACGGTAGGAAGCGCTTATTAAACCCCACCGGAACCACCTCACGGGAAATGTCCCCTCACCAATTCAGGGGTCAGTGCCTCTACCTGGACTCATTGTCATAAATATTCATCTTAACATGAAATATGGTTCATTGCCTCATTTGCACATAATAAAGCAGAGTTTGAAAGGGCTAATCGCTCACAGTGATGACAGATTAAATCGGAATCATTAACACAGCGTGCCAAGTCAGAGCTGTGCTCTCCAACATTATGGGGGACATGATTTGGCTGAATGAACTTTATCCAGTTTTCAGGCGCAGAATGCATACTTATAGCTTAATTCAATAAAAGTGCCATTAAAACACAAGCGTGAATATGGAAATGTGGCATTATTCCACCAGACATTCCCTGTTCCTTTGTCTTCATAATGAAACAGGGTGACAGGGAAGCTCATTCTGTCAGCTTAAATCTCCATATTCACACACATAATGGCATCTTTTTATTCTCTGTAAATGACGATGTGTGCACAGTTTGAACCGGATCCAGCAGTCGTATTTAATGGCCCGTTTTGGGAAAAGAAGTCGGCTCTGCAGCACATCCCGACGTCCTAAATGAAAACACAAGACTAGGCTGACGCTTTTCAGGTGCGCTTGTCTCTAGAGTTAGTTAGTGTGACAACATCTGATTGTTCCTCTCCTGAACCAAAGATTTTAAGCCTCTTTTTGATTGCTGGCTAAATGCCCAGTTGGCCTTGGGATTTCCACATCCTTTAATCCGACGACCTGCCGAACAAATGGTCATGGCCGTCTGCTCAGCCCTTATTTTTGCACCTCTAGACAGTTTATCTAGTTTAAGCGGTGTTTCCGCCAATAAGTCTTAAATTCTCGTTTTACACCTCAAGCGCCAAAGTGGATTAAACCAATTGCAGATTTTCAACGATACAGACATGGCTTATACCTTATCTTATTTAGATTAAACCATTATTTTAAAAATGCTTTGGTGTTCGAATTTTATAATTTCATAGTTGATACCTATTAGTTAATAGTGCATTTAATTGATTTGCCTTTTTAGAATTATTTTCAGTGCATGTAGATGATTTGTCATGGTAAATATGTGATTTTTATACTGTTTAGACTTCTTTTTGCTAGCTGGTGAAGTTTCATAGACTTTGAATTGAAGATTAACTGCATTGTTTTTGCTGTTTTTGTGAACTAAATCTGTCAAAAACCTCACAGACACAGTTGAAAGCAATGGAACAAAAAGCCCGGGAACTGCATATTCTGATGGAAAGCACTGAGGCATAGAGCATCTGTCCTAGAGCTCTCAGCTCTGTTAAATATAAATCCATAACATGATCGCCTGTTCTTATTGTCCTCGTAACTCAGTTAGCAGGTTTGCGGTTAGGTGCGTTTTACACCGGGTTGCTCATTATTTATCTTACATTCTCATAATCTTCTTAGTCATCGGCTTATAAGTTTACTCTGAGAAGAATAGCTCTTAAAAGAGCTTAAGACATAAATCTGGCTCAGACCCTGTTTAATCGGAGTTTATGAATTAGATGAAAGCTTTGCACATTTGGGCATGTCACCTTTACAATCTTTTCGATTAGTGCGTTTTTGTACATCAGAAGCGATGCATGGCAAGTGATGGGATGGGAAAACATTTCGTCCTGAAGAACTTGTCACAAATGTAATCAATTTGCCAAAGGGAGATCTTCTCTTTGACAGTCCCATTTGTCTCACTGATTGATAATGCAGAGCCTCTCATATCTATGGCTTACAGGTCTGATCAGCAGTCAGCGCCTGTGCAAACTGTGTGGCTGGGCATATGTGTATGCGTTTGAGCAAGAGCTACATCCCGTTGCCTTATAAAACAACCATGCTCTTGGTGCTTTTAAATATTTATCATAGTCTTTATCTTCAATATTTATCACATCGTCCAAAAGGCTAATACAAAAAGACTTCTATTTTGCATTGTTCTAATTGAATGCAAACACAAACATTATCAAAGCTATTATCAGCATAATTGTTTAAATTAAAAGGTTGAACTGAAATTTTGTTGAATTTCAGAAAAGTGTTTTGTTTGTCCTTTTGAGAGCAGCATGAATTCCACAAGTTTTCGTAAAACTTTTATCATGTTCTGCCTCTTGATTTGAGAATGAGACAAAGAGCGTACTGTACTTTTTATCAAAGCAAAAACAACTAACCATCGGTACAAATGAGTTCACATAATCAGTATTACTTTGTAATCTTTAATTTAATTTTTAATTAATATTAAGTTTCTAAAAATTTGTTTTAGCTAGGTTTAAATAGGAAAATAGAAGAAGAAATATTAAAGCTATTTCTTACTCATTTTATGATGTTTGTAATGCTAAATAATATGTTAAACACAGCCCTCTACAGACCCCTTGCAATAGAATCGCCATTGGCTAGTAAATTTTTTAGTTTACTCGCCAGACTGATATACTATACATATGTACTATATCTGAAAGTACACTATTAATATCAGTCAGTCAAGCATTATAATATGATTTTATGATAATCAAGTATTTTTATTATTTAGTGATAGAACTTTAGTAATTAGAATTAAAACTTGGTAACCATGTATGAATGCATATTAGTGTTTTTAACTGAACTACCAATTATACTGATAAATTAATAATAATAATACTAAGAACAATATAAAACGCATTAAGGATTAATAAGCTGCTGGATTCATGAATATTAATTAGGTTGTGTGCATTTGCCTGAACTGATTTGCTGAAATCAAAACAGGGACAATAATAGGTGAGCGCCAGGCAATTAGATTGTCGTTTGTTCATTGGTTCCGCCCATTACCGGAGAACCGGAGAATGGCATTTTTGTTTAAAAAAATAAAAGCACTGTTCAAGTATTATTGTAGAACAGGTCATTGTTATTAGTAGCTGTTTCGTTATTATTGGTAGTATATTGTAAATATTATTCTTATTTACTACTCATTTGTACCCTTTTACCATTTTTGTAAAATACTATTATTACAAACAGTATTTTTTATTATGCATTTTACACTTACTACTCATGCAGTATATCATGATCAAGATCTTATCTATTGTATAAAGTAACAAGTTTAATTTCACTAGAATATCTTTATTTATATATATTTTATTTATATTGCGTTAAATAAATAAATATTTAAGAAAAAAGCAAAGCAACGGCGTGTCGTGCACCTTCACACTAGAGTTTATGGTACGTCAAATACAGGTACGCTGCGCATCCACTGAGATTAACTGAAAAATAGCACATATCGCTTGAAGGAGAGCGAAACTCTGATGCGCTCAGTCAGAGTCTTCGGTGAGTTAAAATATATTTGTGCTAAACTTATACTTAGCTTCCAACTCACACAATGGTGAGTAAAATCTGAAAAGGTATTAGCCAGTGGCTAATATTAAACTTTAATTAGTCGCCCAGAGTGAAGACTTATATTCGAGTGATTTACTCGTAATGTAGAGGGTGTGTTAATGTTAAATCCTAAAAAATGTTAGAAAAAAAAGTTCAATGTTGTCTCGGACTTTTTGGACCCCACCATAGGTGTCAATCCTTAACCTTTTTGGTGAATTTTTCCGATATGGCAGATTGCTTAGCCTGACGGCTCTTTATGAATGCTGCAGAACACCTAGAAGATTTGATATTCAGCTTGTTTGCTTGACATTTACAAAATAGTTTTATTTATCCCATTGCTATTTGATCAGCATATTTGCGCAGTGAATAATCAATAAGCATAAGCATTGCATTACTGTAGATGACATTGAATGAAATTTCCATTCATGGAGTTTGCTGTACTTCATAGGCATTAACATGTAGCTGAGAGTGGCCAAAACAAATCGACTGCTTCTCACCTAAAGGTCTAGCCATAAAGTTGCAAGTTAATCAGGCCACAATTTACAGCATCAATGCTGCATGGTAATGACAAACGCTAATGAAAAGCGTACTTTAAATGTAATTATTTTGTGACGCTGCATGTAATTAGTGGTTCTTGCAATGCTTGCAGTGCACACAGTTTGTGCTGTGGGTATCTTAAATTGTGTGGCGTGTTGAGGACATTTGTGTAATTACTTTCCTAAGCAACTGGTTCAATATAATATTCAATATAGGAGTTATTGTTAGTGTTGTTCTTGTTTCATAGGGTTTTGCATAGGATTTACAGTCAGATCTTTGTAGATATAGTGGTTCATTATTTTCTTCCTAATATTTGAACAGTGGTTCATAGATAGCGTAAGCATTGCATAATGAGATTAGGGCAGTGCAATGCAGCAATCGCACAGTTTGAGTAAGTGAGAAGTGTCGTTGGTTTATCTAGCTGTCAAGGTCAGTGGCTTTGTTGAGTCACACTTAAAAGCAGCCACCCAGGCCAATTCATCTTACTTAATAGTACATTGTAGACCTCTGAATAAGAACGGCAAGCTTCTATTGGGCCGGGTGTTCTCGAGATCCCCTCTGACTGTGTCTTCATTCCAGTCCTCCTCTCAATCAATTAATCAATGGCAGGGCCTAATCAAGCAGGAACAAATTGCTATGCACCCTGCTTAGCTGCACATGGGAAGACATTAGGCATGATTCGCATGCAGTTGAGAATTGCAGAGGGTTTTGGGTCATTTAAGTACTCTGTGAATTAACAGCTGATATCAGCCAATGACAGTTTACCACGCTTGCTGCTAAAGTGACAGTCATCACACTAAAGAGGAATGCCCGATGAGACTTGGCACTGGCTGCACTTGATTTGTCTCCTCGGTGACACAGACGCAAATCTGCACGTTTTGAAAATCATCTAGTTGGCCTGTATAATTAGGCTGTTTTCGGGTTCACATCTCTTTGGATGTTTATGTGGGACACTGTTTTGTTCGAAAACAGTTATACAGAGTGCAACCGAATGGAACAGAATGATATGGTTTTGACATGTTTTTCAAAGACTTTTTTTAGCATGACATGCCATTTTAAAAACACAATGCTTGGGGCAGGACGCTCAAAAACAGCACAAGATGCAATGCAACAGCTAAAGATTTCTGTCTGAATGTTTGTGACTGTTTTTTAATGGCTGGTGCTTTAAAAGAGGATGTAGCTGAAGATGCAACTTTACCCAAAAAGTTCCTCTCAGTGTTAAAAGGATAGTACAAGCCAGAACAAAAACTGACAGATAATTCACTTACCCCCTCATCCAAGATGTTCATGTCTTTCTTTCTTCAGTCATAAAGAAATTATGTTTCTTGAGGAAAACATTTCAGGAATGTTCTCCATATAGCAGAATTCTATGGTGCCCCCAATTTTGAACTTCCAAAATGCAGTTTAAATGCAGGGCTCCAAACAATCCCAGCCGAGGAAGAAGGGTCTTATCTAGCGAAACGATCGGTTATTTTCTAAAAAACTATTTGCAAGCTGTATATTCACTGTATAATACATTAATACAATACAGAAAATGATTGGACATAATATTTAACGTCTTCCATTCATTATTTGCAGCATGCCAACCACCCAGTATTTGTGTATTGTAATCTCAGTAATTTTGTGCTTTGTTGATTTTAATATAACACAGCTTATCTTTCAAATTGTCAATTTGATCACGAAATACAAATTATAAATGTGTTTTCCTCTTTATTTCAAGTTTAAAGCAAGATAGAATTGAAGGGAACATCAGAAGGCATTGTTTATAGCCTAATTTAATGAAACAAATGTCTCATTGTAATTGTAAAGATGACTGATTTACATGCAGCTTAAACTGAGGCGAATACACCGATCGGTTGCCACATTAAAGAGTGTGAAAAACACATTATTTTAATAGACATATTGTTTGTATTTCGTTATAAAACTGACAGAATTTGAAAGCTGAGATTTTGTAATTTCTCCCAGTGCTGGGCCATTTGCATGTGTAAAAGGCTATAGCCTACTCTAAAAAAAAATATATATATATATAACTTTAACCCTTTAACTGTCACTCCCATTTTTGAACACAGACATAAAAATGCACTATCCAGACTTAAAATATTATAATTCATGAATGAAAACATTTTGTAATATGATTTTAATGTACATTTTCCGTGGTAATGCAATGTCTGATTTTAAAATGCCTTTCAAAGGATGAATTTTGAGATTTTAAGTTTTGAACTGATATATAATTTCTTATGATTTCTAAAACATGATAGGGAAAAAGGCAATGAAGAAAGTCTTTTGTGACAAAGGTCAGAATGTTATGTTGTAGATTTTTTTAAGTTGCACTCTTGACATATATTAATCTATTACTTTTTCTACATAATTTAAAACACAAAAATTTGGTAAAATATCTATTTAGGAATCTTAGACCTTTCCAATGATGTATAGTTTGTGTCATGATTAGATTAGGATTTATTTGTAATATGGTGAAGTGAATTTAGGCATCCCACAGTTAATCTCGTAACTGCTTCAAATTATTTCTCGTAACTTTGATTTTTATTCTCGAAATATTATGACTTTAACCTAATAATCTCAGATTCTTTTTATTTTTTAATGTGGCACTAAAACGCTGTCATACTTGCACAACTTTTTGTCTTAACTTCATTTTAAATATTTTTAAGTTCCTAAAAAAATGTTTAACTAGGTAAAACGCCCTTTACAAAGTAAAAAAGGTAAAACAGTGATGCAGGACGATTTTGAAGTTGGAGGAGAAAATGAGATGGGAGTTTTTCGACATACCCTAACATAATTTCTTTACAGTGGAAGAAAGAAAGACATGAACATCTAGAAATACAAGGGAGTGAGTAAATTATTTGTAAATTTTTGTTCTGGAAGTGAACTTTAATTACTCACCCTCATGTTGTTCCAAACCTGTAAGACCTTCGTTCATCTTCGGAACACAAATTAAGATATTTTTCATGAAATCTGAGAGCTTTCTGGCCCTGCATTGACAGCAAAGTAGCTGACATGTTCAAGGCCCAGAAAGGTAGCGGAGAAGACATTGTTAAAATAGTTAATGTGACATCAGCGGTTCAAATTTGATAAAGCTACGAGAATACTTTTTGTGTGCAAAGAAAACAAAAATGACTTTTTTTCAACAATTTCTTGTCTTCCATGTCAGTTTTTCATGTCATGAGGGTGAATAATTAATGACAGAATTTTCATTAATGGGTGAACTGTCCCTTTAAGAAATTATTTGGACCAACTAGTTGACCACAGTGTTATCTGTTTTCTGTAATTTCATGATCGGAGTAGACCACCCTCCATTAAAAGACAGTCAAAAAAGTCTCCCTGCTTTGCTTTTGACACTTTGGTTTAGCTTGTAACATGCACAAAATAAGAAAGAATAGTAATAACACTAACAACAACAATAAAAAAGAATCATAAAACTGTAGACTTGACAAAACATTTGAAACTGAACAGTTTCAGACTCTTATAGTTTTAATGAAACTCAGCCTCTGAACCAATTACAAAGCATAGCGATGGAGTGTAGCCAGTGAGGTAGCTAGTTACTGAACTCGAGATGTAGTGGCCAGCCAATGGGAGTGTAGTTCAGTGCAGTGTTATTGATGTGATTAATAGGCCAAAGCAAGTGTTGAAAGTCTAACATGTTGCTCAGTATGAATAATTTATGGCCCTGGGCATGGCACTTCCCTTTGAAGTTCCTCTTTGAAGCCAACCCCAAAAAGAAACAAGTTAAATTTTCACAGGACTGAAATATTTATCTGTAATGACCCAAGCTCCTCGCTCAGTCTTGGACTGAAAGTGGTGTTAAAATGATTGAAACGATCAAAGGTTTTAGAAGCTGAGATCTATAGGGACTGGAAAATAAAGCACACAGCTGTGTAGACAATCACCGCTCAGGTGATCGAAATGTCTCCGGTTGGTACATTTAACGCCTGAGGAACGTGTTCTTTTTTTTGGATATTGCACATTTGAGACAGATTCTCTCTGATTCAACAGCACAAACAACAAAAGAATCCTTAAAAAATTCAATCGTAGTTTTGCCAGCAGAACTGCTATTGTGTGGTATAAGCTTTTCTCTGATAAGGAAAAAAAATAAGCAGATTAATTTAAAATCTAGATAATTCATATTTTCTGTCAATTGACACAAATTATAGCATGGCTCATATCATGCAAAAGTAAGATATTTATTAATTTTCATTTACATAAATTGCATTGAAAGAAAAATAATGCGAAACCAAAATAACAAAGACCAACATCAGATAAAATAAGATGTAATTCTGCTCGAAACGAGACTGCTCAAGAAGTGCTCCATTTATTTCAAAAGTTAAAGTCTAATCATCCATATTAATGAAAATGTTCATTATGGCAGCTCTGATGCCTTAGCAGCTTAATTCTTTTTGGAGCTTCCTCATCAAAGTGCTACTTCAATGTCCACATTAATGGAGTTTCTAACGGAAGTTCGGGAAGATCACAGCGCTAAGTGCCCCCTTTTCATAGCGATGTCCAGGGTAGGAACTTTCATCTTTAGTTGAGTTATATGCTCAGGCCCTTCCATTACAGCCAGAAAAAAACTGTCCGCTCTTTTTTTTCCTTCCCTCTTATAGATTACAAGAGCATTTGAGGTTGTGAAGTCAGATAAGAATAGCATTTCTCTGCTAGTCTGTTTTAAAACAAATTAATCAAGTAAAAATGTAATGCATAATGTTTTTTTCTTTTTTTGCAATTGCATTTTTCATTTTATTAGTAGTAGTAGCCGTAGTAGTGGTAGTAGTAATAATAATTATTTTCTCTTTCTGGATACATGTAATTTTTAAGGAAGCCCATTTTCACCACTGAATAAAATAAATAAATAAATGATTATCGTGAGATTTAATCTCACAATTCACAATTGCGTGATAAAAAAAATCGCAATTCTGACTTTTTTTTTTAATTGTGAGATATAAACTCTCAATTATGAGTTATAAAGTTAGAATTGTGAGAGATACATTTAGACTTTTTTTCCTCAGAATTGTGAGTTGTAAAGTCAGCATTGCATGATATAAACTCGTTATTGAGAGTTACAGTTAGAATTGCGAGATTTAAACTGACAATTCTGACTTTGTTTCTCAAGAATTGTGTGATATAAACTCACAATTGCGAAAAATAAAGTCAGAACTGCGAGATAAAAACTCGTTGCGTGATTAAAAACTTGCAATCCTCAATTTTTTCTCCTTAGAATTGTGAGATACAAGCTTGCAACTGCGAGTTATATAGTTAGAATTGTGAAATATAAACTCAGAATTCTGACTTTTTTTCTCAGAATTGTGAAATATAAACTCAGGAGTTATAAATTCAGTATTGCGTGATATAAACGTTATCGTGAGTTATAAAGTCAGAATTGTTATAAACTCTGATTTTGTTTCTCAGAATTGCATGATATAAACACAATTGTGAAAAATAAAGTGATAACAGCAAGATAAAAACTCTGCAAATTTGAGTTTGGATCTCACAATTCTGACTTTTTCTCACAGCTGCAAGTTTATATCTTATATCTGCAAGTTTATATATATAGGAAAGGAAAGGACGCTATTGCTGCGGCACCCGGGGAGCAGTTGGGGGATCGATGCCTTGATCAAGGGACTCAGCTCAGTCGTGGTATTGAGGGTGGAGAGAGTGCTGGTTATTCACCCCCCCCACCTTCAATCCCTGCCGGACCTGGGACTCAAACCTGCAACCTTTCAGTTACAAGCCCGACTCCCTAACCATTAGGCCACGACTGCCCCCATATATGCAGTTCTGACTTTTTTCATGCAATTCTGAAATTTTTCTCAGATTTATGAGATATAAATTTAAAATTTACTTTGTTTCTCAGAATTGTATGATATAAACACAATTGCGAGATAAAAACTTGCAATTCTGACTTTCTCGCAAATTCGAGTATGTATCTCATAATTGTGACTTTCTCAGAACTGCGTGATATAAACTCACAATTGTTATTTTCTGTGTTCTGTGTTTATTTTTTCTTTATTCTTGTTATGCTGTAAAATGCGGTTATGCTACAAAATTTCATGTAAAATGTAATGTACAAATCAAGATACGATGTAGCTTCGCACTACATGTCTTGGAAGAAGATGTTTGTTAATAAAAAATAAGTAAAAAAAAAAAAAACTTAATTGCAAGATAGAAATTCAGACTTTTTTTCTCACAATATCTTGCATTTCTGACTTTATAACTCACAATTATTAGTTTACATCACACTTCATTTCTCAGAATTGCGAGTTTATATCACATTTCTTAGAAAGAAAAGTCAAAACTGTGAGTTTGTATCGCGCAGTTCTGAGAAAAAAAAAAAGTCATAATTGTGATATAAAAATTCACAGTAACCTTTTTTTTTTTAATTCAGTGGGCTTCCATAGATTCTGGTGTATGTTTTTCTGTGAAAATAAATAAAATTTTTTTTTTTTTTTCTCCCTTTCTCTTTTGTTTCTCAGGGATCCTGTATAAGGGAAATGGTGAGAATGTCTTCCTCTCCCAGCTTCCTCCCATCATCAGCACCATAATGGGGAATGGCAGACGCAGAAGCATCTCCTGTCCGAGCTGTAACGGGCAGGCGGAGGGAAACAAACTGCTGGCTCCTGTTGCTCTTGCATGGGGTATCGACGGGAGCCTGTATGTTGGCGACTTCAATTACATCAGACGCATCTATCCGTCGGGCAATGTCACCAGTGTCATGGAGCTCAGGTGAGTGAGCACAACTGCATCAAGGAAATCTGGCAGTATACTCGAGGAGACATTTTGTGGAAAATCGTAGCATGCTGAGAGGCAGCGTCTAGAGACTGTCTCTCTACAAAACATTTAAGAGCATAACTATTTTTAATCTCACGAAACTTTATAGTTCTCACAAAAGGAAGGCCTTCAGATTTTGCATAATAGCTGCACCAATTCTCACAGCAGGCGATTTTTGAAGTCCGACAGTAATTGTCTTGAAAGTTATTGTTGAATGCTGTGAATTTGTAAGCAGTGCTTTGATAGCTGTAGCAGCAGTGGTTGAAAGGGGATACATTTAGATGCATTTAGATTTTAGTGTGCTGACAGAATGTTGTGCTTTAGCCTTTTGGAAAAGTAAACTCTGTCAAAGAAGTTATTTCAGATCTATTCTCTTTGAAATACACAGAATTTTAGAACAGACATTTATTTCAACACGTTCACAGAATTTTATTTCAACACTTTGTCACAGTGTTAAAGGATTAGTTCACTTTCAGAATAAAAATTTCCTTGTAATTTCTCACCCACATGTCATCTAAGATGTTCGTGTCTGTCTTTCTTCAGTCGAAAAAAATTAACTTAAATGGGACCCAATGGACTGAAGGTCCAAATTGCAGTTTCAAAGGGCCCTACATGATCCCAGCCGAGGAATAAGGGTCATATCTAGCAAAACAACTGGTCATTTTCTAAAACACAATAAAAATGCATACTGTTTAACCACAAATGGCACTAGTTAGACCTCACACATGACGTACACAGAAGTACCAACCCAGTGTTGTGACAAAGTGAACATGCCAAGTAAGTCAAATGCTCTTTACAAAAAAGGTAGAACAATGATGCCAGATGATTTTGAGATGGAGTTTTTCCTACCGTACCTTTTTGAACCGAAGTACATAGACAAAGTACTAACCACGCGTGACCTTTCCAAAATGATCACGTAATGTGTGAAGTTGCGCATTGCAGAGCTAGTGCAGGATAAGCAGTTGTGGTTAAAAAGTATAGACATTTATATATATTATATATTATTTTTTTATCAAATGACCGGTCGTTTCACTAGATAAGACCGTTATTCCTTGGCTGGGATTGTGTAGAGCCCTTTGAAGCTGCACTGAAACTGCATTTTGGACCTTTAGCACATTGATCCCCATTGAATTCTGCTATATGAAGAAAAATTTCTTTACAACTGAAGGCTGAACACCTTTGTTTACGCTTGAGTGTTGCAAGACGAGTGTTTTAGATTAAAAAGTATTTAAATTGTAATTTTTTTAATGAAAATAACCAATTGCTTCGCTAGATAAGACCGTTCATCCTTGGCCTGGATCGTTTACAACCGCATTTGGGATCGTATGAAGCCGCATTTAAACTGCATTTTGGAAGTTCAAACTCGGGGCACCATATCAGTCCATTATATGGAGAAACATTCTGAAATGTTTTCCTCAAAAGATGAAAAACATGAACATCTTGGATGACATTGGGCTAAGTAAATTATCGGGAAATTTTTTGCTCTGAAAGTGAACTAATCATTTAAGAACTGGTGTTGTTTTTGTTATTAAAAAACTTATTAATTGAAGTGAAGCTGAAATAATATTAGATTGATATAAAAACTTGCCCCGGCAACTAACTGAAATACGATATGTTTAAGTTGAAGTCCTAATAAAATGAATAACTAAAGTGAAAACTGAAATTAAACTAAAACTAAATTAAAATGGAAAATGGAAAAATCAAAGTTTAAAATATTAGAATAATAATAAAAAATCTAATAAGAATAATAATAAGAATAATAAAAACAATTCAAATTATTAATAAATGCTAGAATACTATACAAATAAAATGAACATAACACTGTTAAAGGTTCATTTTATAGGTATTATAACCTTAATATAGAACTGTGGAAAATAAATACAGTAGTCCCCAGTCGGGTCCTGAACTACATGGAGAAGGGGTTATGTGAAGTGAACAGAATAAGTTTTTACCTAAACTTGTCATACTATATGTTCTCACTCTATGTTTCTCTCCTTTTTTCAAACTACCCAAAGAAATAAGGATTTCAGACACAGGTAAGTTATGAATAGTAAATGTCACACAGTGCTGATGTGTTTTAAAATACATGCATGTATTATGTACACAATTATTGTGACCCTTTTGGGCCCTTTTCCTTTTTTTTAATGGAATTACATGTCCAAAGGGGCTCTATAGAAAACTAACCCAGGTTTGTTGCTAATCCCAGAAGATGCCATGGCACATTTTATGAGATGTTTGCACATCACCTTTTTAAAATATTTACTGAAGCCATGTAAGAGGACTTTGGATTATGATGCAGCGGCCGACACTCTGAGCTGAAAGAAGTACCGCTGTTTCACATTTTCACATTTGGATTTTACACAGGCCAGTGCCTCCGAGTGTGAATTGGTTTCCAAACAGTCCGGGATATTGATCGAACGGAGTACGCTCGGTGTGCAAGAACAGCCCCAAAACTGCTTTTGATAAAATGTGAAAAGATCTGCCTGATCCCAGAGGAGAAGGTCACGGATCTCCACACCCTCGTGCACGAAGTCTCGCCTCGACTGGTCATTTAAGCGCTAATGGCATGTCTGGAGGGGCCGCACTAACTCATTCAGAAAGGAGCAGGCTGATTGGGAGACAGAATTAATGAATGCAAATAAGCGTAGCATTCTGAAAAGCCATCAGTTGTTGACAGTCATTAAGATATGCATATCATCACCGCATCGCAGAGAACCTTTCCCCGCAAGGGAACAGGAATGATTGAAATGATCTGGCAGTCTTGAAGTCGTCATCACAGCCTCCGCAAATACGTTCCAGTCACATCGCATTTACTTCCCTTTCGCACGTTGTTTTTTTTTCTCCTTCCCATCTGTCAGGAGCTCACACCCTTTTGATAGATGCGAAAAAACATGCTGCGATTCTCTCAACGTCTTTAATGATATTAATATTCTAATCAGTCTCTCATTTCATCTGCCATCTCCAATTGCAATGTCAGACCAATAATTTATGAGTCGCACTGGCTCGGCTTGACAGCAGACTAATGTCTTCGCTCGTAACTCCTACTGTCTGTTTGTTTCTCGCCAAGTAACAATCCCGCTCACCGCTACTACCTGACCACGGATCCCGTGATGGGCCGACTCTACGTGTCCGACACCAACTCCAGACGCATCTACAGCCCGCAAGCGCTCCTGTCCAGCTCGGAGCCCCAGCAGAACGTGGAGGTGGTGGCGGGAACGGGAGATCACTGTCTGCCTTTTGACGAAGCTCACTGTGGAGATGGAGGACCAGCCACAGAGGCTCTCCTCACTGGACCTAAAGGTATTTTTAAAGGATCATTAAAAGTGACAATCAAAAGGGTCATGTATTCGCTTGAAGGAAAAAGTTGAGAAACATGGTTCTTCAGACTTGCGATGAATTTTCCGAGGCGCACGACAAACTTTGATTGACATGAAAGATCATCCCAGAGCTCTGTGAGCTTTTAACACTGTATTATGTAGTGAGGTTTTTGATTGGCGCTTCAACGAGGGAAATGGGAACTGACAGCCCCGGGATAGGTACTAAATTATTTGACTGAGCCAGACACAACGGATTGATGAAGCTGCTTTGAACGATTCGTGACTTCACCGACATAAATTATAAAACGTCACACTTGTCTGGTGAATATAGACAACCTATTTCGGCATATAACCTCGTCATGCAGAAAAAGAGATGTTTTCATTGTTTTTCAATAAAATGCCATTCACACATGAATGCACGCATTGAATGATAGATACATTAGGTGTCATATTTCCTGTGCATATAGGTACATTTTGATGGGACGAGTGCAGAGATCTACATTCTGGCTGTCGTAACTATAAAAAAAACTCAAAAGCATTGATGCATACATGCATTTTCCTCGGTTGGGACTGAGATTTCTGCCGTAACGTCAGTTCGCCTCACTGTTTTCGTCAAGCACCCAAACTCTCCGTGCTACCACTCATCCAGGCACGCATTTACCAAGCGGCAGTTACTATAGCAACCCACACTTTCATAATTTGGGTTTAAAAGTGGGTTTGATGCTTTCCCACTCCATGCTTTTGTCAAATACCCTGAGCAGACTTGCAGACCATCTGAGACGGAGTGAGAGAGCGTGAACGCAGGCTGAAATACTAGAGGGAGGGAGGGATGTTCTAATACATCCTATTCCACTTTCTCCTTAAGAAATAATTCAGCAGTGGGAGGCAAGATGTGAATAATTGAGGGCGATGCTTTCTGCAGTGACCTGAATAATGGGAAGCCAAACACGACACATGTACCCGCTGCCTGGATCAGGCAAGCAAAGAGCACAGCTGTGTGACCTGCACATTTCGTTCCTTCCTCTCGTCTCTCCAGGGATCGCTGTCGACAAGAACGGACTGATCTACTTTGTGGATGGGACTGTGATCCGAAAGGTGGATCAGAACGGCATCATCTCCACCCTGCTGGGGTCCAACGACCTTGCCTCTGCTCGACCTCTGAGCTGCGACTCGGTTATGGACATCCATCAGGTGAAAAGTGAAAATTGGTCAAATCAACACACTCAAGTCAATTATCATGACTCATGGAGAGACCTAAATGAGTTTTGGTATTTTGTTACATGTTTCAGATTTCATTGCACTTTTTCTTTTTTTTTATATAGTTCCATAGTTATTAGCTGTAAGGTTTATTAGCTATTTTGAAATATTTGAAAATACAGAGATATTTTACTCAAAATACCAACCTGATCTCATGACGAAAACGTACCTTTGGGAATTTTTTCGCAAGACCATGTTCGTTTCGTGACATATTCGATGTGAAATGTCCACTGAGTTGCACTAAAAGAGTGTTTGTTCATTTAATGTGATGTTGGTTTTGTACGTCACTGCAGTTCTGACTTGAAATGTCTGTTGAGTGGCGCTATAACTCTAATGATCCATGACGTTTTAAAATAACATACCATCTGCACTATAGCATGAACGAAAGCAAATGTGACATAAAAATGCAATCGCAAGCAAGCCGTTTTAGCTTGTTTTTTGATCTCGTCGTTTAGCTCTTTCATCATAAATCATGTTTTTGACGGGATTCATACCCAAAGATTCTGCATTCTAAGTCCAATTCGGTGCCGGCTGAGCTACCGAGCAAGCGAAACATATGAGGCTGTTCTCATAATTGTGTACGAAAACGATACAACCGCCTCTAGTGTTAATTTCTGTTGGAAAGTGCAGTGATATGTACTTATTGGTACGTATTTCCCGAAAAAGTTCCCACAGGTAGTTTTCGTCATGGGATCAGGTAGCAAAATACACACACATACACACACACACATACAATATAATACTAATACATAAATATTAACACTTTACAATAAGGTAACTTTGTTGACACAAATGCATTTGTATCATGAACTAACAATGAACAAGAATTAAAAATGAGAAAAAATAAAAAATAATTTAATTCATTGTTCTAGTTAATATTATTTTACAAATGTATTATTGTTGATAGTTCATTCCTGTTTGTCACAGTTAAATAATTACACATAATTTATTATTTAAGGTGAATATTAATTTATAAATAAAATTTGTTTATAGTTAAGTCATGTTTGTTTAAGATAAGTTAACTAATGTTAATTTAAACATTTTTTCATTTTAATGTATTCAAATACTATTATTTAGAAAATACCATTAGTCTAGACTCATATGCTGTAAAAATATTCTTAATTGTTGTTTCTCAAAGTCAGTGTTAAAGCCATTTCATTAATGTTATATACAACCTGCTGGAAAGTGTTAACAAAATATCTATCAATTTATACAGTATGAAATATTAATGTGTTCAAAACTATTATGTATGCAGGGAATAGGGCTGGGCTTTGACAAAAATTTCATGATTCGATTCAATTCTGTTTCACGATTCAATATCGATTATTTTAGATATATATCAGGTACAGTACATGCCAAATGTCCTCAAGGAAAAAAACAAAAAAAAACAAACTAATGCTGTAAAATACATGAGAGTCAGTTGGTACTGTATTATTATAATATTGAAAGCTTAAATTAACTGATTTGTATACAAACACTTTAATTACACTGAATTAAGTTTTTATAATAATAAAGTTACAATTACATAAGTATATTTCTACTCCAATTTGTTTTTTGAAACATAAACATTTAAATGGGGGCTGTCATAAAAACTTCAAGGATTTATTCAAACATAAGTTAATTGAAAAACAGTAAAAAATATAATGAATATGTTTTATGGTGCATATATTAGGGAAAATGTTCCTATAGAGGAACTAATATGTCATCCTAATATGTTTTTCTGAGGTAAATGTGACATTATGTGACATTGTTTACAAGCTTTTATACTGACATCTTTGTGCGGTTGAAACACAGAATGAGCGATTACATGAAATGACCTTATTGTTTGAATACTGTAATAAAATGGACAGAATTTGAAATCTGAGACTTTGTTTCATATCAATAGTAACAAAGTTTATTGCGATTTATTGGATGGGGGTGTGCTACAATGTTCTGTTCATTAACTGAAAACAGACTAGACTAATCTATTTAATTTTAAGAATCAATATTGTTTTGTAAAAATAAGAACTGATTAAAACCGAGAAATCTATATTTTTACCCAGCCCTAATGGCGTAGGATTAAATATCTAATATTTACTAATATTTGTCTATCATAAAATGGAAGTGGAGTTATATTAACTATAATGGCTACATATCTTTGTTTTTATTCCTCTGCCTTTAGGTGTCTTTAGAATGGCCGACAGATCTGGCTGTTAGTCCAATGGATAACTCATTGTTTGTGCTGGATGGCAGTGTGGTTTTGCGGATCACTGAGGAGGGGCAGGTCAGCGTGGCAGCAGGCAGACCCCTTCACTGCCCCATGCCTTCTACAGACATCTTGGTGACAGAAACACAGCGAGCCACGCATACCCATCTGGAATCCCCAAGCGCCATCGCCGTCTCCTTCAATGGAGTGCTGCACATCGCCGAGACAGACGAGAGGAAGATGAGCCGCATACGCAGCGTGGCGGCAGATGGCGAGATCACTCACCTGGCGGGGGCGCCATCTGATTGCGACTGCAAGACCGACGTCAACTGTGATTGTTACCTAACTGGAGACGGCTTCGCTAAAGATGCTCGGCTGAACGGGCCATCCTCTCTCGTGGCAGCTCCGGATGGAACCTTGTATGTAGCCGACCTAGGAAACATTCGTATTCGAGTGATAGGAAAAAACAAGCCTGCACTTAACAGCATGGGCTTGTATGAAGTGGCATCGTCCGCGGAGCAGGAAGTGTACATGTTTGACAGTAATGGCACACACCAGCATACGGCCAACTTGATCACTGGAGACTTCAAATATAACTTCAGCTATAGCAATGAAGGAGATCTGACCTCAGTGGCCGATAGTCATGGGAACACGCTACGGATTCGCCGGGACACCAGCCGCCTTCCTGTCCGCATCGTTGCACCTGACAACCAGGTTATTTGGCTAACTGTAGGCTCGAGTGGTGGGCTAAAGACCCTTGGAACACAGGGGCGTGAACAGGTGCTGCTAACTTACCATGGCAACAGTGGTCTCCTGGCAACCAAGAGCACTGCCAATGGATGGACAACATTTTATGAGTAAGAGAGTTTGAGCATTTCTGCTTGCCAGGGCAAACTTTGCTATTATTGCTCAAATTTAGGTTGAGCGATTTAAAGTATTAAAGAATTAGTTCAATTACAGAAAAAAAAAAATTATTTATTATTTACTTTGTCATCCAAGATGTTCATGTCTTTCTTTCTTCAGTCCAAAAGAAAGTAAGGTTTTTGAGGAAAACATTCCAGGATTTTTCTCCTTATAGTGGACTTCAATGGTGGTCAACAGGCTGAATCCAAATTGCAGTTTCAACGCAGCTTCAAAGGGCTCTCCACAATCCCAGCAAAGGAATACGTTTTTTATCCAGCAAAATGATCAGTCATTTTCTAAAAGAAACATTTATGTACTTTTTAACCACAAATGCTTATCTTGCACTAGCTTGACTTCACACATTACGTAATCACTTTGGAAAAGTCGCATGTGACATAGGCAGAGGTACTGACCCAGTGTTTACAAAGCAAACTTGCAAAGAAAGTCAAATTCCCTTTAAAAAAAAAAAAAGGTAAAAACAATGATGTTGGATGATTCTTAAGTTTTTGAACTGAAGTACACAGACAAAGAACTAACCATTCCAACGTGACTAAGTAATACGTGAAGCATTGCAGAGTTAGTGCAAGACAAGTATTTGTGGTTAAAAAGTATAGAAATTGTTATTTTTTTAGAAAATGGCCAATCATTTTGCTAGTTAAGACCCTTATTCCTCGGCTGGGATCGTGTAGAGCCCTTTGAAGCTGCTTTGAAACTGCAATTTGGACCTTCAAACTGTTAGGCACCACTGAGGTCCACCATATGGAGAAAAATCCTGGAATGTTTCCCACAAAAACCTTAATTTCTTTTTGACTGAAGAAAGACAGACATGAATATCTTGGATGACACGGGGGTGAGTAAATTGCTAGGAATTACCAATCTAATCCTTTAAATTGGCTCATACTCATCCAACACTATTTGTGCTACAGACATGAATGATATCTAAATGGTTACTTTTCTAAATAGTCAGACTTTTGCCTGATGGATGATAAATTGGAAAAAATCCAAGACTTTTGGAAGAGGACCTGAGACATTTTTAGGGAACACCATAACAGTAGAAGTAATCTAGACATTTAGACAGACAGAACAGTCCAAAAGTACTTACAGTGCTTTTTGTGAACCCTTTAGAATTTTCTGCATAAATATGACAAAAAAGTTCACCGGATTTTCTGAAAACTGACAAAGAGAACCCAATCAAACAAATGAGATGAAAATATATACTCTGACATTTATTTATTATGAAAAATGATCCAGCATTAAATATTTGTGAGTTGCAAAAGTATGTAAATCTAGAGTCTGTCTGTTCAGAAGTGTTTTCAGTCAATAGGATGAAAATTAGGTGTCAGTTTATGCCCTGTTTTATTCAAAGAACAGGATCTATAAAAAAGTCTGATCATGTTTGTGAAAGTGAATCATGGCACAAACAAAGGAGATCCCTGAGGACCTCAGAAAAAAGAGTTGTTGTTGCTCATCAGGCTGGAAAAAAGTTACAAAACCATCTCTGAAGAGTTTGGTTTTCACAAATCCACAGTCAGACTGATTGTGTACAAATGGAGGAAATTCAAGACAACAGTTACGCTCCCCAGAAGTGGTCAACCAACAAAGATCACTCCAAAGCAAGATGTATAATAGTTTCCGAGGTTGCAAAGAACCCCAGGATAACTTCTAAGAAACGAAAGGCCTTTCTCACATTGGTTAATGTTGAAGTCCATCATTAGGAGAACAATGAACAACCATGGTGTACATGGTAGGGTTGCAAGGAGAGAGCCACAACTCTTCCAAAAACAGATTGATAAAGATCATGTGGACAAGTCAGAAGGCTATTGGAGAAATGTTTTGTGGATGTATGAGACCAAAATATAATTTTTGGTTTAAATGAGAAGTGTTATGTTTGGAGGAAGAAAAACACTGCATTCCAGCATAAGAACCTTATCCCATCTGTGAAACATGGTGGTGGTAGTGTCATGGTTTGGGCCTGTTTTGCTGCATCTGGGCCAGGACGACTTGCCATCATTAATGGAACAATACATTCTAAATTATACCAGCAAATTCTAAAGGAAAATGTCAGGACATCTGTCCATGAACTAAAATCTAAAGAGAAAGTGGGTCATGCAGCAAGACAAATACCCCAAGCGCACAAGTCATTCTACCAAAAAATGGTTAAACAAGAACAAAAGTGATGTTATGGAAAGGCTGAGTCAAAGTCCAAACCTTAATCCAATTAAAACATTGTGAAAGGACCTGAAGCAAGCAGTTCTTAGGAGGAAACCCACCAACATCACAGGGTTCAAGTGTTTCTGTACTAAAGAATGGGCTAAAATTCCTACAAGTCATTGTGCAGGACTGATCAGCACTTACAAAAAAGGGTCACATCAGATATTGAAAGCAAAGATTCACATACTTTTGCACCTTGTAAATATTTAACACTGGATCATTTTTCTCAATAACTAAATGACAAAGTATATATTTTTGTCTTGTTTTTAAAGACTTTTAAGGACTTGTGTGACAATCCGATGATGTTTTGTGTTATATTTATGCAGAAATCTAGAAAATTCTAAAGGGTTCACAAACTTTCAAGCAGCACTGTATATGGATTGCATTAAATGCACTTCCAGAACAAAAATTTACAGATAATTTACTCATCCCCTTGTCATCCAAGATGTTTGTGTCTTTCTTACTTCAGTCGATAAGAAATTGTGCTCCTTGAGGAAAACATTTCCACATTTTTTTTTCAGTTTTTCTCCATATAGTGGACTTCAATGGTGCCCCCAAGTTTGGGTTAAAAAGTAAATAAATTGTCAATTTGTTTCCAAAATGACTGATCGTTTCGCTATATAAGACACTTCTTCCTCGGCTGGGATTGTTTAGAGCCATTTGAAGCTGCATTCAAATTGCATTTTGGAAGTTCAAACTTTGGGGCACCTTTGAAGTCCACTATATGGAAAAAAATTCTTATCGACTGAAGAAAGAAAGACATGAATATCTTAGATGACAAGCGGGTCAGTAAATTATCTTTCATTTTTTGTTCTGAAGTAGACTATTTAACATATCTTGCTTTCTCTTTCAGCTATGACACAGAGGGACGACTGACAAATGTGACTTTTCCCACTGGAGTGGTGACCAGTCTGGCCTATGACATGGATACTGTCTCTACAGTAGAGAGAGAAAGTTTTGAACGAGATGAAGCTGCAACCATAACTACAAACCAGTCTGCAATTCAAAACGTCCTCACGTTACACCAAGGTAACCCTTGTGTTTTTTTTTTTCCTGGCCTTGACCCTGGACCACAAAACCAATCGAGATTTATACTAGGGGTGTAAGAAAATATCAATACACGTGAGTATCGCGATATTTTGTTTGGCGATACTGTATCGATTCTCAAAAACAGAATATCGATATTTAAAAAAATCATACAAGATTCATGGCAGATTCATGGCTTCGTTTTGAATTTATATCCCGACCGCTAAAATGGCAGTCTTCTCTATCTTTGAACTTAAACAGTGACAGGAAATATTAGCATAAAGGCACACCACTAAAATAGTTATCGTTAATATAGTGCCCTGCTAATAATGGAGGATGAAAGAATAATTCCTGCTCCCACCTCGGAGTACAAAGTTGAACCGTGGCGTCATTTCGGCATTTGTGGTAACGTCCACCCCAGGACCGCGGCGCGGGCGCTGCCTCGGCTGCACGGGACACAGGGTGCTTCTGCTGCGTGGAGAGGTGGCGGCCACACCGTTTCCGCTGTTTGCCGCGTCCCGGGTCTTCGCGCCAGGTGCGGCGGTTGCTTTCGCCGCTTTGTCTCGTGGTGGGGGGGCATTTTGTGCCGTTGGAGCGGTGCTCGCGTCACGAACATAAATACAAACTGAAAACTTGTGAAATCCAAAACAAAAAGGTTCTGAGAATGTTCACTACATGTATTTATTGTATTGTTTTACAGTTATTTTGTTTTCTTTAGGATTCTTGCAAGCACTTTATTTCTCATTGATATTAAGCAGATGTAATTCTTAAGTTCAGATCAAAATGTTATGACATTGTCCCCCAGTTTCACAGACCAGGCTTAAGCCTAGTCCCTGACTAAAATGTAAGTCTGAGCAGTTTCAACTGAAAGAAACTTGCACTGATTTATCTTAAAACATGCCAGTGCCTTTGTATGTTGCAATTGTAAACTTAAACTGTAAACCTTTAAATCAAGGTCTAAAAATGTATATGATCTGTTTATAAAAGTTTACATTTTGTACATTTAATAACTAAGGAATCCTGCAGGCATTTTATTTCCCCCCTTTACTTGTACTGCAAAAAAAGTGGTTCAATAACATTGAATGTTACATGTTTTTTTTGTTGCTTTTTTGCTAAGGTTTGCACATGGTGGTATGTTCTCAATTACAGCTTTCCTTAAAGTATATCCTATTCTTAAAATAAAAAGTATCCTAATATATTGCCTTGCTTACAGTATCACAGTGTATCGCAACATATCGTATCGCAACCCCTGTATCGTGATACGTATCGTTTTGCCAGATTCTTGGCAATACACAGCCCTAATTTATACATCCTCTGAAAGCTGAAAATGTTTTTAAATAGGTTGAATAAATAAGGTTTTCATTGATGTATGGTTTGTTAGGATAGGACATTATTTGGCTGAGATACAGCTATTTTTTAAAATCTGGAATCTGAGGGTGTAAAATCGCTTTTAAGGTTTGTCCAAATGAAAGTTTTCAGCAATGCATATTACTAATCAAAAAGTAAGTTTTGATATATTTACAGTAGGAAATGTACAAAATATCTTCATGGAACATGATCTTTACTCAATATCCTAAAGATTTTGGCATAAAAGAAAAATCGATAATTTTGACTCACACAATGTGTTGTTGGCTATTGCTAACAATATACCTGTGCTGCTTAAGACTGGTTTTGTGGTCCAGGGTCACATATATGTCATCTTTTGTATTTTACAGATCAGTTGAAGAACAACTATGTGATTGGCTACGACCATTCCTTATGGATTCTGTATGCTAATGGAATGAACACTCACTACCAGACCGAGCCTCACATTCTGGCTGGTGCATCCTCCCCTACTGTGGCACGAAGAAACATAACTCTACCTGATGACAGCGGGCAAAACTTGGTAGAATGGCGGTTTCGTAAAGAGCAGACGAGGACAAAGGTCACAGTGTTTGGACGCAAATTACGAGTACGTAATGAAGTCCAATTATAGAGGACAAAGAAGTGGTTTAAAAAAGCCTAAGATTGAATCTATTACTTGTTGAAAGAAACAACAGGAGGTTTTTTTTCTTTTGTTCTATTAGCTGTTGCACTTGACATCTGACTTGAGGTTCAAATGACCTCAGTCATAATAGGCAATTTAAAAATCATGCATGATTTATTTTATTTAGACATGAAAGAATTCAATTAAACCAATTAAATACCAATTAAATGAATTTGGCAAAATCTAGGAGTACAAAAAAAAACAGTTTACAGAGATTAAACAAATATGTTCTAAAATTGAAAGATGATTGGAAGATGATTTAATAGTTTGAGCGTGCCACTGAGCTGCTTAGTTTTATAAACTTAACTTATTAATCAAAAGACTCATTTTCACACAAAGATTCAAGTCAAACTTTCTGACAGAAACCAAGGCAACTCTGACAAATGAAAAAATCTGCCAATTTTCTAGTCAATTTTCTGCCATTTTGCTGTTGCCATACCAATTTTGTGTCTCTCCTCCTCCTGCACTTCAAGGTAAATGGACGGAACATTTTGTCTGTTGATTATGACCGAGCGCTGAGGATTGAAAAGATCTATGATGATCACCGTAAATTCCTTCTGAAGATTGGTTATGACACAGCAGGTCAGCCTACTCTCTGGATGCCAAGTAGCAAGCTGCTGCCTGTCAACCTCACTCGCAACAGCAACGGGCAGTTGAGTGCCATACACTGGGGCTCTGTCTCTGAGAGGGCCGAGTATGATGGACAAGGCCGTCTGCTTTCCAGAACATTTCCTGATGGGAAGACCTGGAGCTACACTTATTTGGAGAAGGTACAGGCCAGTGGAAATTGCTTTTAGTGATGTATGCGATATGAAGTAGACATCAAAAGTTTTGTCAGTAGACTCTGCCACACATATACGACGCATTTTAGTGCCACGTCAAAAAATAAAAAAAACATAACATTACGAGATTAAAGTTGTAATATTTCGAAAATAAAGTCAAAATTATGAGAATAAGGTTGAAATGTTTTGAGAATAAAATTGAAATTACAAGAATAAAGTTAAAATATTTTAAGAATAATGTCCAAATTATGAGAATAAGGTTGAAATTTTAAGAATAAAGTCGAAATATTTTGAGAATAAAGTCGAAATTGTGAGAATAATGTCGAAATGTTTCGAAAATAAATTAAAAAATTTAAGAATAAAGTAGAAATATTTCAAGAATAGTCGAATTACAAGAACAAAGTCCAAATGTTTTGAGAATAAAGTCGCAATATTTCAAGAATAAAGTTGAAATGTTTAGTAAATAAAGTTGAAATTTTCAGAAAGTTGAAATATTTTGAGAAAGTCTAATAGTTTCAAAAATAAAGTTGAAATTACAAGAATAAAGTTGAAATGTTTTGAGAATAAAGTCGCAATATTTCAAGAATAAAGTCGAAATATTTTAAAAATAAAGTCAAAATTTTCTGAATAAAGTTTAAATATTTTGAGAATAAAGTTGAATTTAAGGGAATAAAGTCCAAATGTTTTGAAAATAAATTACAAATTTTGAGAATAAAGTTGAAATATTTTGAGAATAAAGTCGAAATTATGAAAATAAAATCTAAATATTTTAAGAATAGTCAAAATTAAGAGAATAAAGTCTAAATATTTCGAAAATAAAGTTAAAATTTTGGGAAGTCAAAATTATGAGAATAGTGCATGAAATTTTAGAAATATTTCAATGTTTATTCGAAATTATGAGAATAAAATTGCAGCAATTTAAGTTATAATATTTTTGAGAGTATAGCCTGTGCATGCATTTTAAAAATATTTTGACTTTATTCTTGTAATTTTGACTTTATTCTCAAATTATTTTGACTTTTTCTTGTAATTTCGACTTTATTCTCATAATTTCGACTTTATTCTTATAATTTTGACTTTATTCTTATATATTTTGACTTTATTCTCGTAATTTTGAGTTTATTCTCAAATTATTTTGACTTTATTCTCGTAATTTTGAGTTTATTCTCAAATTATTTTGACTTTATTCTCATAATTTAGACTTTATTCTCTTAATATTTTAAACTTTATTCTTGTAATTTCGACTTTATTCTCAAAATAATTCAACTTTATTCTTGCAATTTAGATTTTATTCTCGAAATTTTAAGACTTTAGTTTAGTAATCTTGGATTTTTAAATTTTTAAAAACGTCGTTGTACACATACGCTGCTTACCACAAATGTAAAGCTTTTTTCCAAACCTGTATGACCTTTGTTCATCTTCAGAACACAAATTAAGATATCTTTGATGAAATTTGAGAGCTTTCTGACCCTCCATAGACAGCAACGCAACTACCAAGCTCAAGGCACAGAAATGCAGTAAGAACATAGTTAAAATAGTCCATGTGACATCAGTGGTTCAAACTTAACTTTACGAAGCTATGAGAGTACTTTTTGTGCACAAAGAAAAGAAAAATAACTTTATTCAACAATTTCTTCTCTTCCGTGTCAGTCTTCGACGCATGTTCATGAAAGTACCACGATGGCTTTTCTTTGCGCACAAAAAGTATTCTCGTAGCTTCATAAAATTAAGGTTGAACCACTGATGTCACATGGACTATTTTAATGATGTCCTTACTACCTTCCTGGGCCTTGAACGTGGAAGTTGCGTTGCTGTCTATGCAAGGTCAGAAAGCACTCAGATTTCATCAAAAATATCTTAATTTGTCTTCGGAAGATGAACGAAGGTCTTACAGGTTTGGAACGACATGAGGGTGTGTAACCAATGACAGAATTTTCATTTGTGGGTGAACTAACCCTGTTTTCTTGTTGTTTTCTTCTCGTTCTAGTCCACAGTCCTGATCCTGGCGAGTCAGCGGCAGTACGTCTTTGAATATGACCCTCAAGGAGGCCTTTCTGCAGTCACTATGCCTAGTGTGGCACGATACACTATGGAGACCATACGCTCTGTGTCTTACTACCGCAACCTTTACCATATGCCAGAGAGCAACGCTTCTGTCGCTGTGGACTACAGTGAGGACGGGAGGCTCCTGAGAGTGGCACAGCTGGGCACGGGTCGGAGAGTCCTTTACCGGTACCGCTGGCACAACAAACTCTCAGAGGTTCTGTACGACAGCATTCGAGTCAGCTTCACCTACGACGAAACTGCAGGTGTGCTGAAGACGGTCAATCTGCAGAGTGAGGGTTTTATATGCACCATTAGATACAGGCAGCTCGGCCCATTGGTAGACCGGCAGATCTACCGCTTCAGCGAGGACGGGATGGTAAACGCTCGCTTCGACTACGCTTATGACAGCAGTCTACGTGTGACGAGTATTCAGGGGGTGATCAATGAAACCCCGCTCCCTATTGACCTTTATCAATATGATGACATCTCAGGGAAGGTGGAGCAGTTTGGCAAATTTGGCGTCATCTATTATGACATCAACCAAATCATCTCTACCTCTGTCATGACGTACACCAAACACTTTGATGGGCACGGACGAGTTCGAGAGATTCAGTATGAGCTCTTTCGTTCTCTGCTTTTCTGGATCACAGTCCAGTATGACGACATGGGCCGAGTCACCAGGCGGGAGATGAAAATTGGCCCATTCGCCAATGCCACCAAGTACAGCTATGAATACGACGTGGACGGGCAGTTGCAGACTGTGTACCTCAATGAGAAAATGACATGGCGCTACAGCTATGACTTAAACGGGAACATACACCTGCTGAGTCCAGCAAACAGCGCACGAATCATGCCTCTACGATATGACCTACGGGACCGTATAACTCGTCTCGGAGACCTGCAGTACGAGTTGGACGAAGATGGGTTTCTTCGTCAGAGAGGTTCTGAGATCTTCCAGTACAACTCCAATGGACATCTAGAACATGTCTATAGTAAATCCAGCGGCTGGTCTGTCCAGTACCGTTACGATGGTTTAGGAAGAAGAGTTTCCACAAAGTCCAGCATGGGACAACATCTGCAATTCTTCTATGCTGACCTGAGCTACCCAAGCAGGATAACACATGTCTACAACCATTCCAGCTCACAGATTACCTCTCTATACTATGACCTGCAAGGACACTTGTTTGCAATGGAGATCAGCAGTGGAGCGGAGTTTTACATAGCCTGTGATAACATAGGAACACCACTGGCTGTCTTTGGCAGCGATGGCGCCCTTCTCAAACAGGTTCATTATACGGCCTACGGCGAGGTCTACTCAGACTCCAATCCTGATATGCAGTTGGTAATTGGGTTTCATGGAGGACTTTACGACCCTTTAACAAAACTGCTTCATTTTGGAGTTCGGGATTATGACATCATGTCGGGTCGCTGGAATGCGCCTGACTTCATGCAGTGGGAGAAAATCAGCAAGAACCCAGGCCCTTTCAATCTCTACATGTTCCGAAACAACAACCCAATAAGTAAAGTGCAGAAAGTTCGAGACTACTTAACAGGTATGACACAGATTCACTGCATCTGTTGTTTCTTGCGTATTGAAATAAGTTCTGCAAGTAATATATCTGCTATACATTGCACATTGTACTCATTGCAGATTAGGATTTTAAATTTATTCATTGATATCTGCTACAGATGTAAACAGCTGGCTGGTCACATTTGGATTCCATCTCCATAATAGTATCCCTGGTTTCCCTATCCCCATTTCTGAGATGACACAAGCCTCTTACGAACTGGCCAAAAGTCAAGTGTGGGACGATCTGACAGTAAGTTTATTGTGGATTCATATTTTCATGTACTAGTATAAGGGGTTGTTGTAGTTAACTAAAACTAAAATCTTTAAAAAATAATAAAATAATATTACTTTTAATTATTTCATTACTTGGAATAAAAGTAATATTAACTGAAATAAAATAAAATAAAAATCCATTTTATTTTAAGTTTAGGTTAGGTTGATGTACTAAAACTTAAACTTAATAAAATTAATAAAAAGACATAAAAAAGTTACTAAAAGAGTAGAATAATAAAAACTGAGTGAGAATACTACAACAAAATTTGAAATTTGTTTTGGATTATTAGATTAGATTATATTAGATGAAACCTGACAGTATTTTTTTTGTATCATTACATCTTCAAATAATAAAAGCTATGTTTTTCTACTTTTTTACAAAATAAATTTAAAAAATCTCCATTTTTAACTTGATGTACTAAAATAACTAGAAAAACTAAAATATAAAAAATAATAAAAGCTATGTATACATTAAAAACTAAAAATCACTAAAACCTAATATAATCTAAAATGAAAATTATAAAAATGAGAAGTAGAACTAGAATTAGAAATTTGTTCTGAATTATATTATATTATATTATATTATAATCTGACATACTTTTTTGTATGATTACATCTTCAAATAAAGGTATCAGGTATATTTTTATAATAATAATAACAATAACAACAACAGCAATAATAATAATTATTATTATTATTCATAATAATATTTATAATAAATAAAGGCTGTTTACTACTTTTTTTAAAAATAAATTTTAGGGTAAAAATATTTTATCTCCATTTCTTAACTTGATGTACTAAAATAACTAAAAAACTGAAAAAATTATTAAAGCTATAATATACATTAAAAAAACTGACAAAAAATCACTAAAATCTAATATAGATTAAAATGAAAATAAAAACAAAAACTAATGCATAAAAACTGAGTATAATAATAAAAAAAGAGTGAGAATACTACAATAGAATTAGAAATCTGTTCTGTATTATATTACATTGATAACCTGACAGTAAGTTTTTTTTTATCATTATATCAGGTTTATTTTAATAATAATAACAACAATTATTTATAATAAAATAAAGCTATGTTTTTCTAAAAAACGTAAAAAAAAAAGTGAAGTAAAAATGATCTCCATTTTTTTTTAAACCACATGGAAAGAAATTAGAGCCACATGCTTCTATGAAATGTTTATCATCTTTTTTTTTTGTAGCCCAGCTTTGCAGTCCAGCAGCATGTCATCCGACAAGCTGAAGCATTTCTAACATTTGGGGATCTGCCACAGGTTGAGTTTGGCCATAGCCAAAGGGCTGATAAACCCTGGCTGTGGTTTGCCTCAAGCGATTCATTGATAGGTCGCGGGATCATGCTGGCACTTTACAAGGGCATCGTGATAACTCGCGCGCTGAGCCTGGCTAATGAGGATTGCGTCAAGGTTGCCAACATCCTCAATGGCGCACTTTACTTGAAAGACTTGCACTTTATTGTGGACGGCAGAGACACGCACTTCTTCGTTAAAATGAATTCTCCCGAAGCAGACCTGGCGGCGCTGCGGCTTACCAGCGGACGGAAAGAACTCGAGAACGCGGTGAACGTGACCGTCTCGCAGTCCACAGCTGTGCTAGGCGGCCGCACCCGCCGCTTCGCGGATGTGGAGTTTCAGAGAGGGGCTCTCACCCTGCACGTGCGCTACGGGGCGTCTCTGGATGAGGAACGAGTGCGGGTTTTAGAGCTGGCCCGACAGAGGGCTCTCGCCGTCTCGTGGGCACGCGAGCAGCAGCGGGTCCGAAACGGAGAGGAAGGATCCCGCCTGTGGACTGAGGGAGAGAAGAGGCAGCTTCTCGGCACGGGACGAGTGCAAGGCTACGACGGATACTACGTGCTGTCCGTAGAGCAGTATCCCGAGCTGGCCGACAGCGTCAACAACATTCAGTTCCTCAGACAAAATGAGATTGGCAAAAGGTAGTGAACAGACCGTGATTAGCGCAATTTGTAATAGAAGAATAAGTAAGGCGGACAGATTTATTTCATTCTCAGAGTTTGTAAAAACGCTACTACTCCTAGTCTAATAAGAAGAGTACTACCTAGGGGGAAAAAACGAGCATTAAAACAACGCTGTGCGTTGCGAAACATTGTGTTTTCTCAAGACCTATTTAAGGCCTTAACACGGTTACAGTTGTGGAGCACAATGAAACTATGAACTTAACAGCATCAAGAGACAGGCCAGATTCATAGAGCTGTTGATATCTTTATTTAACTATTTATTAATGATTCATTTTTACAAGCACTATTCAAATGTCCGTAAAAAGAGAAAAACAGCATACCTTTTGGAAAATGAAAATGTTTACATATGCATATCACTGTACCACTGCAAAAATACCACATGTGATGTCAGGTGGTTTACTGTAGCCAGCTATACACTGTAATATTTTTATATTTATTCAGATTTGTCTTTTTCTCCTGTACATTTCATGAACATCATGATAAAAAAAAGAATGCTGCTTTTGTTGGCAATCATGTCACGTGCAATGAAAACTCCCCTAAAATATGATTTTAGGTGATTGTGTGTGTTTTTTAATATATTATTCATGTCTGATTCTACTTTTTAGTTGCAAGAACGTGTTTTATAAATGACCTTTGACACTTTGATTTGCAGCCATCGTACAACATACATTAAACTGAATAAACTGTACATATAATGAATAAAATGGCAGCACAGCACAGAAAAAAATATGTAAATGTCTGTATTTATGTAAATGAGTGTTTACCTGCATATTTTTCAAATTAAAAGCAATTATTTGCTTGTTTGGTTACAGGTCCCAAGGGAAATATTTATGAAAACTGTTTGTACTTAAAAGAAAATAAATTATAAAATAACATTTTTTTTTTTACAGTTCTTATTTCTTTTGGCACAAATTAAAATCTAGTTCTAGTTCTTAAATTAAAATCAAGTTCATTAAGATTTTTTTTTTTTTTAAAGAAGTCTGCTCACCAAGCCTGCATTTGTTTGATCCAAAATACAGCAAAAGCAGTTATACTGTGAAATATTTGTACTATTTAAAATAACTGTTCTATTTAAGTATGCGTTATATTGTAATTTATTTCTGTCATTTCAAAGCTGAATTTTTAGCATTATTACTCCAGTCACATGATCCTTTAGAAATCATTCTTATATTCTGATTTGCTGCTCAAAAAACATTTAGAATTAATTTTGATGTTGTTGAAAACAGCTGAGTAGAATTTTTTCAGTTTTTTTTGATGAATAGAAAGTTCAGAAGAACAGCATTTATCTGAAATATAAATCTATTGTAACATTATAAATGCCTTTATCATCACTTTTGATCAATTCAACGCATCCTTGCTAAATAAAAGTATCAATTTCTTTTATTTATTAATAATAAGCTTTTAAGATAAATGCTGATATTTTGAACTTTTTATTCATCAAAGAATCCTGAGAAAAATACTCAACTGTTTAAACATCGATAATAATTGAATAATACTAATACTAATACTAATGCTAATAATGTTTCTTGAACACAACTCAGCATACTAAAATGATTCTGAAGGATCATGTGACTGGAGTAATGATGCTAAAAAATTCAGCTTTGAAATCATAGGAATAAATTACATTATAAAATATATTCAAATAGAAAACAGTTATTTTAAATAGTAAAAATATTTCACAATATTACTGCCTTTGCTGTATTTTGGATCAAATAAATGCAAGTAGGGATAACTGCAGGCTTGAGCAATGGGCGTGCTGAGAGGTAGGGGGCGTGCCAAAATGTTTCTCATTGGCCAAAGGAGCTTCTGCGTTGGCCAATCAGCGGTAACCATACTTTTACAAAACATGGCGGCGGTAAGATGGTGGTAATTATTTTCCTTCGCACAGTATTTTTCAATTTTAGTAATTATTTAACTGTTGTTGACAGACACGTTACTGTGAGACAAAGCAATGACTGTATTTGCATCGAAGCTTGTATCGATGTTCATTTCGTGCAACCAATGTTTTTAAAAGATATGAAAGACAAGATACTTGGACATTTTGCGCAGCTCATCGTGAACGTAAGAATATTTGATGAAATCCACGTTGAGATAATTTGTTAATGTGATAACGTGAATGGCGATGTTACATTTAAAATCGTATCATGATACGTACGTCAAACATAGTTTGCTTTATGTTTATTTTTACTATTTTAAAGTGTGTCTGTTGTTCTGCTGTTATAGATTTATTTTTTATTGAAAATGTGACAAATTCAAAAATATGACAGAAGACATAACAGAAAATAGAGGCAAACAAATATACAAAATAAATATAAAAAATACACAAAAAACAAAGAGAAATGTATAAATACATATAGAATGTGTAGTGCAAACATATTCCACAGCCTTTCGATATATAGGAGAGAAGAGTATATAAAAAAATAATAATAATACTAAAATACATTTGTAATATATACTGTTACTACTAATAATAATATCCAGTTGTAACATATTGTGTAACATACATTGTGCACAATTTTACTGTAGTTTGTATTAAATTTTTACGACAGGTTGATGTTTCTGCACAAAACTGCATTCTATTTCCATCATGGATGAAGTCACACTGGATGGTTTGTGTAAGTCATAATTAAGACATTTTTGATGATTCAGTTTTTTGTTTTTTTTTAAATTTGCTATGCAAGAATAGTCTAAGTGATGGCAGATACAGTCCAAGTGTACAGGTCTTTTACATACAAGTTCAGTAGTTCATGTTCGGAAATACCAGTTGAACAGTTCTTTTTCAAATGTTCTCAACTGCTGTCTGGTTGTTCTGTTCTAAATCATTCAGTGTTTTTATTTTCCTTTTCTGTTTTTGTGTCTTGGTGGCTCTTATGGGAATGATGATGTCTGAAGTGTATTGTCATTTTTAAAGCTGAAAATTTAAATGTGATATGCATATTTAAATGTAATATTCATATTAATTTTAATAACAGAGACAATGTAAAACACGTACTGTAGTGCTGTTACTAAAGATTCATTTACAGTTGCCTAATGTTGCTGACCTTTGTGAATTTGGGTACATTTAATAGGAGGGTTGCTCAGACAATTTTTTCTGGACATTGGACTGAGTTACCCTGTAAAGATCTTCCAGTAAGTTTTTGATTCATCACATATTCTTTGGCATATCATTCAATTACATTGTATTTATTTATGTATTTATTGCTTGCCTGCAAACATTACCCAGGCCATTCCAATGCAGAGGTTCTCCAATAACTGGTTTATATGACAATTTTCACTGAAAATCACATCAGTTCTATTCATTTATGTAAACTTAAAGTGATGACATTTAGCACTTTGTAAACCACTCTCTCTCTCTCTCTTTTTTTTTTTTTTAAAGGTCTCCTTAAGAACAAAAAGTTGAAGGCTCGGGCAACCATGGCCTAACGGCAGGGATAGTAGGTGAAGGGAGTGAATGTACAGTACTCTTTTCCACCTTCAATACCATGACTGAGGTGAGACCCTTGAGCACCAAACCCCCAACTGCTCCCCGGGCACTGCAGCAAAAAAAAAACAAAACAAACTACTCCGGGTGTGTGTTCACTACTCACTGCTGTATGTGTGTGCACTTTGATGGGTTAAATGCAGAGCAAAAATTCTGAGTATGGATTACTATACTTTACACGTTACGTATTTGGCTTTCCTTTCCTTTCCTTTCCTTTCCTTTCCTTTCTTTTCTCTCTTAGGTTAAAAAACAATTTAAAATGTAAAACACATGATATCATGTTAAAAACTATTAAAAACATAGCCAGTGGAAATTATAATAGTAATAGTTTTTTTTTTTTTTTAACAAAACACAATTTTTTTTTTTTTTTTAATTATTACAAATATGCATATATGTTCACTACCTTTTTCTTAAAACGTTTATGTAATTTGTAATTGTAATTTCATAGATATAAATTAGTAATTGTGATTTACAATGTTACAAAGATATATGTGTACTTTTCAACATTGTTTTGTTGTTATTTTGTTTTTGTTCAGCCATGGACCCATCAGGAAGTCATGCTGATGTACGATTGAATATTGTAAGTATTTCATTAATTTCATTAACACACCTTGTGTTGTTGTAATTTCTCATTTAAAATGGTTATGTCATCTATCATTTTATGGCCTGGTTTCACAGACTTATATATGTTATATGATTCACAGATTTATAAATGTGCTTTAGAAAAATTACTGGTATGCGTCTTGAGACAAAACAAAGGCACTGATATATTTTAAGATCAGTCAGTGCAAATGTCTTTCAGTTGAAACAGCTCAGATTTACATTTTAGTCTGAGACTAGGCTTAAGCCTTGTCTGTGAAACCGGGGGTATATGTTTTTTCTTTATTCCAGCTCCCGTCAGACCTGCTAAAACAGATTCATCTGGATGTTGTGTATGAAGAAGGATGCTGGATACTGTGGCATCAGAAAAAATGGGATTTTCACAGCGCTCTATTCCAACAGAGTGTTTGATGGCTTCTGTTCTATGGACTGCTACTACAGCATGGATGTATAAATTGATGGATTCATGAATTTGGGTGGGATTTTTATTTATCTATTTATTTTTTTGTGTATACAAGCTGAAACTGAATAAATGTTTTATTGGCTAAAATTGTGTCGGTTTGCCAAATTGGTTAATGCAACTTAACAGAAGGTTATTAAACAGTTATTCTGCTGGCTCTTCTGATTATTATTATTAGTAGTAGTAGTATTATTATGTTTTATCAACCATATATGTTTGTCCTTATCAGGCAAAACCTTTTTAGCTCCCATGCACTTTTAGTAAAAGTACAAAAAAAACTGTAAAGCATGGTTCAAAACAGTAGAAATTACTCATTCTATAACATTTTTTCTATCCTGTCTAACCAATACAATGGTAATATAACACTAAAATATATTCCGAACTTATGAACAGCTTGTGATTCTATATGCATAAAATAATAACTGCAATTTGTTTTTGATTAATCATTTTGATTATGGATGCACTATAAGACCTTAACAAAGATGCGGTGGTGAAGACGTCAGTAACCTGCGGCCATTGCGAAAGAAATTCCGAAGGTATATTCGAAAGTAATATTTATATCATGATCGCTATTTTTTCAGTGAAAGAATGTGATTTGGGTTTATAGAATTATGTTGGATTTATTACTTAAACAGATTAAAGGGATCAATAGCGTTTAAGATGACAGCCTGCCTTTATGTTAAACGGAAAACTCGCAACCAATTGATATATATATATATATATATATACACACACACACTAAAAATTGCTTTAGATGTTAGATGTTAGAGGTTATGTGAATTCATTTTAATCAAAGGCAAAACTGCATGAGTCATGAATAAAACTCACTTTCATCTGCTTTGGCAATAGTGGGTAGATTAATGGTAATCCCTAAATATTAACTTAAATTTATAATTGCTCTCTGTGTAAAATCTGATTAATGAGCGATCAAAGGCAGAAAAGTCAGGCTCACATAGCCTTAAAATTTGCTTGTTGAGTCACTCAAAGCTGTAAACCCACTATCATGTGATTTTTACAACAACCTTCTAACCCGGACTGTTTAATAGTGGTTTATTAACACAAGAATGCATCACAAAACCATATTAGCACATAATTTGGTACTTGCAGCATTTAACCACTGGCAATTCTGAAGATCGTAAAACAAATGTTTTCCTATTCAGATTTTCTGTTAGGATGCACAGGTAAACATGAAACAAACATAATGTATCTAATAAGCAATGATCACCATTGATATTACAGTGTGTTCTTGCAGATATACTTGGTCAGCTGCACGTTCATGATTTATTCAAGCTCTCAGACTAATAATGTTGATGATCAGGCAAAGTGGAAGTGTCTGAATATGCAGACAGCAACAGACGGTGTATTGAGGCAGGAAAGAAGTGCTCTCCTCATTTAAGTTGTAAATGTATGTATGAGGTTTATGGGAATGTGTGTTAAGACGTCTGAATATATTTTAACATGTTAACAATATTCAGTTAACATTTATACACTTACTGGGCACAATCATGAAAATTAAAAGTTACCATTCCTAAAAAAAAAAACCCAGCCTTTAAGCTTTAAAAAAAGCAAGCAGAATTATATTTGACCTTTGTACCTGTAAAGAGACTAGCTCCGCTTATCTAGAGAGAAATCTAATGCTAACCTTCATTTCTGTCTACATACATTTACTTGTCACATCACACAGATTCTAGCCTTACTCTTGCATTATTATGATCTTCCAACATTTTTAACTGGGTATTGCCAAATGCAAATTCAAAAACATTAGGTGCGTCTCAATTTGTGTGCTTAAGCACTAATCTGTGCCATTTTGTAGTTTGTTCACACTGAAAATACCAACAATAAAAATGCACTTCAAATACACGCTTATTTAACTAACTATAAATAAAACCCTGAAGTGTAGAATTTTGGATGCTTAAAGGGATAGTTCACCCAAAAATGAAAATTCTGTCATTAATTACTCACCCTCATGTCATTCCAAACCCGTAAGACCTTCGTTCATCTTCGGAGAGCTTTCTGACCCTGCATAGACAGCAACGCAACTACCACGTTCAAGGCCCAGAAAGGTAGTAACGACATCGTTAAAATAGTCCACGTGGCATCAGTGGATGAAACATTATTTTATGAAGCTATGAGAATATTTTTTGTGCACTAAGATAAGACTTTAGACTTTATTCAACAATTTCTTCTCTTCTGTGTCAGTCTTTGAATCGTATTCCAGAGCGAGCATTTCACTCGCATTTGTGACTAAAAATAGTTGTGTGCAAACTGGAAAATGTATTTAGGAGCATGAGAGTGAATAAAATTTCTTAAACAGCCTAAGTTTCTTGGGGAAAACAATTCAGAAATGTTCTCCATATAGTGGACTTTAATGGTGCCCCCCAAGTTCGAACTTCCAAAATGCAGTTTAAATGCAGCTTCGAATGGCTCTAAACAATCCCAGCTGAGGAAGAAGGGTCTTATCTAGCGAAACGATCAGCCATTTTCTAAACAAATTGACAATTTATATACTTTTTAACCTCAAACGCTCGGCTTGTCTATTCTCTGCGATGCGCATGCGAAGTCTGTGTAATCTGGGTCAATACAACTAGGGTAGGTCGAAAAACTCCCATCTTATTTTCTCCTCCAACTTCAAAATCGTCCTACATTACTGCTGAAGTACCGACCCAGTGTTTACAAAGTGAACATGCAGAGAAGATCAAACGTCCTTTACAAAAAAAGTTAAAACAGAGATGTAGGACGACTCTGAAGTTGGAGGAGAAAATAAGATGGGAATTTTTGAACACAGACTAGCATGCGCATCGCGGAGAACAGACAAGACGAGCGTTTAAGGGTAAAAAGTATATAAATCGTCAATTTGTTCGTTTCACTAGATAAGACCTTTCTTCCTCGGCTGGGATCGTTTAGAGCCCTCTGACATTTAAACTGCATTTTGGGGGTAGCACTGAAGTCCACTATATGGAGAAAACTGCTGAAATGTTTTCCTCAAGAAACATCATTTCTTTACGACCGAAGAAAGAAAGACATGAATATCTTGGATGACAAGGGGGTGAGTAAATTATCGCTTAATAATGCTAGTTAGCAAGTTTCGTGGCTAAATGCGGCTAAAGTAAACAGAACGGCTTGTCACCCCTCAGTACAGAGGGGGGCGGGGTGAGCAGAGCTCATTAGCATTTAAAGGCAAATGCAACAGAATGGCTTGCTCTAAAAAGGGCTGATTTTGACAAGGTAAAAAGGGTGCTGTTTTACACTACCACTGAGAAATTTTAACCAAAGTATGTTATAGACTTCTCATTAAGACCCTAAAGAATTATATCAGCTTGTGGAAAATGGGCATCCAATGACCCCTTTAATAAGTTATTTATTTCAAACTTTTAACCTAAAACATGGCCTACCTATATATTGACTGATTTGTTATTATTGTTCGGTAACACTTCACAGGTTCAAGTTAACTACATTAGTTAACATGAAATGACAATGACTGCATTTATTAATCTTCGTTCATGTTAATTTCAACTTTTAATAATACATTATAAAATCAAAAATTGTGTCTGCTAATATTATTCAATGGATCTAACATTAACTAACAATAAATACTTGTATTTTTTATTTTTCATCTTTGTGAACTTTTTCACTCTAATTTAAAAAAAAAAAAAAATTTAATAAAGACTTTCTTTAGTAAAAGATTTTGAATAACTTAGTCACAACACTTTTTTTACTTACTAAATTATATATTGTGAGAAAACCATATACCATGACAAAAGCTTCAGCGACTATTTTGAAAATCTGACACTGTCACATACCTAATGTACATACAGTTTTATAGGACTATTAATAATTACATAATTAGCCTATTAAATAGAGTCTAAAGCAAAATGATTTAAAAACCTTGTGTACTTTCTGTATTATCTTCAGCTAAAACACATAATTTGACAAATTTGTATCGTGCCCCTAAATTTTTTAATGCGCACAAGTGCTCCTTGAGAAAAAGGTAAGCATCAAGCCCTGCATTCACAAGAGTACCATGACCACACGATACTCTTGAGAACATGCATCGATGACTGAAACAGAATAGAAGAAATTGTTATATAAAGTCATTAATTATGTTTTCTTTGCGCACAAGGAGTATCCTTGTAGCTTCATAAAATTATGGTTGAACCACTGATGTCACATGGACTATTTTAATGATGTTCTAACCACTTTTCTGGGCCTTGAATGTGTGTCAGTTGCGTTGCTGTCCATGCAGGATCAGAAAGCTTTCGAATTTCAAAATCATCAAAAATAATATGTGTTCCAAAGATGAACGAAGGTCTTACGGGTTTGGAACGACATAAGGGTGAATAATTATGACAGGATTTAAATTTTTGGGTAAACTATCATTTTAAAATATGTTCTGGTACTATTATGATAAAATAAACCTTTGTTCCATAAAGACAGAAAGAATTGACTATCCTGCTATGCCGAATTCAGCAGCTATCCCTTAATGCTAGTTCAACAATCCATTTGTACACACTTGCATCCGAATCCCATAGATGACCGTGAATAACCATACACTTACACACAGAAGGATCTTTATCAATTCTATAGCAAGAGAGTAAGTAGAACACGAGATTACATAACACGGCTGTACTTTTAAAGTCAGGTGTTACGTAAAGCCCCTTTTTGAGCTGAAGCTTTCTGCGAATCCCACGACTGCATAATATTTTCAGCTGGAAAGCTAGAGAAACACGTAGCAAACCCCCATATTCAAACAAATTAACTGAAGCTGGGATGTAGGCCCGTATGATGGAATGCATAATGGCGTAAATGATTTTAATAATAGCAGTTGTGGATTTCTAAATATACATTTAAAGACACAATGGACTTCCTTTAGGAAATTGGCATCATATTTACTAAGCATGAGTGAGTGAGGCAAGGTCTGATGATGCCACCAACACCACTGTGTTGTTTCAGTGCAGTGCATGCTAATGAGATGCAAATGCACTGAGGAAAAACCTTCCTTGGATCACCCGTATTAGCCATGGTCTCTGTTTTCTAGTTTAATCCACGATGCACCATACTGTTTTGCCCCTGCTCCTGATTAACACTGCCCTCAAACACAACATTTATGCACAATCAAGTCCCTGCAAACATACTTCCTAATGGGTCTGAAGCATTTCATTTTACTGAATCCCCAAACTAAAACTGGTTTATGAAGGTCACTCATTTCTGTATAGTGTTGTCTCTAACAGCCGTCTTTTGTGTCGCTTATGCCCCAAGTGGCAGATTTGATGGATTAGCCAAGTCTTTTCAAAAGGTATGAAGACAGTGACACCCAATCCCTGTCACAGACCGCTCAATATCAGCAAACTCCGGTGCCCGAGCGAGCAGCGTGTTTACAAGGACACAAGACACTACCACACAAAGACAAGCCTGCTGTCTGTCTCTGACACACACATCGGATCCCCAGACTCTCATTCCAAACCCTCTAACCTTTCACAATCTGTTCTGGCTAGCCAGAGTTCACCTGGTATCCACAATTCAGCTGAAAAGCGTGTATATTTACACATGATATGAAGACAGATCATCAAAATCTCTATAATCATTCCAGATGCTCTCATATGAGATTTTCCAAATATACAGGCATATATAAAATGATTCAAATCATGTATGACTCACCATTCGTATTGACTGGCATTGTTCAAAGCTTTCTTTCTGCATCTGCAGCACATGATTTTGATCTTCAAAAATCTAAAACCATCACAGAAGCACATTGAACAGTGAAAGCAGGTAAATTTATTTGTGCACAAGGGCAATCTGTTAAAAAAAAAAAAACTGTGTGTAAGGTTTGTTTAACAGGACACTGACATAGTCAAATGTCAAACATTGTCATGTTACTCAACAGAACCAAAATTAGTGCTGCAAACTTCAGGGAAAAAAAAAAAATAAACATGACTACATAAAAAATTAATGGTAATATCATAAAATAAAAATACAAACCAAAAAATGGTCCAAATACATATCTCACATCAGTTTACTAAACTATTAAAAAACGTTTTTGTCAATTGGAATAAAACTGAAATAAAATACAAACATTTGATTACAAAAAAAAAATAAAAATAAATAAAAACTTTCTCAGAACTGCGAGTTTATATCTCACAATTCTGACTTTATAACATGCAACTTTTTCCCTCAAATTGAACTAAAAATTTGATAACTTGGAATTTTGTCCTTTTTCCCCTCAAAATTGGATAATTTGGAATTGCAAGTTTGTATCTCACAGTTCTGAGATAAAAGTCAGAATTGCAAGAAAAAAGTCAGAATTGAAAGACAAACATTATTACTTTTTTTCTCACAACTGCGAGTTTATATCTCACAATTCTGACTTTATAACATGCAACTTTTTCCCTCAAATTGAACTAAAAATTTGATAACTTGGAATTTTGTCCTTTTTCCCCTCAAAATTGGATAATTTGGAATTGCAAGTTTGTATCTCACAGTTCTGAGATAAAAGTCAGAATTGCAAGAAAAAAGTCAGAATTGAAAGACAAACATTATTACTTTTTTTCTCACAACTGCGAGTTTATATCTCACAATTCTGACTTTATAACATGCAACTGCAACTTTTTCCCTCAAATTTAACAAAAAATTTGATAACTTGGAATTTTGTCCTTTTTTCCCCCTCAAAATTGGACTCAAAATTGGATAATTTGGAATTGCAAGTTTGTATCTCACAGTTCTGAGATAAAAGTCAGAATTGCGAGAAAAAAGTCAGAACTGTGAGATACAAACTCGCAATTGCAAGAAAAAAGTCAGAATTGGAAGACAAACTCGAAAATAAATTCACAATTACTACTTTTTTCTCATAATTGACTCATAATTGGATAATTTGGAATTGAAAGTTTGTATCTCACAGTTCTGAGACAAAAAAAATCAGAATTGTGAGAAAAAAAGTCAGAACTGCAAGATATAAAATCGCAAAATCGCAATTGCAAGAAAAAAAGTCAGAATTACAAGATACAAACTTGCAACTGCCAGAGAAAAAGTTCTGGCTTTATGTTTCACAATTGTGAGTTTGTATTTCAATTCTGAGAAAAAAAAGTCTTTATAACTCACAGTTAGAATTGTGAGATGTAAACTCGCAATTGTGAGAAAAAAAATCTGAATTGTGATATAAAAAGTCACATTTACCTTTTTTTAAATGTTTAATTTATTGGTGGAAATGGGCTTCCAAAAGTATGTCAAATAGTTCTATTCATATAAACTTTGTAAAAAGACTGTTCAGTGGCAAACAATATGTAATTCAGTCATTTTTAATTGGAGTAAATATAGGAATGCTGTTAAAATTCAGCTGCCCAGGTCCATGAACCCTTCAGTTTATGTACAAAAGCTCTGCTCATAATGTTATAAAGTCAAAGTTCTGTTTTAATTTGTCCGTTTCAGTTTGATTTGACCCAAGATAAGAAAAAGACAAAGTACAACATGCTCACAGGGATGAACATGGACAGAAGGGAGGTGGGATGGATCTAGAGGTGATTGGTCAGTCAGCATGGGTGAAAACGTTATAAAACATCTAAACATCCTTGAGAACAGCCTTTGTGAAGTGGAGGGAAAGAAAACAATCCGGTTTGTCTCGTATTAACATTTCAACCATGAGTGGATGTCCATATTTTCAGAGGAAATTTGTGTATGTATTTTCATCTTTTAACATTTTTAGATAACTGAGATTATGTAATGCTAACCTCAAAGCCACATTTCTCCCTAAAATGGTAGATAATGTTTCTGAATCTGTAATCAGGAGACAAATCTGCACTCGTATACACTTGTATATTTGCTGTTGATGTGTTTGATGAAAACATAGGTCAACTAGTAAGCAGAATCTGAAAGAGGATGAGAGTGATGATTCTCAGACTGGAATTAACAAGGCCAGCAAAGGAGGTCTTATTTATGGTGACTATCTGCAGGTAAACTACACATTAACTCAATCTTATTAATGATATATATATATATATATATATATATATATTAATAAGCATGAAGCACAGCTTCTTCTAAAATAGTTCATGACTAATTGGTGGGCAGCCCTTGAATCTAAAGCTTTTTATAACGGTTTGTACGTCCACATTCTTCCTTAGCTTCCAAACTAATTAACACTGCATAGAAAATGCATGCAATTTAGATTTTAATGGCAAACAGTTAACTAGTTCGTCTTTATGTTCTATTTTAAACAGACACACTGAGTTTGGTAATTTCAGACTTTTTTGCTTGCTTTCCATGAAACAAAAATCCCTCTCATCCCCAGCTGGATAAAATAGTGACATCTCAGGTGCTTCAAAGTGAGCTGAAAGGAAACAAGATCCATGACGAACATCTGTTCATCGTCACACATCAAGGTGAGCCAAACAAACGCTAAACAGCCTTCGGGCAAATCAGTCTTAGCCTCTCTCCAATGAACGCTCCCAAAACACGTCAGACGACAGACAAAAAAAACAAAAACAACCAAACGCTCATTTCCGCATTTATAACACTGAATGTTGACAAGTTTCACTGCAGCCATAAATAGGCAAGACTAACTTAAAAACTCAACAGTGTAATGCTGAATGTAACTCATGTTCTGTTTCTGAAATGAAATGTCAACAATCAAGAATCCATCACATCAGTAATTCCAGCATTACTCAAACACATAATCCATATGCATACAAAACAAACACATGCTGAAATGCAGTAGTGACTTCAATAACATCAGAGATCAATGGCACTGCTCCGCAGTACATTTACCTTGAAATGTAACGACTTTTCATATGTAAACCGAAGGAATGATTAACTCTTCCCTTGTATTGCAGCATATGAACTGTGGTTTAAACAAGTGCTGTGGGAGCTGGACTCAGTCCGAGAAATCTTCATCAGTGGACATGTGAGTAGCCTCAAACATAAAGATCTGTGTTACTGGAACAGCAGATTTAGCTTCCTTTTATGCTCCTAACTTGAATGGACCTGCTTTTAATCACTGTAATAAGATGAACATTTAATAAGTCACCTATTAAAAATTTGTTAAAGACAATTTTTAATGAGAATATTATATCTAATGGAGGATCAAGCTGACAGGGCACAAAGAAGAGATTAGCAAGAGATGATGAATGATTTTCATAAATATCTGTAAATAAAACACCAACTCAGCTCACAGAAGCAGGGCAATTATTTTAATATTATTATCTGACATTTTGTGCTATTACCATTCAGTTTGGAGTTGGCAAGATTTTATTTATTTATTTATTTTATGTTTGTGTCTTAGTCTCTTATGTTCACTAAAGCTGTAATATTATGAAATATGATTAAAAAGTGAAAAGAACTCTTTTCTATTTTAATATATTTTAAACTGTGATTTATTCCTTTGATGGCAAAGCTACATTTTCAGCATCACCCAACCATTGTAATATGCCGATTTGATGCTTAAGAAACATTTCTTTTTATTATCATCAACACAGAGAACAATTTGGATGCTTAATATTACGGTGGAAACAGTGCTACATTTTGTTCACCATTCTTTGATGAATAGAAGTTCAAAAGAATGGCAATTATTTCAAAACAATTATTCATATCTATAAAAATTGTTTTTTTTATATATATATTACTTCAAATTTTATAAGCATGTTTGAGATTCCTTTCAAAGTGCCACAAATGCATGCTTCTAAACCTAATAAAAGATTCAGTTCATTTATTGTTTGGGGGCCTTTAGGACAATGATGAACAGCCCGAACCTTCAGTTTTATGAAGCATGTAGTTCATTTCAAAGAAAAGATGTGCACTGCAGCATGAGGCTGCCACCTTCAGTCTAGTTTAAGATACTTACCTAAATGTCACGTGTCAGAGACATTATAAAGACTGCTGAAAATCAATCTAAACATACTGCGTATTTCCTCAGGTACGTGACGAGCGAAACATGCTCAAAGTCAACACACGCATACACAGGATTGTGATGATATTCAGACTGTTGCTTGACCAGTTTGCTGTTCTGGAAACCATGACTGCCTTAGACTTCTATGACTTCAGGTAAGTGGCTTATAATACTGGCTATGACAACAAAAAGCCTCGCTGCCAAACAATTACTGCAAACAAGTATTACATTTCCAGGATAACAGCATTGGTTGGGCAAAATTGCTGTTGGAAATGTGCTAACCCTCAAGAGATGGGAGATAGCTAACTCAGTAAATAAGCATTAGATGGCACTAATTTGTTAAATCAAAATCAATGGCAGTGTTTAGCATAATTGTATTTAGTTCGATTGATCTGCGCTTTTTTGTGCACAGGGAATATCTCTCACCTGCTTCAGGCTTCCAGAGTCTGCAGTTTCGACTGTTGGAAAACAAGATTGGAGTCCCGCACAACCAGAGGGTCCCCTACAACAGAAGGCATTACCGAGACAATTTCCGTGACCAGGAAAGTGAGCACCTCCTCCAGTCAGAGCAGGAGCCCACGCTGCTGCAGTTAGTAGAGGTAAACCTGAGGGAAATGGCATTATAAGATGAAATATTAGCTTTGAAGTCATGAATACCGTATTAATCAATGCAATCAGGAAATTCAGCATGAGGACCATAACTTACTGAATTTCATTGGTATTCAGAGAGGAATAGGTTACGTAGCTAATTTATATATGAAGTCAGGATTAATCTAGCCGACAGCAACCTTTCTCATAAGCAATCAATACTTTTCAGCAATGGCTGGAGAGAACGCCTGGCTTGGAGGAAGATGGCTTCAATTTTTGGGGGAAACTGGAAACCAATATTTTCGAGTGGCTCAGGAGAGAGAAGGAAAAACTAGAGGTATGTAGAGGATCCCTGGATAATTCTGTGCAATTCTCACATCTCAGTTGTAAGTGACAACCCTTGTTTCCTCTTAATAGCAAAAGCCAGCCTCAGAGATGAAAGAGGAGATGATGGCCGAGCTCATTAAGCAGAGAGACATTTTCTTATCGCTGTTTGATGAGAAAAGACATGATCACTTAGTAAGCACAGGTCAGCAAACCTCTCGAGACGCTGCAGAGATACAATGTCAAGTGACACATCCACTAGCGGTTACAACTGAATATCTGTTTCTGTCTGTGCAGGTCAGAGGAGGATGTCCTATAAAGCACTGCAAGGAGCCCTGATGATCTACTTCTACAGGTACATCTATCTGCAGGATGACCTGCTACTTTAATCACGAAATCAGTAAAAGCACGCTATTCCAAGACTCTTATGCACAACAAGGCTGTATCCATTTCAAATAAAGTAAAATAAATAAATAAATAACACAGTGATATAGTAATGCTGTGCAATATTATTACAAATTGAAATAACTATTTTCTATTTGCCATTACACCAGTTATCCAGATACACCGGTAATGTTAGACACAATTAATCTGTAGAAATGTGTCATCCGGTAGATTTTCAACTATCGTCTCGATTACACAATAATATGAAGTTGCTGTGCTACGCGGTTATGAAAACATAACGTTTTCACGTTTGTAAGCATTGAAGTTTAGAAATTAGTAATTTTAAGCCGTTGAAAGACAATCAGCAGTGAAACAAGTTGTTTCACTATATGCATGTGAAGGTGTTCATAGAGCGTTATTTTTGCAGCTTTTTAGGCTTTGAACAGGTAAATACACACACTTGCATGTGTCAAAATGCCTGTCTTTGCAAGTATCCACATAAACGCAGTAATTTAGGTCTTGTGAAAGCAAACAGCTGAGAAAGAAAACACGTGTAACAGTGTATTGGATCCAGGCAGCTCTTAGAGTGACAGCAGTCTAATATTCCTGCTGACTATCATGCACGTTAATCAAACAATAGAGAGAAAATCTTCTACTGCTCTTGACTAAATCAGTTTCTTAACATTAATAAGAATAAATATATGTTTAATTATTTACACAGTGAAGAATATACAGTGTTTTTATACATTTAATTACATCATACAATGTATGTAGCATTTCTTATTTATTCTACTGTAGTTTTTTTTTTTGGTCCTATTGCTTGTAATTATTTTCTTATTATTTCTTATTTAGGCTATTTTTTGGGATATTTAAATGTTACATTTTTATATCATAAAACCTTATTTAAACCAAAAATAACCATATTGTGATATATATCTTTACAGTTAAATAAAATTACTCACATCATGATACAAGTTTTTGCACATCGCCCACTCCCAGTCTTCAGTGTCATATGCTCTGTCAGAAAATATTCTAATATGCTGATTTGGTGACCAAGAAACATATCTTACTATCAATGCAGAAAACAGTTAATTTTCAGGGTTTTTTAATGAATAAAGTTCAAAAGAACATCATTTTTATACTGTAGAAATCTTTTGTAACATTATAGTTTTTACTGTCAGTGTTGACCAATTTAAAGAATCTTTGCTGAATAAAATCATTAATTTCTTTAAAATAAAATGAAGGGTAGTATACAGCATATTAACATCTAATGCATTAGGTAATATATACTAACACTGAACAGTAGTTTACAATAAACAATATATGTGCTAAAATATATGTAGAAATGTATGTAGAAATTAACATTAACCAAGATAAATAAATGTTGTAAAAGGGGTGTTTGTTGTTAGTTCATGTTACTGTTATTGCAACTTGTTGCAAACTTACCTATTTAAAACCCTGAAAGTTAAAAGTCTTAAAGTTACTTCAAAACATTACCTTAATACTTTTAAAATCTGAAGTGATACAGTGATGGTATGAGATGGAATAGCACTTTCATAATGTATGTCATGATAACAGAAACCAGCCACAAAACCAGTCTTAAATAGCAGGGGTGTATATTTGTAGCAATAGCCAACAATATATTGTATGGGTTAAAATTATAAATGTTTATTTAATGCTAAAAACAAAGGATATTAAGATCATGTTCCATGAAGATATTTTGTAAATTTCCCACCGTAAATATATCAAAACGTATTTTTGGTTAGTAATACGCATTGCTAAGAACTTCATTTGGACAACTTTAAAGGTGATTTTCTAGAATATTTAGATTTTTTTGCACCCTCAGATTTCAGATTTTCAAATAGTTGTATCTCAGACAAATATTGCTCTAACAAACAATACATCAATGGACAGCTTATCTATTTAGCTTTCAGATGATGTATAAATCTCAATTTTAAAAACATTGACCCTTATGACTGGTTTTTGTGGTCCAGGGTCACATATGATACTTCAAGGTACTTGAAAGAATAGCATGGTACATTTCCTAAAAATGCTTTCTGATAGCTTCTACCAGCACATTTGTAACTCAACTTATCACAATCTGTTCCCAGGGAGGAGCCTCGATTTCAGGTTCCTTTCCAGCTCCTAACATCTCTGATGGACATTGACACCCTCATGACAAAATGGAGATGTATGTGACATCACTGAAAACATACAACATCAGAACAGCAAATAAACCTGACCTAAAACACCCTGCAGAACAAAGCCTATTAGGAGTGTCAACACTGAATAAAAGAGATCAAAAGATTTGCTTTTGCATATCAATGACAATTTTATTTTACTTCCTGCATAATTTATACCGGAATTTTCCCCTAGACAACCACGTGTGCATGGTGCACAGAATGATTGGCAGTAAAGACGGCACAGGTGGCTCATCAGGATATCAGTACCTGCGCTCCACTGTCAGGTAGGCCAAATAATCTGGGACAAATCCAGTCTTCAGATGAAACACTCTGCATCTGTTGGAATTATCCATGTGAAACACAATGCTGGAAAATCAGATGTGAATTGGCAGCAATATGCAAACTATCTCCTAAACACGAACACAATGTACTGATAACCAATGTATGTTTTCCCAGTGATCGCTACAAGGTGTTTGTGGATCTTTTTAACCTGGCCACCTTCCTGGTTCCGAGGGAGTGGGTTCCCAAGCTGGACCCGAGTGAGCACACCTTCCTGTACATGGCCGAATGCTGCGACAGCTCCTACTGCAGCAGCAGCGATGACTCAGACTAAACAGATGGAGGGATGAGGAAAGGACGGACAGCAGTTGCAGTGTACAGAAGAAAAAAAAGATTCAAACTTCACAAGTCTACCATCACCAAGATGTCATCAAAAACTTTCTAAATGGCAGAATGAGAGGCTACAAAGCTGTGCTGATTTCAGAAGGTTTAGAATATGAATTGAAAAGAATATGAATATACAAAGTCAATTTAACAACAGCGTCAGCTACACAGCAGTGAAACCACTGATGCACTTGTATATACTGTTAATATAATATAATATTCTAACATGTAATTAAACAATTTCTATTTTGTAAATAAAATGTAGACATATATAGATTTAGAGAAACTTATTGTTTATTTAGGAAAATATAAACATGTTTTTGTCAAAATGTAAACTTGGATAGAATAGAGAATAGAGTATGTATACTATAAGTAAACAATTTAGATTATTCTTAAAATAGCTAATGCAAAAAAAATTAAAAGTAAACTCTGTAGTTACAAGTGTTTCTGAAAGCAGATAATTCAAATCTTAAAAATCTGGTACATCATACTGTAGTAATAAGCACTTTTTAAAGCTCTTCAAGGCTGTAATCTATGGACGCCTGTTTCCGCCACTGAATAAAAAATAAAAAAAGGTTATTATTAAAGTCAGAATTGTGAGATATAAACTCGCAATTCTGTGAACATATTAGTTGTTTTTTTTCTCATCAGAAGTGGACTTTATAACTTGCAGTTATGAGTTTATATCTCACAATTCTGACTTTATATCTCACAATTGTGCATTTATATCTCACAGTTCTGAGAAAAAAAGTCTGAATTGCAAGATGTAAACTCGAAATTGTGAGAAAAAATCAGTATTTACATATAATTCAAATTCACATTTTTTTCAGATTAGTTCACTTGTGTATCCTATATCAGTGCAATGTCACAATACAATAAGTGTTTAGTTTACAAACATTTTTTAAAGATTAAAACATTCTTACAGACAAATCTAGCTGGTGTGTGTTGCATAACTCCAATGAAATCCGACTCTGTCTCCGATTATTTTGGGCTACAGTGGCTGGGATTATGAATGTGGTGTATTAGCTGAAATAGCAGCGTACTTGCTTTGCATTCAAGAGGCAACAGGATTTGTTATCCGCATCCCCGTGAGAATTTTTCCAATTCTCATCAGCTGCACTGGAGGATTTCCATCCTGAGGGTGATATTTTAAAATGTCGATCTGCCACGGTCTTTTCACAGAAGTACAAAGATTATCGACAATTACACAAAAACAGCAGCAACGTTGTCCGCGATTCCTGGGAAAAAAGAAAAAGAATGGCTCTTGATTGTCATCTGACATTGAGTAAAGTCCTTCCAAGTTCACAATTTCAAAATAACCTCACTACATCATTTCCAAATGATCCAATTGAACATGATCAACTAGGCATTTATGATTTGATTTTTACATTGCAAGCAGTATTGAGTGTTTGCCAAAGGTTTCATGAATATTTATGAACGCACACAATGCCTCACAGCAGCAGAATGCATTGTGTGTATCACTTATCTAAGAAACTGACTGTCAACAAGGTAAAAAAGCATTAAAAGTGGGTCACTCCATAAACTTACCACACATGTCGTTTCCTATTTTTATATAAGCATATCCATTGTCACCCCATGAGGTCCCCCATGAATTGCGTACTATCCAATACGGCACTTCGCCTGTCATAAATATACAGACATATCATTGAAAATTTACCTGAGATAGGAAATGATTAATAACAAGCCATACTACATAACTTATAATGGTATAAAATGATTAATAATGCTTGCATTAACAGTTTCAGCATGACAAGAGCATCAATTTCTCTACGTACCTAATTCAAAGTAGTACACAAACAAGAGAAAACAAATCATCGCAGAGGATAAACGCTGCGGACAGCTTGCTGATTATAGTGCGGACACATCAGGCAGTTTTCTGGGATGTTGGCACACAGCCAGTGTTTGCCAGTGTCGGCTCAATTTTGTGCCCTTGACAGGACGTAATCCGTGAAGGCCAACGCTCTGAACCTCTATATGCTCTGAGGCACGAGTAAAGAGTGTTTAACCGCCCGTGTCTGCGTGTGTGTACCTGTGGCATCATAACCGGTGATCAGTACGGCATGGTTGGGGTTGTGGCTGGAGCAGTGGTGCTGAATGATGCCGCCAAGGTAATCCTGCCAGCTGATGGCATCTACAATGACAACAAGAGGCCCTGACTCCACCAGCACGCTCATCATCACCTTCTCCTGTCCACTACGACAACAAATCAATCCCAGTTGGTTAGGACAGTTGTAATGTAAGTTCTAAAACAGAGAGTGACTTCTGGCACAAATGTAAGATAACGAAACGTGTCAGAAGTGCTTCGTGACCATTGGTACGGGAGCTTTGCGAGCGTACAGTCAGTGGCCGTTCAGCACCTGACCCTGAGTTGCAAACAGAGCTGACAAGAACAGATGAGTAAACATAAAACATTGGCCGACATCCCGACCAAACTTCAACCTTGAATTTTAATAGTACATGAGGTCTACACTGCACTTAATGCAACGGCACAGCTGACTGTTGGTGTAAAGCTCTAGCCATCTGCATGATACATCCAATACCTGAAGTCATAAGCTGAGTAATTCGTCACTGCCACTCCAGCGTGAGACTGAGCAAAGTACTGGCAGATTCCTGCCATGTCTTTGAAGGGGTACTCCGCCTCTTTCACTAACTTTAATTTGGTCTGAAATAAAAAAAAGATATACGAAATAGGATATTAGAATGTGCCAATTATGCCATTTCTGGGATGATAAACACCTTTAATCAGCAGCTTGTCACAGCTGGTACAGACAACTTAATTTTTTTTTTACACTTTCAAGCATTAACCCTCTCAAAACTGGTACAGCGAGCTGATTAATTCATACCCTTATTAAAACACTAATTAAAAAGATTCTCAAAAAATTTAGTGCACTTCACATATAACAGGTCTGACCAACCCTACAAGTCAAAAGTTTTTGAACAGTAAGATTTTTAATGTTTTTTTAAAGAAGGCTCTTCTGCTCACCAAGCCTGCATTTATTTGATCTAAAGTAGAGCAAAAACAGTAAAATTTATAAAAAATTTAATAAAAAATTTCAAGTTCAGTTATTTTTTAAAATAACTGTTTTCTATGTGACTGTATTTTAAAATGTAATGTAATTCCTGTGATTCCTGATCCTTCAGAAATCATTCTAATATTCTGATTTGCTTATCAAAAAATATGTATTATTATTATGTTGAAAAAAGCAGAGTAGAATTTTTTCAGGTTTCTTTAATCAATAGAATGTTCAGAAGAAGAGCATTTATCTGAAACAGAAATCTTTTGTAACATTATAAATGTCTTAATCATCACTTTTGATTAATTTAAAGCATCCTTGCTAAATAAAAGTAACTAAATAATAATTATAATAATTTTATTAGCTTTGAATTTAGAATTTAGCTTTGATCACAGGAACAAATTACAATTGAAAATATATTCAAATAGAAAGCAGTTATTTTAAACAGAAAAAATATATATTTTACGATATTACTGCTTTTACTGTATTTTGGATCAAATAAATGCAGGCTTGGTGAGCAGAAGAGAATTCTTTAAAAAACATTCCAACTCTTACTGTTCAAAAACTTTTGACTGGTAGTGTAACTACGGCTTTAAATGTTTTGTAAGATTCAGCCTGTAACTGTTCTGTCTGCAAATTTAAGAAATATAAAAATAATCATAATAGGATAATTATAACCTGTATGAACTTTGTTGCAAAACCCCTTAAATGTCTAGTGTCAGTAAGATTTATTTAACCAAAATTACTTTAGTAGTAAATTACTTTAAGGTGTCCTTGTTACACGTTACATGTACTTACTATTATAATTACAATTAATTATGCATAATTACATGCAAGTAACCCTAAGTCAATTATTTTTATTAAAAGATGTTTATTCCTTCGATGCAAAAGCTGAATTTTCAGCAGCCATTACTCCAGTCTTCAATGTCACATGATCCTTCAGAAATTAATCTAATATGATGATTTGGTGCTCCACAAACATTTAGAATTATTACTAATGTTCAAAACATTTTTTTTTGGCAGCGGTAACCAAACATCAGAATTGATGGATGTGATTACACTTCTCAATATCAATAAAAAACAATTGAATAATGAGAAAAAGAGAAAGCAGATGACAGCACCTGTTTCAGCCAATTCAAAGCTCCAACAGGAGATCCACCATTACAGCCACTGTTTTCATAAGAGCAGTCTATAACCTGCTGCACACTGAGCTGCTGTAGTTTTCCACTGTTTTTAGCAGATACCGTTTCAATGGCCTCCACCACACTGAAGGCCCAGCATCCTCCACACTACATGAAACAAAAATTCATGTGTTTTGAGTTTTTGCATAAGTGGAAAAAGTTCATAACATCTTACAATCTACACCCTACCGACTGCTGGTTTCGGACCGGTCCGACAACTCCCTGGTCCCTCCAATCAAACTTGAGTGGATAATTCATCTTAACTTGAATTCCAGACCTATAAGGCTCAAACTTTGGAGCCGTCTCAGCCCGGGCTGTGAGATAGCGCTCTGAGAAACAAATGAGACATGTTAGTTGCCATCATACAAAGTGCATTCATCTCTAAGCATCTATAAGTCACCTTTGAACTGCTGCGGAGATAAGTCCGAGAACTGGTTGATGCCATAACGGGCAGAGTGGTTCGATTTTTTCAGCGCTGAATTCAGAATAGCTTGTCTCTTGAGTGAGTCCTACAATCAGACAAAACAAAACATGACCAGACACCTTGTGCAACAGGTGAGATGTTAAACACATGAGGAAATGCCATATCACATGACAGAAATAATGGCATTACTGGCATTGCCTAAATATTTTTCAAATGTGTTCCGTAAAACTCACATTTTATATTAAGACAAGGTTAGCAAATGTAGATTTGCTGTATGATTCTAATATTTAGATACAATCCAAAACGCATTTAACTATATTTGTGTGAGTAAACTCATGTATGATGCGTAAAACTGCTACAGTATGTAGTCAGGCAGTTCACTAGCTTTTGAGACACATCCATTATCATTATCAGCCGAGGTGATTAAGTTATGATCCTTATTTAATGCTGTAGTTTTGTGTTTGTCCACTAAATGTACCTGGAAATTAATCCGTCTCTGATAGTGTTCATTGTTTTCATGTACTCCCTGAAAAGCCTTCAGTCGTTCTCCGTCCATCAGATATTTCCTACTTAGTTCGACGCTGTTGGATTCCGTGAGCAGTTCATATATTATCAAAACAACTAATGTTAAAGTAAACGCCATTTAAACAGTCATTAGTAAACGTTCAGTTTATCCTTTTGTACACTTGAGCAACTTTCATTTCTGCTGTCGGTTATTTCCTGCAGATCAGAGCGCTCTATCGCCCTCTCGCGACGGATGAAAACATTACCTCAGATTGCGTGATTTATTGCGGGAGGCAAACAGGCTCTTCAAATGAGAAAACCAAAGCACCAAGGAATCAGACGAAAAGGTTATACACACTAAACTGAATTAAATTAAAATAATAAAACAGCGTCTGATTACATTCGAAAGCAAACGATTTTTTAAGGCCTTCCAAGAAGCTAAAGGTCACACTTAATGGTGCGCATGTTACTCAGTTATTACAAAAAGTAAGTACTGTGTAATAGGAAGGATTAAAAAACTACATTTCTACACTTCCTATTTATGTGAGCATGACAGGACGCACGTTCCAGACTTGAGCTCAAACAGCCCCCAAAAAGCTTATTTATCCATTAATCCATGTCAGTGTTGTTTCTGTTGACTAAAAATAAACTCGCTTTTCATTAACTGAAATCAAGCTGAAATAAAATGGAATATCAAACCTTTTTCTTCCCGTAAGAGTGGGCGTGGCTATTTGTAACTTTTATGGTTTGGCTTCAGGTCTCATTTGTCCAGCTATTTTTAGCTGTACAAAACAGCTCTTTTTGCTGCTTGATATTGCATATTGGTGTGTCTTATCATATTACTTTAATGTATTATCTTAATTATGAACACACTGGTTTGTAGCGCAAACCGTTTACTTCACGTTGTTATTGTTCTAGTAATTTCCCTGTAGCGGCTAATGAACCGGAAGTCTCACCCATAGGCTTAGTTCCGCATTAAAAAAAAGGGTCGATAACTAATAGATTACATTTTAAATAAAAATTAGAAATTTAAATGAAAATGTTGCCTTTGCAACTAATTAAAAATAAATATCCACCTTATTTTTCCCATAAGAGCAGGTGCGATAGGGGTTTTTTAAATTCTCATTTTTCAGATGTTGTCAACTTTGTTTTTTTGTTTTGGAAATATCATATAATCATACATGCAAAACGGAAGCCCTCATTTCATATATTTCTTTGTGAGTCTGTGAAAATAGTTGAGAGTTTCAAGTACTTAAAAAAAAAAAAAAAAAAAAAAAAAAAAACTACATATTCTGAAACTCTTTGTTTCTCTGTCTCAAAATATTATTATTATTTTTTTTTTTTTTTTGATGTCTTTATGCACTTTAATTGATTCTTGCATGTTTTTTCCCCTTATTGTTGCTATCATTGTAGTAAGTGTAATTATTTTTATTTGTGTTGATTATTCATATTATTTATGGGGGATGTGCCTTATGTTGTTGGATATTCCCCGTCTTGTGTACAGTTTACAAAAAATAAAAAAATAAAAATGTAGCTGCAAGCAGCAATTACCAGGGTTTAGTTAGGCACATATGAAAAAAAGACATGACATATTTTTTAAATCAAGCCTGTAACCACCTAAATGAATGACAAAAAAAGCATTTTTTGAAAATCCAAGTCATGCACCATAAAAACATAGTGTTTTTTTTTAACGTTTATGACTGTTATAGTGGCAGCTGTGGTCTGATCTTTCTAAAACTTGGAATGCTTGTTTAGAATCACCTGTCGCATGTGCTCACCAGGTTTCGTGAAGTTTACAGTTTTAGTTTAGGCTTTATAGGCTCTTGGGTATATTTGGACAGAATGACCCTGTTATAGCTTCCCTAAGGGTAAATTTATTTAATTTTTGGATAATTATTGATCTAGAGAGTCCAGAGAATTGTACTGCAGTTTTTCCAGCGTTTGAGCGAAAAACCTAAGACTAGTTTGCAAAAGTAGCTTTTTTCACATCATTTCAAACATTTAACAAATGGTTTGATTGACAACAGTGGTCCTAGAGGCAAAGTCATTCAAAGTCTATCATATAATATGAATATTGTGCATATGTGTAAAAAAAAAAAAACTACAAAATGTACAATTGTTTATGCCCTTTAAAAATGTGATATCGCCCCCCAGTGGCCGATTTCTTGCAAAATTCTCACAGACCTTTAAGGCTGTGAGTCAAACGGGCCCACCGAGGTTTTTTCCGATCGACCTCCGTTAACCTTCTCTAACCTATGGCAGCCAAGTTTTTTGAGATACACAAATTTCCTTATCGACACTTGAGGCACCAAGACTGTGCGTACCTTTTCACGTCACCAGGACAAGCGGTTGTGTAGTCTCCTTCCGTAAAGTGAAATTTTTTTTTTGGATAATTATTGATATTCACTCTCCAGAGAATCTTCCTGCACTGGTTTGGTTTGGATTGAGTGAAAAACTCAGGACTGGTTTGCAAAAGTAGGTTATTCAAAAAATGCAAAATACCCAAAAAATTCACTGAATCCAAGGCGTGCGTTTTGTCTGCCACGCGCCAAGGTTTCCAACGACATAAGACACTCAAATCTACAAGGAATGGTTAAGGAGTTATGAGTGATTTCACATGCGCTGCATTTTGGAAATGTTTATGGGTCTGGCTTCCGGTCTCATCTGCATCCAGCTATTTTTAGCTGTACCAAACAGCTCATTTTGCTGCTTGATTTTACAGATTGGTGTGTCTTACCATATTATTTTAAATATATTAACTTAATTATGAACACACTGATTGTAGTGCAGTTTTACCATTTACTGCATGTTGTTATTCTTCTCGTTATTTCCCTACAGTGGGTAATGAACGAGCCGGAAGCCTTGCCTTTAGGCTTTCCTCCATGTTGAAGAATAAGACGAATAAGTTGAAATACTAAAAAAACAAAAATAAAGCTATATAAAAAAAAAATGAAAAGAAAAAAAATTGTCAAATTACTGAAATTAAAACTAAAAATATAAAAATAAATGCTAATTCAAAATGTTAATTACTATAATAATATACACATAATCATATAACTAACATATTATATTAAATATATAAATATCACATATTTGTGTTCATTTTAAACCTCACCCAAAGAAAGAAAGCAGTATAGGCAATTATGACAAGTTTAATGCTGAGGCAGTATGTAACATAGGTAGCCCATATCATGATCCACATAAAGCAGAGCCTTTACTCACTGACTGTCTCAGAGTAGAGCTCCTGCCCTATCCTGACTGCAACCACATATGACAGAAAACAAAACAGATGCAGAATCACCACAAAGATCTCTGTGAGTGCAGGCCAGTATGGTCACAATGCCATCCCCCAAAAACGAGAACACAAAAGAAACAGACACTCTTGTGCATGGACAAGATCCAGGAAAGACAAACTGTGCTAAGAGGCCACTTGAGAGAGAGAGATAGATATATGAATTATTATATGCAAATACTGTATATATTCATATATTCATGTATGTATATGTATATATATATATATATATATATATATACACACACATATACATATATATTAGGTCCCCTTGTTTGGAACTGATTAGTATTCGTTGTAGGTATTCCATAGGATTTTCTTTAAATACATGTTTAAAACATTTTCATTCTATGTACAGAGAAATACTGTATATTTCTACAAGGAAGTAACGGTGATTTGTCGAGGAGTTTCGAGTGCTAACGGGCCAGCACTAAACGTGAAGCTGCAGCATTTCGGCATATGAAGGACAAGTTCGTTTGCATCTTGTTTAGCTACAAAAGCAGAGATACAAAGCAGACAGCTCTTCTATAAAGGCTCAGTCTCCAGTCCTGCTTTCACGACTGTCCACGAGAGAGAGAGTGAGTCTTCCTCATCTGGAACGATATTAAGCATGGGAACTTAAAAACGGTCAGCAAATTACATACATGAGACAACAGTTGACACGACATTTGTGGCTAACCGAGGATACCAGAGAAACGAACTAAGAGGTACTTCTCACAGCCGTCTGTGTAAAGATGTCTTTTGAAATAGTCTTTCAAAAAGTAAGAGAAAAAAAAAAAAGTGTAAAAGGTGTAAGGAGGCTGATGATGGTGCAATAGTCCAATCACATCCACTCGAGGCAACCGATCGTCGCCTCACGAAGATCGTTCTACAGCGGTAGAGTTTATCGCCAGAGTCAGCGTGCTCACTGTCAATACTCCATTTCACACTCATAAAGGTTGTTCCCCACAGTCTGGGGTTGGGGAGAGGACGATGGAGGAATGGGCTTGAGGTGGAGGAGGTGCGTGTCCTCAGGATTTGTTGTCGTCGTACATGTCCAGCGACGCTTGGATGTCTGGAAGCTCCATCTCACAGACCACGCTCCGCGGAGACACAGAATTACGGTTGAAGAAATGACCACCTGAAAACAGACAAACAACAAAAATGATGGGGTTAGATCAAGACAAAACAGCATCTTCTGATAATACTCTGTTTTTGTGTACAACAGGGGGGTAGAAAGAAAATGAGATAGATTAAAGGAAGGATTCTTCTGAATGCTAATAAAATATTTACGATTCAGCTCCTGCTGACTGAAAAGACTTATTTACCTCCTCCATAAAGGTTGTGCTCAAATCTGACATTTCATCTCAGCATAAAAATCAATGCCAGTCAGTTACGTGTAATCAACACTTATTATGTCCTTGACACCAGACCAATTAATTACCATCAAGCTTCTCAGTTGAAATCTGATTTTTTTATGGAAGTGTCTGGGTGTTTTGTGAATAAACAGCTCCTTGATTTAACCCTCATGATTAATGTCATTTTTACCCAGAGATGTTTTATTTCACCTGAAAATGCTAGTTATTGTATTGACTAAAACATACTGACTTTGCTCAAACAAGGTATAAGAACTCAAAAAAAATTATTTCTGTACTTTTTCCTCCCAAAAATGACTGGCCTACTATAATCGCCTGCAAATTTCAGAAAATTAGCCACAAATAATTATTTTTTATTTATTACTTTTTCATCTATTATTATTATTATTAACAATATAAAACTGAGGTGTGTAAGTGCAGTTCAGTGAGGCCTATGGATAATCAATTACAAAAATAAATATAAAACCTGTGCTAACTGAAAGAAAACAAGCTGACAAAAAGACTGAATCCAAGATTTGGTGATAATCATTTTTAAAACCAAAATTAGGTAAGGGATTTTTAACCCAACACAGGGTTCAAGTGATTTTGTGTGTAAGTATAGACAGACTAGAAAAAGTGTTTTGCGAATATACCGCTCCTTGTTTTGATCCATATGCATATATGTCATTTTTACCCAGAGAGGTTTTATTTTACCCAACAAAGCTAATTAATGTAATTGCATTGGCCTAAAATGTACTAACTTTGCACAAACAGGGTACAACAATTTCCCTAAAAATATATCTGTTTTTACCTCCAAAAATGACAAAGTGCTTACATATTTCCACAAAATTAACCACAAATGTTTTTATTTATTTATTTTGTTTAATTATTACTTTATTCATTATTCATTCATTCATTCATGTTTCAAACCTGTGCGAATAGAAAGAGAACAAGTTGACAAAAACTTTAAATCCAAGATTGGTAATAATACAGCATAATGAGATTTACCAACAATTTTGAAAACCAAGATTTGGTAAAGGATTTTCCACACAACACAAGGTTCAAGCAGATTTTATGTATAATTTATAAGCCTACATTTTCTATTTTATTTATATTACATGTATACCGACTAGAATAGGTTGCAACTATTGACCTGGATGTATCGCAGACTGCTAAGACAAATGTGTGGATGCACTTCTCCATTTAATCATTTATTATTAAACTACATTTAATTATACACAGTATGTATGGAAAAATATTGCAACCCTCAAGCAGGTAAATAAATATATAAAATAATAAAATGAATAAAAACCTTACTGACTTACTTAAAACAGCTCTGGCATATCAGAAAATGTGCTTAACACTTTATCGTTAAAAATGATGTGCTAACTTGACGTTACACTCAGCGGCCTAAGTAAGCGATAATGTACATCCAGCCGGTTGTTATTGCAGAATAAAGCCCAAGAGACTTATCAGCTGCAATAACTACCGACTGGATGTACATTATCCCATTTATTACATCACTGCTTGCCACAAAACTAAACAATTACACACAAAATATTGATTTGAGGTGAAATATTTGAATGCAAAGCATCCGTAGAGAAAGCAGTTGCTAGACTAAACGGCATTTCACCACATGGATAATTATATCGAAAAAAAACATTGACTTAAGACGGAACCTTTTAAAATCTTACCAGTTTGTTAGTTACCTTACAATGCATTACAAGAGAGAGTGGGTCCACGATACCAGGATGACATAATTAAATAACTGTACACAGAGTATTGATTAAATGTTGATTTTTAATATTTTATTAGCTAACCAAATGCAAAGCTTCCACGAAAAAATGTGCCGACTGCAGCCTGTGTTATTAGTTTTTACCAGTTGTTATCAGGGAATAACATACCTCGGAATGTGGTGACTGACCAATCAGAATTGAGTATTCTGTATAGCTGTGTCATAATAATGTATATTATACTACAATACAGCAAAATATGCTTCTGTCCATCAAGTAATCCTTCCGGTTTTCTGTGCTGCAGCTGAGCAATCCTGACCTTAAGTTACACAATCTCTATTTCAATGCATTAAATGTCAGGCTGATACTATACACAATCTGGCCTTATAGATGTATTACAGTAATTTTTGTGCTCTTGGCTTGGCTTACTGTAAGGCACTACTGAATTAAAGTGTAGAGCTATTATATGACATGGTAAATCAATATTGCGTGTCTAGTAGACATGGGACATTATCAGGGTTTCTGGTCTGAAAGTGAAAATGATATTCAAGAGTCTCACCATGGTAAACTGAGAAAGACAGAAGTATCAAAGCAGTATCAAGGAATACAACTAGTACTGGTAACTCCTAACTTACTAAAAAGCACAACAAAGATGTTTGCACAAAGCAATTTTAATACACACACAAATGTTTTAAAAATGTAATTCACATGACAAAGACAAAGCAAAGGATTTGAAAATATATACACATTTAAAAGACATTTAATATATGCAAAACTCTATTAATCTAAAATGAAAACAAGAAAGGCTTATTAAATACAGCAATTAAGTAAAAAAAAAAAAAAAAAAGATAATTAGCAATACCATCCAGTGAAAAGCTCTGAATACGCTCATGTCTACAGCTCTATTAACACTAGCAATGAATGAGTAAGAAACGGACTTGAAGTGCAATCGGCAACTGTTTTTCAGGATGCATATCTGGTTTAGAAATCAGGATGCCATAAAAAAACTTCACTCCAACTTGGGTCTGTAAAGGACATAAAAAAGAAAAAAGAAAAAAGATTTAACAAGCACTGATATGAGGCACATAATAACAGAAAACTCGTACAAAAGTTATTTAGATGTGGACATGAACAAAATAACTAAAAGTATAATTTCAAAAATTATAATTCAAACTGTAATAGTATCTTAATTACACTAAAGTAACACTTGCTTGCCTAAAAAATAAATAAAATATATATAAATAAACAGATTATAAAATAATAATTTGAACAAACTCATTTAAAGTTTCATATTAAAGCCCTTACAGTTGCATAATCCTATTAAAACGTGGCAAATTATGCTGTGCAGTAAGTACTCAATGTTAATGTATTTAGTGATGCTACGACATTCTGAAAATCTTGATCTACAATACTCACTCATAGTTAGAGGTGCTGGCAGTGGCTCTGATGATCATGTAGCAAAGTGTGAGAGCAGAGAGGACGCCGAAGCTGGCAACAATAAACCACTCTTCTGTTAACAGAGTAAAAGGGGGAGGGGTCATTTTCTGTTGAGGGCGGGGCCAGGGTATCATCTCGACAGAGAGCCGAAGAGAAGAGGAAACTGGCGACAGGTGGAGGCGTGAAGAAAAGAGGAGCACTTCTCTAATCCGTGGAACAGGAGAGGAAACCATAGACAGGCGACGATCGCAAACAAGACATAAAACACGAGAGCGAAACTGAACATAGCACATTCAGAGCACATGACACTTAGTGCTGGTTTAGCCGGACATTTACAAAGCAGAGAAGATCTGTTAGGAAGACCATGTCATTAGAAAGTAGTAGTATTTCACATACAGTAGACGTTTATGTATGTATTTTATATATATATTTTTTTATAATATCTGTAAAATTGTATAAAAACGATACATTTTTTACAGAATTTAGAGACAAAAGAATTACTACGATTTCAGAAACAACCAAAAACCTTTAAAAACATGAATAAATTGCAGAGCTGTTCAAGCATATACACCTGCTTGGAGTTCTTTAATATAATTAATCACTACAATACAAACACAGGCCAACAGGAGGGGTTAAAACTGCTGAACATAACATTTTAAAGACACAGCACCAGGACAAATGGTTGGTAAATAATAAATTATCCCACAAATGCGTAATTACCTTACATCTGTTTCAACAACAAAGGTGTGTAGTTCCTTGAGCATTTACTTATTTTACTTGCATGCAGTTTTCTGTTCTTCAGTTTAGTTTTATTGCACTCAACACGTGTTTTAATGCTTGGTATAACTAAATTAAAAATGCTGGCACAGCCAAAACACTAAAATAACTTCAAAGAAAACAAATAAAATAAAATAAAAATAAAATAAAACAATTTGTTGAAACCCTCTGAGATGCTGGAGTGCAATATGTCTGATATCTTTCTAAATGTACCCTAAACTTTTTAAAATGATTAAAAAATGTTAAAAATGAAGGCCGAACATGATGTCACCAAATAAATATAATTTGTTTTTGTTGAAGGTCTAAGGTTGTTACTAGAGGTTTCTGTCAACCAATATAAATTTTAAATATTGTTTTACAACAAACTGCATGGAATTAAGTAGCACAAGTACATTTGCAGCAATAGCTAAAAATACCATGTATGGGTAGCAAAATTATTGATTTATTGATTTATTTAATTTTTAATGGCAAAAATCATTAGGAAATTAAGTAAAGATAATTTTCCATAAAGATATTTTGTAAATTTCCTACCGTAAATACATCAATACTTACTTTTTGATTAGTACTATGCATTGCTATTGTCCAATCCTAACAAACCATGCATCAATGGAAAGCTTAGTTTTCCAGCTTGTATAAATCTCAATTTCAAAAAACTGAACCTTATGACTGGTTTTGTGGTCTAGGGTCACATATTGCCACCATAATGACATATAAAGAGATACAAGAAGGAAAAGACCACAGTGGCTATTAGAAAAAAGGTGCATTCTATCACCTGGATTAATCATGCATTTGTTGAATTAAAATGCAAGTATCATAAAAACAAATGTTTAACACAGAGATTTACATCAGAGTCGAATAAAATGCTTAGAAAATCTTCTTTTTAAAAAAAAATTAAGGGTGAATACAAGCTAAATTATTATTATTTTTTTTTTTAATTAAACTAAATACTATAACAAATTATATCCTTAATATTTTTTTAAAAAGTAAAATACCATTTTATAAAATAAAATAGGCCCACTACGTCAAAGGGCACTTTTTTTGTTAAAATAATTCTGAACTGCTTTTTTATAAAAACAAGTGTATTACAACAACTAAAATATGTAAAACACAAGTAATAATATAGTCAGAAAGTCATTATTGCAAAATAAACACCTATAAGGTGACCATTCTGAAGGTGTTTATTTTATGATAATGACTGGCTGAATGTACAGCGTCCTGTTATTTTGAAAATATCTTATGTGAAAGAAATGACAGACCACAGAGTGCCATAACATACACACAGTGACTTAAGAAGTCTAGCACAAAATATTTATTGCGGTAAAGTGCAGGACACAATGCGGTTGAGCACAGACACCTGCTCACATCAGTGAGCTCAGCCTCAGCAGCGCATGAGTCACAGCACACAGATGTCTCTGCACAACAGGTGGAGTGATGCAGTCAGTGCACTACGGTAAGGAAAGCTTACCCCCCGCTGGGGAGAAAATGAAGGAGAAAGTGGAACAGAGGTGAGCAAATAAAGGTGACAGGGAGAAACTTAAAGACAAAGTGTGTGACTTTTTTCAATATCAAAAACTTTAACATTCCAGTTTGGCATGCAGAGGAAACCTGATGCAGAAATGACACACTTCACCTTTAAAGAATATCCAGATAGAATAAGAGAGACAAAATAAGAGAATAAGCCCCGCTCTTACTAGTGACAGCAATGTTGATCTCTCCGGTGCGAGGAATGAGCTCTTCGTCGGAGGGAAGCTGGGAGGAACTGGAGTGGCGTAGGGGCTCCAGACTGATGCTGGTCTCAGAGGACAAGTCCACCAGCGCCGTCCTCTGGCTGGACGTCTGACTGCGGGACATCCGATCCATGTCAAAAGCCATGTTGTCCACACAGGGCAGGTTGGGCTGTAAGTATATGAATCTCTTAGACAGCATTTTATTAACATGAATATGATTCTACACTACCAGTCAAAAGTTTTCGAACAGTAAGAATTTTAATGTTTTTTAAAGAGGTCTCTTCTGGTCACCAAGCCTGCATTTATTTGATCCACAGGAAAAACAGTCAAATTTTGAAATATTTTACAATTTAAAATAACAGCCTTTATTTAAATATATTTTAAAAAGAAATTTATTCCTGTGATCAAAGCTATATTTTCAGCATCATTACTCCAGTCTTCAGTGTCACATGATCCTTCAGAAATCATTCTAATATGCTGATTTACTGTTTAAGAAACATTTATTATTATCATCAATATTTAGTTAAGTATGATCAATATTAAGCTGAGTACATTTTTCAAGGATTCTTGATGAATAGAAAGATCAGCATTTATCTGAAACAAACAAATTTTGTAACATTATACACTATACCATTAAAAAACTTCAGTATATTTCAGTATATTTTTTTTTTCTTTCAAATGGAAATAGTTTTCAAAATTGTAGAGTTTTTGCTGTACTTTGGATAAATGCAGGCTTGGAGAGCAAAAAAGACTTATTTAAAAAACATTAAAACATCTTACTGTTCAAAAACACTTGACTGGTAGTGTATGCGATTCTCCCTAAATCAGGGGAGAAAAAATCTTGGTAAAATGAAAAATTCAAAGAAATGAATGAAGTGACCACCAGAGGGAGCTACTGGATCATAAATCTTCTACACCTCACTGCAAAAACAAGATTACAGGTCAAATTGCTTTATATCGTGTAACAATGTTTATCATGCTGCAACCAGCAACACATATTCATTTTGCCATTGTTCACAGTAATGTCTTTACACGCTCAGATCTGTAATAATTCAGGCAATCCATCCCAATCAAACTGCAGGACTTGATGTTATTTGCAAGAGGATAAATCATGATAAAATCGTAACAACAAATCAAATAAGAGCTTTATGAATGTCATAACCTGCTACTCTCAGAGATCAATGTGTCTGCTGTTTTTGTAATTTAAGTTAGTGTGTATAAGTATAGCTGTACTTTGGGGAAAAGTGATCCCAGAAGGTAGCTATATAGTAAATGTGACAAAAACATCTCGAGGGACGTCCACAAGGGTGTAAAAAACAAAACAAAAAACACAAGTATAACACAAGTATAACACAAGTATATATATATATATATATAACACCATTAGCAGCTATTACAGCTCTGCATAATCTGGGCCTAAATTAATTGTATTCTAAACTTAATTGGCAATCAACTGTTGAAGCTCTTAAGGTGTGCTGACCCAAAAATCTTTTAAAAACCAGGGCCAAGTTAACCAGTAACCAGGCATCACAGCTGGCAAAGGGGCATGTCTGACTTTGACATGTATATATTGCCATTATTATGTAATCAAAATGAAAATTATTATGGCTGGTCTTCAATGATAATGTCAAGTTACTTTAATGTATTTGCACCTAAAAATGATAAGGATTTATGCTAATATCGTCCAAAACCACACTTTGGCAGGGGTTTGCAAACTCCTGGGGCAGTTTTTATATATATATATATATATATATATATATATATACACATACACACATACATACATATAGTGAATAATTTTAGAAATAATTTTCTAAAATGCAGGTTTTCTTTTTAAGGGGTGGCTGTTCAGATTAGAATTAATACAATTTTTAAATATAATTTTTTATTGTAAAATTTATAATAATTACTATTTTTTAGCACTTATCTATTCATTAAATATTAAATAATTAACATTTAAAAAATAATCAACTAGTGTATTGGTATTCTCTACATTAAAGGGACCAAATGTCCCCACAAGTATAGTAATATCAGTAAATTTTGACATTATGGGGACATTTTTTTGTTCCCATGGGGTTATAAATCATACAGAAAATCTAAAACTGTGTGTGAGTGGATTTGAACTGGAGTGTGAGAGGTTTACAGTATGAGAATAGAACATACAGTTTGTACAGTATAAAAACCATTATGTCTATGCAATGTCCCCATAAAACATGGATACCCAATGTGTGTGAGCGTGTGTGTGTGTGCAAGCTCACCATAACTCCCAGAGCTTTGAGGATGTTGAGTTTACACATAGGACAGGTGCAGTGCTCATTTAGCCATGGATCCACACACATTTTATGGAAGACGTGCCTAAAAAGAAAGAAAAATGGGCATAAATAAAGCACTTGGTTGCAACAGCATAAACATTAAAGAAATGTTTCTTTTCATTCTATTTCTATTATAACGGAGTAAGACCATGAGATGCAGCATAATGCCTTTGATATCACCATAACTCTTTGCAGAAACGATGAATATTTGAAACTGCTCTAAGAACACTGGTGCAGGAAGGACATTACATGTAAAAGCACATTACACATTTATATTACAACCAGAGAGAGGAGAGTGAGATAGGAAGATTAAAAGCAAGAAGCTGGTGGACTTCAAAGGAGCAACATGAGCTTTCACAGAGAGCTTTTGAGTCTCTTCTCCTCCTCCTCATATCCGGCTGCCGCACAATCTGAGCTGTGTTTACTCCAGGAAAGACCCTGGGCTCTCGATAGCGGAAATCCTCTTCATCAGGGAGATTCTCGGCACAAGCCAGCCATTGAGGCTCATGCTAGAGACAAGGCAGCCATTGTGGCTCTAAAGATTGGGAAGAGTATTTATCACTGCATCATAGAGAAGAGCAATTTATATTTAAAAATTAATCCTAATATTTTATGGCAAATGCACACATAGTTTTAAAACAACTCATTAAAATGGATTGTTTAAATACAGAAGTGATAAGTAATATTTCTTGAGCACCAAATCAGCATATTAGAATGATTTCTGAAGGATCGTGTGACGCTGAATAATAGAGTAAAAGCAGCTAAAAATTCAGCTTTGTCATCAGAGAAATAAATTACAATTTAAAATATATTCAAATAGAAAACAGCTATTTTAAATTCTAATAATATTTCACTATTTTCTACTATATCTCTAATTGAATAAACACAGCTTTGGTGAGCATAAGAAATATTTCAAAAAAATATTACCAACCCCAAAATCAATGTAAATATATTTGATATAGCACAAGCATCCTCAAATGCAGCAAAAGGGGGCCCAAAACACATTTTAAGACCCTCAAGTGAGTATGTGAGGTATGTGAGTATTACATAAGTCCCCAAAGGAATAAAGGCAGGTTCTTGGGCGAAGAAATGTTTTGAGAAAGATTTTAATACAAACCGACCAGAACTAGTGGGCAGGAGAGTTCGTGGAATTTAGCTGCAGCAATGCATTTCAGAGGGGTTATCTGAGGATGTCAAATAATGCTAAGTGCCACTGACATACTGTGATTTATGGGTGCTGAGAGGATGTATGCATTCTGTATTGAAGCAGCGTGCAGACAAACTCCAACAAAGCTTTATTTGCTTGGATGGAGAACATGCAAACAAGGGTCAGATGAATTAATGATGAGGGTGCTTACAACAAAGTATACATAAGGAGATGCATGCCATCAAGCTAAGACAGACCAGCTCTGTGTGTGGGCCCGATCTTTATGTACTGTATTATTTTATAGTTAACATAGCACATGCATATTTAAACACAAATTTCAGTCTACCATAACACAGTCAGTCACATCCATGAAGTGAAGGGCACACCCCTAAGAAAGATACAGGAGAAACAGCGAAGCTAATGCACAGGGACGTAAATTGAATGGCCATGGCTAGGTCAAGTGTGCTGCCATTACTTGTGCTATGAGTTATTGATTGTGGCTGGAGATACTTATGCTTAAGAGGGCAGAGATACTCACCTTAAGAAGAGATAAGCATGAGATAAGAACACATGACAACCATTTCCATACACACTCACATACTGCCTTTTAAAAGTTTGGAGTCATTACTACAGTCTTCAGCGTCACATGATCAGTCCGAAATCATTCTAATATGCTGATTTTGTGTTTGAAAAATATTTCTTATTATTATCAATGCGGAAAACAGTTGCTTAACACTGCTTGATATTTTTGTGGAAACCGTGATAATTAGGTGATGAATAGAAAGTTTAAAAGAACAACATATATTTGAAATAAATGTGTGTAACATTACAAATGACTTGACTGTTGCTTTTGATCTAGTTGACTTAATGATCCCTTGCTGAATGAAAGTATACATTTCTTTAAAACATGTTATTTTGATTAAAACAATTAAATGTTTTTATCAAAATGTAATAATCTAATGAATGGAAATCAAAGGAAAAACTAATCAAAGGAAAAATTAATATTAACCCACAAAATGAATGTTTCTTTTTCATAATACAATGATTATGATTGTTAAAGTCTTGCAATATCCATCTTTTTTTCTTGAAACAATCCTAAGGGTAAGACTTCCAGCTTATTAGCTGCTATTGGGAAATAACAGTAAGAATAACAAAGTGTAGTAAACGGTAAAATTGTTTGCACTACAAACCAGTGTGTTCATAATTAAGATAAAACATTAAAATAACATGGTAAGATGCACCAATTTGCAATATCAAGCAGCAAAACAAGCTGTTTTGTTCAGCTAAAAATAGCTGGATGCCGATGAGGCCAGAAGCAACACCTACAAAATTTACATCTTTTACGGGAAGAAAAAGGTGGATACAGTATGTATATCCTGAATACATATATATATATATATATATATTTTTTAAGAAACAAACTATATAGGTCAAAAAATAAGCAGACACTGCTTTATCATTTTGGGTTTGGCTATTCCGGTTATTCCAGTTTAAACTTCCAAACAAGTTTTAATTATACAGCATGGAATGACATAAATGTATGACAACACTATGATAACAGTGGGTAGGGCCTTTTCTATTCCAGTATGACAATACTCCTGTTTACAAAACAAGATCCATATAGTTTAGAAAAGTATGAAAGAACTTGCCTGGTCAAACCTCAACGCCCCACTGAACACTTATGGGATGAATTGGAATTGATTATGAATCACTCAACGTCAGTGCCTGACCTCATGGAGGTCATGCGTTTGCATTCTGTATTTAAACTTCTTCACTCCAAGATATTCTTTTACACATATTGTAAATTAGCCTCTTTCTTTTAATTGAACTTTCTATTAAAGGTCCCTCAGAGCTAAACAAACTGTGAATATTTAATGCTGAACAGCGAATATAAAAAATAGGAAGTTACAGCAGCCAATATTTTTAAAGGGATAGTCATCCCAAAAATGAAAATGCTGTCATTAATTACTTTTGTTACGTTAATTACTTTTTAATTACGTTTGTGTCGTTTCAAACCTGTAAGATCTTTGTTTACCTTTGGAACACAAATTAAGATATTTTTGATGAAATCTGAGCGCTTACTGACCCTGCATAGATGGCAATGCAACTGACACGTTCAAGGCCAAGAAAGGTAGTAAGGACATTGTTAAAACAGTGACATCAGTGGTTCAACCATAATGTTATGAAGCTACAAGAATGCTTTTTGTGCATAAAGAAAACAAAAAAAAACAATTTCATTCAACAATTTCTTCTTCCGTGTCTCTTCCTCGTAGCTTCATGAAACTAAGGTTAAACCACTGATGTCACATGGACTATTTTAATAATGTCCTTACTACCTTTCTGGGCCTTGAACATGGTATCTGTGTAGCTATATTTTTTCCATCAAAAATATCTCAATGGACTACTTGCACTGAGCCTCGTGACGCACTTCCATTTTTCCGTTTCCGTCTTACGGCTTAGCTATTTCCAGTTTACGTACATTTCAATGTGCTGTAATAATCTAGTTGACTTAAACGACCAATAAAATAAGAGCTTGTGGTTTTATTTCAAATTCTGAAAATTTCAGAGACAGGAGAAAACATATTCTGATGATTACTGTGTACAGAATTTTCCAAACTCAGCGGAACGTTAAATTTTAATCCAACATAAACCGATCTGAGAAAAAGCGGTGGCTCCATAGTGACCTAATCGTGACGCTGCACTTTGTGAGATCTGATAATAATAATGAACCTTTATTTATCTGCATTAAATATGTTAGTCACTATTCTGTGTCATATTCTGTCATCATTTGACTGTATGTAGTCTAATGCCAAAATACGAATATTCAATAGTCGCACTGTCAGCCTGTTACTGTTAAAAATTATTTAAATGTTTAACTTTGTTAAATAAGGCAATTACAGCACATTAATTTAGCCATTTTAAACAATGGCATAAGCAGTATAGACTCGGAATATGCACACAAACAAATTATCCATGGTTTTACTACAAATAAAACCAAATATTGCAATTGAAGTTAAACCATATAACCTCAAATTAACCCGGGTTGTACTACACTGTCCGTAGTTTAACGATGGTAGGATATTTGTAGTAAAAGTGTTGTTATACAAATGGTAAAAATGGAAAAAACATGGCACTTTTACTATAGTAAAACCATGGTTAATTTTCGTAAATGTGTTTATCAGTCAAACTCATTTAAAACTGTACATTCATCAGGTATGAAATATGGTCAGTAAAAGAAAAAATACTTTTTTTTAAAAAATGCGGCAGGTTAGTGGGGAAATATATTTATTTCTTATTCAGAATGCACATACGGAACGGAAATATATTTAGTAACATTTCAGCAGGTTGAAGATGATTTATGTTAACACAGAGAATATGACTAATAGTTTTTTTAAAGAAATGGCAGCCCTAAAACGTAGAAATAATCTGCGTTTTCATGAGAAACTGTCTGTATGTAGGTGCGCTGAGCTCTAACTGGAAACTCCCGAGCTGTAACAATTAGAACGCGGAAGTAGTTGTGCAAGTAGTATTTGTGTTCCGAAGATTAACAAAAGTCTTAGGGGTTTGGAACGACATGAGGGTGATGAAGTAATGACAGAATTTTCATTTTTGGGTGAACTACCCCTTTAATGTCCATTATTTTTAATAGGCGACAGATTCATTTATATACTTTCCCACCTTTTGGGAGTATGTTACCGTATACATGGTCTGAAGGCCAACAGACATGGAATAAAAGTTCGATTTCATGGAGTCTTCAATGCTTGGAAAGACCTGGATGGTTATCCAACCATTTCTCACTATGACTAAGAGTTTCAGACTGGTTTGTTGCTGGATGCCAGCAGCTGTCTGAGGCAGCACAGGCTGCAACTCATGAGTGTGTTATTTGATCTGACTGGAGTGAAGCAGTGATTCAGCCGTAAGCAGAGAACAATGCAATTAACCAGGCTCTGGATTAGCGTTTCATCACTGCTGTACAGTTGTAGAGATAGAATGAGGGAGCGAAAGAGATAATAAAGATAGACAGTGAGTGGGTGTGGATGAAAAGAGGAAAATATTAATGCTACAGTACGGTAGACATCATGGAGAGATGACTGATACTGCACTTAAAGGGACAGTTCAACAATTATTTTCATTTTTCAAATGGCTTACTCATTCCAAACCTGTATGACTGACTTTCTAGCATCAAACAGATAAGGAGATACAAAGAAAGCAGAAAGTCACAGATTTGAACAACAAGAAGATGAGTAAAAAAGGAAGCATCTTAATTCCTAAAAACATCAGCAACGAAGATATGTCTGTGAAAAAGAGGAAGGAATGACAACAAAATTTTCCATGAATAAACTGGTGAGTTACTGCATGTTGCTGCTTACAATGTATCTATATAAGCAGTTCTAACATGTGACCATGTACAGTATGTGTGTTTGGTGTAAGGTGGTCCACAAAATTAGCAACTAGACTTCCAGCTGTGTGACCGGGTCATACTCGGCAGATGGTGTCTGAAACTGTAGGAAAGGGCACGTTTGTGTATTTGTGTGTGCATACTATATGTCGCATCCCTTTAATACACTGTGCATGAATAGTGTGTATTTGTTTGTAAGTATAAATGCGTGTGTGTTTGTGTGTTGGCTGCCTAGAGGTCACTGGAAGCTGAGCTGCTAAAAATAAGCAGAGCGGGTCTGACAGGGCAGTGATTCACAGCCACAGCAGTGCCATATTTCCTCAACAAACTCACATCTCACAACAGCTAGTGACCTCTGATCTCCCTTTCTCTCTCTCTTCTCTCTCCAAATGTCATTTGAACATTATTCAAAGTCTGGGGTGAAAACCAAATTGCATTGGGCAATGCAAAGAGATTTTGTCAGCAGACAGCATAAGCCAAGATACTAAAATGGAAAAATCTTCATAATTCACAACCACAGCAAAGGAAAGAAATGTATATTAATAAATGTTATTATTAGTCGTAGTAGCAGTTGTAGTAGTGCATTAATAAAAAAAAGAAAAGAAAGTAAAAAAATTTTAACAAGCATTAAAAAAAAAGTTCATTTACACAAATAAACTGGATATTTCATTGCCCCTTTTCCACAAAATGAAAGTAATTATATTTTTAAACAAACACACACACAAAACTTACTTGCAAGGTAGGATGCGGACCACATCGTTTAGCTGATAACCTTCAATGCATACTGCACAATGATTAAAATCTGGCTCTGTTTCCTGCAAAACATGAACACAAGACAAAATATAGTTACAATTTTATTGTCAACATTTGAGGAAACATTAAGACACATGCAGGAAACATCAGGGCATTTTTAGAATCATTTAAAAATCAAACAAGAATAGGACCATGTCAGCGTGCAGAAACTAGCAAACATGATCACTTCTATAGAAGTTAAAATGCAATAAACAACCACTGACCACACTTAAAGTAAAAACGCTGTCCGACCAGACACATTATAAGCAAGATTTGTTGCAAAATAGTTATGTGCAGCTGCATTTTTAACCGAAGCTACTCAGCACAACACCACAGAAATAGAAACCAAGTGACCACTGCAATGTTCTGCTGCTTGTCATTTGTTAGATGTGATAAGCTAAGGACAAAAAAAGATGGAAACAGTTTTTTACCTATTCAACTACACAATAACAACAATTTCAAAATACAGCTGCAAGCAGCAATTATGGGGCCAAGCACTAGGCAAGCAAGGCAGCAAGCATCAGAGCACCTGAAACAATGAGTAACTGAAGCCATTTTAAGATGATTTTAGTTCAAATAAAAACACACACACACACAAAAAAAAAAAAAAACACTAGTAATATGAATTAATGGGTTATCACTGTTGACTAATAGGTAGTGCTGTTATCAAATCGATGTGGTTTGTGCAGTGTGAGGTGACAATGACACACACAAAGTTTGGTGTCATTATATCAAAGCTTTGCAGAGATAAAGCCTCAGAGTCATTTTTGCATCATGGCTTAAATTTGTTGCATTGCTCTACAAAAATGGTTTTGTTTATCAACATAAAATTCATAACTTTGTGTCAGCACAGTATGATAATGATCTGACTCGATTGTGAAAATCGAACAAACGGTCGTAGAGGTGTTCAAAAAAGTAGGTTTTCAACATAAATCAAAATGTTGAACAGGATGTTCGGCCAACTATGGCATAATTGGTATGTATGTTGCTGGCATGACCCAGGAATATTTTGAGACCAGTTTCAATAAAATAGGCTAATGCAATAAAAAGTTATTAGCATTTTTGGAAATTCCATAATTAATGGTTAATGAATGGTTTATCACTCTTGACCAATAGGTGACGCTGTTACCAAATTGATGTGGTGTGGTCAGTGTGAGGTGACAATGGCACTACAAAGTTTGGTGTAAATTTGCAGAGATACAGCCTCAGGTGCAGTTTGGCATCTTTCTAGCAAATTCATCGATGCGTTAAACGAAAATCGTTTCGTATTTCGACGCAAAATCCGTAACTTTTTGCCAGCATAGTCTGAAGATGATCCAAATCAAATGAAATGAAAAATCAAATCAACGGTCTAGGAGGAGTTTTAAAAAGTAGGTTTTCAATATTAACCAAAATGGTGGACAGGAAGTTCGGACAATTTTGGCATAATTGGTATTAATGTTCTCGGCATGACCCAAGTAATATATTGAGATCACTTTCATTACAATAGGCCAATTTAATCAAATGTTATTAGCATTTTTGGAAATTTCTTTATAACTTTTGGTGTACTGTCAGGGCATAGTGCCAAAGATACATACAGTTTTTAACAAGACACCAATTTGTTCGTAAAATTTAGCATTTTACAATGAAATTTGAAATGGCCAACACCCAAAATGGCTGACATGGGAAAATTGGGTATAGTTTGAATCCTCTGATTCTAAAGAGACCAATTTTGTGATTTCTGGCCAAACCATTCAGAAGTTTAAAGCAAAATTGGCCATTTTTATATCTCCTGAAACTGTGCAGGTAGCCTCAAGTCATGCTTGTTATAACACACACCAAGTTTGGTCTCAACACGCCAAACCACTGCGGCCACACATGCATTTTTTTTGCGTGTTCTTCGTAGAATTCGTTCACACGTTATTCAAGAACAATTTCACTAATCAACTTAAATTCCACAACTTTTTGTCAGCATGGTCTGAAGATGATTTGTGCCAATTTTGGTGAAAATCAGACAAACCATCTAGGACAAGTTCGAAAAAGTAGTTTTTTTAAACTATTAAAAATAGCGAAAAAATGAAACCCTAAGATTTTTAAATGTTGGTGTTCATTCGACTCGGCATGAGCCGAAGACTCAGAGGAAAACATGAGTGAAATTTTGGACAAGTTATGGCACTACAGAGTTTGAGTTAGAGGCTCCAAACTGCTATGGTTATGGAGATTGTCCTCTATCAGTGTGCAAAATTTTATAACTTTCCTACAGGCGGTTCTATGGGCTGCCATGGACTCGAGCAGAAGAAACGGAAAAGAAGAGGAATAACAGAAAATCTAACGGATACAAGAGATGTATAATAAAAAAATAAACAAATCAATAGTAATACAGAACTACAATGCACATTAAAAAAACTTCTTAAATGACTCCCTTTAGGACCTTGGGTCTTGAATCCTCCCTACTATTTCTACTTAAGCATCACTAGCCCATTATTATTAAATATGTATGCTGGCCTTATGACACGTATCTGTGAGAAATGGGAATAAGGCAGGTGTGAAATTCTCTTTAAAGTCTTAGCAATATGCTTTGAGCGTCTGTATTATGCTCTATATTGATCTGATCTCTTGACCTCCTCCTTGCCTCGTCCTTGTGTTCATCTTGCCCAGCTATTCTCAAGTGCATCATTTAAGGTTTAGATACCACACTCATACACTTGATTATACAGTGAAACTAACACTGAAATTTTTTAAATAAATTAGATTAAAATGGTCTACAGCAATCTGTACAGTTCCGATAGTATGTAATGCACATAACAATTAATTTCTTTTCTAACAGTCCAATCAAACAATACGTCAAGACACAAAAAAAGTATAAACATGGACGATAACTGATTTTTTTGTATGGGGCGATCACTAGTTGCTTGTAAAGGTCATCTAAAAACATGTGATTTGCATAAAGAGTATAGTGCAGGATAAAACAGCTAAATTGTGTATCATTGCATAATGCACATGGTTATACATCCTACTTAAACAAACAGTAGGCAGCAAAATAGTCACTGGAAACATTATGCAGTAAGCTAATATTTTATTTTAAAACACATGGCTTGTGTGGCAAGAGAATACCTGTGTCTTAAATGCAGTGACGCCAAAATGCACACATAGTCCTGACGCAGTGCACATTTTTATCGTGACCGTTCTTTTGAAAAATAAATATCCTACACACAGCAATTTGTGAGAAATGAACCTGAGAGTTTACCACCTGCGAGTAATAAAATAAGATTTAATCTCAAATCATGTTCATAAAGCAGGCAGGAAAATGTGTAATATTCAAAATATGTAGAAGTGACACAACTTTAAAATATTTAGACACATTAGTTTTACAATTCTAGGAACTCTTAAGTAAATAGAAAGATCAAGACAAGCACATTGAATTATGGGATGAAGTAGTTTTGGCAAATGAAGTAGGTCATCTGGGTATTCCATGCACACAGTAAATATGCATACTCTGCACAGTACACATACAGAATACTCCATTCCTAGTGTAAGGTATGATAGCATGCCATTCTGAACATTTCGCTTGTATTTTGTGTCAAATAATTTCCTAGCACAAGTCCCAAAAAAATACTGGAATATAAATAGAATAAAAACAGAAAGTGGTGTGGAAAATGTTCCATCAGTGTGGTTCTAGAAACTCATGTCAACTCCCCGAGAAAACTGGGAAGCTGCTTTGCTAACAGTGTCTCTATCTAATTATTGCAGGGTGACTGAGCAGTAGAGAGCGATCGTTCAGCAGATTTAGTGGATACAATATGTCAAAGATGCTGTATTTCTCAGGCTCTGCTTTCAGCCCATCTGTCACTTGACTGACCTATGAGGTCAGTCTGAAGGGAATCTTGACACCACAGAGGAAACACTGGCTACTTGGAGGAGTGACTAGTGATCTGCATTTCTACACATGCATTTTTTCGAAAATAATTCTAGGCGTCAGTGTTTTTTATAGTCCTTTAGTACCAAAGGGGAAGTCGGATGCAAAATTCACTTTTACATGGTGTTTGCATATAAATGTGTCATTACAGTGTGTGGACACACCTACCCTACAATGATAAAAAACCCATTCAACCCACCTTTTTAATTCCTGAAAAACCTAAACAGTCTCAATTATCAAGTCATTTTGATTTTCTGAGCAGTATGACGTCATACTGGTCAGGCCCCACCCACAACCACTGACAGGCTGTCCCGTTTTAGCATATTTCCGTCCCCCAGCCAGCCGTAGGCTGTCTGCTATTTTCTCAGTACTCTAGCAGCTGTAGCGACAACAATGAAGTAATGCAAGTGTTTTTAAATGGAAAAGAGGGGTGGAGTGAACAGTAGCTCATTATCATTTAAAGTGACATGCACCGAAATGAGTTGTTGTGAACAAAGATGTTTTTGACAAGCCAAAAAGTGTGCTGTTTTAGACAACCATTGAGGAATTTTACCCAAAGTATTCTGAAGACATTTCATGTAGACCCTAAAGAATCATAGAAAATGAATCATTGAAAATGGGCAACTGATTTCTTCTTTAAGAAAAGCCTGATTATCAAAGTTATGAGAAAAGTCATAACTTTGCCAGACATTGTAGTGTCTGTGTTGATATATGCTTATTTATTATTTAATTTGATTTTAGAAAAGAACAGTGTTGTTATCATTAACTAAAACAATTAAAAACTGGCAATTCAAATAAAGATAAAATAAAATAATAATAATAATAATAATAATATAATAAAATAAAAACTTAAGATGGAAGTTGGAAAAATGATTATTCTTGAATTTGCAACTAACTGAAATAAAGATCTTGGTACTAAAGTCTTGGTACTAAGTCTTGGCACTAAAATTATTCAAACAAAAACTAAAATAAATTAAAGCTAAATAGAAATATTATTAAACAAACTAATTAAGATGACAACAGAAATAGTAAAATTACTAAAATGTATACTAAAAGAAAGAATAAAGTCAAATATAAAATAAAAAATAATTCAAAATATTAATAAATATTAACCATGTATTTCTATGTCTTCCAAAGACTTTTGTCTTTCAAATGCATTAAAATGCACATATTCATACCAACTTTTGTCATCTGATCCTCTTTCACCTAATATATGTACTTGAAGTAACCCTGAGATTTTAAAATAAATATTTGAATTATTAGTAATGACATTTGCATGGTCATTGGTTCTCCGACGTTGGTTATGGTCACATGACATGCAGGTAAACAAATAGAATTTTTCTTTCTTTTTTTTTTTTTGGATAATGATTTATTCTAATTTAACTTTTTTTAAATGATTTAATTCTTAAACCCCCCGCAGTTCCTTCAAAAACACCAGTTTGGGAAACCTCAACATAATATAATGTTTAATGCACTTCATGTTTTCATGGTGTTAATAACAACAAAACAAATATATTTTCTTACACTTTGTATTTTATCCTATTTAAATCAATGTGATAAACGAGTTAGGTCAAAATTCATCTAAAAGCAGTATGATTATATAACCTAAAATGTGTAATGTAATGGATTACGTTACTAACTACAGTTGTTGTCATGTAATCTGGGACTAGTAATGGTTTACAAATTGTAAGTAATGTACCCTGCTCTGGTAATGGGACTTAACTGTAAATTTCCTCTAAGACTTAGCGGTATGTTTGAAACCAAGAAGCAGTAACACTTTCAAGTACTATTTATATATTCCCATAGCATAAATATACCTCTAGTAGCAGGTAACGCATCACTCAGGCAGCTAACTAGACCTCCCTGGGCATGGAGCCATTTAGAAAGTAACAGAAATCCTCCTAGGTTTTATATCACACTCTGCCCTGTTCTTCCTGGAAGCATCTTCTCTACTCTAGATGCTATTTCCGTCACCTGGCAGTGTCCTGTCTACTCGGCATGGTCAAGGTCATGTTGTGGTGAGTGGTGTCCGGTTTCTAATGGGCCCCTCTCAGCGTGAGAGTCATCGACTGTGGTCTGGTCAGTCCCTGCAGAGGGACGTGGCCGATACTCAGAGGCTTAGGGGCTTCAGCCAAGGCAGTGAAGCAGTAAGGATGCTACATCGCTGGATAATGCGTCATAACTGATTGAAAATGTGTATGCGATGACTTGAAAAGGAATAGGAAGTAGGAAAGAGAGAGAGAGAGGCAGAGGAAGACAGACAGATGTTCTCTCACTCAATCTCTACCGAGCATGACCTCTCAGATGAAAGGTTTCAATTTCTTGCAGCACTTCTCCAAGGCCACTGATGTTTTATTCATGGCTGATGTGAGTTGACCTTGACTGGGCTATGATACACGCTGACTGGCACGGCTCCACCCCTTCTCCAAACCGAACAGCTGTGTCTCACAACCCTTCTTACCTCATCGTTCACCTGACAGTCATTCACCTTTACACAGGTCAATGTCTGTCTTTGGACTTTATGGTACGTTCAGTAATATTACTTCTAGAGATGAACCTAAACTGTCTGTTACCAATATTTAACGGCCAATTATTGATTGAATTAAGACCTTGAGCAAAGGTTTAACATGCAGATATTATACAAGCAGTTATCCACACTGTAAACAAATATCATGAGTTTATTTTTCCAATTTATATTACTTTTTTTTTTTTCATTTTATTTTATTTTATTACCTTTTCCATTTTATTTTTCCATTATTTTATTATATTTTAACTTTTTAAAAAATGTAATTTAGTCCTGTGATAGTAAAGTTTATATATATATATATATATATATATATATATATATATATATATATATATATTTTTTTTTTTTTTTTTTTTCATAATTTTTCCATTGTATTTTACCATTATTTTATCTTATTTTTTTTTATTTTATTTGTATATATTATTTTATAGAAATCTTTTTTTTTAATCTTTTTTACTTATTTATTTTAATCTAACTTTTTTATTTTTCAATATTTTATTTTATCTTTTAATATTTTACTTTATTCCATTATTTTAGTTTAGTTTAGTTTAGTTTTCCATTATTTTATTATATTCTAATTTATTTAAAAAATGTAATTTAGTCCTGTGATGGTCATGCTCAAGAAACACTTATTACTATCAATGTTGAAAACAGTTATTTTCCATTTTATTTTTCCATTATTTTATGTTATGTTATGTTATGTTATGTTATGTTACGTTATTTTATTTTATTATTTTATTTTTCCATTATTCTATTTTATTTTCTATAATTCTATTTTATTTTTCTATTATTCTACTTTATTTTCTCATTGTTGTATTTTATTTTATCTTTCCATTATTTTATTTTTCCATTTTTTTTTCCATTTTACTTTATTTTACTTTTCCATTATTTATTCTTTATTTTTCCATTATTTTATTTTATTTTTAAAATGTAATTTAATCCTGTGATACTAAAGCTCAATTTTCAGCAGCTATAATATATGCTGATTTGGTGCTCAGGAAACACTTATTACTACCAACTGTTGAAAACAGCTGTGTTGCTTAATATTATTATGGAAACTGTCATACTTTTTCAAAAGCAAAAAAAAAAAAAAAAGGCTTGTAACATTAGAAATTACTGTAATGTCACTTCTTAATAATTTATTATGCAATGATGCATTTACTGTGCATTAGTTTTTTGTTAAAATCAGTGCATACAGTGCAGTGTTGTTTGTTTTGCTGTAAATACAAACATGGATTTCAACAGGTCAACCTGCTCTGAGTTTGCCTTTTCTAAAGTAATAATAGTGAACAGATACGTATCACCATCCAGCAATTTCCAAAGGCGCCGTCTCTCTTTTTTTATGCTCTTTATGCGTCTGCTTTAAACCACATACAGTCTGTGTAGACTGTAATCTATGGGTTGCTGCTAGACAGCAAGGCTGGTGAAAACTGTATTTGATGTATGCTGTTGTAACTACTTGCATTTTTCAGGAGTTAATTCAGTTGTTGAACACAGCTGTAAATAACCAAGCTGTGTGTGTGTGTAAAGAATGTGATTAAGCATTCAGAAGAATAGTGACAACCATATTTAGCTGCAGTGTGTACGTGTCTAGAGAGTCCTTCATGGAATACGGAGATGCATTATGAATGGAGAACTACACAAACAGTTCCATAATAGGACACAGTGCTGCTTACTATAGCCTGGCGGACACGACACGGACAGAGTCGAGCCTGAGAAAAGTAAACAAGCGATGACGTCAAAAGACCTCACCTTGTCTCCTCTTTTTACTGTCCTGGTAGTCAGCTTGCTAATGGCCTTCTTGGCAGCATCGCCCAGCCGTCGCTATAGTAACAAAGGGCAGAGAGGAGAGAGTAATTCACATCATTTCAGATTCACAGCTTGACTTAATGAAACAGGAAATTAAAATGACTAAACAAACTTGGGGAATAAAAGACTCTGATCAGCAGAAAAAATGCAATTCAAATTTTGATAAACAAGGTAGAGCTGAATAATGAGGCAGAGGAGAAAGCATTAGCAATATTAACTGTGATAAAAGCAACATTGAGTGTCTTATCAGGATTGTGCAAATCAAATGAGACTGGGTTAGTGAAAGGCCTGACAGAGAGGGCCATAAATAAAACAGTCTAAGTGCTGCCTGTGATGGACAGTTCATTGTCTGTGTGTGTGTTTATAAGTGTTTGTTCTCAGATGTCCTCGGTCTTCTTTCTGCCAGTTTATTGCTAAATAAACAGCTAAGTGATTTACCGCCGACAGTTTACAGAAAAAGCCAAAGGGCCAACCAGGGCCAAAGGATTTGTGCTAGCTAAACTATGTGTGTGTGTAGGTGCTATATTTGCAAGGGTCTCAAAACGTCCTCACAAATATAGACACAAATAAACCTCTTAAAACTGACTCATGAGGATGTCTTCACAAGTACGGTTCATAAAATGGCCAAATGATGTTTTAATTAAAATCTAAAAATGCCAAAGGGGTTAGGGTCAGTCTGCACTAATTATAATAAGCTTAATTAAAAAACAATAGAAGTCAATGGAAGGTACAGTATATGTGTGTGCATGTGTGTATAAATGTTTGCACTTACATTTAGGATAGACTGCACCAAAGCACTAAAATGACCTGTTAAAATGTTTTGACAGAAGTCTCTTATGTTCACCAATTATGTGTTTATTTGATCAAAAATACAGGAAATGGTAATATTATGAAAAACTATAAGAATATGTATTAGAATCATTATTGGGGCCTATGATTTCCACGATGTGCAAAATGTGGACGGAAACGCAAAATCCAGTCATAAAAATGAAATTTACTGTAGAACACAGAATGTCACAGAATTTGGCAAATTTGGGCTGAATAAATCAAAAATAGGTCACTTTACGTAAATCAAAATGCAACATGAACTAGGGTCTGCGACTATTAAGCTGCCAAAAAAACTATTTACAATATGAATCCTGCATGTTTTGCGTATCTCTGTGTGAATGAATAACGCTGATGCACGGTTACTGAAGCACGTGTGGCATTTGTGGTGTTTTCAGTCTCTGCCGCCTCAATATATGAGTACATGAACACATGAACATAATCTCTAAAACTGCTTTGAGAGTCACTTCAAGAGCATTTTGTTGTTTCTTTTGAGAAAAACTATTGTTATGTCATATACAAACAGAAACTCAAAAGTCTTCACAGCAACCAGTCAAAATAAAAGTCTGGTTTAACTTGAAGAAACATCTGCTACGGAATGTAATGATAGTACTCCCATTAATAATAAAATTATTATTAAAACATTATTTTTTTGGAATATTTACCAGAGAAATTGTTTGCTACAATTTATGTACCAGAAAAAATGTAAATACACAGCAGGTATTTCTGAAAAAAAAAACAAAAAACAAAAAAAGAATAATTCCTGATAATTAATGAAAAACACAGAATTTGAGAGAAAAAAAAAAAACATTAAATAATTTTTAAAATATAAAATCTATAATTAGAGATGCTTTTATTATTAAAATTTACTGAAACCATTAAAATTTAGAAACCATGGAAATAAGATACTTACTAGAAAACACTGATTTTTTTTTTTATAATTTGCTGTTAAATTGTGTATGTTTTATGATTTCAATTAATTAGACATGCTTTTTGATTCATACTTTGTTAATTGAACCACTAAAACAGAGTCTAGACAACTTAAAACATAAAAAAATGGAATCCAGTAAAAAAATAAAGGGAAAAAACAGAATTTGGAAAAAAAAAAAAAAAAAAAAAAAAAAAAAAACTTATAGAACAAATAAAATGGATTTAATGGGGCCCTACAATTAGATCCTAATGTTAGATCATTCTAAGATCAATCTGATGCTCAAGAAACATTTCATTTCAGGCTTGTCACACTAGTTATTCTGCTTAATATTTTTGTGGAAACACACATTTTTAGGACATTTAGATGAACAGCATTTATTTGAAATAAAAATGAATAATGTTTTGTAACATTATAAATGTCTTTACTGTCACTTTTAAATAATGTATTGCACCCTTGCTGAATTAAAAACTTTTTTTTTAAATGATGGTAGCTTATTACTCAAAAACACACACACAACCATGTTTATAGTTGATTTTGATTGTTTTGACATCACAATATTTACAGATGTATTCACAAGAATGAATAAGCAATATTCACATTGGCAAAGACGCTCAGAGCAAAATCAGGTTAATGGGAAAAAAGCAACATGTGCCAATGAGCTTTTGCTGACACTGCTTATGACTTGACCCCTTTAAAAAAGGTTTCAGTAACCTTACAGACTGTCAGGTTATTAGGCTGTGCAAGGCCTTGCATTTCAAAGCACTCACTATTTTTATTTTAATCCTCCATAATATAAACTGAGTCTAGTATTTTAAACCTAACTGGTAAATAAGAGATTCTAATTTTACATACTTCACCTTTATATCGGAAGCTGTTAATACAGCGTCAGGCTTGGGGCCATTCATGAATTGAATTGAGAATGAATGGTAAATTCCAATTCACTTCCTGGAATGGAATTGGAATTGGAATTGCATGCAGCTGACAGGAAATGGAACTGGAATTGAATTGGAATGTCAGGAAACAGAATTGAAATCAAATAAATTCCACTAAATTCCACTTGAGATATTTAGGCCTGAGAGATGCAATCTTACCGATGCCAAATTTCAGGAAATGATGATAATTCGATGCAATAAAAAGTGAATGAAATACATGAATGAACATGACTCATTTTTTTGTGAGTTAAGACATATATTATGTGGTAATCATATATTGAATGTATAGTACATCCAGAAACTAATCACCACTGTCATTCAATTATTAATTCATAATGTACAGTTCTCATCTTTATTTACTTGCATTTGATCAACTGTATTTCATACATTACTTGGTATTTGTACAGCATCATAAATAAAGTTCAAATGTATGTCTCTAAATGCAATCACAAATAAATGCTCAGAAACAGCAATAAACGGAATTCAGTGGAATTTTCCTGAATTGAATTCCACTTCCTGTAATTCCAATTTAATTCCAACTCTGTTTCCTGTAATTGTTGTTGAATTCCAATTCCAATTCCAATTCCATTTCCTTCTTTGAATTGGAATTGTTAAGTTCATTCCTGAATTGACCCCAACCCTGTACAGCATGATGAAAGCCAGTAGTAAATTCAGAGTTCTGGTAAAAGCAAAGGGGCTTAAAGACATCAATACTACAGTGGAGTAATGAGGACTACAAGCCTGTGTGTGTGGAACCAGACGCTGAAGAGGCAGAGTGTCACCAAACACACATACACACACACACATTTCTGCATTAAGATTTCATGAGCTGGGAAGGCTGGGCCATTTACTACTATCTTTGAACACACAGGAAGTTCTTGAAGGTCAGATAAGCCTGTTAAATATCTGAGAGGCAAAATCTGGCAGGGTTTTTAGAGGCAAGCTTGAGGGTGTGTTTATGTGTGTTTTGTTCAAAAGAGCTGCAGGAGAATACTGAAGCAGAAGTGCTAGGCTGATGTGTATCTGTGTGTGTGTTGTGTAAGACCTGACTACGGTCCCGTGCGCTGGTGTCTCTGATCTTCTGGATGAAGTAGAAGATCAGCCAAGCAGAGGAGATAATCATCAGCACGATAAAGGAGATGGAGACAAACACCAAGGAGCCACGGTTGATGTTCTTGGGGAGGCCTCGTGATCCCACCATCACAGATACTAAAACAGTCTGGTTCTTCTCCAGGAATCCCAGAATCTCCTTCCCAAAGGACTCTGTGATCATGACTGCCACTATGTCTCCAGTGCCTTTAGAGAGAGAGGTTATATTGAGATACTGATTGCAATGGATTCTAATGTGTTAAGATTTATATTGACTTATTTTATGCATTTCATAATTTCACAGCACAATTTATAGACAAAACAGATCAGATGTATATTTTTGCATATTTTTATAGTCATACTCAATTGGTCAGAAACAAGGGAATGAGGCCTAAGAAACACACAGAGATCCATACAAACAACAATTTACAAGAAAGATACAAAACTAATTCCAGATGCACATTTTTTCTTTGTTAACAAGCCTGCATTGTAAGCATATCAAAGCACCTTTCACAGACGGACTAATGTTGTCCAATTCAGTTTAATACTCCTGATCTGACCTATTAAACATTCACAGTCACACAAATGGCACAGTAATCATGCCAACACAAAATGAGGACAAACAAACACCCCGTCCATCCCCCCACTACAAACGCACACAATAACACCTATCTGGGGCTTAGGCCGTGCCACAGACACTGATAATAATACTAGCCCTTAGGCTTTGCAATAATAAGGTTAGAACAGTACAGATGGAAACCTTTTGCAGACCTGTCCTAGTCAGTGATCTAATCTCACCGTATTCTGCACTTGAACTGCCCTATATACAGGAAAACAAATGCAATGACAAATACAATCTCATAACTATTGTGCTGGTCAGAATACCTTTAAGCAAATGAGAGTCAAAACTTTGTTACTTTGACCACAGTGCTTGATGGCACAAATTCAAAATACTCAAAACTATTTTGAGAGACACAGTTGAGGTCAAAAGTTTACATTAACCTTGCAGAATCTGCAAAATGTAAATTATTTTGGCAAAATAAGAGTCATGATACAAAATGCATGTTATTTTTTATTTAGTACTGACCTGAATAAGATATTTTACATAAAAGGTGTAAACATATAGACCCTGTTCAAAAGTTTACATATGCTTGATTCTTAATACGGTGTTGTTACCTGGATGACCTGTGTTTTTTGTTTAGTGATAGTCATTCATGAGTCCCTTGTTTGTCCTAAACAGTTGAACTGCCTGCTGTTTTCCAAAAAAGTCCTTTAGGTCCCACAAATTCTTTGGTTTTTCAGCATTTTTGTGTATTTGAACCCTTTCCAACAATGACTGTATGATTTTAAGATCAATTTTTTCACACTGAGGACAACTGAGGGACTCGTATGCAACTATTGCAGAAGGTTCAAATGCTCACTGATGCTCCAAAAAAAAAAAAAAAAAAAATGATGCATTAAGAGCCAGGGGTGTAAACTTTTGAACAGATGTGTAAATTTTTCTTTCTATTTTGCCTAAATACCATATTCATTTCATTTAGTACTGCCCTTCAGAAGCTACAGAAGATACTTACATGTTTCCCAAAAGTGAAAATAAGTTCAGTTTAATTGTCCCTGATCGTTAAATGCAAAAAGTTTTCACCCCCGGCTGTTAATGCAGTTTCTCCTTCAGGAGCATGAGTGAGCAATTGAACCTTCTGTAATAGTTGCATATGAGTGCCTTAGTTGTCTTCAGTGTGAAAAGATGGATGTCAAAATCATACAGTCATTGTTGGAAAGGGTTCAAATACATAAAAATGCTGAAAAACTAAAGAATTTGTGGGACCTGATTTTTTTGAAGAGCAGCGGGCAGTTTAACTGTTCAGGACAAACAGTGGACTCTCACTAAAAAAAAAAAAAAAAAAAAAAAAAACAAAAACAAATACACAGCTGTGGATCATTCAGGTAACAACACAGTATTAAGAATCAAGCATATGTAACTTCTGAATGGGTCATTTTTATAAATTCAGCTATTATTTTCTCTTGTGGGCTATATGTAGACATCTTCTATGTGAAATATCTTATTCAAGTCAGTACTAAATAAAAAAAATAATATGCATTTTGTATGATCCCTCTTATTTTGGTAAAATAATTCACATTTTGCAGATTCTGCAAGGTGTATCTAAACATTTGACCTCAACTGTATATGCCAGACTGCCTCTGTCTTATTTAGCTGTGCTCTGACATTTTCACATGCAACTCTGAGTTTGTGGCTTCTGGCATTTTAGATTGCAAGTCTTTGAATTGACAGACTGCAGTAACACATCTTTGAGGTAAAGTTCTTTGATAAACCACTGCGATACCATAATACAAAATTGACTGGCTTTTTCCAATGACGAGTCTCCATGCCTCTAGGGTCTACAAGGCACAAATCTACTTTCACAGCTTTGTAGCAGCAGATAGCGCAGCAGATAGCATAGCAAGGCTGTGAAAGAATCAAAAGGCACATAGGTTATGCAAAACCTCACAAAAGGCACCACATGAAGCTATTAGTTCTTGTTGATTACTAAGAAATGCGAAGCACAATGAAACAAATCATATAATTCCTAAAAAGCACAGCTTGACAACTTCAAAGGTGTCATGACATGAGAAAAAAAAATTGTCTTTAGCATATAACAGGTCTTTGTACCATAGTTTAAAACATCCTCCTCATTATAAACAAAGCATTTAATTAAACTCCAAAAATGGCTTCTCTGAGAGGGCATGATGACGTCATGGGGGAACAAACAATTGCATAAACACCGCCTCCATAGCAAGACATCGATGAATAGTTATTGTCTCACCACAGGCTCCGCCCATTGGGCTTCAGTCTTGTAACAGCTGACACTTGATTACTTCAAAAAGCAAATCAAAATTACAATCACTGACACTATCTTGTCTACACTGGATACTGTATACAGACGCGCGTTCATTTTCTGTTTAAGTCCATGCGATTGAGTCTGTCGTTAATAGGACAAATGGAGCGAAAGTTTGCTTTGATGCATTTGGTTTAAACAGCTTGTTCGCATCTTTGTACAGATATCAGAAAGATCCCAGCGTAAGGAACAAGTGGATAGTTTATTTATTAACAGCATCCTGTTTCATGTCAATGATTTGTTGAAAGATGAAATGGTACTAGATCTGACTGCAGCTGCATCACAAACTGTAAGTAAGTGGCTTCATAAAGTTGTGTCTGGAAATGACTGTTTTATTTTGATTATGTTGTCAAACAATCACATGCAATAGTGAGGGGGCGGGGCACTGATACTGTTTCCTATGCAGTGACATTAGCCAATCATAACAGTGGCCGATTACTGACAAGCCTTAAAGGACACATCCCTTAAAACAGGTCGCTTTAGACCGAGGGTCAGAATGAGAGTTAAAAATAATCATTCTAACACATATCTGTGTGCAAAAATTTTTATTAACATTATAAGTAAACTTCAAGGAACTTATCGAAAAAATTAAAAAATCTATGTCATGACCTCTTTAATACAAACTATGAGAACGTATATGAAAGTATTCAGCATGATTTTTAGTTCACTAATTAAATGCAAGCAAATTTAAGATACTGACCTTGTTCAAACGGTGCATTTGGACATTGTCCTGTACATAAAGATGAGCTGTGGATCACTCTCAAATCATGTGTAATCTCAAAGCATTAACAGCAGATCACGATGCTCTAATGCTGGTATTCAAGTAAAAGAGTCGTTAAAAGTAAATACTACTGCTGTGTCATTAAAACATATGCTATTACTTTCTGAAATGCATCAAAATGTTTCAATGTAAATTTTTATCCTTGTAACTAGTTTGGAGTAAATATTAGATGAAATAAGCATTTTACCTGATAAAACTAAAACAATTTAACAACAACAATTTAACATAACAATTGTCTAAAATATGTTAGTATTATATTAGCCAACCTTCTTTCTACTTAGCATTTTCATCCGATGTTGAAAAACAGCTCCATACAGTATATCGTCCAATAACGAGATAAAATAATAATAAAAATGCCTAAAACTACATATATACACTCACCACTCTTAAAATAATGAATGTTGAATGAAGTTTATTAAGCGTTTCATTGGATTAAGATTCAACTTTAGTGTAAGGCTAAAGGATGAACAGTATGCATTTGTTATGGAAGTGATGAAGGGAACATCATCTTGTGTACAAAAACTGTTGCATCTTACAGCCAAATCCTGAATGTCTTAAGGGTGCAAAGAGCGTGAAAAAGAAGTCTGAATGCCACAGAATGTCAGTGTAAATGTGGCTGCTTGTGTGTTTGACATTATGCGTTTCATCATGCATAAAGAAAGGTTTAATTACGCAGTCTACCAGCTTTTTATATGCACTGGTGTACGTGAGCACTTATGTTTATGCACAGGTGTGAATGAGACGTGACTGTTTAGCACGCTTTCTGGCTCAGAAGGCAGTTTGTCAGCAGTAAAGATGATGTCTAAGGCAGGACAGGGACAATTTGCTCCAGCGGTGACTGATAGAGCAGCTCTGACTATCTCCAAGGCCGTTTTTCTCCATAAGCAGCATGAAAACCAACAGATGTATTTCATGATGTATATCATGGTACATAACTCACTTCTACAGACACAGTCTGTTAATGGTACAAAATATTATGAGCTATAAATTATATATTAATTTTAATAATAATCATATGATCGCATAAGATCCCAATTGAGATTTCAATAAAATTAGCCCAAGACAGATTAAAATGTAAAAAAGTTTAATGACTCGCCCTTTGTGCATTGTGAATTGCTGACCTCCAAAAGTTAAAAAAACTCCAAATGGCCTTATTTTACAACAGCAATGGACATTTATTTTATTCATTATTGACTGTTCCTCCTATAAAGGTCAAGGAATGCAAATATTGATTTGTGTTAAAGAGGAAACTCCCTCAAAGGTGGTCTTAAGCCCTGCACATGCTGACTGCCGCCAACAGTGAAGGTGAAGTGATCCTTCAAACCACAGTGACTCAAGAGACCATGTGGCATTATGAATTTAGACGCACTTTGCATGTAATTGGCTATAAAACAGAGTTTCTACTGATGTCACAGTCTCTTTAAACCGTATTTGAACAGGTATTTAAACGTGTTGATGCTATTGTACAAATAAAGCTCAGAGAAAAGCATGACTTCTTATCTCCTTATTATATAAATACATTTACAATAATTATTTACAAAATGCAACATGCAACTTCAGAGTGCCAGTAAATGCAAACCAGAGCAAAAAAAATAAATAAATGAAGATGCTTGTACACTACCAATCAATTTTAATGTTTTTTAAAGAAGTCTCTTCTGCTCAACTGCATTTATTTAATCCAAAATACAACAAAAGCAGTAATATTGTGAAATATTTTTACTATTTAAAATAATAGCTTTCTATTTGATTATATTTTAAAATGGAATTTATTCTTAAAATCAAAGCATTTTCAGCATAATTACTCCAGTCTTCAATGTCAATGCTTCAGAAATCATTCTAAAACATCCTTCTTATTATTATTATCATTAATAATAATAATATTTGAAACAGTTGGGTAATTGATCAAAGATCAGCATTTATAATAATAATAATAATAATAAATGTTTTTTGAGCAGCAAATCACAAACAGAATGATTTCTGAAGGGTCATGTGAGTGAAGTAGTGTTTTAATGAAGTAAAAGTTCAGCTTTGAAATCACAGGATTAAATTACACATTAAAATATCAAAATTGTACTGTTTTTGATGTACTTTGTATCAAATAAATGCAGGCTTGATGAGCAGAAGAAACTTCTTCATTAAAAATTATTTTAAAAAAATCTGGTGTGTGTACTGGTAGTGTATATCTTTGACATTTGCTAATAGCACATTCAAACTTCATTACTGAAGTTTCATTATCATTAAAGAACCTGATATAAATCTAAACATAAATATATGTAACTGCAGGCCTTTCTATAAAGTTTGTTCCTCTTGAAAACAGTGTGTCAGTTTGTTTGCAGCTTTCGGGTTAAAAACACATCTCCACCCCCACATGCATGCACATATACGAATACAACCCCAAACTTCCTGTCAGTGCACAAAATGCATTCATCGAAAGGTTGTGATCTGAATGTGTGACTAAAACCTACATATGAAAATACTGCCTCACATGTATTAATAAAAAGGTCATATGTTGCAGGAACAATGATCAATCTGAGTAAATCCAAGCATTGATGCATTGATTTTTTTTTTCTACATTGATCCAGATAATATATTTTTATATTTATAATTAATTTTGAATTATTATTATTCAGTTTTAGTTTTGTAATTTTAGATTTAGTTTAATTTTATTTTAGTTACTTTCCAAAGTAGCATTTCAAATTTTCCTTTAAGCTTTTAATTAAGAAGACGGCATTTATATTATACAAAAGCTGAAGATCTTGTATAAGATCTTAACACTGAACTTAGGAACTCAACCAGGCTTGCATCCCTATGCTGTTGATGAACAATTGGGCATTTGTCTCGTGACACTATGAATCAAAATCCAAAATAATCATAAGGTACCTCAAGATTTCACTATTAACAGCTGGTACATAGAGGTTTGAATCCCATAGGTGGCAGGGGAAAAGGACCCTCTGAATAAATCATGCAATCCTGCTATATTTAAACATCTCATCGATCCCATTCTGATAGCGCTGCCGTGACTCACCATCTCCCCTTATCTTCCCCTTTTCGCCGTTTCTCCCTCAACCTACCCCTGTATACATCCCATCACACTTCTGAGAAGCTTTAGGTTAAATCCTATGTGTCCTGTGCATCTTAAGCTCTTGGATATGTGCCAAGCCAGAAGTGTGTGTGTGTGGGGAGAGAGTGCACCTGCAGAGCAACAGTGACTGCACTGGCGGATGGATTCCAGTACGCACAGTACTTCACCGTGTCCGACTGTCCTCAAAAACCAAACAAACACTCTCGGTCACACTCTCACGGCAGGTTTATAACCTCAAGACAAATTATGAAATGCCTATACACAAACAACACTTTCAGAATGGAAGTTGCAACAAGCAGACATTTGGAAATATAACATTATTCAGCATTAATCCTGAATGCTAATGCTCTGCATAACTGCTGTTTTGGTTTTATACAACTGAGAATCATCCATATATTTTCTCATAACATAAAAAACAATCCTCCAGACCTCCAGACACATCTGCTACTAAAAGCCACACACTTCGACAAACCACACACAGGATGTGTTCTTGCATTTAAAAACAACTAGACAGGGCACCACATAAATAGAACAGAACACAGAGGTTTTGAAAAGTTTCAAAACATCTTAATGCACCCATGCCGGAAGACATTTTAAAATTGTCGAAATGCAACTGTCACAGGTGTCAGTTAGCATGTGCACACAGATCAACAATTTAAAAGAAGTGAGAAAGCCTGCATCAGACAGACTGACAACTTAACTGTACAATGAATAACACAGAAGAATATTAAAATACACATTTTAAACAGGTGTAGAACTATAAAAATGCTACGAATGACATTACTGTTAGACACTGCAATAATCAATAAATAAATAAATAAATAAATAATTAAACGGCATATTACAGTGTGATTATCATCACACACTTCAAAAGAATGATTAATGTTACAATCTAAAATAATATACACTTGCATAATTCATAATAAACAATGCATAATGTATTATATGTAGCTTGATGTATTGTGGTGCGGTTGTCTCATGTCCGGTTACCATCTGTGTGGTCGGTTTAGTAAACATTAATGGAATGTAATGGACATTGAAACTGCTGTGTCAGCTGTTGCTTTTACCAAAATGCTTAAAAAATAATCATAAAAATACATTTTTGCTGAGCACAGCAACATTTTCCCTCAAACTGTCTGCTGTCCACTGTACAAAAGTCTTTTAATGTAAGTGACAGCTACACACACACACACACACACACACCTATGTTTTGACTAGCTTCATTTTGCAGTTAGCTTCACTTTGCCAATTTTGGAGCTGCAAAATAAAACTGTTTCTCTATTGCACTGACACACACACACACACTACAAACTCTCCCATTTAGTCCTTGGACAATGACATTTCTCGATAATGTACCTCACTGAATTAAAATCTGCTATAAGCACTACAAAGGCCTTAAAGGAGAAGTCCACTTTCAGAACAACAGTTTACAAATAATTTACTCACTCCCTTGTCATGCAAGATGTTCATGTCTTTCTGTCTTCAGTCGTCAAGAAATTATGGTTTTTAAGGAAAGCATTTCAGGATTTTTCTCCATGTAATGGACTTCAATGGTGCCCCCAATTTTGAACTTCCAAAATGTAGTTTAAATGCAGCTTCAAAGGGCTCTAAACAATCCCAGCCGAGGAAGAAGGGTCTTATCTAGCGGAACGATTTGTCATTTTTTTGAAAAATGTAAATTTGTATACTTTTTAAGCACAAAAGCTCGTGCAACACTAGCTCTGGGATGCACGTCCACGACGCTACGTGTGTTTACAAAGCGAACGTGCAAAGACTAATGAAGTGCAAGTAGGTCAAACGCTGTTTACAAACAAAAAGGTACAACGATGTCGGACGATTTTAAAGTTGTAGGAGAAAATGAGTGAGTTTTTCGCCCTACCTTTTTGAGCCGAAGTACACATACAATGAACTGCAGCGACACAAGCCTTAATTTCTTTACGACTGAAGACAGAAAGACATGAACATCTTGGATAACAAGCGGATGAGTAAATTATTTGTAAATTGTTGTTCTGAAAGTGAAGTTCTCCTTTAAAGTAACTAGTCAGGTGCATCTGTAAAATCACCATGCTCTGTGAAGAAATAACAACTACCACTTCCTATAGTTTTAACCAAGACAAAAGATTCTGTCCAATGAAACTATCCATTTGCATGTATATACATTCTGAACAAAACTTCTGCATGTTAACATGTAGTGTTAAAATTTCCATAACAGGAGAAACAGGCTTTGAGTAATATCTAAAGGAACTGATTAAAGTTAGAAATGTCTGCATGACACTAAGTACATGGCACAGATTAGAAGGAGAGTGCTGCATTAGTCATAATGAGAATACATTAATTATGGCGCTCACCTTCATGAGCCATCGTGACTGTGTCCTCTTTGGTGCTGTTATTGTAGATAATGACAGCTGAGGCATTGAAAGCAGCTGCCTTAAGGATCTTCTCCTTGAAGGTGCACTTCCCTCTCTGCATAATGGCCACCCAGTGTGTGGTTTTCGGAGGGACTATAAACCGGGTGTGTGGACAGCAGCCTTGCAAATCCACTGCTAAAAATAAAAAAAAGAAAGAGGTTCTCAATTCCTGTATACATTTACATTTTGTACAGTACACATGTTCCAATACAAGTGAGACTCATTCGCTTAACCTGTTTTGAGTTCGCAATTTTTTTGGAGTAATATAGAAATATATTAAGTTTTATTTATTTTATTTCAAATTAATTTATTGTACATTTAATTCATACTTGACATTAATTGGTAACTGGTATCAATAATCATGAAATTCCACTTGTATTGAATATAGAAATTTGAAAGGTCATCCCACGACCAGCAATACATCCTTATGCATAGACATGAAAAACTATTTAAAAGTACAGTTCACCTGAAAAAGAAGATTCTGTCATTAATTGTTGGATAAAGTCATATTTCCGTTCTCTTTGTGAACAAAAAGTATTCTCGTAGCCTCATAAAATCAAGGTTGAATAACTGAATAGTCATTCAAGATGAACCAAGATGAACAAAGGTATTACAGGTTTGGTATGACATGAGGGTGAGTAATTAATGACAGAATTATAATTTTGGGGTCAACTATGCCTGTAATACTGTATACCACAATATAAAGTACAGTAATTAATACTTTTATTCAGCAAAGACACATTAAATCTATCAAAAGAGACAGTAGCACTGTAAGTAGCACAGATATATTTGTAGCAGTAGCCAAAAATACACTGTATGGGTCAAAATTGTTGATTTTATCTAAAAAATAATTAGGATATTAAGTGGGATATGTTCCATGAAGATATTTTGTACATTTCCTACCGTAACTATATAAAAACGAAATTTTTAATTAGTAATATGCATTGCTAAGAACTTCATTTGGACAACTTTAAAGGTGATATGATACGGCCAAGATGATACGACCAAATATTGTCATTTCCTAACAAACCATACATTAATGAAAAGCTTGATGATATATATCTTGATTTAATGATGACCCTTAGGACTGGTTTATTGGTCCAGGGTCACGTATATTTTACACAAATGTTGCTCTTTTGAACTCTATTTGTCGAAAAATATTGTGGTTTCCACAAAAGTATTAAAGAGCACAGTTGTTTTCAGCATTGATAATAATAAGAAATGTTTATTGAGCACCAAATCAGCATATTAGAATGACTGCAGTAATAGGCCTAATTCATAAACAATCCTATTCATAAACAATTCTAAAGAGATCAACTAAGAATCCACTACAAATCCAACTGGATGAACTGAGTCAGTAGGTTGTGTTTAAATGCAGCCTCACTGCGTGCTGTTGATTTGCAGTCCTGATGAAACTCACCCTCACCACCATGACATTTGTGGACTGAAAGCATATCACCACTAAACTCATTAGCAATGTAATAGAGTATGTGGGGGCTGCTTGCCTCCCTATTTCTTATGTGATTGCTCCATTGACACTGGAGATTATGGCGGCGCTCTGATGAGTTGGGCTATGCAAACTAATGCCCTGTCACTTCCAAACACTGACTCATATGTCGAAGCCGCCTGGCCCGCTCTCGAGGAGAGGTGGAACCCCCACAGGGAGGCAGAGCAGGTCACGATAATTGATTGTGTTTAAAAGGTAATACGAAGGCTTTTGCTTGTTTCAGCACCCAGCCCACCTCCCCAGCAAAGCCCACCATCCTTCCCTCAAGGCATTGTAGCAAGACTAGGAAAAAGAAGGCAGAATGCAGGAAGAAATCTCTTTACCATTAGGATCACACACACAAATGCATGCACCCTCACATATCTGAGCATGCTCGCACAGACACAGAAGATGAAGCAGAATCAAATATTCATCAGTTTGCAGCATCAACACTGAGATAATGTTGGTGTTTAGGTGTGTGTGGGGGTGTTTACTGAGGTGGAGGAGCAACAGACGAGTCCAGAAGCTAATAATGTTGGTCCACAAGCTAATATTGTAGGCCTTATGAGCGCCATAATATTAGTATCAGCATGAATGATTCATGCAGCTGACCTGCAGCTGATGAGTAGAGCTGAGATACAGTCGTAATATGAATCCAAAAATCACCTGATATTAAATCATAAAACAGCCTGATGGTGCATCATAGATGGGCTGAGAGCAAATAACAAATGGGAACAGGAGGAAATGAATTCACAATCATATATTTCCATAACAACAAAAAGAGATAAATATAGAACCTAATTTTATCTCTGCGTCCATCAAAACGTGTTCATTAAATGAAAATGTTTACATAATTAATGTGTTGTAATTGCAGTTAGTACTGAATGTCCTTTAAGGTCAAGGTTGGTGTTGCATTAGTGCATCTCTGACTTAGCAGTGTTATCAGTGCTGAGAGGGCATATTTGGGTTCGTAAGGAAAGCTGGTGAAATCTGGTCTTCTATTTGATCTTTCTCCAAATTACATAAGGTTATATAATGAGCAACTCAATGACATCCCCAAAAACTTAGTGATAAAGCATGAACACGTGAAACAATCGGGGCGGTTTTGTGTCTCAACTTTGACATGGACATATTCAAACTGTGAATGTTTGTGTCCTCAGCATGAGAGGTTAAACATTAAAGTCCATTTCACGTCGTGTGGAAATAAAAAAAACTTTCCATGGCTAAAAAACAAACTAGGGCATGAAACTCATTTTAAGATTGGTCAGTGAAAAAGCTAGCTGTAACCTTTAGAAAATGTTGATCATCATCCTCAGGAGGTCAAAGAAAATTATCATTATTTTGACATTCATATATTTTGTTATAGTTATAGATCATTTAATGTTTGCAGGGCACAATGAAGTTTTAAAACCAAAATGTTGGCCACATCTAAATACAGTTTAAAACTCTGATATGCTTGATTGTCATCTTCTAAATATTAAATAAACATCAAAATACCAAAAACTGTAATGTTTGCAGCTCATAAAATATAACCATGGGTGACAAGTTGCTAGTAAAAAAAAAATAGTAAAAGTAGTAGCTAGTAAAAAAAAAAAAAAAAAAAAAAAATACACAACGGTTTGTAGTTACTTATGGTTCCGTTAAAATAAATAAATAAATAAATAAAATACTTAAGGGCTTGAATTTCAATGTGGGCTTGAAAGTATCATGCATAATTTCACCAATTCCCACAGTTTTCAAGCTTATAATGCAGGAAATTCCAACAAACATTTATTTACCAAAGCATGTCACAGATATTATTAGTCCAAAGAAGTATTTTTAAAAAATTCTGTGAGACTGTAATTTCACAAACAGCGTGAATTATTCAGCATATCATGACTTCCCTTTTCAAGAGTACTTGCATGGTATTTTCTGTCCTCTCGCACTAGAGCCGCCTCTCCAACAGCTTGCAACTACCAAATTGAGTAATTTTTCATGATTTATTACACTTAAACTGTAAAATACAAACAACATTGCCGTTTGGTGAATATTCACGTAAACAAAGTTGGTTATGTCTTAAGTGAATGCAGTACACAACAGTATTTGTAACAGTATACTGGATCTGTGCATTCAGTCTTAAATTGACAGCTGCCTACCGCATATGGACCAATTACAGTGTTTGCAGACAGTGATGATGTTTTTTTTGTAGGGGGAGTCTATCAGGTGGCAGAAAATGACAGTTTTAAAGAAGCAGTCTATCAAAAAGCCATGGAATAAAAGAAAAAAAAAAATTTGAGTTTATATTTCAAAATTGTTCCACTTGCAATTCCGAGATTACATCCCACAATTCTGATAAGAAAAATCAACTTGTTATTCTCTCTTTTCTTCTCAACTCAGAATCATGAGTTTATATCCCACACTTCTGTCTTTTTTTTCCCCTCATAATTTACAAAATCGCAATTGTTGAGTAAAATCAAGTTTTAAATTTTGAACTAGGAAATATAAACAGGAGAAACTTGCATTTGCAAGGACAAAAAAAAAAGTCAAAATTGTGAGACAAAATGGGTAAATGGTATGTAAAAAGTTATTAATTGTATTTCATGCTGTAACTGTAGGGCTACGGTACAATATGTGCCCTCTAAACCGCATATGTGTATATTATGTAGACCTACTGTTTAAATCAAATTTACGCTTTAAAAGTAGGGTAATCATTGCAGTTTTCATCCATAGTCTGCCAGTTTAAATGTCTGTGTTCAGCTTCAAATGGCGTCTTTGAAGATAGCATTCTATAAAAATTATTTGCATTTCAATTCAGACATCCAAAGGCACAATAATAATTTTTTTCTCTTGTTCCATGGATTTCACCCGTTTCCCTCCACCACACAAGGAGCTGCAAGTGACGTGACTGTGACGTCTACTCCAAATTGGTCTATACCTGCTACTGTCTGTGTTAATCAAACAACAAAAGACAAAAATAAACTCACTGGGTTAATCTGTATTTACAGAGTGAAGATTAATGTGTTATTTTACATTTGACTACTTTTTTCAATTTCTGTGAATTTCTTACTGAATGTTTACTTGTCTTTTTTTAGCTAAAATAAATTCAATTCAAAGTTTTACATAAAGCTTTCTTACACTGCGTAAGCTACTGCGCAACAAAATTACCCTATACGCCCCCATCTCCCCCGTCAAATTAAAAATCCCCACTATAAGAGTTATCTAATTGGGGAATTCCAAAAAGTGGGGAATATTTTGTCTTGCAATAACTTGAACATGTTATCAACCTAATCAAGAGAGTCTATCATGTGTTAACAAGGTTGTGCACAAAAGCTAAGATGCACCAAAATATTACATTTTTGATATTACATTTTGCAAATTAAAATAGGTAAAAACAGCTTCTAAGTCCCATAGAACCTCGTGCCCAGGAATCAGAACCAAATAAAATTCAATACCTGTTTTTTTATCTTTATAGTTTTCTCCTTTCCTTTAGTTTTTCTTTAAAAGTGAGTCAACTGCATAAAATATGATACAGTTTGTGACTTATCCTTTAGACTAATTCATGATCCAGTTAGGGCAAAAGTGCAGAAATTTAAAAGTAATTTAAAAGTAATCTTATTAAGATGTCTTACTGGAGAATTTAGATGGATTAAATCCCATGTCATATGTCATCTAAAGCAGTAAGAAGTCCTTGTTAAAGTATCTTTACAGGAAATTATTTGAACTTAATGACTCGGCGTGTTCACTCTTCTAAAAGCTTCAGACTTGACAAGAAGCTACCATCTTACCTAGCAAAAGCTGGTAAAATCCGGTTTAGTTTGATCTTAGAACAGAGAAATAAACAATGTCTGTCTGTTTTAGTTTTCATTGCATCACCATTTAAATGGACTCAGTGGAAAGCCTGGAAATGGACATACGCAAAACAAGAAAACATTCAAATGCATGTTCTCACATGTCCATTCTCTGCTCTAGTAAAATGGGGAGAATTACTAATGCTCAACATGAGGCAGAAGTTAAAGGGATCCTGTTATGAGGCTTTTGCCTACATTATTACTACATCATGTAGCTGCAAAATAAACAATAACGACATGAATATCAATATCAGAACACACTTCTAATGAAAATGTTACAGTTAATGAAATCTGCTGCTCTGGACATAATAATGACCCACATTTTCTAAGCCAATAACATTAGTTCAGAGGCTGGTCAAGCAATCTGGTACTAGGTCGTTTCTGTCAATCATTAGCTAGGACGAACAGATTGTCTGCAAATCAAATCGGGATCTTGTCCAATAGCTAGTCAGAGCATTATGGTTTTCACAAATTAAATGCAGTGCCGGAGGACATGCACTTCCTAGAAACCCGTCTCCATTAATTCTAATCAGACGATGTGAGGCATGAGAGTTGATCAGTGCGAGTTTAAAAACCAAATTGATCCCGTGTATCTGGGGTACGTCTGCTTGTCATCACTGGGCAGTAGGGATACACCAGCATTAAGTATTAGAAGAAACTAAAATATGCATTAAAATACAACGCAGATACGGTTAAGATCACTAACTGTCAGTACAATAATGATTAAAATAATTATTCGTATTATGTTTAACATATGACAATTGTGTTTAATTCCTGTTCAAAGCACATTATTCACCTTTGCACAGTATTACTCAGACAAGACTATGGACTCTGAAAACAATTCTAAACTGATTCTTCTCAAACGTAAAATAAAATTGAAGTATGTGCAGAATCTGCTGCCTTCTCTAGACTGTTCATTTTCATCTTTGTTTTTCCACCTCTAACACTGTCTGCACAACTACGACAGGCATGTGCAAGCTTAGGAATGCTAGATACCATCAGCAGAAGCAACAAAATCCTACCATCAGACCACCTGCACTATAATCAGACAAACGTCACATAACCCACATCTCAGTGAGGTATCTTTCATCTCTCCCTAAGGGAGTAACAAAGATACAACTTGGTTTTGCAAACCTGAACAGCTGGAACCTGTTCTTATGCTGTGTCTGAAACAAAATGTGATATTTGCATCACACCAAGAACAATTTTCAGGTTAATCTACAAAAGTTTTAATCACTTCAATATTACATAAACTACACGTAAAATTCCCGGAAAAGCTTTCAGACAGATGCAGAGTCATTCATCCACAGCAGAACTCCACAACAGAAAACCCTGTTAGACTGATATGTAGGTCAATCCTCCTGACAGAAGTGCACATGAGACTTGTTGATGATGACGACAAGGCACATCTCATCTACTGTATTTAAATCTGGCTATCTGGGTGCTAAGAGGTAAAGTCTGCAGCAGAAGACATGCCAGAGAAAGGGAGAGAAAAGGGAAGGTAGTTCTACATTGGAAAAATATTCAAATCACAATTTCTAAAAATGGAACATTGAATTATAGAAAGGATATTTCTTCACATTCCTAACCAAAACATGTTTTCCTCAGGATATTGCTTAGATTATAATAAATGTAAAGTTTGTTTGACATATTGTTAATCACAATTAATCGTGATTATCATATATATTTTGTCAATGTTTTAATCGTTATAGTAAATCCCCTTTATTTGTTTAATTTTCATTAATTAAAAGATAAATTAAACACTCTAAAATACAAATAAATACAAAATAAAAAAAACAACCTAATCACGGAGTTTGTCCATATTTTACCCAGTGCTAGGTTGTTTTTAACCCAGCAGTTTGAAAACAGTGAATTAATGCTTTATGCCTTCATTTTACAACCAGAAAAATGCAAATTACACAACACTGAATTTCTGAGAAAAATAAACATTTCACAACGCTATTGTAAGAATAATAGAAACTTGTTTTTACGCATTCAAATATTTAAACATGCTAAAACACAGAACTTGGTAGCAATTAGGGCTGTCAAAAGATTAAGATTACAAGTTTGAGTTTGCCTAATATAAGTGTGTGTACTGTGTGTAATTATTATGTATATATAAATACACACAAATTAATGTATACATTTAATAGAAATATGTTATGTATAAAATATTTTTTTTATTTATACATAATATAAGTTAATAAAACAATAATAAATACATATACTTGTAAATATTTCTTAAATATATACACAAATGTGTTTGTATTTATATATGCATAATAATTACACACAGTACACACACATATATTAGGCTCAAACTCAAACTTCTGTTTTGTATGTGATTAATCATTCGACAGCCCTTGTAACAATAAAACATAAGGTGGGCAAAAATAAAACATTTCATAATGCCCTAAACATGTTATTTTTGTTAAACTTTTAATAAACTGATGTTAAATTGTTTAAGTTTCATGATTTTAATTAATTAGAAATGCTTTTGTTTAGTAAAATTTTATTTAACCATTAAGAAGGAGTCCATAAAAATTAAAAACAGAATTTGGCAAAAAAATAAAATTAATTTCATAAGGCCCTATGTAGGTTATTTGGCTGCTATTACTAAAAGAGCTGCGCTACTGAACATGACACGGATCTGACATGCATGCTCGTAGCTTCATTCGCGCTTTAATATGAAATGATACAGGCTTCAGCATGCGCTACTGCATTTGTGCGTGCAACTGAAGCGTGCATGCTATGAGCACAGTATATCGGCTGACAGGACAGGTAAATTCATTTTACTGACATGGCCTGACAACATCTCATCAACATCTGACCGCAGTTCACTGTTGTTCCACTGAAGCTCCCTCATCACCTGTACTTTTCCTGGTCTCGTTTTACTAGCACCTGTCGCTGAAGTGAAGTTGCAGTGCGCGTTTGAAAAGTCTCCCATTTGACGTGGTCATTAAGTCATCCTTTGACTAAATAAGAAAAAATAAATAAATACAAAAGCAGCAGCTGTGAGTGGGGTGGCAAACCCTAGCCCCGCCCCTGTGTTAAATATTTTTAACACCGTTAATCTGGAAAAATTAATCACCTGCGTTAACGTACTTATTTTGACAGCACTAATGATAATATAATGATTCCAAAACTTAACACTCTTGTAAGCTAACTTGACTGCTAAATATTGACTTAAATATTTCCAAAATAAACATATCCTTACTTCACTGTCGATGCCAAATATTTGGCCTGTTACAGTACAAAGTATTTCACTGCTGCTCATGAGCAGAAATTGTTTGATAAGCAGCTCACTACTTCTCCAATGCAGACACACACAAGTGCTGTTCTGTGCATGATAAGATGTGGTAGTAAATCCCACGGGACAAAAACAAGGAAGCAAAATATGAGCAACGTGTGCTTTCTCCAAGAGTCTTTCGTAGAACTTAAGGTGGTACTACTTGTGTTGATGAAGCAATTGTACACAAAGGGGGGTGAAACTGAACTGAGGTTCAGCTCGAGCAATCACTAACAGCACTGAGACTTTGAGGGATGATTTTAAGTGCTTCTTGAACAGCAAACAAAATCTACAATGTTATTTCAGACATAGTCAGAAGAGCCACAAAGCCCATTAAGCATTTGAGTAAACATAAACCAAGTTTACCGTAAATCTTTACCGGATCACTACAAACTATGTTCAGACATGACGCTAATTTGATTCTCTGTAACTCGTCTCCTAACACTGGGTTCATCTCAAATGAGAATACATTACGACCTCACATGCACCCACTCAGAGGAAAATCACGGGTATTAAGAAAAACACAGGCAGCCAATTTGCTTCCTCAACCCTGCTGGCCCTCTCCGGCCTCACTTCATATGACAACAACACCACTGCAATCAATGTCCCAACATTACTCCAGCTCACATTTCCTGCCTGGATCAATTAGAAGCATATGGCACGTCACATGGCTCCTGTCCGTTCTTTCATCTGTTTCTTTTTACAAATGGATTTTTCTGTTCTTCTTTGGGTAGTAGCAAATCAATGGACTGTTTACACGTCACACGAGACTTAAAAAAACCTCTCACATGGAAACCTGCAAGTGTTAACTTATATTACAGAGCTATTTGCAACTGAATTAACGCATAAAACCTTTGTTTTGTTGATATAAATTAACGTATTTAAGTTGATTCAGTGATAATAAAAAGTCTTTTAAATTTAATTTAGCTATTACAATTTTAGGTTACTATTTTGTTCTTGCACTTGCATTACACACGTTATTCCAAACCGTAAGACCTTTGTTCATCTTCTGAACACAAATTTAAGGAATAAGGTCATTATTAGTGTTTCTTTTTGTTTTCTTTGCACACAAAAAGTATTCTCGTAGCTTCATAACATTACGGTTGAACCACTGATGTCACATGGACTATTTTAATGATGTCCTTACTACCTTTCTGGGCCTTGAACGTGTCAGTTGTGTTGCTGCAGAGTCAGAAAGCTGTTGGATTTCATCAAAAATATGTTTGTTTCATTTTTCATTTTTGGGTGAACTTTCCCTTTAAAGGAATAATTCATATATTTATGGAGAAATCTGCCATCCAAGATGTATACGAATTGTGTGGATTACTTCTGGATTATTGTAATGTTTTTAATCAGCTGTTCACATTCTGATGGCACCCATTCGCTGCAAAGGATCCACTGCTGAGCAAATGATATAACGCTAAATTTCACTAAAGTAATTAATGCTACAGAAACTCACTGCACATTTTCAGCAAATTTCCATTTTTGGCTGAACCATTTCTTTAGGAAGGATAGGAGGGAAGAAATTAAAGGAAAAGTTCACTTCCAGAACTAAAATTTACAGATTTACTCACCCCTTTGTCATCCAAGATGTTCTTTCTTTCTTCAGTCGATAAGAAATTATGTTTTTTGAGGAAACGTTTCAGGATTTTTCTCCATATACAGACTTCTATGGTGCCCCCAAGTTTAAACTTAAAGAGACAAGACAAGCATTTGAGGTTAAAAAGTATAGAATTTGTCAATTTGTTTTGAAAATGACCGATCGTTTCGCTAGATAAGACTCTTCTTCCTTGGCTGGGATCGTTGAGAGCCATTTGAAGCTGCATTTAAACTACATTTTGGAAGTTCAAACTTTGGGGCACCATTGAAATCCACTATATGGAAATGTTTTCCTCAAGAAACAATTTCTTATCAACTGAAGAAAGAAAGACATGAACATCTTAGATGACAACGAGGTGAGTAAATTATCTGTAAATTATTGTTCTGGAAGGGAACTTCTCCTGTGAAATGTCTTGACAATAATCTGTGGAATGCTTCAAACATAATTGCATGAAAAAACAACTCTTCAGTATCAATATTTTTCATCCAATTTAATATCCAATATCTGTGAGTATATTTTTTATGGCATAATACCACTCGAGCCAATATCTTTCTCTTATTATAGTCTCTTCAACAAGAAAGAAACCTAAAAAACCCTATATGAGATGTACAGAAAGTTCTGTTCAAGTTTATATCACTAGCTAACTTTTTAAATGACACAATTAATACAGTTTTCAGTCTACACAGACTCTACAGGAAAAGTACTAGCCTACTTGATAAAGAAGGGCCATTGGGTCACTTGCCCATTGGTCAGCTTGTAGTGTGCATGACCTAGAGTGAATCTAATTAGCCCTTATGTCAGGGTCATATACTGCCATTTGGGCTTGTTCAACCGTCATAAATTGCTATGGACTGGGAATCATGCTACAGGATGCTTATCACCACAAATATGCATCACTTCCCACCGGCCACAGTCTTGTTTGAGGCTGCTATCTCTCTGGCTTGCTGCTTCGTGTCTGACTGGGGGCTTTGCTGGACTAGCTTTTATTGGACACCAAGTTGCCTCTGCATATTGGCAGGTGATTTTCTGTCTCACTACCCATTAGCTAAGTGTGGTTTGTTATGTTGCCAGACCCCTAATGATAGCAGCAGCTGGTGGGGAATCTGAAAGAAGTGAGTGAAAAAGAAAATGGCGAGTCACAGGACCTTGTACTCCTTTTGTCTGGTTTCTTTCTCTCTATGGGGTGGACTAAGAGCAAGGGAATTTTTTTGTGCTCACCACCTTGTTTAGACTGATGAGCCACTGGTAAGCTATCCGGGGCCAGGAGGAGAGATAAACAGAGGTCAGTCGAATACATTGAGGTCTCCTGAGGAAATATAATCTTGAAGCAGTCAAACAGGAAGCAGTGAGCTGCTTGTTTTTCCTGTGTGAGACAGGCTCACTGAGGCTTACAGTGACTTAGTAGTTTTTCAAAGACAAACACTGTACAATCTTATGTTTTGTTTAGTGCTGGTGCTCAAATGTTATTGGTGATTGACAGTTATCAAGGTTCAGCAACTGCTTTCAAAAACTTGATGGCTTACATGGCTTATAAATAAATATGGATGGACCGTCACTGATAAATATTAGCCGATATTTGGATTAAACCTTTGATCTGCCAAGTGCTGAATGTACTTAAATTCAGGGCTAGTATTTTTAAGTGCAGCATGTGCATATTGCAAGATAAACGCATTTGTTTGCATTTAGGAATTTAAATGTGACCCTGGACCACAAAACCAGTCAAAGGGTCAATTTTTTGAAACTGAGATTTATACATCATCTGTAAACTGAATAAATAAGCTTTCCATTGATGTATGGTTTTTGGCCGATATACAACTATTAAAAATCTGGAATCTGAGGGGGTGAAAAAAAATCAAAACACTGAGAAAACTGCCCTTAAAGTTGTCCAAATGAAGTTCTTAGCAATGCATACTAATCAAAAATTACGTTTTGATATATTTACTGTAGGAAATATATTGGAAATTTACTGTCAGGATTTTCTTCCCTATTGTGGTGTATAAATGAGTTAAAAAAAAAAATCCAAATATACTGAATCACTAGCCACGTTTACGTGTACATTTTTTTGTCATTCTGATTAAAATCATTCCGATTGAAAGATTCAGTGGACTGTTCACATTAGATGTTATCTAACCCAATATGGTGTTTATACTGTATGTATAAACACTCAATAAATAAATAAACATTCAATTTTGGGACACGCTGATAGTGTAACAACAAATACAAATCACCAGAGGAAAAAACGCCAGTATTTGCCTTAATATTTTAAATAAGTACATGCAATTGCTTTGAATAAATTTCTTAATGTTAAAGCAGTAAGGGATAAAATAACAGTACGACCCTCTGTAACGCGGCTTTGAAATGAATCGCATTATGATACTAAAAAGTTTTACTGTACTTAAATCGAACAAATACACGATTTCTTACCAGTTGCTGAACAATGAATGAAAGCGTGCAATCTGTGATCGGGTGACTATGTCACTTTCTTATGCACACCGTTTTAACAGTTTTACTTTCACTTTCGAAATCTATCGTTCAGCAAGGAGGGGCATGGATGGACGGGGGGGCACGACCCGCGAATGCCCCCCACCTTGGCGTGACACCTGTCCTGCTTGACGTAGATGCAAAGTGATCCGTTTAACACGTTTACATGGCAGAATTAAAATTTTGTTCGGTTTATAGAAAGGTTTATTCCACCCCTCTCAAACCAATTACAATTTCATTCAGTTTGAGCATTTTTATTCCGACTGAGGTGTTTATATGGAGCATTTTAATTTGGATTGGACTTTTAAACCGACTACAGTGCTCCATGTAAATGCACCTATCGTCATTTGTTAATTTGTGTTAATTTTTTTCTTTTTTTTTTAAAGATTACAAGGGCACATGAATTAAAAAAAAATATTGATGTGCAACGATAAATCATTTATAAAAAAATATATTCAATAAAAAAATAAGGATTGTCAATTTTGGTTTCATGGTGATTTTGACTTTCTCAATTCCATATAAAATACATAATTCTTCTGTATTACACTGAGGTTTGGACTGTTTCTACGTTAGTATTAACACAGTGCCCACTGTGGAGAATCATGATCAGTTTAATCAGTGTTATTTAACACCCCAAAAGACTATGTGACAAAAACAAGACAAGTTTAAACCCAAACCACGCCTCTTCCTCTGTAAATGTATGCAGCTGAGAGCAATAACATCCCAAACATTCCTTCCTTTGGGAGAAAATTCTTGGTCAGCTGATCAGTAGTACTGAACCACTCAGGAATGATTATGCTATAGTGAATTCACAAATGCACCATTCTCAGAGGCAAGAGAAAGCATCCTGACCTGAAAGTGATCAGAGTAACAGAGGAAGTGGGTGTTACTGCTTTATGTCAGTACTCTGGTTTCTTCATACACAATCTTCTGCTAAGAATCATTACCTTGCCTCAGTTCCAATTGAGATGGCAGTAAAAGAAGCAGAGTAACTTGTGGAAGTTTAGCTTTTGGATTTACTGTGCACACCGACTTTTAAATGATAGACTGTCTTCTTTGGATATTGTCTTTTGGGGGGTTAATATCCTCCCTCACTGCGAATTGGGGAATGGATGTGCTAATGTCCTTGAGAACATATTTCACATTAAATATAGAGCCCGGTGTCCCTGTTCCAGCTCCTGACTGGATCAGGATTAATGACCTCCACTGGGTTCACTGGCATAATGACCAGTAGGTCAGACAACCGCCTCGGGTCAATTCAACACACTAGGTTAACTAGAACAGCATGTAAGCTAAAATTGGTACAATGAGGAATGGACACACGACAGAAAACTGCCCTGCTGAACTAATCAAAAACAAGCTTTGAAAACAGAACTTAAAATCTGCGATCAGCAGGAAAGATTGCAATGGTTGATATCGACATATTCATCTTCCTTAGTCTTACCACAATGGCACTTAACCAAGTCAAAGTGCCCTGCACCTCAATAAGCATTCTAATGGTGCTATAAATATTGATTAATAATTGATTTACAGAGAATTTTAGTCTCAAGGATTTCTGGTGATTTCTGAGCATCCTGTAACCTGAACAAGCAGAGTATAAAAGAACAACTAGGATAGAGAGGGAGAGAGAAAAATATACATCCGAACACTGGAAGACGACACCAGCCAGCCCAAGAATGATTATAGATACTGCACTTCCCTCGAGCCATTCAATACATACAGGAGGATTGAGCAAAAACGAAATGATTCAGCAAAATTTTGAATAACAAGTGCAGCTAATGGAGATGAATTTGCCTAAACATATTAGCACATGTCTGATAGAGAATGCCAAAGACAGAAGCCATGGCAATGCAAAATGCAACAATGGGCCTTAAAGTGCATGCACAACAGAACTGGGATTAAACACAAGTTTGCTAAGCAATTGAGCAACACTGGCTGGCGTCTAGCGGGCCACCTTACTTATGCTCCGAGACACGAGAGCTGCTAATTTAGTGCAGAGGAGGGCAAGGAATGGTATTACTGTTATCGCAAATAAAGAGAGTCATGCTTGTGTCCCTTATCCCCTACGTCACTGACTTTTCAGAACAGAGAACACAGTGGTGCAGGGCCTCTTCAGAAGAGGTTATGCAAGTATATCGTACAGAGGGTGTACAGTTCTGTTTACTGAGTCACTGCAAGAGAATCAGCCAAAGAAGGGCACCTGACTATCTGCAAGGTCTCACAAAAAGCAAGTCAGCATCCAGTGTACGAAAAACACCAGTGAACAACCAGCAGTCTTTTTATGAGAAGTTCTAATGTAGGAAATATTCAACACAACAGCAGAACATAGGAAATGACGTGACAGTCATGTGAAGATGTCAAATATCATAGGAAGTTTCTAATCTCACGCTTTGCAAAAATGATTTTTGAAATTGTTCTCTTTCATAAAGCAAGATGGATTTTAACATACGTGACCCTGGACCACAAAACCAGTCATAAGGGTCAATGTTTTGAAATTGAGATTTATACATCATCGGAAAGCTGAATAAATAATTTTTTTTATTAATGTATGGGGTTGTTAGGATAGGACAATATTTGGCCGAGATACAACTATTTGAAAATCTGGATTCTGAGGGTGCAAAAAAAAAAAAAAAAAACTAAATATTGAGAAAAATCACCTTTAAAGTTGTCCAAATTAAGTTATTAGCAGTGCATATTACTAATCAAAAATTAAGTTTTGCTATGTTTACAGTAGGAAATTTACAAAATATCTTCTTTAAACCTGATCTTTACTTAATATCCTAATGATTTTGGCATAAAAGAAAAATCGATCATTCTGACCCATACAATGTATTTTTGGTCATTTTGCAACAAATATACCCGTGCTACTTATGACTGGTTTTGTGGTCAAGGGTCACATATTTGCAAAGGTGACAGAATAAAACAAACCATAAAACGTATTCGGCTCACTATGTAGACAAAAATTCAATTAAATTATGGACAAAGTCCTATGCAATATTTCTTGCTTGTTTGGATAGTAATTAGCTGTCTAAAAATCCGCTTAAGCTGGTTTTAGCTGGTCTGTCAGCCTGACCAGCCTGGTTTCACAAGGGTTTTGGCCATTTTTCAGCCTGTCTGGCTCTAAGTCCATTTGGCTGCATAGATAACCCAGCTGAAGACCGGTCCACCCAGACTAGAAGATCAGCAAGGACCTGCAGACCATCTTAAGACTCCTTCAAGATGCCTTTTCCAACGTTATTAAGACAGTTATTGATAACTCTGACAAAAGCTGTAAAGCATCCGTTCTGGTGAATCTTTTTGCACACCTGTTTTAAAATATCACTGCATATACACACACTTACCCCCATTAACAGTAGCAGGTGCGATCACGATGCCCTTCGCCTCTATTTTGGGGGAATTCTGGCCGTACCGCCCGTCATTTTTCGTCACCATCTGTTGAGGATTGCCTTTATGGTCCAAAACGGTGGCGTTGACCGTAGCGCTATAATAATCCTCCTTGTTCACCATAGTTTTGTCGGCACCGATAGACAGCGTACACCTGGGCGAGACGAAGGCGAGGAGGAAGGCGAGAAGGCAGCTGCTGCATGACGCCGGCGCGGCCAATCTCTTCAGCATCTTCGGCAATGTCTTTACCGTTCAACGCAACCAGACTCTGCGAATCTTTCAACGGTCAGCGCTCTGTCTCAAGAGCCCTCATGTAAACATACTGTCCTCCTCTCAAGCCACAACGTTCATATGGAGAGCCATGCGTCGCTTCCCCTGACAGAAAGAAAGGAAGAAAGGGTAGATAGATTTGTCGACGTTACTGACTTTGCGATGACAACAAAACGCGTGTATGTCACCAGAGAGGCTCGAGTCTGCGTTGTGGAACCCGTTTGGTGTTATTAAAGGTGGATAGACTTATCTACAGGTCATTTAACTAATACACTGCCTTTTAAAGACTGGTAAAGGGCAACAAATGTATCTCTTCTGCTGTCAGGACCGCTTTGTTCGCGCAGCCAGCCCTGACAACCAGCTGCTATGCAACAAAAACACCTTTGCTCGCTAGCTGAGATTTTGATTTATTTAAAAAAGGTTATGACGATACATCTTACCTGCTCGGTCGCTTCCACCTGTGTTATATACAGTCAAAGTCTCTTATTGTTGTGATATTTCACAGCGCCGTGGCTCATTCGGCCATAGGCAGACCGATGTGTTGCTGTTCTGCTCGCCTTTTTCCTTCTCGCCAACACTGGGCTGTACGCGTGTGCGCATGCGCGACGCAGCGCGTCTCTCGCACAAGTGAGATCAGATCAGTGGGAGGGAAAGACGGGGCCACATCACCATCATCTCAAAATGCGTATGCTGGGCCTTAATCACTCATTTAATACCAGAGGAAGCATTTGTGGCCGTTTACTTTTACATTTTAAGAGTTTACAAGGAGTTGTTGATGTATTTTATGTGTATTAGATGTTTTGTGACAAATTTGACAAAGATTTGACTATTTTATAAATCATTTTTATTTTGCTGGTGATCAAAACTGTTTTATCCCAGTTTGCTCATCTGAAAGATAAGGTTTATGAAGAAGCACGGAGAGCACAATACAGTATGATGGCATAATACATTAGCTGACATAAACTAACAATATTGCTTTTAGCATTTTTAATCTTTGTCAGTGTAAGTCAATAGAAATGCAGTTGTTCATTCTTTATAACTTTAAAGTAACAACTCTGATTTTTAAGAATGTAATAGTAAATGTTGAAATTAACTCAGTGAATAATACTCCTACTACACCTTTTAATATAATGTTTCATTTCAGGATAAATTGCTTGTTTTATTCCTCATTTGTAAATTGCATAAATGTAGTCTACATGTTAACTAATGTAGTTACACTATACCTGTCAAAAGTTTTTGAACAGTAAGGTTTTAATGGTTTTTAAAGAAGACTCTTCTGCTCACCAAGACTGCATTTATTTGATCTGAAGTATAGCAACAGCAGTAACATTTTGAAATAATTTTAATATTTAAAATAATTGTTTTCTTTTTGAATATATTTAAAAATGTAATTTATTTCTGTGATCAAAGCTAAATTTTCAGCATCATTGTCTTCAGTGTCACATAATCCTTCAAAAATCATTCTAATATGCTGATTTGCTGTTCAAGAAACATTTTTATTATTATTATTATTATTAATTTTTAAACAATTGAGTGGATTTTTTTTTTGTTTTGTTTTAAATAAAAAGCTTTTGAAACATTATACACTAATAAATGCTGTTCTTCTGAATAATTCTCAGCTGTTTTCAACAATCATAATAATAAATGTTTTTGAGCAGCAAATCAGAATATTTGATTTCTGAAGTATCGCGACTGGAGTAATGATGCTAAAAATTCAACTGAAATCACAGGAATAAAGTACATTTTAAAATATATTCAAAGAAAACAGTTAAATACTTTTTAAATACTAAAAATATTTTAAAAAAAATTGTACTGTTTTTGCTGTACTTGGGAGCAAATAAATATAGGTTTGGTGAACAGAAGAGACTTCTTTTGACTGGTAGGGTAAGTAATGTTAAATGGATCATTATTGTAGTGTTACTCAGGCAACTAATTTATTCTCCTTATATATTAAATGATATAGCTTGTTTATTGTTTGCAGGCATGTGTATTGTTTTATTTGGTTATGTAAAATGCATGCACTCACTTATCTGGGAACAATTTGTGACTAAATAGGTTAAGTCATATTTATGGTGCCTGCAGAACATTTCCCACACCTGGCTGCATCTGTATAGCCAGATGGTATGAAGGTGCACTGGACAACAGATCCAGCTCACATTCTATAATGAGGCTTTTCTTTTCTTTTCTTTTCTTTTCTTTTCTTTTCTTTTCTTTTCTTTTCTTTTCTTTCCTTTTCTTTTCTTTTCTTTTCTTTTCTTTTTTCTTTTCTTTTTCCATATCATATTATTTCCCTCCTCATTGGCCATAATTTAACTAATTTAACTTTTAACTGCCCATCATATGCAATTTTCCTGTGTAGCTTAATTGCAAACATCAGTTTTTGGCTGAACCATATCAACAACTCATCAGATCTCTGGCTCTCTCTAGTGGAGGCCATATAGTCCTACATTACAATAAATTATATTATTACAGTGTTGTTGTTTTTTTTTATTATTATTTAAAAAGTAATAAAGTACCTTTTTTTGTGAAAGTCACATTATTTTTTAATTGTTTTATGATAAAGATTTTTACCACATTTGTTTTGTTACTTTTAGAATGCCATTTACACATACTGTAGTTTTTATTCTTGTACTCTTCAAATGTTCAATTAACTATTGAATGTTAAACATTATGATCTAAACAAAGAATTAAAAAAAAACAATTTCTGTATTTATTATTTGAATATTTCAATATTTTTAAAATGTCATTAAGACTGCACCACAGCTATTTATATATTATATATATATATATATATATATATATATATATATATTTATTTTATATATTATTATATTTTTATTTTAAGTTTGTGAGGTTGCTAGCTAGCAAGATGAAAAGACTGTATCATAACTGTATCACATCACATCTAGCTTCAGCGACACCTGCACCGTTTTTGCTTTCTTCCATTTTAATACTTTTTTATTGAAAGACTACCTAAAGTAGACTTCCTTTTAGTAAATGTAGTAAATTTGGCATAGTTTTAGTGCTGATTTATAAAAATAATAAAACAATGTTGGCACACAAACATTTTTAGAATAAAGTTAAAATTACAAGTTTGAAGTTGTGTTACAGTTACTCTTTGAGAAAATTCCACCATACTGTAAAAAAAAAAAAAAAAAAAAAAAATGTCTCGCTTATAAATGTTGTAAAATGTTCCAGTCCTTCTATTCCAATTTGAGATCAATGCAGGGCAGATGGAGTGTAAAACTGTGATAGCGACCACAGCTGATTTATGCATTGACGTGATACAGGGCATGGCATGCACAGACATGACACAATTTGACAGTTGACTAACTGAAATCAAATTCCTTCTTCTACTCTCAGACAGGGGAGCATTGAAAATGGCTTGTAGCTGTGGCCAAAATGATGGAGTTCCTGTCAGAAATCTTAAGATGCGTTGCAACAGGACATACTGTGTTTTTTTTTGTTGTTGTTGTTGTTGTTGTTTTTTGTGTTTTTTGTATAGGGCAGGCTATAATGATGCCAATCTTGCACGTAAGGAGTACAGCAACTGCGCCATCTAGCGCTCAATATCTGAATCTACATTTCAATAAAATTACATCACTCAAATCTGTCATTACGTTCATTGAGAAAAAACGGTTTCTACAAACAAACAAACAAAACAACTACTAGTTATTTACAAAAGTGTATGGAAATATTTGTGAAATATCGTATATTTCTTCTAAAATGCAATTACATCTCGGCCTCTGAATCGTTTGCGCACAATGTAATAATCTTTATTAATTTTATTAATGAAAATTATTATTATTAAAAAAAAAAAACCTCAAATGTTTTTTATGGAACAAAGTGTTACTATTAGTTGCCGCCTTCCTCTTTTTATTGTTTTTTTAATCAATAAAAGGACCTATAGAAAGGACAGTGCATGTTGTTTTGTACTTGTTTTGTCCAGCAACTGGCATTTTCCCAAACTCTTTCATTTCCTCCCTAAACACCTCTCTATTCCTGTTTGGTGCATAGATGCGGTTACAAAACATTCCAGAATGTGTTACATTAGCATTGTTCACCAAATGCCTTAAATATAAATGCAGGCATAATTTATGTAAGCTATATAAAAAAAAATAATTACTAATACACATAACTAAACATCTCCAGATTTATTATCTGCAGAATTATTTGACATTATACTTCCAACACTAACCATATACAATACACTGTATATTCAACTAGCCAGTGTTGGGGAAAGTTACTTTTAAAAGTAATGCATTACAGTACTGTGTTACTCCCTAAAAAAGTAACTTATTACGTTACTTAGTTACTTTTTTATGGAAAGTAATGCGTTACTTTACTTTTGCGTTACTTTTAAAATCTGGGCAGGGCTTGCTTGTTTGTTTTTAATATAAAAAGTTATATTTTTGGCAAATGTAAAAGCCTTTTCACACCAAAAGCCTCAGGCTCTGAGAAAAGTTAATTCACATCTGTACAGTGGACTGCAGAAGAAAAAAAGTCAACTCTTCAGCAATGAAAAAAAAAGGAAAATAAAGGTTAGATTATCTTGAGTAATTATAAATATTAAAAAATACATTTTATAATAATAAAATGGAATTAAATGCATAAAGGATACTTGTAATATTTAACATTAATTGCAAGTTTCCGTCATATTCTGAGTTGAATTTTCGAAGTAATTGGTGTTACTTATTTGAAAAAAATAACTTAGATATTTTCTTGTCAATTAAAAAGTCATGCGTTACTTTACTAGTTACTTGGAAAAAGTAATAATATTACGTAACTCGCGTTACTTGTAATGCGTTACCCCCAACACTGCAACTAGCGTTGTTCAAAAAGGTATCAATAAAGTTGTCAGTTGTTTTAACATGGTCATTTTTTTAATGATTATTATCATTTCAAACGACCGTAACTACACCCACATGAAGTAGGCTACAGAAAAGAACCATGTAAACAGGGAAGCAGACACTCCAGTCTTACCTACTCAGCATCTTCACAGACCGAGAGAGAGAGAGAGAGAGGGGGAACAGTCAAGAGAGACACATTGATTGGTCTAAACTCTCTAGGGGGCAGGATGTGAAACCACACAAGAAAACACAACTAATAAAACAGCTGTTTGATTAACATTTATGTACCAGACACAAACGCTAAGCGGAGTAATAGAGGATAAATGATAAAGAGGCGCAGTGGACCGGTAGTTTAAAAAACCTGAAAAAACTTTGAACAGCACACCGCTAGAAAATAATCTAGACAGGGGAGAGATTACATCTTTAAACCTTTAAAAACACTTATAAGTTTTATTTAAAGAAACCGGGGGTTCAGCGCCATGACATTTTTTGTATTTCCTCGAGTGCCTTTTCTCTGTCTCCTCATTTTTCTGAACGTCTCATCAGCTTCAAAGGCGAACATTTCCCGTAAGTCTTGATTCTCATACTAATACTTTAAGGTTAACACCAACATCCTGTTTTCAGTGTTTGTAACTTTACTTTTCACGTACGTCTTTTGTCAAAAACATCAGAAAAAGTTACGTACAGTAATCTAAATACTAAGCACAGTAACCAATATTGCTTATACTATAAATCTACCTTGATTTTCACATAACGTGGTTCTATTACTATACTTAGTTCACTAATATAATTTAGGTAAAGGATGTAGGAAATATGTGGGCGGCACTTCACTAACATGCACAGACATGAGATTCAATTTAACACATCTACATTTTGTCATATTGAAGAGCGGGGACAGCTGAAACAATTTTGGCATTTCCTTTAGTTTCTCAGAGACTGTATTAGAAAGCCAAAATTTTAATACAATAAAGCCACATCTGTCAGCTACTGGTCCACATTGCTGCAACATTTGTACATGATAATATACATACAATTTACACTTGAACAGACAAACTGACCCCACAACAGGGGACAGTTGCAACATTAAAATGTAATGAAATCATTCTTAAATATCATTTAGCAATTTCTTTTGTTTTATTTGTGCACAGACAGGGTCCTCAGTAAGGTAAATTGGCTGTATAAAACCAAAGAATAGTAAATGAAGAAACATTCTCATGTTACAAGTAGATTTTTAACCTATTCACTTAAATACAAAAAGGAGAGATACCTAACTATTGAAAGGTGTCCATTATTAATCCATAAAATTACAACAGTGTTGGGAAGGTTACTTTGGAAATGTAATAGGTTACAGATTACAAGTTACTTGATTTAAAATGTAATAAGTAGTGTAACTTTTCAATTACTTTATTAAAGTAATGTAACTTATTACTTTTATTTACTTTTTGATTACTTTTCCAAAATTTCTAATATTTTCAACTGTTAATGATCAAGCATATAGCACTGACTTAAGTTGCCCCGAAAGAGTCTGAGCTGTGTAATAATTTAATTTAAAGCACAGCCATGACAAATTTCACTTTATTTATTTTTTTAACTTATATTTTGGGGCTTTTTATGCCTTTTATTGTGATAGGACAGTAGAGAGATGACAGGAAAGAGCTGGGAGGAGAGAGGAGAGCAGGATCGGCAAAGGGCTTCAAGACGGGAATCGAACTCGGGTCACTGCACTATATGTCATAACAAGATCATAACATAAATAACATCATAACAAGAAATAGTTTAATAGCTATGATACTGGGTTTGAAATCAAATGTTTGCATAGTTATGACAGAAAACACTAGCATCTAACAATGCCTTGGAAAAAAACAATTTAAAAAAGTTTATGCATAAACCCAAATAGGAAATAAAACAGTTATCGAATAAGCGTGTATCCTATTCTGTGTCCTAAACTCCTGAAACATTGGTGTCTCAATTTAGAGCAGTCAATGCAAATTATGAAAGAAGTCAATTAAATCTGTAAGTGGGGGTGGGTGTGTGAAAAATTCAGATGTAATCCCCTTTGTAATCACTGGCATTTTTCAAAAGTAACTGTAATTTAATTACATATTTTTTCTCAGTAACTGTAACTAATTACAATTACATTTATTTTGTAATTAAATTACGTAATTCCGTTACATATAACTAGTTACTCCCCAACACTGAATTACAATTATGTAATGTTATGACAAGCTTTTAAATCAATGGTGTGGTAAGGGACAGCCTGTTGGGATGGTTTCAACAATGAATTGTTGTGTGTGCCGTGACAAACCTCGACACAATATCATTTACACGCTAGCTATGCCTATTACAAGCTTATGAAAACACTGATTTTAAAATGTTAGACACTATGACCAAAAATCTGATCTTTTACAAAAAATATTTTTTTTACCATGAAAATGTTTTTTTGTAGAAGGAATGGTTACATGTGGCTGATTTCCTCCAAGGATGAGGGGCCAATAAAGCGTGTGCAGTATGAATATCATCACTGTAGCTTCCATCCCCGCTCTCCCCTAATTCCCGTACTTCTGCAAATAGAAAATGGTATGGCATAAAAATTTGAAATTGTGAGACACTTAGTCATACGTAGCCTATGCCATAAAAGGTCAAAATTTATGCGCTAAAATTTCGAAATTATTCCTTTAGATGAAAAGCCATAGTTTTGAGTAAATAAGTCAAACTTTCTGACTGACACTTCATAATTTCAACTTCTTCTGTCATAATTATACATTTTGATGTCAGATTTTTTTTAAAGTGGTCATCGGATGCCCGTTTTCCACAAGTTGATATGATTCTTTAGGGTCTTAATGAAGTTTATAATATACTTTGGTTAAAAATTATCAATGGTAGTGTAAAACAACACCCTTTTTACATTGTCAAAATTAGCTCTGCAAAAATCAACCCATTATGATGGATTGTTCCTTTAAATGCAAATAATCTCTGCTCGCCCCGCCCCCTCTTCTCTGTGGAGTGAGGAGCTGTGCTGTGAGAGATTGTTTACTTTAGCCGCCCTGAAAGTTGCTAACTAGCATGTTATTAGGAAAGGTGATTGCAGAGATTCATAAAACACCCTTATACTCACTTCCACTGTAGGTAAAGCTGGATCACGAATGATTTGCACGAACATAGACGCATTTATGTAGATCCACTTCATCTTCAGCGGCTCAGATGTCAGGAGTAAATGACAACCACTATGTTCATTATTACATCCAGCAACGCAACACCTAAATTGCTCAATCGGAGATATTCTTGTCTAACTTACACCCTGCTCCAGCATCAAAACAATGGAAATCGGACTGTTAAAGCTGATTTTGGGCGGGTCTTAGGTAAGACACTTATGCCAGTCAACTATGGTGGGAGCTGCCTCTGAGGTATCTGAGAATGGCTTGATTTGAAAAAGGGGATATTATTTTTACAGATTAATTAAAAACCACTGCATGGATTATTATCATTATAGGGTAGAATTGTACATACACTGCCAACACACATTATTGTTCAAACAACATGTAAAAGTGAACTTTGCATCCGATTACCCCTTTAAAAGTCACAATATTTCTTTAAAAAAAACATTTTGTCAATTTTACCTTTAAATTTCAAAATTTTGATTTATATCATACTTTTGACTTTTCTCATACTACTTTGTATCTCATCATTTTCTGTCTTATTTTTTATCATAAATATGATTTACCAAAGCTTTTTTTTTTTTTTTTTTTTTTTTTTTTTTGGGCGTCAAACTTTTACGACCTCTGTAGAACACGGTAAATGATTAGTCATGATGAGTAGCCTAAATGATGAAAGAATTTTCATTTTAAGCAAATGATGTCTATCTGACTGGATTAATTTTTCAACCACAAAAGAAAATAACATCTAGTATCTAACAGTTTTTGATTGCTTTCTGGGTGGTCCTACATTGCGACTGAATGAATAAGTCTATTTCGCCATTCTTAGGAAGAGTAACAAGATACAAATAAAACTGACAAATCTGTCTTTCCTTCACTTAGGGGGGCGAGTCTTTCCTCTGTTTGACGGTAAACTTTTGGACGAGCATAAGGAGCAGATCCAGAGTTACAGCTTTACACTAGTGGTTCCTCTTCTCTGCCTCTTTGCCTTTTTGATTGGATTTCCGACAAACATGTTGGCCCTCTGGGTGCTGCTCTTGCGAACCAAGAAGCTCCCATCTACCATTTTGCTGATCAACCTCACCATCTGCGATCTTCTGCTACTGCTGGTGCTCCCGTTCCGTATCGTCTACCATTTCCTGGGCAACAACTGGACATTTGGAGAAGCATTCTGTCGTGTTGTAATTGGGTTCCTTTATGGAAACATGTATGGCTCAGTGGTTTGTCTGGCACTGATTGCCATGGACCGCTACGTAGCTCTCGTTCACCCTTTCGGTGCCAAGACGCTTCGAAGTAACAAGAATTCTGTCTGTATGAGTGTTGTAGTTTGGATAGTGGTTTTAGTTGCTGTTGTGCCCTTGTTAGCCTCACAACAGGCCTATACGATAAACAACTCTTCTATAACAACCTGCCATGATGCACTACCTATAGAACAGCAGAAAAACTACTTCCTGCCGTACTTTGCTACTCTTTTCTCCCTCTGCTTCCTGCTTCCACTGCTGGTTGTGCTGTTCTGCTATTCTGCAGTGTTACACACCCTTATGGCTGAAGGGCAGCGTTTTGCTCATGCGATTATAGTGACTGCCCTGATGTTAATGGTTTTTGTGGTGTTCTTGTTACCAAGTAACATTCTCCTGCTTTTGCATTACGCCACATCAAACTTTAACCTTTATGTTCCTTACCAGATCGCTTTGTCTTTCAGCACCTTCAACAGCTGCATCGATCCTTTCATCTTTTATTATGTGTCTAAGGATTTCAGAAAGAAGTTATGGCAGGCTCTCAGATGTTCTGGGTCTGATTCAGAGTCCTCCTCGGTATCTAGGACAAAGATGACCTTGTTATCAAAGATGAGCAGGACTGAAGGAGCAGCTTGATCATGAGGTTAGCATGACAGGCATGCAAATCAGGGGATATTATACAACACAAAAAATGTTAGGGCGTATTGAACGATTGAACTACTAATATAGATTCTGTCTCTGTCTACCCATTTGTCAGTCTGCCTATCCGTGTATATAACTTAAAATTAGTTTCATTTGCACAGGAAAATCTGGCAGGAAAAGATACTAATTCATTTCCTCCTTATTTCCTTTAGTCATTAGTGATACAGGAGACAAATAGATATATTTATAAACATTTAAAAAGGCAAGGCAACATGCAACAGTAGTCAAGCTTTCAGGCTTTTTGCATTATGGCTCAATACATGTTGGCATCTAAAATCTGAATGTGTTGAATGTAGGGGTTTAACAGTACACAGATGTCACGGTTCGATATGGTTTCGGTACAACAGGAAGAAAAACAACAAATCTACTATGCTTGCTATGCTAAGTTTCTTTTCATTTATTTTGAACAGACAGTACAAACGTAGCCTATAAGTGCTGAGTTTCAGTTCTGTGACAGAATAGAAACTCAAATGGCAGAAAGTGATATCATATTTGTTTTCTTTAATGTACAAAAGACCTTTTACAATGATGCATTATTATTAAGACAATACATGACAGAGTTTTAAGTTGATTTTGCTGGTACAAGGAAACAGCTGAAGTAAACGCGCCGGCGCACACACACAAAACATATCAGTTCCAGGCTTCCAGCATTGCTAACTTGATTGTTTCATCGTTGGAACGCCACTGAAGTACAAAGCCTATAATTTACATACTAAATAATAGTTTTGCATCGCAAATATGGAAATATTATGGAATATTTGGATTTGTGCCGAATGAGATAGGTAGGATACATGAGCACAAAGCTCCATTTCGCAAACAGTTGAATACGCAAGAGAGACGAGTTCAGAATCAGCACATGATCACTGTCTAGTGGACTTTATTTTCAAGTGCACAATGGCATGGACTACTTGCACAACTACTTCCGCGTTCTACTTGTTTCGGCTCGGGAGTTTCCGGTTAGCGTTCAGCTCACCTACATACAGACAGTTTCTAATGAGGACGCAGATTATTACTACAATTTAGGGCTGCCATTTCTTTAAAAAAACAATTTATCATATTTTCTGCGTTAACATGAATCATATTCAACCTGCTGAAAGGTTACTATAATAGTAAAGGTTACTATTTCCCCACTAACCCATTCTCATGAACAGCATTTTTCTTTTATTGATCATAATTCATACCTGATGAATGTACAGTTTTAATTGAGTTTGAATGATAAACATCTTTACGAAAATTAACCATAGTTTTACTATAGTAAAAGTGGCATGTTTTTCCATTTGTATTCAACACTTTTTCTACAAATAACCTACCATCGTTAAACTATGGACATTGTAGTAAAACCCTAGTTAATTTGTTGTTATATGATTTAACTTCAATTGCAATTTTTGGTTTTATTTAAAAAGAAAGCCAAACCATGGCTAATTTGTTTGTGTGCATTGGTGCTCTTTTTCCGAGCCCATTCTGCTTATTCCATTGTTTAAAATGGCTGAATGAATGTGAGGTAACTGCCTTATTTAACAATGTTAAACATTTAAATAATTTATAACAATAACATGTTGACAGTGTGACTATTGAATACTCATATTTTGGCATTAGACTACATACAGTCAAATGATGACAGAATATGACACAGAATAGTGACTAAAATATTTAATACAGATAAATAAATAATTTCATTATGATCTTATTCATCAGATCTCACAAACTGCAGCGTCACGATTAGGCCACTATAGAGCACTGACCCTGTGGTGAACAATCTTTCTCAGATCGGTTTATGTTGGATTAAAACTTTACATTCCCTTGAGTTTGGAAAATTCTGTACTGAGTATTCATCAGAATATGTCTTCTCCTGTCTCTGAAATTTCCAAATTTGAAATCATCCCTCGAAATCTCATTTTATTAGGCGTTTAAGTCAACTAGATGATTACAGCACACTGAAAATGTACATAACCGGAAATAACAGAGCCGTACGGTTTCAAAACGGAAGTGCGTCACGAGGCTCAGTGCAAGTAGTCCATTCGCTGTTCTTCTGCTGGCGGTTATCAATCAGCGTTGCATTACTGCGGGTGCCCCCCCTTTGAATGGCTTGTATTCGTTGTAAGGCCTCATGCACCGAACCGAGATGTCTGTACCGTGACGGTTCTGTAAAAATACATGTATCGTTACACCCCTAGTTGAATGCTGTTTTCAACGATACACAAGATGACTCAGATGTCTCAGTGGCCTAAAGTTGACTGCTAGATTAATACTGGTCTTCATGTAGTGATCCAACAAAACCCAAAAAACTCTGTTTGTAGTGTGAGTACGAACTAGCGTTAGAGCTTCTGTCTTAAATTTCCTTATTATTATATTATATTATAGTACACAATAATGAAGGATGCGACTGTTGATATAAAAATGTGGAATATCCAATTAATTTAATTGAACTGTGAACTAAAATCTGAGATCGAACAATGGATGGTAAAATGTAATGTACATTTCAGCCATGTAATATACAGTATAGTGGAAATGTGTATCGTATTAATTATTGGGCCTTTTTTGAGCCTGTTCTTGCAATAGAAGCATGTATGAAAAATAATCTTTGTGTATGTGAATGAGTGTAAGTATTAAGTACTGAACCATATCAAATCCACAATGTCTATCTCTTATGTCAAGAACTGATGATTGCTTTTTTAATTGCTTGTTGTTAATTTTAATATTAGCTCTGTACATGACAATCAAATATATAGTATATTTGAACAGTATGTTGTTTAATAATGTAAAAGCTGACAAATGTATTTTTGTAAGATGATTTGCTTGAAAAGTATTCCTCTCTTCCATTACATCTACTTGGCAAAATTAAAATTTAATGTACTGACTACACAATATTTTATGTCTGTGTAGCTTAATTGACTACTGTAGCTGAAAACACTCATTCTGCACTTACATTTAATACTCCTTTTAGTGGACAATACTGACCTCTAGTGGAGACATTTAAACACCTCGATATGACTTGATAAGGCTGAGAACTTCCTAAAGGCCCTAAAAGGTTTTAATAAACTGAGGTTTTCATTTTTAAACAATGCAAAAATACATGGGTGGGTATATATATATATATATATATATATATATATATATTTTTTTTTTATTGCCAGCACTCTAGGCCTGTTTTTTTTTTTCTACCAAAGATTCACAAGTCTTATTGACCCAGGTTGTCCACTTGTGGCCCAGACTAATGCTGTTATATGTGCTTTATGCCAACATGTTGACTTTTTCATTATTTTTTTTGTTCATTTGTTATATATAATTTTATAGATTTGATTTTTATAGATTTTTCAGAAAAATTAAGCTATATAACAACTAATAACAAACAGGCTAGAAATGTAGGAGTTCATGCCCAATTTGATAGCAAGGTTCCTAGTCAATCTCAGAAACTACTTAGCATTAAAACATCCTTTTATTATTTTATTTTATTTTATTTTAGGTGCTGCCAGGGGTATACATGCTATAAATGTGATGATTTCTAAATTGTGTAATTCTTATTGGTTGGGCTAAGTTACAACATAGTCATAAGCCAGTGATTGGTTGTGTTGTATTTTAAATTCAATGATATTTGTCTGAATGTAATTGCCTGATGATGGTCATGGAACCAAAAGACTGGGATCAATAAGATTTTTATTTTATGTATTTATTTTAATTATGTAATTATGTAATTATGTAATTATTTAATTTAATATACTTTAAAATATAATTTATTCCTGTCATGCAATGCTGAATTTTCAGCGTCATTACTCCAGTCTTCAGTGTCACATGATTCTTCAGAAATTATTTTAATATGCTGATTTATTATTAATGTTTGAAACAGTTGTGCTGCGTAATTGTTTTTTTTTTTCTTTCTTCTTCTTCTTTCTTTCTTTCTTTTTTTTTTTGGAACCTGTGGTGCTTTTTTCACTATTATTTAATGAATAAAGAATTAAAAAGAACAGTATTTATTTAAAATATACACTACCCTTCAAAGTTTGGGTTGAGTACATTTTTTCTTTCTTTTTTTTTCTTTAAAGAAACTAATACTTTTATTCAGCAAAGATGTGTTAAATTAATAAAAAGTGATGGTAAAGACATGTATTGTTAAATAAAATTGTAAAATAAGTCTGTTTTGATTACAAATCATATAAATATAAAGGCACCTAACTGTATGGGTAAAATCCTATCAGGAAGCTATATATATGATGTAGATATTGCAATGGATCCATCACAGACACAATAAAATGATAAAGAATGAAGATCTGGGTTTGAGTAATGAATGTTTAAAAAAAAAAAAAAACAACAACAAAAGAAAACAGCCCACCTCTCAGAAAGTATATGTAGAGTGAACCTATACTTAAAGTGTAGAAATAAATGTAGACTGGCAAACAGGCAAATACACAGCTGTGCATAACACATTCATAAACACACACAGAAGTATGTATGTCTGGTTTGTAAGAACACAGTTAACGTGCCCTAGATTGACTTGCAACAACAAACGGTCCTTTGATTTCATTCTTCCTCCTGCTTTGTGTTTGAACCGTCTCTCTACTACATGTTCGCTTTGTCCTGTCACTGTTGAAAGCAGCAGAAACAAAAAAGGAGAAACATGAAATAGCTGGCAATAACAACTGACAGTTGAACTGATTCTGTGCTGTGGTTTATTTGCAATCAGGCTGCAATAATTCAACGGCTTATAATTTTTTTTTCTTTCTTTTTCTTTTTCTACATTCTATATTTTCTACATCTTTAATGCTACATTACAGCCTTTAGGCATGATTCACAAACTCTTACTTGTCACTGAAACGTATAATGACATTTCTAACAACAGTGTATTTTGTTCACTTGGTTTCCCCACATTCAGTGGTTCAGAAGTGTTGCGATTTTATAATATATTGATTTAAAGAGAACACAAGGGCAGACTTTATTTGCTTTTTGCAAACATTGATTGGCAAACTGGAATTTGCCTACTAGCACACACACAGTGTCAAAGGGTTTAGATTTACTTTACACATTGATAAAATGGCAATATGTATGTATTTGTATTTAATAGTTTATACCTGGTGTCCATCATAATGTATGTACATAATGTACACCAATTTATCTCTTGAAACTCTCTTTGCAGCAAATTTAAGCTTTGATCTTTTTTTCACCACCACATTTGTTCTGTAGTAGCACAATGTAGAATAACAAAATATCTAATGAGAAAAACTAAAATGGTCAGTGTAGAGTGATGTAAAGAATTATTTTGCATTGTTTTGCACGGACTTATTTTCACTGCAATAGAAGATATATTTAAAATAGAGAGTGGTCTGTTGTTCCTCTTTTTAGCTGTTATGCAATATTACTGTGTTTGGACTGTGTGTATGAGTGTTGAAAGCAGAATTTCCACACGACCCTGGCGAAAATATAAAAACTCACAGTTACATGTTCCACATTACACTTAAGGACAACAACAGAGAAGCAAAACACTTACAGGATCATGAGACTTTACATCCTTTTCGGTTTTCTGCTTTTGGCTGGTAAGACATTTAATTATTAACAATTGAATTGAAAAAGGACATTAGCGTTATGCTAGACAACGTTCTTGAAACTTGTAAAAGCTTCTTATGAGTAAAAAGGCACAGTCTACAGTACAAATGAAACGTTCTAAATTTACATTTAATTTGTTTAAGGTTAAATGAAATGCAGTTAACATTTTCCCGCTAACAAGAATGAGTATTAAGATGAGTTTTATTGTTACCATTTTAAGATTTGCTCAAATTTGCTTAAGTTTTATGGTGTGTCATTTAAAAAAAAATTGTATGCAAAATAAACATTGCAAAAACAATTAAACAAAAAACTGTAATTATTCAAATTAAAGTCTCAATGCGTTTCTCTTTTTCAGTGATTTGCAGCTGTGGTGTTGATGCTAGTCAAGGTATGAAATGTAAATGAGACAAAAAACAAAAAAACAAAAACAGGCAGACAAGTATAGACAGACAGATCATAAAGTAACAGAAAATTATTTTTCTTTCACAGTGAAATTTGGCCCCCTCTGCAGTGGTAACCCAAGTAACCACATAAGAGAATGTGATAAGAAAGGCTGTGGAGCCTACGGAGCCCCTCGGTAAATTGTGTTTTTGTATCTGACTCCCTTTATATACAGCTCCGTTTCTCCAACAAGTTTAGTTTTCTCTGACCTCTTCTCATAGCTCTTCCCAGAAGTCACAGATGACACATTTAGTGGAGGCCGTGCTATGATATATTGATATCATTCTTTTGTTTTGAGTGTGTGCACGTACTTGACACCACCCAACAGCCCGTTGTTACTAAAGATCAAGAACAAATTGCTTGATGCATCATGTTTGATTGTACATTAAAGGGGTCCTATTATGCTCATTTACAAAGTCTTGATTTTGTTTTGGGGGTGTACCAGAACATGCTTTCATGCTTGGTGGTTCGAAAAACACATTATTTTTAACATAATTTACATTATTACAACACATCCCAGCCTGGCACATAAGGCACGATTAGTTCTGGGTTTAATGAAGGCACGCCTTCCAAAAAACAAAATGTGTTGTGATTGGTTAGCTGTCCCACTGCATTGCGATTGACGAACAGCTTCGACGGTATTTCAGTACTACCACGCCCATGGTCAAAGAAGCAAGTTCTGTGTACAACTGTGATTCTTACGTTTTAAATATGGCTATTTTTCTTACAAAAACGAATCGATTCGCCATGTAAGGCACTTTTTATTATGGATGAATGCATATTATTGGACTTGTTTTGGACTGATGAGGAAAAACACCCATCTATGCCATTGTAAAGCTTGGGAGTGCCCGGATAAATTTTAGTATAACTCTGATTGCATTCGTCTGAAAGAAGGAAGTCATATGCACCTAGGATGCATGGAGGGTGAGTAAATAATACGCTACAGTAGTGTTCTGTCCTATCATCAGCCTGTGAGATCACCAGTACATGATATTATCATGCTAATGTATTTAATTATTTACATACTTAGTTTCATTGCCCGAAACCAGCTCCAGCATAAGGTTAAAAGCAGCCTATCATTATCAAAGAACATCATCACTGACTGACCTAACCTATTCTAGTGCAAGTTTATGCATTTTAAAAACACTTACGATATAAGTGAAGCTACACTGTATGATGAATAAATCTCTTACCACACACTGCACACGTCTGCGACACATTACGACTACGGCAAACAGAGTAGATCGTGGCTTCGGTATGTGTTTTGACCCCTTGTACTGAACACGTCTGTGGTGCGTTACAGCTCTGAAGCCACTCTAGTCAATGCCTGTGTTTATACCCAATGCATGTTTTTATGCCCAAAGATACACGCCACACATTGACTAAAGTTCAAAAAGTGAAAAAGCATAATAGCTCCCCTTTAAGATTTGAGAGCAATACTTGAACAATTACATTTGATTTGAACTGATTTGAATAAATGATGACAGAATGTTAATTTTGTTGTGAATTATTCTTTGTGCTGCAGTAATAATGGGAAAGGGAAACATGAGGGTCTTGACATTGTGTGTGCTGATGGAGCCACAGTTTTCGCTCCATTTGACGTGAAGCTGAACGGCAAAGCTGTACCATACCGAGTGAACAATGCTATCAATGATGGAGTTAATTTGAGCGGAGGAGGTCTGTATTTACATCTTCACATCTGTTAAATGTTCTAAAAGCATTAATGTAGCACAACTTACTTTTATAGACTTCCATGCTTGTAGAAAATAAGTAAATGCTTGCTTGATAAAATAGTAAGACATGTGAAAAAAGATTTCATACATCAAAGTTAAAGTCACAGTAATCTTCTATCTCCCCACATGATGTGTTTGGCAGGTCTCTGCTTCAAGCTGTTCTATGTTAAGCCGATCAAATACTCTGGGACCCTGAAGAAAGGGCAGAAGATTGGAACTCTGCTCCCAATGCAGAAGGTTTATCCTGGCATCACTTCCCACGTTCATGTTCAAATGTGTGACAGATCAGATCCTACCAAGTACTTCTGAGCTGATGGCCACCTGCAGACCACTTCAGATCTTGTGCCATTTATATCAGCTTTCTTTCTTTATGCTGGTGCCTTGCACTTTGCAATCTAATAATAAAGTTCTGAAGACTATTATGTTCGCAGTGTTACGTGTGGTAAATTATATCATTATAGCATAAAAATAATGCAGTTTTTTTTTTACTTATTCACAAAGAAATACAAAACAGTGTCTGATAGCATATGCACTGAAGTTATAAACACTGATAATTAAGCAAAGTTAAAAATAACATATGACATTTGAATTTATAAAGTGTCTGTGTGCTTTAATAAACATTTATGTTTAGTGTGAGCCAACCTGCTTTTATTTTTCATGTTCTTTTGTGTGCTGCTCTGAGTTTTAGTCATGGCTCTTTGTAGAAACCATTCATTTTTCTTCATATAATGGACTTCAATTGTGCCCCCCGATTTTGAACTTCCAAAATGCAGCTTCAAAAGGCTCTAAACAATCCCAGCCGAGGAAGAAGGGTCTTATCTAGCGAAACGATAGGTCATTTTTTCGAAAAATAAAAATTTGTATTCTTTTTAAGCACAAAAGCTTGTGTAGCACAGGGTTTGAGATGCGCGTTCATGATATTACATACTATTAAATCATGTCAAAAGGTCACGCAGAACTATAGACCCAGTGTTTACAAAGCGAACGCACAAAGACTAACAAAGTGCAAGTAAGTCAAACGCTGTTTACAAACAAAAAGCTACAACGATGTCGGACGATTCTGAAGTTGTAGGAAAAAAAATAAGATGTTTTTCGTACTGAAAAAAGTCAGAATTGCGAATTTGTGTCACTCAATTCTGAGAAAAAATTTCAGAATTGTGAGATAACAAGTCGCAATAACGTTTTTAAAACTTTTTATTCAGTGGCGGAAATGGGCTTCCATATCCATAAAAACACAAACAGTTCCGTTCGTTGATGGATGTTTTTGAACGTGCAGTACTGCTTATGTTTTTTAGTGCATGCGGAGGGAATATCTCTGCCCTTTGTCTCTGCATACTTCAACTCTTAATGTACTGTTCCTAATGTATAATGCAATGATTTGGCGGTTTGACGGTCTCTTTAAATGTGACGCATGAATTTAAATTATTTTAATACATTTTAATATTTTAATAATTATTTTAATTTTAATGTTACTTTTTATGCAGTTAACGTCTCTGAATTTGTGTAGTTTTGAAGGCTGGTCAGGATAATTGTAATAATTCTTAATATTTTGACAGCTCAAAAGGACTATTATTGGAAAATGCGTGTTGGTAAACCAAAGAAAATGTGAGGTTGAATTGAAACATCCAGTATGTTTCTGCTATCAGGTAAGGGCAGAGTTTACAAATGCAGCTTTTACCTACAGCACAAAAGTGACAATGGGGAATTTGCAAATATAACAATTTAATAAGTTAAATATTAAAGTAATACTTAAGTCATTTATTTTTTGTTGAATCCTCTGTTGACCTGTTATGATTAAATGTACAATACAATACACTGTATTTGAGTTCTACTTGAGTGTAAAAATAGTATATATAAAAAGAAATGCTTTGAGTTGCAAATAATTTTAATAATTCATAATGATGCAGTGCTTTGTACAATTATGATCTTTACCTTTACAATAATTTAACCACACCTCAAATTTTGCATGGTTGCAAAGCAGCTTTACAGACATATAGAAAGTAGTTACAAAAGTAATATGTAAACATTTAAGTCCTTCATAAGAAGGTTTATTACTTCAGTATATACGCTCCAATGCACCTGTACTACTTTTGCAAAAAAGAAAGTACAAACGAAGGTAAAAGAAAGTAAAAAGCACAGCAAAACCAATTGTTGGTCCTTGACCAACAACATGACCAGCTAAGGACCAGCTTAAACCAGCATTAAAATGTACCTAACCAGCATCCCTGCATCGAACCTACCAGCATATGCTGTTTTTTCACCAGGGTAGGCCAATGCTAAAACCAGATTATTAAAATACTTATTAATACGCTTTTAAGGGGAGAAGGAACAAACAAATATCAATACACACAATGTGATATTGTTTCTTGTGACATAGCCTTAGGTGAGAACTCATACAGTGGCCTTGTTTACTTTGATGATATGACAACATTCAATACAAACAATCTCCAAAGAGATACATTTATATGGCCTACATACAGCTACAGGATCATGAGATGAGTTGCATCTGTTACAGACACTAGCTGTTAGGCATTCTCTTTTTTTTTGTGCTCAGAGTACACATGAACATTTCCAAGTTTCAAACATGGAATTAAGAACCTAGCCAGTTTACTTTCTTTAAGATAAATATATATATATTTCATCCTTCCCCGTATACTATCTTACAAATTAATTTGTAGTGCACTAAGTTTGTGCTTAATGAAAGCATGAAATAACTACATCTAGAGTGTATTTTCAATTAGTATAGACATGTCAATCTTTTTTTAGTATACTTAATATGAAATAAATATATTTTAAATACAATTAGGACAGATTCGGAGAAATACATCTAGTCATCAAGTCTAACAAATATATTAAAATATAAATTATGATTCAATGACAGCAACACGTGTACATATTCATAGAGTATTTATTTCTCTTTGAATCTCAGGCTAAATTACAGTACAGTCAAGAAGTGAAATTGGCCTGCTTTCTTTTAACTTTCCATTTCCCCCTGCATTCATCCAGTGATACGCTGCTGAATCATCTTTACACAGTGGACTGTAGAAAAAGTTCCCAATGTTCCTCATATTTCAAATAACTGTCATTATGGCTTTCCATTAGTCAGGGATGGGTAAATGGGTTTCTTATCATAAGCAATATCATGTTCCCATATTCAGTGTAAATTAAATTGTGGGTTTGGTGGTATCAGGTTTGGCCACCAGAGGGAAGCAGCGTACGCAGCCGGGAACCTCTGTGTTTTTGTCGGATAAATAGCCCTGATAAGCAGCTTGAGAACATTACTAACATCCTGTATTTTACAATGTGGGTTATAGTATTAGACCTTTAGATGCATACAGCTATAATAAAAAATAATATAATAATGATAATTGAAATAATATTATATTACATTAAAAACACAGAATAGTAACTCAAAATTTGCACTTCTTCTAACATAAAAGATCTCTAAAGATATGTTCTGTGCCATCGCTTTGGTTAAGCTGTCAATCAACCTATAAATCAAAATCGCAATACCTCAGTGTGCTTATCAAATCACAAAAGGCCGTTGAAGTTAAGCATAAAATGATAATGTATAGCAAATCTACTTAAACGTAATATATATTTACCAAATCTAATCTATACTATCTATCTATACCAACATTAATGGACAGAAGTTTACTACACCTCACAAGATTTGTAAATTTGTTTTCACAGAATATAAAACCCAAAATAAATAATAGTTTGGCTTCCTAAAAACATGAGTGTGAATGTAATGTGGACAATATCACAGGTTTGAGTCTACTCTAAATTTTTCACCATTTTATCAAAAACTGTATTGTATCGAATTGTATTAAAGTTAGAATTTACATTATTGTGACAAAACCTAAAATAGCTACTTTAATCTTAATTAAGGGGTATTTTTTTTAAATCTGGTTTCATAATTATTATCATTATTGATTTAGAGAGAGGTGAAGGACAGCCTTTAATGCTTTTTGTAAACACTCCTTGGCAAACATTTGTAAACACACATTGGTATTATATTTTGTTGTAAATGTGTGTGTGAACCTACTTAATCATATTATGAGAACTTTTTAGCCAGAAGTGAGCTAATCCTAAACCTGACAAAATCTCACAAAACCTCATTATGGGGATGTCCTGATTTGTAAATAATAATAATAATAATAAATAAATAATAAAATAAATAAATTATTTTAATTGGTTAATTTAAGGTTGGGTGTGAGATAGGTCCTTAAGTAAACCTGCATGTGTGTGGGTGTGTTTATTTGTTGAAACCAACATTTACACAGGAACCCATACAAGATATAAAAACTTACAGTTCATTAAGCCAAACAGACTGAAGACAACAGCAGAGAAGAAAACATCTGAGAACAAACAATTACAGGAACATGGAACTGTACACCCTTTTCAGTTTTATGCGTTTGTCTGGTAAGAAATTACAATGTACATTTGCTTAATATTGGAAAATGTTATTTTAACTTAAAACATTTTTTTTTTATTTAGTCCAATTTAGTCAAACCTAATGTTTATCTTCTAAAATTTAAATTAAGTCTGGTTCAGGTTAAATTAATTTACTTAAAGATGTGGTTTTATTGTGAGCATTATATGATTTGATAAAGTTCACAGAGGTTTTGTGATGTGTCATTGTAAAACATTTGCATATTATAATTCAGTGTACCTGTTATGAAAAAAGAATAATTAACGCAAATTAAAGTCTCAATGTGTGTTTCTTTTTTTGCAGTGCTTTTCCGCTCTTATGTTGAGGCCAATGCAGGTATTGACAGGAAAGACAAACAGACAAATAATAAATAAAAAACTGTCAGAAAGTCTAATGTAAGTTACAGGAATGAGTTTATTATTTTACAGTGACATTTGGTCCCCTCTGCTGTGGAAACCCAAGTAACAGCAAAAGAGGATGTGATACAATGTATGGCTGTGGATACCATGGAGCCAGCTGGTAAACTCTGTGTTTGTGTGCTTCTTCTAACAACCCTTAAAAATAGCACTAACATTTAGGAATTGTTTAAATAGCTCTTTCCAGAATCAATAATTACACATTTGTAGTAGAGACTGTACTATGATATAGTGATATCATTATTTTGCTTAGACTATGACACAACACAAGATCTTTCTTCTACACCATACACTGTAAAAAATAAAAAACACAATTTGTTGAGTCAGCTTAAAACAATTTGTTACCCTGCTGCCTTAAAATTTTAAGTTCAGTCAACTAAAATACGTTTATTCAACCTGAAATGTTAAATTGTACTAAGTAACAACTTAGATATTTGTGTTTGCTAAACTTAACAGACAGGTAAGTAACCCAGCTGCCTTAAAATTTGAGGTTGATTAAACTCATATAAGTTGTCACTTAGTATAATTTAACGTTTCATGTTGAATTAACTTTTTTTGAGTTGACTGAACTTAAAATTTGAAGGCAGCCAGGTTACAAATTATTTTAAGTTGACTCGACAAATTGTTTTTTACAGTGTAGATGAGTTGACATAATAAAAAATTATGTCAGAAATCATCATCACTCACCCTAATGCCATTTCAAACCTGTATTCAAACTTGTATTTCTTCTGTTAAATACAAAAGGAAATATTTTGCAGACTAACAAGGCAGCTTTTTCCTTACAGTAGAAAGGTTATTTCCTGAACGATTGGCCACAAGACCAGCGGCATCGCTGGGTTAAAATCGCATTCTGGGTGATCCTTTGTAACACACACATGAACAAACAAAGTTTGATGTCATCAGCGTCATACCTAGCTTGACGTATCATGTTAAATACAATTTGAGAGCTATTTTTGAGGCAGAGAAGCATTAACTTAATTGACTTTGGTTGGCGAACGTTTCTCTGAACTGTATGTGTGTTTATTCTGCACTGACAGTGGGGACTGGACACATGAGTGTCTTGACATTGTGTGTGCTGATGGAGTTACAGTTCTCACTCCATTTGATGTGATGCTGAATCAGAAAGCTGCACCATACATAAATCAACCTAAAAAGGAGCCTATCAATAATGGCACTACTTTAAGTGGAGAAGGTGTGTATGTTCACATCTGTTCTAAAGGATGAATAACAATGTAACACGACTTTCTTTTAGAGGTTTTAGGTCATTTCATGTTTGTGAATAAAATACTACTATTCTTAATAATTTCTTACATCAAAAATCAAAACCTCACAACATGATTGTTTCGCAGGTCTCTCCTTCAAGCTGTTCTATGTTAAGCTGGACCGTTACTCTGGGACGACCCTAAAGAAAGGGTAGAAGATCAGAAGTACGCTCCCAATGCAGAAGGTTTATCTTGGCATCACTTCCCACATTCACATTCAAATGTGTGACAAATCACATCCCACCACGTACTTCTGATGCTAATGGAGCTCATGACCACCTGCAACCATTAACCGCTTCAGCTCAAAGTCTATCACATTGAGGAACATATTGTTCTATCAGCTTTACAGTATTTCTTTATGGTTTAAATAAATAAACAGAACTGTCAAATACTGTCCAGCGCTTTGCAATCTAATAATAAAGTTATCAATCTGCATCAAACCAGAGAGAGAGAGATTTTCTAATAGTGTCTGAGAACATGGTAAAGCAGCACTGATTTCAACACATGCTGTATAGACACAGTCTAGCTCACAGCTTGTGGTGAAGCACCTCCCAGTACTAAGTTAAAATTTCAGAGACAAATATGTACAATGATTCCAGTTAAAAACAATGGCACTGGAAGAAGTTTATCTTCTTTGAACTTTTATATATTTTCACTTGGCAGGCAGTCAGTGACATTCATTAAAGGATGCCCCATTACAATAGGTAATATAAGTCTCAGGTGTCCCCAGAATGTGTCTGTGAGGTTTCAGCTCAAAATACCCCACAGATCATTTATTATACCATTTTGAAAACGCCCATTTTGAGTGAAAGCAGAAACACGCTGTTTTCGTGCATGTCTCTTTAAATGCAAATTAGCTGCTGCTCCCCGCCCCATTTTCCAGAATAGAGCTGTGCCTTTACAGCTCCTGCCTCAGATACTCTGCTAAAAAATCAGTTTGGTTTTGATTATGTCTATCGCGCATTTTAAACCATATTACCTTAAACTTCTGATATAGGGATTTCTGAGCGCAAACATTCGAAGCACGCACACAGAAAGAGGTTGTCACATGGCATGTGAGTACTAAACTAAGTTCTCCTTCATGTCTTATTGGTTAAACTGTCAAATACACACAAGTTTACATTAAAAACACACAGGAGTTACAAAAACAGTCGGTTGTATCTATGAAGGTAAACAGCTGGGAAAGAAATTGCATGTTTATAATAGATCTGTGTGGCAGCAGTGTAATATACACTAGGGGTAACACGGGTTAATTGTAACACACATGGTTTAAATATTTCCACACATGCTAGTCTAACCAAATTTACGGTATTTACTAGCTGCCATGGCAACACTATAAGGAGAAAAAAAAGCGCCAAAATTCAAAAGCCTTTTGATGATATCGCTGAATATTTATTTACCATAGCAAAAGTAAATTTCTGGCTTAAGTAAATTTTTCTTCTCAGTTTTTAGTATTCATGTAAAATGAGACAAATCTGCTATTATTTTAATCGTCAATCCGTTGTCTATCAGTTTAGATAGTTTATTAATGCTTGGCAAGTCAGCAGAAGACACTAACCACTTTTATATTCCAGTCGTGCTGATGGCCCTGGTGAAAAAAACAGCATATGCTGGTAGGTATGTTTTGATGGTGGGATGCTGGTTAGATATGGTTTGATGCTGGTTTATGCTGGTCATGTTGCTGGTCATGTTGCTGGTCAAGGACCAGCAAAAACCAGCTAAGGACCAGCTGAAACCAGCATCAAAACATACCTAACAGCATATGCTGTTTTTTCCACCAGGGGGGGAAAGTGGTAACACTGCGTTACAATCTGCCCTGCTATTATCAAACTCTGCTATTCTATGACATTAGTGATGCAATTTTCACTATTCACTTTTATGGATTAAAAAGAAACAACAAGAAACAGGTGAATAAAAACCTCACAATTGACGTTTAATGTTGAGAAATTATTATTTCAAGAAATGTAAAGCATTTTGGCTCATTTATGTGTCTCCTGTTCTGCGAGAGCTGTGTGTTGAGGGAGGGAGTGTTTTTTTGAATGTCTGAATGTGTTTCATCTATTTGTTGACATTGTTTTGAACTATACTGTATAGCTGTGTTTTGCGATCAGGGCCGTCTCACGCATGGTTGCGATGTGTTCATTGTAAACCTCAAAATTTAGATTTTTTTTCATTCTTAAAAAACGCCATTTTATTTGAAAAAGTTAATCATTTTATTTAATTGACAAAATATTTTAGTTTATTGTGTATATCATTTTCATTTAATTAGATAACATTTTAAGCTGTCTTATGGCCATGTTACAACGTGCCTCTCACATGTTACAATGTACCCCACCCCAGCTCTTTTTTTAACAGGCTTGCTTTAAAAAACAAAGTTACTGGGTCGGTAGATGCAATGGGGACCCGATTATAGCACTTAAACAAAAAAGTCCAATTTTCATGATATGTCACCTGTAACAATATTTCTCTATGAACATCCCTTTAGTAGTACTCACACTGATACACAGTTGCATTTGAGTGTGGAAAGCTGTGGTCTGTAGAACAAATGAGTTTTGTGGTATCAAGATTGGCCACAAGAGGGAAGCACAGTACACAGACGAGAACCAACTTTCCCTGGTAAACAGCTTGAGAAACATTTTTAGCATTCTGCATTTATAGAACCCCTCTGAAAGCCACCTCGGTCAAAAATGAGATACATAGTATATGTCCATCAAATACTTTTACATCAAACTCGCTAAATCCTTGCCTCAGCCCAATTAGAAGTACAATTTGAATAGGAGATGCTTATTTTAAAGAAAAACATCAGATGGACTTTTGCATCTGACCTTTAAAAAAGAAAAAAAAAGTACATATATAGTACTGTAATTGCTGTAATACAATTTTAAGTTGTGTCACGTAGCACTCCATGAACAACTGCATGCCTCCTCCCACAAAAAAAAAAAAAAAAAAAAAAAAAAAAAAAAATCTGTACTTCAGAGCATAGCTTTGCTCCGCTGAGACCATAAACCTTAGTGACAGTAGAGAATGTCTGGACGAACCGGCCAACTGTGCGATTTACTTCTACACCAAACATTTATCACTTTCCTAGGTTTTCTTTATGTCCCAATCTCTCTTCAGCCTCTCACTCTCAGTGCTTGGTGTTGTCCCATCGTAAGGACGTGAACATCCTGTTGTGAACATGATGTACTGTAGTGTCATGTATCCTCTCCAATCTCTGAAAATGGACTCAGATCTTGTCAGTACAGAAACAGATCCTCTAACTCATATTATAATATCATATTATATTATATTATATTATATTATATTATATTATACACTTTGCACATTCACATTTTGCAAAGCTGTCACTAGGATGTCACTCTTTGTATCTTATATACCCCTAATGGTAGTACTTTAAAAGTGTATTGAAGCATGCATATATTATGAATATAATATCATTTCACAAATAATTTAAAAGTGCAATACTACTAAAGTTTATTTTATACATTTATAATGAAAGATGGCTGTTTCCCCGTTTGTTCCAAAAGAAATGCCTGATGTATTCAGATCACGTCACATGCAGTCTGGTATTATGATCAAAACTATTTTTTTATGCCTTTGCTGGATCTTGCCAGCTGTCTTTATTCATGTCTCTCCCTACTGTTACTCTCTAATTGCACAGACCAAACTTTCATCCGTTCCATTACAGATGATCAAACCAGGATGCAGAGAGTTCCTCCGGGCAGTGTGAATTCATTTAAATCAACTCGTTCTTATTCATTGGAAATCAAGGCCTACTGTGCGAAGCCGATTGTCCAGTTTTGATTTCACCCTCCATTCATTCTGCAAGCAAATCGCAAATGTCCATCACCGGTGATTATATGTTTAAATTCCAGCTCACAAAGAAAACGTTGACTAGGTCAGGCAATTTATCCCCACTCCAACTGTCCTGGAATAAGATAATCATAATAATCTATTTTCTAACTCAGGGCTACCTTAAAATCCATTTACAGAGAATTGCCTAAAATGTCTGGAAAACTTCTTTATTTCTCATCTGTACAGTATGAACTGACCTCTCACATTTCACAGCGATATATAAATGCGGGTACAATGAACAGAGACAATGACAGAGGCATAATTGTGTATTGGGGTGAATATGAATATGGGATAAAGAAGAGAAAATAAAGGAGCGAGAAATGATGAGAGAGCCCCGAAGGGCTTCCTGCATTCAGTGCAGATGAGTTTGTGTTTCAGCTATACATACATAAAAAGTACATAAAGTAATTTCCAGTTTAATGTGCAGAGACAACTATAAGGAGGTCATTTTTTGGTTGTGGGTTAGTTTTAGCCAAATAATGACATGAATTGGGGTGGAGCCTTCTGGATGACCAATCAGTGAAGATTTCATTATTTTCGCAATTCTGTTTGGACAACAATTTAGCTAAAAATCAGATATTTCAAACTTCAAAACTTTTAATGAATAAGAAAAGAGACAGATATATTGTAAAACTGGTTACTGGAACATTGATCAATAAAAATGAGATATTAAGTAAAGGAAAAAGGCAAAAAGAAGAAAGAGTGGAACGGACTGAGGAGCGGTAGTATTCCCTGTGTGCTGGATGAGACAGATATGAGATTAGCAGAAGAGTGTGCTACAGCCTCTCTAATGGATTTCTGTACTGCAATAAGAAGCGGTGAATGGCGGTGGGACTCGTGTTTGCCTGCTCGGCAGAAAAGCCATAATCCATCTCCTGCGTTATTACACGATGGATCTGCCATCCAGGCTTGGTCATTGAATAGAGTTGCCTAATCAGGTATTGCCCTGACTGCCACCACTTCAATTAGCGACTGATAAAAAAAGAGGCAGAAAGAAAGAGAAAATCTTGTTTTCATTGGACTGGAGCAATCGCATCTGATTCTGATGAGCTGCTGTGCTGTTAATTGCTGGGTCTTGATCGATGCGTCACTTAAGGCCGTTTAAAAGGGAGATGGTGAGTTTTTTCAGTGTTGATGGGCTGGAGGGAGTTAAAATTATGGGCTTGTGACATATTATTATTATTCTGGGAAACTGAAGTGCTTGAAGAAATGTATAGTATTTTGCTTTGTTTTATAAAAGCTGAGATTGAGAAGAATATGGTGGAAATGGAGTTTTCAGTACATTTCTTGCCCATAAAATGGTTTGATATTTTTTATTACCTTAAATTTTCAATGCGTCATAGATTGTTCTGTGCTTCACAGAGTAATTGTTTAATATGCAGGGTACTGAAATCGTGTTCGCATTTTACTTTCACTTTCGAGATTTGCGATCACACATAGGGTTCAACAGGGCTAAATGCACACCCTAAGTAAAAAGTGCTTTTCATCATGCCCACAGTGTACGATTGCAGGAAATTTTAAACGTTTGTATTAAAGCATGCAAGTTGTTTATTTTGTTTTAAAATTTGCCCCACAAAGGCACACAGTATTAATACAAATACTTCAGCTAAAATAATGTTTTTTTTAATAATACTTGTTCAAAACAATCACTCTACCAAAGTTTGTACTATTTCCTGCTTATTTTGATAATGAATAAATATGAATAAATATTAAAATATGCTAATACAAGACATATTTTAAAATACAGAAACAAAATCATTTTAAAATGAATAGATTCTGAAAGCATTGAAGGAGATCCCATAGTAATTGAATATAGATTTACAAATGATATTTTATTATATGATATAATTAGTATCATGTTTTTAAATATGATGATTTCATTCTAAACATGGTGATTATCTCTAAGATGGACACCCAACATAATATATGATATTTACCATCTGAATATAAACATGTCATGTCAAAAAATGGAAAAGTCAGCCTTCTATTATAATCATGGTAATTATTATGCCATTTACCCCCAACAGCAGGGGCGCTTTTTTTTACCCCAAACTCCATACTTTTACATATTCTTCCGTTATTTAAAAACTGCTGCTTTAATTATCTTAAACAACTGAAACAACTGAAAATCATTAAGAAGACCTTTGTCTCAAGATATATTCAAAAAATGTAGATTCTTATTTGCTACTTAAATCTACAATATTTTTAAAACACCAAATATTAGATCAAGCAAGCACAGAATCGAGTGGATCAGGCAAATTTTCACGTGTATCTTGAAAAGCTGCTGTTTTGGAAGCTGCTACGCCACGTTTTTTTGCAATCTAGTGGTTTGGAGGAAAATAATATCAAAGGCGCCTTTTACCCCGGGGCACCTTTACCCCCGTTGTACTCTACTCTGTGTATACAACAGAGCCGCAGTACTTACCACACATTTGACAAGATTATATGTTTGTCAGTGGTGCTCAGGACCTGCAAATCATTCGACATTGTCCAATCAGTCATCTCTCCTTACGTTGTTTATGTGGTAAGTGAAATTTTATGTACTGTAATGTAACAGGCTACTGATAGCAAGCAGCTAACCATGTCCTTTTAGTGGCTCCATAGTACGTGTTACTTGTTTTCCATGCCTTTACGAATACAGATTCACTATTTGGGCACACCTGCAATCTTTACTGTCACTTTTGATCAACTTCATGAATCTTTGCTGAATGAAAGTATTATTTCATTATTATTATTTTTTAAAGGAGCATATATTTTTTTTATATATATTTTCACTCTCTGACATTTAGCTAAAGTCCATTTGTGTGTGTCAAAACAGCACTCTCTTTCCCAACCTAACAGAAGAAATAGAAAGAGAAAAGATTTCTGACTGAGAGTATGTATATGTGAGATCGAAAACAGAGAGAGAGAGAGAGAGAGAGAGAGAAAGAGAGAGAGAGAGAGGGTTCGGTGCACATTACTCACATGAACAAGGTGGCCATAGGCAGGCTTGCTAGCTGCAGTGCCAGCTTTCCTTCTGTTCTTGTCTGTGGGTGCTACATTAGCCACTACTTTAATAACAGAAATATAAAAGCTATAACCCTCTCCCCGCTGGCACTGAATAAAGCTTGCAATTCTGTTCTATTTGAAGCGAAATATTACTTTTGCTTACCCCTTTCCTTCTCAGACATCCCAACACTCAAGTACCACCAGCCATCCATTTTATCCTGTTTCCAAGCCAACAAGACTATCAATAATAAGGATCCTATTTGAAGATCAGTGTGTGCTTTTATGAAGTTCATGACTGTGCAGTTTAGTTTTTCAAGAGTGAAAAAGAAAAAAAAGATATAATGATTAGATACAATGATTAAGCAAACAAATCAATTAAATAATTCTGCACACAATTTTTAGAATCTTTTCAATAGTAATTTGCTCAGTTAAGATGGTCCTAACCTGTCTGTAAAGTCTCCCCAACAATTTTAATCATCTTATAAAAAAGTAAAATATAAGAGGCTGTGCGCAGGGGTCATGTTATAAGGCCCGCATAAGTATTCATTAATCTAACGAGGATTTTGACATTCAGGCCTCAGGCTCCTTTCCCTGAAGTACACAAGGGCTGAATTACACCACAGAGTGGATTATTCCTCTTTGGGGCAGCAGTGCCTCCTTCTCTCCAGCTTTAATTAAGTTTTCAGAAGGCCATTAATGAGCATGTTTATTAGCTGCAGGATACAGGCTGATTGTAAAGGGAGAGCTGGCTAGTGAGGACTCCCAGTCTGAGTCTTTGGTACAAGTCAAACTCTCCAAACTGATTTCTGCTCGGTGGAGAGTCCCAAAAATCTACTTGTTCAGGAACCACACTTGCCCAAAGGTTCTTAAAGCGTCTTGATGAGCATGAGCGGTTAGGTAAAACGGGAAACATTCAATACTGAACATTCCAAAATGATGTAGTGAAGATTTTTAGAACCTTGTTGCTCTTTTATTTAAAGTGCTCCTATTATGCCATTTTAAAGGTTGCTAATATTGTTTTATGAGTCTCCTAAAACAGGTATGGAAGGTCCAAAAACACTTTAGTTTTCTCCAAAAATAGATTTAATTTTACCTCATTTCTAAATGATTCATAAATGACTCGTGTGAAGCAGTTTGAAGAATCAGTCTCTCTTAATCCCTCCTTTCAGTGAGCCTTCACTGCTGTGATTGGTCAGATGGCGCAGTCCTTTATGATTGGTCTACCACGTACAGCATGTCGGAGAACGAAACGCCCATTGCCATAACTGAATGACAGCCCTGGAGACTTGTCAATACATAGAAAAGATGGCATTGATTTTACCTTACCAAATCGAGCCGGAGTCTGACGATGAAACGGCTGAAGTGGCTGATCGACAAGTTAGCACGGACTACCGTGGAATGTGTTTGCTTATGTAAGCGAACCGGGCACACCTCTATGTTGTAAACTTCAACATCGTATAATGCATTAAGCGGCTTACACACTGAACGGGGAAAGCGCTGCGCTGGCCGTGGCTTGCGCATCTTGCGTGCCAGTGGTGTGTTCCGCTGTGTGTGCGCTTTGGACGACGCAGAAACAAGCCGTTCTCGCTGGGCTCAGGCAATTGAAATGAATGGGTTTCACAGTGTAGTGCTTTCCGCATTTGGTGTGAAAGCTGCTTCCTTTATCATTACTCTAATGAGACAGACAGACAGTCAAGCTGCATCAATCACAAATTTTTAGACAACAGTGGGCCCACAGCTGAACAACAGAACTACAGAAGCGTGAGTTAGCCAGTTAGCAAGACATGTGCAGGGTTGTTACACAACATAACACAGCGTCTTCTTGACATGATGTAAACCACATGGAAAATTTTACTGTGTTTGTGGGCGGGCAAGTTGTTTGCAACGTAGAACAAGTGCGGACATTATGCAAATGTGTTACTTTGTGACATATAGCCGTAACAGAATAAGATTCGAATTCTTCTTTTTTTTTGATAGACAATAACTTTATTTATCATGCACTGTCGGCTTCACAACTTTGCAGATAGTTTATATTCCTATACAGCTACATGACACACTGCATGAAAGGTCATATTTGAGCAAGCATCAAACAGAATTGCAGTAAATAAACTATTGTCAGGGACTGTTTTTTAGTGAGAATGCGGAAAGTGCAGAAAATGTAAATACACAACACAGAATTTCTGAAAAAAAAAAAAATAAATAAATAAACAAAATTATAATAAATTCATTTTTTATTAATTATTAATTTTTTATTAATTATTTAATTTTTAATAAGTTGACATACTTCTGACCATTAAAATGTAATGAAATTATTCAAATTTAATACAGAAGATAAATGGAAAACAGAATTTGACAAATAATTAGACATGCATTTCGTTTGATATCTTTTTAATTTAGCCATTAAAACAGAGTCTAGATTAATTAAAAGCAGAAAAATTAAAATGGAAATAAATAAATACATAAACAAATCAAATAAAAAAAAATAATTCTGAATACAACTGATTTCAGGGTCTTTGCATATGAAATAAGTATTACATTTAGAATGATTCTTTTACTGATTAAACTTTTACTATGTTTTTATTAGTATAGTTGCCAAGATTAAAGGAATAGTTCATCTGAAAATGAAGCTTTGCTGAGAACCCTATTACTGAGGTTTTTGTCTTCATCTGAACAGATTTGGAGAAATTAGCATTACATCACTATTCACCAGTGGATGCTCTGAATGGGTGCCGTCAGAGTCCAATCGGCTGATAAAAACATCACAATAATCCACATGACTCCAGTCCATCAATTAACATCTTGTGAAGCAAAAAGTTGTGTGTTTGCAAGAAACAACTCTGTTAAGACATTTTTAACTTCAAACCATTGCTTATTTTTTACTGTTTGGAATCTCATTCTGATGGCACCTATTCACTGCAGAGGATCCATTGGTGAGCAATGTAATACAAAATTTCTCCTCTGTTATGATGAAGAAATAAACTCATCTACATCTTGGATGCCTGAGGATGCACATTTTCATTATTTGGTGAACTATTCCTTTACCTAATTATAAAAAGTGCTGATTACAGCATTATAATTCAGTCTATACCTATGGCATAAAAGGGTTGCAGCGCTGAGCATTTTAGCCAAATACAGTCATGTCTGTTGAGCAGTTATTACTGTCAAGTCAACATATGCAGTAAAAGTCTGTTCTGCATCGAATTTAACTGGTTTATGAAAGAATCCACAGTGAAATGAACCAAACAAACAAGTAATCCTCTAAGACATTCACAGAGTTGAAAATCAACAGCCACTTTCGGATCTCATTTCACTAATGCACCAGATGCATTCATTTCTATTTCACACTGTAGTAGTTTTTAGACTAACAAGGACGTTTTGAGCTCTTTAACTTACAGTATGTTTTATAGCACAGTGACCTTTTTTATGGTACAAGGACCAAGGAAATTTCAATTTTTCAATTCATGACCCCTTCAACAATCAGACATTTTATCATTCACTGTATTGTATTCAAACAAATACATTTCATCAGTAACACCTTAATAGAGTGCTTAAGTGTGTGTTTCACATATTATAACCTGTATTTTGATTCTGCAAATGACATTTGCCATTCAGCTGTATTTGTTTCAGGGCTTTTTTTCTGTCTCCCTGCTTTAAGTGGCTTTAGAGTGTCTGATGTTTACAGTGCTGGTATTGATTTGATTCTGAGGTCTAGTCCACAGACTCAATAGCAAGGGCCCGTGGCTATTGAACCACACAGACGGAGTCAGAGCGCGCCTGTGCGGCATGGAAATAACGGCCCTGGGTTACCAACGCAGAAGTGGAAATGTTAAAGCGAGGTGAGCAAGGTTAAATCTATACTCTCAGTCAGTCTGCACAAACACGGCACACGCAGGGGAACAAGGACCAGAGGCTATAAAAGCAAGATGTCATCAGGGGAGTAAACTAATTTACACATGCATGAACATGAACAAAAACACAAGCTTTGGCCTTTCATAGAAGTACATAAGTGTGCATATACTTGCCTGAAAATGTTAGCCTAGATAAATGGTCTTTTATATAAGCTTTTGTAAGTGCTATAGCACGTGTGTGAGAAAAACGTGAAAGTATTTTAAGCAGTATTTTCGTCCTGTTATTTTATTAGTTTGTTTGTGTGTGTGTTTTTAATCATCTAACCTACATTACCCGAAAGCTTCCATGGTCTATTGCAATGCAGAAAACAATCAATCAGTGACAAGATGAACACTGCAATGATATTACAGTAATTTTAATATACTGAAGTCTTCTGGGTTGATTTTGTAAAACAACAACACCCCCCCCCCAAAAAAAGAGATGCAAAATGGCATCAGTTGTATAAATGTAAAAAACAAGAGCGTGAAAAAGATTTAAGAAGTAGCACATATGCATACAGTGTTTTTTTTAAGGAAAGATAAGATTGACCAATCAGAATGAAGTAGAATCACATAAGACGCAATACTGAGGCTTGTTTTCACAGATTATATCTTGAATTCAATTTATTTTTCTTCCCCCAAACAGTTGTATTTCTTTTTAAGCATAACTCTCACAAAATTGTATTAAATTTATGCTTAGACCAAGAAAAAGCGGTTTTATGCCAGTGGGTAAGAAATCTTAATATCGTACACAGCCTTGTTTCTCAAGTAAATGCACATTTCTGAAGGATAAAGAAAACGATTTATTGCTTTGCAGTGGTCAACTGTTTCTAAATAGGATTTGCGTGGGAGGTCACAGGTCGTGCAAGAGCTTCCTTTCCTGACATCTCTCCACAGTCACAGCCCACTTTTTCTCAGCACTGAGCGTTGCGGCTATATAAAGCCAACGCTGTGGAGAAATGGGACTGTGTGTCCTTGTGTTTAGGTGAGCTGGACAGTGCAAACAGAGAATTTGTATGCAGTAGGTGTGAGTGGATCTGGGTGTTCCTAAAAGCGCAACTGTCCTTGGACATTCTGATATTTGGATATTTTTATGGAGAGTCTGTCTGAAGGGTGTCATGTGGGAATGCTGTGTTTGTGTTTGTCTTCTGAGGACTCTGATGTACAGACACAGAAAATCAAAGAGAAGAGATGAAAACAGCTGAGGCACAGGTAGCCGTGGGCGGTTCAGCTGCTACTTAGAGGTCTCATCTTTTCTGTCTCTCTCACTCTCCTTCTTTCTCTGCATCTCTATCACACACGCACATCATACACATGGACTCTGAAAGCATACTGAGAAATGAACTGATAACATACAGGTCCATATGAATAGCATGATTGTATAATGTTTGCATTCAGGGTATGTGTAAAGCAGCTTTTTAGCCTTCAAGGGGTCATCGGATACAAAGTTAACTTTTACATGTTGTTTGAACATTAATGTGTGTTGGCAGTGTATGTACACATCTACCCTATAATGATAAAAATCCATGCAGTGGTTTTTAATTAATCTGTAAAAACAATATCCCCTTTTTCAAATCGAGCCATTCTCAGAGGCCACTCCCACGACAGTTGATTGACATGAGTGTCTTACCTCAGATCCGCCTTACATCAGCTGCAACAGTCCGACCTCCATTGTTTCGATGCCAGAGCAGGGATGTAAGTTAGACAAGAATATCTCCAAATAAGCGATGGTCGTCATTTACTCCCGACATCTGAGCTGCTGAAGATGCAGTGGATTACGTTTGTTTGTGAAGGGAATGCACCTCCCGATCTACATATATTCATCTATGTTCGCGCGAATCATTCGTGATCCAGCTTCACTTAAAGCAGAAGTGAGTATAAGGGTTTTTTTTTAATGAATCTTTGCGATCGCCTTTCCTAATAGCATGCCATTTAGCAGGTTTAGTGGCTAAATGCAGCTAAATGCGGCTAAAGTAAACAGGCTCATCACTCCACAGAGAGAAGAGAGGGGCGGGGCGAGCAGAGCTCATTTGCATTTAAAGCAGCCTCGACCAGAACAGGATGATTTTTGCAGAGCTAATTTTGGCAATGTAAAAAGGGTGTTGTTTTACACTACCATTGAGAATTTTTAACCAAAGTATATTATAGACTTTTCATTAAGACCCTAAAGAATCATATCAACTTGTGGAAAATGGGCATCCGATGTCCCCTTTAAAGGTGCCTTAAAGTCTTAAAGCTGCTTTTAAGAATATCTCCCTTGGACTGACCCTGGAAATGTCAGTAATTATTAAATTACTAAATGTCAGTAATTTGGCGGGGTAACTGCGAACTTCAGACTGCAGCCTCGTATTACACTCATAGCTGAAAGATGCCATGACTTACTCCAAAACCTGCCCATAAACAGTACTGAGATTAGAGAACATAGTTTAATATCAAACTAAATTCAACTCAGTACAATAACAAATAAAATATATTTATTTTATGCAAGGCAAAAGGCATTTCTATCCTACAAAACAACCACTGCTGACGCAGCTGACTGACATCTCATCCTTATGTTGTGTTGCATAAAATAATACAATTTACAACACAGTAGACTTTATAAATTAAATAAAATGTATACAAATTTTTATTTAGCTGAAGAAGTGCACCAAATCAGCAGCACTGAGAATCTCTCCTGTAGAGGATGCAAAAAGCCTGTGGTCTGACTGTAACTCAGCAGCTGGGTTGTTTCATTGGAGACAGGCTCAACTCAGCGGATGGGTAGAAAAAGTAACTCAGCGTTAAATGACCCAACAGCTGAGTTACAGAAAATCTACCCAGCACCTAGGTAAAAAATATTAAAAATAACCCAATAAAATGACCCAATGGGCTAGACCCAGCATTTGGGTTAAAAAAATAACCCAGCAATTTTTAGAGTGTATTAAAAAGAATAGAATAAAAAATAAAATATACTGTTTAAATTGCTATTTCCTTGAGTCATTATTTTGAAATAAATGTAAAATGCTTAAAAACACTAACTTGATGTGATTAATACTTGGCTTTAATAAATAGAATATTGATTACATTGTTAATGTTTTGCTCATTGTTAATTAATGTTGACTAACGGGGCCTTATTTTAAAGTGTTACCGACAGATTTCTTTCGTTTTGTTAGTTTGCGAACACTACTGCAGTCTCTCTCACAAATCATACAACTCAGAAACTCATAAAATCCATTTCTGACTCTCTGCTGTTACAAACAACCATTTGGCGTGTCTTGCATCTCACTCGAGCTGGTGTTCTGAACGCAGAGCTAATGGCTAATGTATTTAAAATTAAGAGGCACAGCACGCAAACAGCTCTGGGTGTTGGTGAAGTGAGAGATGTGGGAAAAGAGTGGAGAGGAACAGAGCTGCGGGTCTTCTGAGCTATATTAAAACACCCAGTGAGACCTTCCACCTTTTGGCATTCTGTTCTCCATATCTCTCTCCTGGCGTGTTATTAAAATAACAGAACTCTGAACGGACTCCATCGAGTGTGGAAGTGGGAACTTGCTGAACCCATTAGACAGGTTAATTAGTACAAAGGGCCAGGGCTCAACTCTGAATGCACTCTCAGATGGCCGCAAAAAAAGCACCACGGTCATTGCGCTTCATTCCATGCTGGCTGCCTGAAAACACTCATGGTTTCTCCCAGGCTGTTTCTTCACAGCTAAATGCCAGTTGTCAATCAAGTATGGGGCATCGCATTCAACATTAGCAACCTGTGACATGAGCATGATTTTAATCATTGTCCTTCTGCTCGTTTAGGACACTTTATGAATATGATTAAATTATTTAATACCATAATTGAGGGTATAGGCCTGCACACAAATCTAATGTTGCGCATAGCTGATATAGATCATTAAGTTAGCTTTAAAAGTTTAAATTTGCCATCTTAACACATATGATGTATATGGATTATCTGATTTACTGTATCTCACATTCCAGATCATTTTAAATTGGCAGGGGGAAATCAATGTCTCTAGGGTAACTGTCAACTGATTCATATATATAGCTGTGTGACACCCTATGTCAGCCATTCAGCTTTGATAAAATATGATTTACTTTACCTTATGATCTTAGAAATCTGATTATCTAACATCTCATCTTACATAAATATTTCATACAAATCCAAAGCTGCTTTTGAATATATGTTAAAAAGTTGCGGGTCAGTAATTTTTTTTTAAATGTTTTTGTCTCTTATGATCACCAAAACTTCATTTTTTTAAAAATCAAAAATAGAGTAAAACAGTAATTTGTTAAATATACACATTTAAAATAACTTTTCTATTTGAATGTATATTTTAAAATGTAATTTACTCCTGTGATGGCAAAGCAAAGTTTTCAACAGCCAGAACTCTAGTCTCCATAGCCACACGATCATTTAGTAATCATTCTAACATACTTATTATTAAATGTATTATTATCAATGTTGAAAACAGTTGTGCTGCTTAATATTTTTGAGAAATCATTGTACATTTTGAAGAGCATGAAGATCAATGTAAATAGTCTTTTAATAAATCCACACAAGGGTAAATCACGGGACAGACAGGCAGGATACACATGTAGGGACTTAGTAGACCAGATGAAAGAACACAGGACACACTAAACCTAAATACACAGGCAAATGAAGATAATTAACAAGACACACCTGAACCAAATGACATAATCAGACGTTGACGGAAAACTAGGTCACACTCAGTACATGGGGAATGAAAACACAACAAAACAGTTAATGGGTGTGACAGTTCACCACCCTCCCGGAAGGCGTGACCTTGCTCTGCAGGAACAACAAAGGGTGGGACAGAGGGGGACTTAGGAGAAGGACAAATAAGTATATGTGGGAAGGTGACAGGGGATGGCAAAGGGCTGACAGGAAGGTAGGGAGACAATACTGGTGGAGGTGCAGGTAGAAGACAGACACCCTGGAGGAGGATGACAAACAGAGTCCAGGGTGGAGACGATGGAGGGAGAAGCCAAGGAGGAAACAGGGGAAACCAGGGTAGATCAGATGGAGGAATGAGCCAGGGAGAAGACAGGAAGGACTTGGAGCAAGAGGAGCCAGGCAGGACCCAGGCCGCAGCCATGATGGCGACCCACGGTGGAGCCGACGAAGGGGGAGGAAGGACTAAAGACTCCAAGGGACCAACCTAGTGGTGGAGCAGGTGGTGGTGAAGCCTGAGGCGGAGACGGAGAGACGACGAGCCAGGGTCTGGGGATCAGGAGGGCCAAGGCAGAGCAGATGGCTCCGGTGACTGAGGCGAAGATCCGGAAGGCCGCGGTGCAACCGGAGCAACAGTGGACCAAGGTCGAGCCGGTGAGAAGGAGGAGACTGACAGAGCTGGAGAAATGGATGGACAAGGTGGTGGATGGTCGATGACTGACCAAGGTGGAGCCGGAGGGATGAAGGAGCCCGGCTGAGCTGGTAGACTGGCGGCTATAGTGGAGATGAGAAACAGTGGGACAGATTAAGATAGTGGCCTGAAGGTGAGCTGAGGGGCTGCCAGGAGACAGCGGAGGTGATGGTGAGGACTGGTGCAGAGGTGGTGGGAGAGGGAGGCGGGGCAGGAGTTCAGGATGATCAGGGGGCTTAGAAATGGTGTGTGCTGCCCACTCACACCGGATCGCAGCTCCCAGTAGCGGGACCACATCAGACAGTGGAACAACCTCAGTGGTTGTAACAGGACAGACAGACAGTTCAGGGCAGACAGACAGTTGTGATGATGGTGGGAGAAGAGTAAGCAGATCCACATATAAATCAAAGTTAGAGTCTTTTAAATCCTCGGAGTCCAGTGGGATCTCATCCTCAGAGGTGGCTTCCCTCCAAGCTCTTATGCTCCCTTGCTTCATCTCGTGCTCTGGTGCTGGCTCTCGCACCTGGTCAGATCGGTCAGGCTTTGGCTCCGGCTCTGTCGCTCTCCTCGGCGATGGCTCGTTGATCACGGTGGTCGTGGACAGACAGGCAGGATATACACACAGTAGACCGGACAAGGAAACAGAGGACAGACTAGAACTAAATAACACAGGCTATTTAGGATAAGACACACCTAAACCAAATGACATAAATATAGACAAAAAACTAGGTCACACTGAGCACATCGGGAATGAAAACACAACAAAATAGTTCATGGTTTGACAGTTATATTTGATCTTTAATATTATATTATAAGATGATCATTTATTTTTTATGGGCTCTTTAGAATATGAAACATTAGATTCTAAATCTGTAGAGCTAGAGCTATAAGCTCCTTTTTTTTCTTCCATTTATTCGATTGCAAAAGGACTCCCGGGTTGTGTGGGGCTGAAGCCTGGTTGTATATTATTTGCCAGTCACTCTTCTCAAATACTAGCAATCCACCAAATACATGAAATATGAAGTGTGAACAGTCTATAGTAAGCAACAGACCATCTTTTAGTCTGACAGACCTGTAATGACAGCTTTAATAACCACCATCTGCTTGCGCCCAGGGACTTTTTGACTCCATCAGCATTTGATGAGACAGGGGCTTTGGGGGATAAGTAACCAGAGACCTGCTTCTTCAGACACTTTGTGGTGCACAAGGGACACTTACGCTCCAGGGTGTTCTGCCACGCATTAGCACCCTATTCTTCGGTGCTCTGAAACCATTGCATAGCACTCTCAAACAACATCAGAGACTGAGCAAAATGAAACACATGTAAGGTCATCGTCTGAAAGCCTCCTTAGAGTCAAAGTTTTAAAGGGCCGCATGATACATTCTGCAATGCAATGAAAAGATAAATGATCTCAGAAATACTCTGAAATCTATATATGAATATGTCCACAGCTGCTTTTTCAACAAAGACATGTTCACAGCGCTTATTCATTTGCAGGTGTGCAGCGGAAGTTCTTGGCTCAAGCGATTTCTATAGTGGCAGAAAACCTTGACACTGTCATCTGAAACGCTCTCGCTTCATCTCTCTCTGTATGTTTTTTACTGTATCTTCTATTTATCAAAAGCGCATACACTCAAAGTCTACATGATAAATGCTCGTCATGATTCCTAACTAAGAAAAAAAGCAATTTGTGCCATACAAACGTGACACCACACTTGGCGTTAATAGATTTCAGTATGCACAGCGCACTGGATGCTTGACAGTTGGCTTTAGATGACACAAGTCATCCTGGTGGCAAGCAGACAGAGTGTTCTAAATTCTGCATTGGGTGTTGAGAACAATCTGTGGTGTGAAGCCTCAGGAGAAACTCACTAACACCCCGTCTCTCTGGGCGCCAGTCTTGTCCTCGGTGGCCCTTACAGAGATTGGCTACGTTAATTGACCGAGGCTGGTCCTGGCTGTAAAAGATGGATATAAATAGTTGTTTCCACTAGAAACGTCACCGGCAGCGGAGGTGTGGAGAGACTAACACCAATGTCGTGAAGCCAGCAGTGGTCATGGTGAGTAGCAGAGCAATTAGTGACTTCCAAGTTCCCTTGAAACCAAGGCTAAGAGCATCTTCTGTTGCGATAGCTGTTGAAGAGCACAGACCCAGTTCAATTCTCATGCCAGCATGTACCTTAACAGACAGAGGATGTGTTTTATAAGCTGTGGGACAAGCGCAGTTCTCTCTCTGACCAACAGGGGTCACTTTATATTCACAGTTTGAGACACCACCGCCAAGTGTTTGATTCAAAAGAGGAATTGTGAATGGCTTTGCATTTATACATGCAAAAGAGTTTTACATTCCATAGGTAGCGACAACGAAAAGAGAACGAAAATTCATGCAATATGTCTGGAACAGATGATGCAATTTCTGAAGAAGCAACACTGTTTTGTATTACTTCGTCCATGAAGCACAGAGAGGCGACGTGGAACCACATTTTCAAGCAATCTTAGCTTGCACTACTTTCAGTGACCTTTTAAAAACAACATAATTGCAAAACACTTTCCCCTTCTCTGCTCATTGGATTTACAGCACAGGTTAAAAGAAAATGTAAAGTGCTGCAAGTTCAGCTCATGGTATAGGCGTAAAATAAAAAGATTCCATACAAATGTATATGCACTTCTATGTACCTCTAAGAAAACACATTGAACTGCTCTCTAAAGAAAAAAGAATTAAGTTAACCTGAACGCTTCCGGGGAGTGTAAGTCAAGGTCGCTTAAGGGCTCACGAACAGAATATCCTGCTTATTATTTACAGTGGAGAAACACTGAAGTCTGTAATTAAGAGATATTCGGTTTAGTCTCCTTTCATCATTTTTGAATAATACAGTGTTTTTCCAGGAATGGTGCACCTTGTGTCAGATGAAATGCTAAGAAAATGTGCGAGTTATGTGAAGGTTACAGGGTGTAGCAAACAAAAAAAAACTTCCAGATTAATTAATGGATCTAGTGAAGTCAGTCTAATTGAATTCTGAAAATGAACCAATGGAGTCATGTTTTATAAAGCTTTGCTTTATTCCCTCTCATCTTCTTTTTTGTCTTCATTTTTTAACTAAGCAGACAGTTAGGAGTGCACACAATCTCTTTCTGTCTCTCACAGTCACACCAAAGTGTTTTGCTCATCTCAAATAACTAAATTCTCCTGGAAAGGGCAGTATTTTTTCCTTTATGTTTGTGACACTTTATATTTTTTTGCTATTGATTCTTTTGATGTCCTATATAAAAGCCCTGTTCCATCCTTCAAAACTGAAATGGGTTGTGGGTCCTTGCAGTAAACAATCAATAGAAGCTTCTTGATGAACCTATTTACCTGTTTTTAGTAAGGTGAGGTAAACTCACGCCACTCACAAGATTGAATCAAAGATATTTATTATATCTCCCTGTCAATTTAAAATGCATTTTCATCATGTTCAAATGCAAGAATTGGGGCACAGGAAAGCAATGAGCTCCGCAACAGGAGATTTTGGGGCTTTGTGAACCAACATGCTATTTTGAAGAGAAGAAACAGCAGGCATAACGCCAATTAACACTTTCTACTAGCGCTGAATCTCCACATGCACCCTGGAGGACAGTTTAACAGTCTTCTAAGTCGTATATAGCCAGAAATGCTCTAGTTTTCTTCACTTTGAGTCTCACAGCCAGTCCCAGTCATGTTTTGTTTATCCTTTTTTTATCAGCCATTGTCTGAAACACACAGACTTCTTTCACTTGACCCAAAAATTTCTCCCCTTAAAAGATTTGCGCATTCCCCGTTTGAGATCTGACCTGCCGCTCTGGAGAGTCACGCTGAATCTCATGTCGATGGCATAGAGAGTCTGTGCCGCACCTTTTTGATTCAAGGTTTGAATCAATAGCCTTGTCACAAACAAGGCCAAGCGATCTCATTCAGGAGGGAAAGGTCTCTATTGTGTAGTCGCACACAATAAGTGCAGTCTGTCAGCCCACAGACATGAAAATGGCAGCTCAATCAGAGGTCATCAATGTTCGGACTGCGAGATGTGATGTGCGGCCGCAGCGTGGCGAAGTCAAACATGAATATGAATAGCATGACCCTTCACATTTAGCTTTTAGGGCAGGGAACAGGTTTCACGTGCCGGGCTCACGATTATGTACGGCGGGGGGAAATAAATGCGAGCAATTTTCTCCCTGCTGCAACTTTCAAATAGACCTTTCAAGATATCGTAAACCAATTTTCAAGCACTCAAAAACTGTGAAAAGACACACTGTAGCGTTCTTTTATTGCACAAAGGGACGGCAACAATTAAGTCTGTGGCTTTAGTCTGGTTGGTTTCAAAAGGAAAAGCTTCTGTGGAAAGGTCTAGAGGTGCAGATTTTGAAACAAAGCAGTCAAGATTAATGTTAATTCCCTCTCTCGTTCTCTTTCTTTCTGGATGTTTGTACTATGTTTGCAGAAAACATCATCTGACTTTCTCTGCCAGAGACTGTGCTGTGCCTATAGCTGTCAAAAGAAATCTTTTAATACTGTCCTGCTGTGGTAAACTGCCTTCATCATACCACAAGCTGGTCATCCTCTGTGGACTGGTCGTAAGTTATGCTACTGAAAGTTTATAAGAGAATTGCCATGGCAAGGCTCATTGAGTGCCTTAATGCTGATCTGAATGCTGCCAGAAGCGTTTAAAAGAGCTAGCAAGAACAATGTCTCTCATGGGGTGTTGAATATGAATCCTACTGATGGGATGCCGATTGCTGGGGATTTGTTTCTGAAAGCTGTAGTGTGTAATTTTTGTACTACTAGAGACAAGAAGTAATTGCAAAATGAATGAGTGTTTCTAAATAAGTTTTAAACACTCCCTCCATCTTCCATTTTGGACAAACAGGTAATACTTGTAAACAAAGGCACTTTAAAGGAGAACTCCACTTCCAGAACAACAATTTACAAATAATTTACTCACTCCGTTGTCATCCAAGATGTTCATATCTTTCTGTCTTCAGTCGTAAAGAAATTATGGTTTTTGAGGAAAACATTTCAGGATTTTTCTTCATATAATGGACTTCAGTTGTGCCCCTGATTTTGAACTTCCAAAATGTAGTTTAAATGCAGCTTCAAAAGGCTCTAAACGATCCCAGTCGAGGAAGAAGGGTCTTATCTAGCGAAACAATCGGTCATTTTTTTCATAAAATACAAATTTTTATACTTTTTAAGCACAAAAACTTGTGTAGCACAAGCTCTGGAATGCGCGTTCTTGAAAGATTTGTTCATTTTGAACGGATCTTTAATGTGACTCGGGAGGAACGAGTTGTCTCGGGGAGTGATTCATTCAGTCATGTATGCGCAACATCCTATTAGGCTCTGTACTGGAATTAGTTTTCTATTAGATGTCAAATAGAAATTATATGTCTTTAAGATGTTTATAATTTAGAATGTATGTAAAACTGACATCTTACAGCCATCGGTCAGATTTTTGTACACAGCAGATGCTTTCCAGATCAAGTGATTTTTAACAGACATCTTGCAGATGTACGTGTGCTTTCTGGGATGTTACTCCACTCTCATATGTTTGCTATGAATGGGAATTTACTACTTTTACTTTTACTTTTATGCTGTTCTAAGTTCAAAAAGTCTAGAGTTTCTCTGGAACATTTCCTTATGGGGGGCCTTGGGGGCAAAAAGTTTTAGAACCACGTTGTCTTCAAAGAATGCACTGCATTTTATTGTTTTTTAATCATTTTCTTTCCTTGTTGAGTCCTGTAGTTCCAACCACGCAACTTTGCTATGCTCTTTGCGAATGTTTGTTGGAGCTATGGATTCAGAAAACCAGTCAGTATCTGTTGTGACCACCATTTGCCTCACACAGTGCAACGCATCTCCTTCGCATAGAGTTAATCAGGTTGTTGATTGTGGCCTGTGGAATGTTGGTCCACTCCTCTTCAATAGCTGTGCGAAATTGCTGGATATTGGCAGGAACTGGAACACGCTGTTGTATATGTATATACGCCTGCCCATACCATGAACCTACTGCCACCATGGGCCACTCGATCCACAACGCTGACATCAGCAAACCGCTCACCCACACGACACCATACACACTGTTTGCCATCTGCCCTGTACAGTGAAAACCGGGATTCATCCGTGAAGAGAACACCTCTCTGAAGTGTCAGACACCATAGAATGTGAGCATTTGCCCATTCAGTTACGACGACGAACTGCAGTCAGGTCGAGACCCCGATGAGACCAGCTAAGGCACACCTGTGCAATAATCATGCTGTCTAATCAGCATCTTGATATGCCACACCTGTGAGGTGGATGGATTATCTCAGCAAAGGAGAAGTGCTCACTAACACAGATTTAGACAGATTTGTAAACAATATTTGAGAGAAATAGGCCTATTGTGTACATAGAAAAAGTCTTAGATCTTTGAGTTCAGCTCATGAAAAATGGGGGCAAAAACAAAAGTGTTGTGTTTATAATTTTGGTCAGTATATATATATATATATATATATATATTTTTTTTAATATATATATCTTTTCACGTCAGCATTTCCATCACTCGTTTCTGAAGCCATACTTTAAAAGGCATATAAAACAGGGTGCTTTTGGAAACCTGTTTCCACCAATAAAAAAAAAATACAGTTGTGAGAAAGCTATTAAGTAAGTCTATTTATTTATTCAGTTTTAATTCCAAAAAATAAAGTCCCAATTTGAGAGATATAGAGTAGCCTTTAAGATTGATACATTTGATATAAATCGACTTTTTAAAATTTATTTTTACTCTGAGGCAGAAATGGACTTCTGTAAATATACTGGTGACAGTTATGATGTTGTTTTTACTAAGGTGATGTGTCAATACGTGCCATTTCTTACATTATATGTTGTAAATGAAAAGGTTTGTGGCATGACTGCGTGTTCATAATTCACTGCTCCACTAACCCATCTGTTGTTTTAATGCATGTTCTGTGAATGTGCAGCGAGTTCAGCCATTGTGTATTCAAGTGCAGTATATAGCAGAGGTTTGTAATAAGGATATTCAGTAGTGTGACTGTTCTCTGTACCCTCCACCTCCGTGCTACAACTGATTGATAAGCTCGGCTGCATGTGTTCCTCTGTGAAATAGCTGGTTTTGCCAGCAGTTACTCTTGCTAGTCCATGGCACTTTTACAGCCCTGGGTCTGATTGCAGTGGTGACACCCTGTTATATACAGAGGTATAGAAAAAGAGAAGTGGGTGTGTATTTTTTCTAGTTCTATGTTATGGCAAACAGACAGCACTGATCTAAATGGGCGGTTGATTAAATTTCTGTTTGCCGCTGATTGAAAACTTTTCCACAACAGTGTCTTAATATATCCCTCTGAGTCATTCTGCATTATGGTGAAAAAATGCTGCCTGTTCAGACTCTCATTTCATGACGGGACGCATGGGTTCACACATCCGTGAAGCTCAACCAAATGAGCAGGTGCCCTAAAGCTCCACCATTATTTTGTAGAATACTGACATTGAGATGAAAATAGTAAACATGCCATTCTTGTCAGCTCCTCTAGGATGAGGCTGTTTTGGTTGGTAGATAGATGTTATTCGTTAGAGTGATGCTTGCTATCAATTGTAGAGCTTCCTGACATCCTTCATTTTCACCCAAGATAAAAATATTTTGGCGATTTCATAATGAGGGGAAGGAACCTACAAACCAAAGCAAACACAAATATACATTTGTGGTCAAAAAGTTTGGAATAATTAACATTTTTAAATGTTTTTGAGAAAAAGTATTTTATGTACATCAAAACTGCAGTTGTTTATTGTAAAATATGAATACAATTTAAAAGAAGTGTTTTCTATTTGAATTTGTGGAAACTACAACATTTTTTTATGAACAGAAAGTTAAAAACAGCGTTTATTTGAAACAGAAATATTTTGTAACATTATAAATGTCTTAACTGTCACTTTAGATCAATTTAATGTGTCTTTGCTGAATACAAGTATATATCTTTTTGTTATCTTACTTACATGAAACTTATGAATGATAGTGTATCACAGATTTCACAAAAATATTAAGTAGCACAACTGTTTTCAACACTGATAATGATAAGAATTGTTTCTATAGAGCAGTCATTTTTAAATTTATTTCTGTAAAATTTATTGTATTTTTAATCAACGTAGTCTTGGAGAAAATATAAGATGTCTTTCAGAAACAAAAATAATGATATTTTGGCCACTAGTGTATGTTACAAAACAAACAAACAAAAAAAAAAGGACAAAAGATTATTAAGCATATAATTAAGCACTTTCAATAATAAATCTTTTTTAAAACAATCAATAAATAAAACCATTCTTTTTATGATATTTACTTTTTTAGAGGTGATATCCAATAATTAGTCTTATGGGCTATAAAATAAAATAAAATAAAAATGACAAAAAACAAAAACAAAAAAACAAAAAATCTTATTTATTCACAACTTTTGGCCACTAGCCTATGTTAAAAAAGAGGACAAATGATTAAGCATATTCAATAATAAATCAATTTTAAAACAATCAATAAATAAAACATTTTTTTTAATGATATTTACATTTTTAGAGGTGTCATAAATGCAATCCAATAATTAGTCTTATGGACTGTAAACAAAACAAAACAAAACTAAACTAAATAAAACAAAACAAAACAAATTTCATTGATCAAAGAAGCCTTGGAGAAAATATTAGATGTTTTTCATAAACATAAAAAATATATATATTTATTCACAAATTTTGGCCACTAGTATATGTATAAAAAAAGAGGACAAATAATTAAGCATATTCAATAATAAATCATTTTAAAACATGATATTTTATGATATTTACTTTTTTAGAGGTGGCATAAATGCAATCCAATAAATAAAATAAAATAAAATAAAATAAAATAAAATAAAATAAAATAAAATAAAATAAAATAAAATAAAATAAAATAAAATAATCAAGTCTCACATTTAGTTGTAAGAGTCATTTGTTTAGGAACTGGACAACCTGTACACTGTGTTGTGCTGTATATTTTGATTCACTAAAAGAACTGACTCATAAGGGTCTTTAGTATTTGAATGAAAAGCCTCTATGGTATTTTGGTGCAAGTTTACCTTTTAAAAGTCATTGCATTAGGCCTATGCGGCTTATGGTAATATTAATACATTTTAATGCTTGACCACAAGGACATATTTTTTTATTGTAAATGCTGTTTATGCAACACTTGTACATTTGTATTTGTACTCACCGCTTGTAAAATCTAGGTTTCAAAGCAAAACCAGTTGAAAGCCACTGTATGGCCGTGATAATGTCCAATCAAACAAGCATAAATTAAAGCTGCTCTCAGCGAGCGCTCAACTAAAAAGCCTTCCGTAATAAATACACAACGACTGATATTTCAGCATCAATGCCTGAGTCCTCGTCATCCAAGAGATGCCTCAGAGTGACATTTTTTGGCATGGCATTATGTGCATCAAACATGGTCCTATAATAAAACCATTTATTCATGAAATAGGATTATTCATGAGAGAAATAGCGTGTCCCCACATGAGCTTCTTCCAATTCTGTCTAAACGACATCAACATTTTTCCATAAAACACAGACAGAGGGTAATTTAACGCTGCAAAGAATTTTCTCTTGTCCCCTTGGACACAAGTTTGACAGACAGCTGTTGAATCATTTGAATGACGTCTTGAGCTCCCTAAGGTCAAAACCGTGTTTTGGAGAATGTGCTAATATAAAACTGCCAAATGACAGCCGAGAAAAGGAGAACTGTACAATGCCTGACAGTCCTTTGTCTGTGAAACAACTTCAGTTTTAGCCAGCGCACTCTGATCTAACCTAAAAACCTGTTAACCTAAAACTACTCATTCTGAACTTTATCCCAACGTCTAAGGCATGAAAAAAAAAAAAAATATAAAACTTTTTGAAAACACAAAAGAGTTTTTAAAGGCCAATGAGAAACGTTTTTAGACCGCCAGCACCCAAAGATGTAAAGTAAAAACAAAAAGCTGAAGTTTATCTCGGACAAAAAAACGGGATGGATGGGTGAGAGTGTCCTTAATTCAATATGTCTGCACTTTTAAAAGCAGGACGGCCGAGAAGAGAGGAGTAGCCATTTTTAGATGCTATTGATTTGTGTAATGCTTGAAAGAGCCATTTATTACAAAGGCTTATATTTTTGTAAAAGGGGGCACTTAACAGAGAATGCACATAAATCATATATTCTTGGCATTTTTCATCTCTTCTCCAGCATACACAATCACAGAAATGGATGTGACTTGTTTTATCATTTAATTGTGACTGGAATCCAAATGTGGATTTGATGCAATAAACTAATGCGGATTAGATAGTTGCATCATAATGGGTTTGTTCTTTGTTCTCTCACTAAAATGTGAGATGAAGTTTAAGAAAAATAGCTTATTATATATGTAAAACTATGTATATATTGCGGTCTCTAACGTCATAATCTCTCCAGTCTTACGAGTCCATTTCGGTGCGTTTTTCGAGAGAGACAATAATCAAGCAAGAGAAACTAAGATGAGAGTAAACAGAAGTACAGACAAACTTTCTAATCCCGCTAATGCTTCTAATGATAGAGGACGTCATAGCACTGGCAGCTGGTTTAATTATGAGAAAGCCAGGCAGAGCAAGAAGCTCTCCTACACATAGCATTAATTATTGAAGTGCTGGAAAATAAATAATGAAGTCAATTGCACCATTTGGGTGTGGGCGGTAGGTTAAATTATTCATGAATTCAATATTTGTAAGTGTAATAAGAAGTAAGTCGAGGCGTCTTGGATAGCAAGAAAAAAAAATCCCACTACTATTAGGCAATTTAACTCGTATTAAGTCTTCATCTGTCTTAATGTTAAACACGGAGGAATGTTTTGGAAAGGACGTGTTGTCTTAATACTCAAACAAATACACACTCGCACACTCATATGCAGAATGTGTCACCCATTTAAAGTAGTCTTTTTTTTTTTTTAACTGGAATCATTAGTCACATTTATGTTTATTTATTAGATGACTTATTATATTGGCCAGCTGCATTAATATGAGGGGTCGTCGACTCTTTTTGGCCTGGAAGCCTTTGGTGGATAGAGAGATACAGTCCTGCATTACATTGCATACATATTAATGTATTTTCATATACAGTATATACACTTAATATTATGTAACATTTATGCTATATAGAGAATTTGGTATTTTATGAAAAATAAAATAAAATAAAATTAAAATTTAGTTACACTTAAAGGAGAAGTCCACTTCCAAAACTCACATATAATGTACTCACCCCTTTGTCATCCAAGATGTTTGTTTTTTCAGTCGTAAAGAATTTTTTTTTTTTTTTTTGAGGAAAACATTTCAGGATTTTTCTCCATATAATGGACTGCTATGGTGCCCCGATTGCAATCAAAACAGCACTATAGGACAAGAACATGAGATGGGAGTTTTTCAACATACCCTAACTGTCATGAACCAGAAAAAAACAGTCCAGGCAGAACACGAGCGCTTGACATTAAAAAGTATATAAATTGTATTACTTTTATGAAAATAACCGATCGTTTCGCTAGATAAGACCCTTCTTTCTCAGCTAGGATTATTTACAACCTGCATTTGGGATCGTTTGAAGCCGCATTTAAACTGCATTTTGGAAGTTCAAAATTCGGGGCACCATAGCAGTCCATTATATGAATAAAAATGCTGAAATGTTTTCCTCAAAAAACACAATTTCTTTACGACTGAAGAAAGAAAGACATGAACATCTTGGATGACAAGGGGATGAGGGGGTGAATCTTTGTTTTGGAAGTGGACTTTAATTTAAAACTTTAATTTACATTTACTGTATAGGGTTTGGTTTAGGGTTAGTTGCATATAATTGTCCATAGCTCCCACTTTATATTAGGTGGCCTGAACTACTTAGCACTTACATTTAAATTAATCATTTGATACTATGCACTTATTGTGTACATACATGTGCTTGTATTAAAAAAAATAAAATAAAAAATACCTGCATGTAATTATATTAAAATTTATAGATAATGTACTCACCCCCTTGTCATCCAAGATATTCATGTCTTTATTTCTTCAGTCGTAAAGAAATTACGTTTTTTGAGGAAAATGTTTCAGGATTTTTCACCATACAATGGACTTCAATGGTGCCCCTAATTTTGAACGTCCAAAATGTAGTGTAAATGCAGCTTCAAAAGGCTCTAAACGATCCCAGCTGAGGAAGAAGGGTCTTATCTAGCGAAACGATCTGTTATTTTCTAAAAAAAAATTAACAGTTTATATACTTTTTAACCTCAAACGCTTGTCTGCCTGAACTCTGTGTATTCTGGTTCATGACAGTTAGGGTATGTTGCAAAACCATCTCATTTTCTCCTCCAAATTCAAAATTGTCCTACATCATTTTTTTTTGTAAATCGTGTTTAATCTTCTTTGCGTGTTCACTTTGTAAACACTGTACTTCAGCAGTGATGTAGGATGATTTTAAAGTTGGAGGACAAAATAAGATGGGTTCAGGCAGACGAGACGAGACGAGACAAGACAAGAAAAGCATTTAAAAAGCAGGTTAAAAAGTATATAATTTTTTTTTTTTTTTTTTTTTTTTTTTTTTTACTTCAGAAAAAAATCTTTCCTTTTTCTTTGGCTGGGATTGTTTAGAGCCCTTTGAATCTGCATTTAAACTGCATTTTGGATGTTCAAAATTCGGGGCACCATTGAAGTCCAGTACATGGAGAAAAATCCTGAAATGTTTTCCTCAAAAAAACAATTTCTTTACGACTGAAGAAAGACGTGAACATCTTGGATGACAAGGTTCTGGAAGTGAAATTCTCATTTAACCACCCTTAAACCTACCCATACCACCAAACCTGTCCCTAACCTTACCTGTATCCAACCAAAAGTGTTTTGCAATACAATATGAACGAAGTAAGTTGAGGTCAAAAGTTTAAATACACCTAGCAGAATCTGCAAAATGTTAATTATTTTACCAAAATAAGAGGGATCATACAAAATGCAGGTTATTTTTTATTTAGTACTGACCTGAATAAGATATTTCACAAAAAAAAAAAACATTTACATATAGCCCACAAGAGAAAATAATAGTTGAATTTATAAAAATGACCCTGTTCAAAAGTTTATGCTTGATTCATAATAGTGTGTTGTTGCCTGAATGATCCACAGCTGTTTTTTTTTTTTTCAGGTCAGTACTAAATAAAAAATAACATGCATTTTGTATGATCCCTCTTATTTTGGTAAAATAATTAACATTGCACAGATTCTGCAAGGTGTATGTAAACTTTTGACCTCAGCTGTACATTGAACTTATTTTTTCATGTAAGTACATGGTGGTTAAGGCCACCTAATATAAAATGGGACCTTACTTTTATTAAAACAGATGCAGATATTTGGTGTAAAACCATCATATTGTCATATAGTTAAAAAGAAAGGTTGAATGCATCTATTTGTGGGTCTTATTTTTACAGTATTTTGGAGCTGAAATCAGGGTCACCATAGAAACAAAGCCTTACCTGAACTATCTTTTCAAGGTGACTGAGTTGAAAGTGTCCTTTGCTAATTAGACAGTGTCGTCCAGACAATATTGTGTCTTTTTTCCTCATCAATTTAATAAGTCCCACTCTCTGCCAGATGACAGTAACATCTGGATGCTCTAGTCAATCCATGGGTCCAATTACAAGAGCTCACGACTTAATTGGGAAATAGTGTGAGAGTGCAGTCATAACAATAAGATTAAATGCAAGCTAGAGGAGACTCAGCAATATTCCTCTAACTGAATATTACTGGGGAAAATCCTACTTTGTCGAAAAGTATATGCCTCTCATTAGTGGTAAAATGCAATTTCTCTGTCTTACTCCCTTCATGAATACACTGAAGCCGAGCATGAAACAAGAGATATGAGACACTGAATGGTATGAAATGGTGAAAAAGCATACTGAAGCGAACTGAAGCATGGCTTGAGGATGAATTAGAAGGTTTTATGAGTAGTGCTCGTAGACACGTGATTTGAAAAGGCTTACATGATGAAGATTAATATATAATATTGTTTTCATTTATTCAAATTTAAGCATATGCTGCATTAGAAGTTAATAGCAATTAACTTTATTATGATTTATTAAAGGTAAGACCCATTAATAATTCATTTTAGGAACATTTAAAAATGCACAGTTTGCTGATACACCAGTCTGTTCTCATTTACACAGACAATATGCATAGAAAGACTGTGAAGACAAATTCATTAGGACAGATATGTACTAAATTATTAGTAATTGGCAGGCGTCCACATTATTATCAGCAGTGTGTCATATTATAACTCTTGCACTTTTTTAAAGCGATAAATAAAGTGAAGGATCTTTCTGAAGGATCATGTGGCACTATATATACTACCAGTAAAAAGTTTTTGAACAGTAAGATTTGTTTTTTAAAGAGTGTCTCTTCTGCTCACCAAGCCTGCATTTATTTGATTTAAAGTACAGCAAAAACAGTAAAGTTTTGAAATATTTTTACTATTTAAAGGAACAGTTGTCTATTTGAATATAATATTATATATTATTATATAATTTTAAAATATATTTATTTATTCCTGTGATTCAAAGCTGAATTTTTAGCATCATTAGTCCAGTCACATGATCCTTCAGAAATCATTCTAATATTCTGATTTGCTGCTCAAAAACATTTATTGTTATTATTATTGTTGAAAACAGGTATGTACATTTTTTTCAGAATTCTTTGATGAATAGAAAGATCCAAAGATCAGCATTTATCTGAAATAGACATCATTTATAACATTATAAATAAGCAACTGAAAACATCCTTTGTAAATAAAAAGTATTAATTTCTATCATTTCTTTCCCTAAATAATAAATAAATAAATAATACTGACTTCAAGCTTTTGAATGGTTTAGTGTATAATGTTACGTTTTTTTTATTTCAGATAAATACAGATTTTTCGGTCTTTGCATTCATCAAAGAATCTTGAAAAAAATGTGCAACTGTTTCAAATATTGATAATAATAATAGTAATAATAATTTTTTTTCAGCAAATCAGCATTTTAGAATGATTTCTGAAGGGTCATGTGACACGGAAGACTGGAGTAATGATGCTGAAAATTCATCTTTGTAATCACAGGAATAAATTACATTTTAATATATATTCGAATAGAAAGCAGTTATTTTAAATAGTAAAAATATTTCAAAATATTACTGTTTTTGCTGTACTTTAGATCAAATAAATGGAGGATTGGTGAGCAGAAGAGACTTACTGTTCAAAAACTTTTGACTGGTAGTGTATATACATAAACCTGTATGGCCATTAGAATGACAGCACTAAATTGAACAGCTAAATTTATACTTACTAAATAAAATCAATAATTTATAAAACTCTATGAAAACTCTCTAGTATATACAGCTGAGCTGTAAATATTTAGCTTAAAATCTGTAAATAATTTATTTGAACTAGTCCATTTCCATTAAAATTGATCCAGTACTTTCTAAAGCTGCATACTGTGACGTTACATATTCCTAGATTTATATATATCAAAATGTGGTTTTGTAAGTATGTATAGGAAATAGTTTATGAGTCACTGAAGCACAGACATGCCTGCATGACCTTTACATTTCAAATTGTAAGTAATAGTCTTCATATTCACATAAACACTATGTCTGTAAAACAGACAGATTTTTCTACATGCAGCAAAATACAATCCATGTGGTTGTCATTGGGGACATGATACATGGAGCATGTGGGAGTTTAATCGCTTGATGTGTCTGTTGTTTTACATAAATGAAACAAAATTCATAGCAAATGACACCATTTTGTTGTCACTTTTGTTTCTTGAAAATTCAGCACTTGTAGTAATTTCACTGGCTACTTAGAGGGAAAAAAGGCTTTTGTTCTTTCCAAACACCCCTATGTGCGAGCATCTGCTTCTGTGTATTTGTTTACATCTGCTCAAATGTTTCTGCTTCCACAAAGACACCGTCCGCACCCTCCTCCCCCTGCTGGCGTTTGACAGACGGCCTCTGAGAGGAGAGGCTCAGTACAATTAAATGCTCCTATCAGCACTGAGAGCCAATGAATCACACTGATGCCTGTGGATGGGCTGCTGTTGTTTGGTGCGATTCATATTGAGCCTAATGATGTTGTCCTTCACTTGGGCCTCACAACTCTAGTCAACATTCAGTCAGCGATGCACACCATGTATCCACAAGTCTCTGCTGGTGCCGAGGTCAGATTTGCACGGTCAGCACTTGGGAATGAAGAGACATGCTAAGAAGCTCAAATGCAAGGAAAAGTCTACATTAAAATGTCAGAGAAAACAAGAAAAGGAGGCTTGGTTTAATCATAAAACTGGGTTTGCAATTACTGAACTAAAAAAGGCTGAAGCAGGGATGTTCCCAGGCAAATAATTTATTCAGAAACGCAAAACAAAACCTCAAATAAATAACTCATTCTACCAATTTGCCTAATGGAAATTACTTGTTAGACTAATTATCTTCACACATGCTGTTAATATAAATGAAAGTGAAAAATTCCTAATTCTGCTGTTATATACATTAAAATCGTTTTGTATCATACCAGCAAAATGGAAAGAGGATATTTTCATTTTCAAAGCAATACGTTTTTTTCTTTCCACCTGCTTCGGCATGAAATGTAAGGCTAGGGGTGCTGTGCAGTTTCTATATATAATAAGACAACATTTCTTTAGAGAAAAAAAAAAAAATCTTTGAAAGCAGCCAACAGCAGCACATTGAAACTGAACTCTTATTTATCTCTGCATTACATTTTAAAAGACTTTTCTGAACAGAAGTAGGAAGCCGTCATGGTGGTGCCCATTGGCTATTTAGGAAAGTCGTGGATGTCTTCACAAAACGAAGCAAGGCAGGTACAGGGGTCAGGGTCCTGCTGAGCACAAATAACATAGCGTGTGCGGCCGGGTGTATTCATGTGTGTGCGTGTGTTTTATTGTGCATATAGAGCTGGAGGTTCATATCTTAGAAGGTGTATGGAAGTTGCAGGGGCTGAAAGGTCAGTCTCTCGCCCGAAGCTGTTCATCACCCTTGTTGAAAAGGTCACATAGCGTTCCTGTTAGCTCTACTGAACGAATACGCCACCTCTCACCTCCAGAGAAGAGAGACCCATAGAACACCTCTGCCTCTGCCTCCTTCCTCTGAGAGAAACAGACCGACAATGTGAACTCACTTTTTGCCCCAAGCTCTTTTACCCTTCAATGTGTACAGAAGTCAAGTGATTTCCACCCACTTTTCACAGGCAATGCTCATCACCTTAATAATCTCAGCTCAAAGTTTCATATATATATTTTTTACCTTTTCATAAATAAAACTTAATTTATACTTCATCCGAACTTTAACCTCAGCAATTCCCCGAAGTTACATAAACTATGCAATATTATCTCAAAGAAGAGGTTAATATATGTACATTTAATCCCTAAGATTTGCTGGTGCACCGACTCAACCTTTGAGGTACACCTGGCTAGTAATTGAGTATATGTTATTGTTACTGAATCAGGGAAATCTTAAACTTAATCTTAGAGTTTTAGTTTTTGCTGACTTCTCCCTTTTACAGCCTGTCTTATCCAGCCGCAATGCGACAAGTCTCTAGCGACAAGCAGTTTGTCTATCCACAAACTGCTGTGCTACATGACAATCTAAACACAGCGGGCTTACAAAGGTGGGCTTTTCAGGTGAATGTACTCTAGCGCATAAAAAAAACAAGTAATCAGTTTCTTTAAGCAAATTAAATAAATTAACTAACAATCGATGCTAGTCTTTTAAATACACAAAATAAATAAAATCAAAATTTTGAAAAAAAAAAAAAAAAAAAATTATAATTGGAAGCAAAAGAGACACCACTAAAAATAAAATAACAAATGAATAAACAACATTTAGTAATAGAATGATCAAGATTTATAAATAAATAAACTAATAAATAATCATGGCTCTCAACTGGAGCAAATTTAGAACCATTATACAAACTAGTTGATAATCTTTTTAAAAAGAATGATAAATAATAAAATAATAAAATATGTATTAATAAAAATATAATTACTGAAAATACATTTCAGAACCTACAAAATGTTAAGTATTTTACCAAAATAAGAAGGATCATACAAAATGCATGTTATTGTTTATTTAGTATTAACCTGAATAAGATATTTTACATAAAAGATGTTTAAATATAGTCCACAAGAGAACATAATAGGTGAATTTATAGAAATGGATAATGGATACTTAGTACTGCATTCTTATGTACCTGAATGATCCACAGCTGTGTTTTTTTGTTTAGTGATAGTTATTCATGAGTCCCTTGTTTGTCCTGAACAGTTAAACAGCCTGCTGTTCTTCAGAAAAAAATCCTTCAGGTCCCATAAATTCTTTGGTTTTCCTGCATTTTTGTGCATTTAAACCCTTTCCAAAAATGACTGTATGATTTTGAGATCCATCCTTTCACAGGACAACTGAGGGACTCATATGCAACTATTACAGAAGGTTTTAAACGCTCACTGATGCTTCAGAAGGAAACACAATGCATTAAGAACCAGGGGATGAAAACTTTTTGAATTTGAAGATGAGGGTAAATTTAATTTATTTTGTCTTCTGGGAAACACGTAACTATCTTCGGTAGCCTTTGAAGGGCAGTACTAAATGAAAAAAAGAAGCTATTTAGGCAATATAAGAAAAATGTACACATCTCCATTCTGTTCAAAAGTTTTCACCCCCAAACTCTTGATGCATCATTTTTCCTTCTGGAGCATCATTGAGCATTTGAACCTTCTGTAATAGCTGCATATGAGTCCCTCAGTTGTCCTCAGTGTGAAAAGACGGATCTCTTGTTGGAAAGGGTTCAAATACACAAAAATGCTGGAAAACCAAAGAATTTGTGGGACCTGAAGGATTTTTCTGAAGAACAGCAGGCAACTTAACTGTTTAACAGGAACTCATAAACAACTGTCACTAAACAAACAAACAAACAAACAAAAAAAAAAACACACACACACACACACACACACACACACACACACACAGACACACACAGCTGTGGATCATTCAGGTAACAACACAGTTTTAAAAATCAAGGGGGTGTTAACTTTTGAACATCTATGAATAAAGCACCATTTCTAAAGCACATTTTTAGAATTTGTGCACATATTGGCATTTTAATTCTGTTTTTATTATGCGATATCCCTAAATGCACATAAAAATTGATGGATGAAATTAATGCAGCCTTTTATTCAGATGCTATGCAGAACCCTTGTTCTTCCTTGTCATGGCCTCATCTGTGTTCTAGCATGAAAGTACAGTAAGCCATCACATGGCATACGAAATAACTCCTTGGCAGCGTGGCTCAAGGTTGGCTTGCCCATATGGTGGGCTCTGGGATATGTCAGAATGAAGGAATGTGAGAAGTCTTTGCATGTGAACTTGCAAGCAGATGAAAAGGTGACTGATTACACCTGTGCACCTCCTCTCTCTCTCCTTCCAGGTGTTGTATAAGCGTGAGACTTGCGCTGTGCTGTCTCTGTATTTATAACATGTGGGTCAGAGGCCCCATGCTGGATTCAATTAATTCCATGACGAGTGAACCTGCTCTCACCAGCCGGGTCTGTGATTTAGTAGGAGGGTGGAGTAATGCCATACCCTACTTAATCATAATTATTTCTCCAGCCTTGACTTCTTTTTTGCGAAGTCAGCGGCTTGCTTGTTCCCTGATGCAAGAGGAGCTTGTGTACAGCAAAATTTGAGATCACTAAGAAGTCACTGATGCAGCTTTTTGCATGAATGCTATTATAGATCTTGTACACAAGAACATGAGAATCAGGGTTAAACTGGGCTGGAACGATCACTTGTATGTGCATTCCACACTGTTGAAGCAATAATTCATCTTAAAGGACTAGTTCACTTCCAAAATGAAAATTACCTGATAATTTACCCACATGTCATCCAAGATGTTCATGTCTTTCTTTCTTCAATTGAAAAGAAATGAAGGTTTTTGAGGAAAACATTCAGGATTTTTCTCCATATAATGGATTTCATTATGACCCAACAGGTTGAAGGTCCAAACTGCAGTTTCAATGCAGCTTCAAAGGGCTCTACATGATCCCAGGTGAGGAATAAAGGTCTTATCTAATGAAACGATTGGTCATTTTCTAAAAAAAATAATAATTTCTATACTTCTTAACATCAAATGCTTACCTTGTACTAGTTCTGTGATGCATGTGACTAGTTTTTTGTTTGTGTACTTTTGTTCAAAAAAGTAGGCTAAGGCTAAAAAAAACGCGTTTGACTTTGTTTGCATGTTCGCTTTGTAAACACTAGGTCAGTACTTCCACCTACTTCACACATGGCCTTTCCAATGTGATTATGTAACTCGTTAAGTTGAGCTAGTGTAAGACAAGCATTTGTGGTTAAAAAGTAGATACATTTTTAATTTTTTTTTTTGAAAACGACTAATCGTTTTGCCATGTAATACCCTCATTCCTTGGCTGGGATCGTGTAGAGCCCTTTGAAGCTGCATTGAAAGCGCAATTTGGACCTTCAGCCCTGTTGGCTCCCACTGAAGTCCACTATAGAGAGAAACCCTGGAATGTTTTCCTCAAAAACCTTCATTTCTTTTTGACTAAAGAAAGAAAGACATGAACATCTTGGGTTACATGGGGGTGAGTAAATTATCTGAACATGTTTAATCTGTACGTGAACTAATCCTTTGAAATGAAAATTTTCTAAAAAGTGCTCAAGGCCATCCTAAATGTAGATGAGTTTGTTTTGGATTTGGAGAAATTTTGCATTACATCACTTGCTCACCAATAGGTCCTTTGCAGTGAATGGGTGCCGTCAGAATAAGAGTCCAAACAGTTGATAAAAACATCACAGTAATCCACAAGTAATTAACACGTCTCCAGTCAAATAGCTGATAAAAGCATAACAAATAGTTGACGCTACAGGATTTAAGTTGTAAGCAACGATTTGAAGCCGAAAACGTCTTAAAGATTATTATTATTATTATTTTTTAATTACAATACATCTTAGATGGCATGAGGGTAGGTACATTTTTTAAGTTTTTTTCTCTGTAATTCTGTCAGTGTTAACATTAAAGGATTAGACTGATAATGCACATGATGAGAAAATTCAAATGACTGTAATTAAAACAAAAATAGACAAAAACATTAAAGGAAAAAGCTAAAATTCGATGCCATTTTTGCCTGAGCAAAACTAAAACTCATGAATTTGATATGATGAAACACTGACTTTTTGTATTCAGAAAAAAAGAGACTAAAACAAAAAAGCAATTTAAAAATTAACACTCCAAGAGTAGCACAGTTGGCATATGTTGCTGTGGCTGCTCTCTGAAAATCACAAAATAAAATGCAACCAAAGAGTCCTGTATCAGATATACACCCACTGATTCCCCCATCTCCGAAATCCCAATTTATCCCCCTGTGATACAGCAGACAAGGCCCTGATGTGACTCTTTGATTTCCTATTTCCTGCATATCCTGATTGACAAGCAGGAACTCTGTTACCCAACTGATCTTTAATTATGGCGTGACAAAGACGTGACAGCGTGTGACCCCACAGCAGGAAAAACTCTGTTCCTCTCAGACCTCACAAAAGCTTAGCAATTTTGTGGCAAGCAGAACGCGGTTGTGATTTTGACCATAACGGAGGACTGTGAAATAACATTGTTGTGTCTCTCTCTCTTGAGCTGTTGATAGAATTACCACACTACAGGTGATCTGAGTGGAACAAACACAATCCTCAATTTACCGAGACATATGGTAGAGCATCTTACAGCAGCATCTTTACCCACTGATTCTGTGTCGGCTTCAGGAAGATAAACCAAATTATCAATAGCACTGAGACACTGAAGACACAGAGGTTACATATGATCACACTGCACAAATAATGAAGACTCACTTGAAAACAAAACAAAACAACAACAAAAAAACAGGTTTGTTGTTGTTTATATATATAGAGAGAACAATCTATAAATACTAAATTTTTCTCTGAAATATTTTAATCATTACTCAAAATTGGAAGGAGCTGTAGGTATACCACTGTTCTACTAACACGTTTGACAAAATATCCAAAGCATGTCAAAAAAACATTATTAAACATTATTAGAACAGTAACCACTGTAGCATGAAAGAAGATTACAACTACAATTTTAGAGGGTTTTAGCTGTCAGAAATTAGTAGGAAATGTAGAGGCTCTTGCTTTGATGTGACCGCAGAACATCACTAGTTTCTCAGACTGCGCTGGTGTGATCTTGGTCCACTCTTCTTCCACTCTCTTCCATATTTTGGTATCTGTACACTCTTAAAAATAAAGGTGCTTCTATGCCATAGAAGAACCTTTTTTGTCTAAATGGTTCCATAAAGAACATTTAACATCTGAAGAACCTTTCTGTTGCACAAAAGGTTCTTTGTGGCGAAAGAAGGTTCTTCAGATTATAAAAAGATAAGAAAGAGATGGTTCTTTAAAGAACCTTTGACTGAAAGGTTCTTTGTGGAATCAAAAATGGTTCTTTTATGGCATCGCTGTGAAGAACCTTTTAAAGCACTTTTATTTTTAAGAGTGTCGTGGGTTTCTGGAAGAGTAATGGTAAGAATACCAAGCAATTCCAGCTGCAGTGTTGAACCGATTTCTTATTGAGACTCTCTTCATTATCTTTTCTACTTGTGTATTTGTCTTACATGGACAACCCACCTTTTTTGGGGACTTTAATGAGTTAGTGTCATTGTAAACCTGCAATAATCAAGAAATCACAGACTTGGAATGACTAACTTCTCTTGCAATGGCTGAAAGGGTCATCCCTTTGTCCATCATCTAGACAGAGCAGCCCACCATCTTGCAATCTCAGTGAAAATTGGAAAAATTCTGCTAGTTAAATAGGGTTTGTCATATAATTAATGAAATTGGCACCAGGTGCCAAATTAACAGCAATAAATTGGAGTTATCTGTAAGTGTTCTTTAATTTTGATCAGAGTTATTTTGTAAGAATCTATTTTGAGTGTTTGTACTGTGCTTCAGAATACAATTACTTTATGAAATATGCTTTAAAACTGCCCTTCTACTCCTGTTAGAATAACTTCAAACAGAACTAAGCACTGACCTTAAAACTTAGGAAATTACAGGTTGTTCTCTAATTTTGATATGTATGGAAAAACTGTAATTATGGGTCTGACGCAATGTTAAGACATTAATGCTTTAAAAGGAGCTGAAAAGCTTAGATATTCAATGCTGTCTTGATATTTACATTTAAACAACTCTGCTTTATTGTACTGAATAGTAGAGAAAGGAATGCTTAATAATCACATGCTGTGTTTTTGACATACTTAGCATCTAGACACATGGCGTGTAGGCTTCTGCCTCCTCAAATGTGTTTGTATCTCCTTTGCACAACTTTCTGTATTTCGCACAACTTCACTGTTTTGTCTTATTGCAGGAAATGATGTCAGACTCCACTCATCTGCTTTTGGAAGAATACCTCCAGGGCGCTTGCGTTTAAAAAGTCTACTACTCCAACCTCCCACAGTTTAACACCGCTGTGATACTCAAAGAGCAAAGCGGTTAGCCAGTCTTTGTAGTGCCTACTGTTATTAACCGAGAAATAATTTCTGTCTCTTCTTTCGCTAATAGTTAGAGGGGATTTGCTTCTTTTCATCCCTTTTGAAAACAAACCAACGCCGTCTCTAACTCAGTCTGCCTTTTTTCTCGTCAACCCCCTCATAAGAATAATTTCCATTAGGAAACAAAACATTTGAGAGTAGGAGTGAAAGCAGGGGAAATAAAAGCCAGGATTTCTGGAAAAACTCCCAACCAACTTTTTTAAAACGCTTTGAAATGTTGACTGGAGAGACAAACTAAAAAAGCAGTCGATTGCCACCTCTTAACTCAGTTGTTTTTCTCCTCTCATGCCCACCTCTCTCAGTGGCGAGGATTAATTGGCCATGCGCTACTGTGAGGAAGCCTCTCAACCAATTACAGACCTCCAAATCCATTGCTTGGCTGGGTTAAGTAGGCCACGTTAGTCCTGTCCAATTAGAGGGAACCATAACCACAAAGAGGGATAGCAATCAGGTCAACAAAAGCGCAACTCATTCTTCTCTTTCTCCTCTTTGTACTGCATCAGCATCTAGTTTTCAGGTGTAAGCGCATGGTGAAATACATACCGAGGTCACTGTAACCCCAAAATAAAAGAGGACATGCTATCATATCAGAGTGACTTGAAGGAGACCCCCAAGGCCGTATCTGTGTGTGTACTACAGGACCAGAATAAGGAATAGCATATAACATATTCAAAAATATACATTTATAGATGTATTCCACCCATGTTTTTGTACCTCACAGAAAATATAGGCAGGATGCATCTCACATGAAAGAAAAACCCTGCTATAGTTCAGCTGTTGCTTACAGGCATATGAACTCTTTAGACCTTTTGTGGGTTCCCTTGTGTCATTATAGGTGACCTTTGACCTTTTTCAGAAGGTATACAGAATTGTCTGAGGAACAACGATCAAAGCAGCCGTCATACTCTCCATAAAGCGTGCAAATGTAATTCTGTCTCAAATTCAAGAGTACACATATAGCATGTGATTTTGAAAAAATAAAAAATAATTATAGAAACTATAGAGGCATCAGAGTCAGTGGCAAATTCCAGAAGATCTGGCTGAGGTAAGGTTGCTCTCGGCAGGTTCGTGAATGCTGAACACCCACTGATGCCCTGGAGCTCACATCTCCGTAAACATAGAAGAAAATGTTCAAATAGACATTATCTTTATTAACATACCGCATATTTGAAGTCTAAACAAGTACATTCTCTCCTAAAAAACTCTTAAAACTACATTATTTGATACAAAAACAGTACAAGTAATAAAATTATAGTGGATTTGGAAGTTCGCCATGACACTCGCTATGAAAAATACAGCAAGCGAAGTGATACAAATGGTGAAACGGTTGGAGTTCTGATATCACTACAATATAGTACTCCTCTCAGCCAATCAGATTCAAGGACCAGAAAGAAGTGTTATATATGAAGAGCTCATTTGCTAAAACAGATAACTTCATTTTTAACAATTTTCAAAAATCGTGTTTTATCATTGTGCATTCCAATTAATCTCAATCAAACTGCAGCTGGGTTATTTTGATATAAAGTAAAAATAACTAAAAAATACAGCTAACTAACACAATAAAACAATAAAAACATGATCATGTAATTAAAAAAACATGATTTTTGAAAATTTAAAAAGATGAAGTTATCTGTTTTTGCAAATAAAATTCATATACAGAGTACATATATACATTTTTTTAATTAGTTATAAATTATTCAAAGTGACAGTGAATTCTGAAACTTTTGTGTGCTTTGAAAGTCTAAACTTCTTGTTCTGTCTGTAATTTACAATTGAGTAATTTAAAAGAAATTCTTTTTTCTAAATTGAGATTGGAAAACACAGTATTATCTGCTCCACTGAGCTGATCCATTTTCTGTGACAAAGAGAAAAGCAGCAGGAAGATGATGTTGAAATCATCATCTTTAAAACATTCCTCACTTCTCTAATTTTCAGCCGTTGATGAGGCTCAAAGCGGTGGGAGCAGAAAGAGGTGTAAATAAAGCGACTGCCCTAGGAATTCAGTGCCGAGGAGCGTCCCGTACCCATCAGCATACAGCTCCACAGGGGGACAACAACACTGTCAACAGCTAACAATATTGTGAAGTTGTGATGACTCAGGTGATTACAGCTGTTTTCTCACGTTTCTCTCTCTGTTCCCTGCTCTGTGTCTCCTGCTAATGAAGGAGCAGATTAATTGAATTAGATTTCCCTGCTCTTCTGCTAAGACAGAAACAGAGTAAGAGCTTTTCTCCTATTCTCATCTAGTCAAGCTGTTTACCATTACTAGTAAATTAATTTCAAGAGTCTTTACAGAGTAACTTGCATAATCATTACACATGCACTCATACAGTACAGTATGTAGGCCCAGACTGATTCTACAAACATTTTTTTTTCCTCAGGTCGTTTCCTATGGAAGCCCGTTTCCACCACTGAATAAAAAATGATAATTGCGACTTTTTTTTCTCGCAATTGCGTTTAAAAGTCCAGTTCTAAGGAGAAAAAAAGACTGATAAGTTCACAGAATTGCGAGTTTACATCACGCAATTCTGACTTTATTTCACAGAATATCATGCAATTTTGACTTTATAACTCGCAATTGCAAGATTTTATCTCACAATTCTGACTTTATAACTCGCAATTGCAAGTTTATATCATGAAAGTCTCACTTTTTAACTCTATCTCTATCTCACAATTCTAAGAAAAAAAGTCAGAATTGTGAGATAAAAATTTGCAATAACCTTTTTTGTGGTGGAAATGGGCTTCCGTATTTTCCACCACTGAATAAAAGTTAAAAATATATAATCTTTTTATCTTGCAATTCTGACTTTCTTCTCAGAATTGTGATATTAACTTGCCCTTGCAGGACATAAACAAAATTCAAATTCAAAATTCTGAATTTTTTTCAGAATTGTGTTTATATCTCACAATTATGATTTTATAACACACAATTGCAAGCTATTAAGTCAGAATTGTGAGATATAAATTCGCAATTCTGAGAAAAGAAATCTTTCTCCCCCTTAGAATTCGACATTGTAATTCACAATTGCTTTTATATCTCACAATTCTGACCTCATAACTCATAATTATGAATTTATATCATATATATTTTGTGAGACAAAAAGTCAGAACTGCAAGTTTGTATTATGCAATTGTGAGAAAATGTAAGAATTGTGAAATGTAAACTTTTTTTTTTATTATTCAGTGGTGGAAAACTGGCTTCTATAGAAAATGGATTTAATTAAGGCTAAATGTTAAATTAAAATTGTTTATTATACACAATTTAACTTAGATGATTTCATACTCTTGGCAGCCTACAATTGAATGCCTTTCAAACAATTATATAATTATAATATATATAAAATTACAATTATATAATCTTTTGAAATGAGGTGGCAACACAAGTCACAAAGAACAGAATTAAATGCGTGAATGAGCCAACTGGTTAAACTGAACACATAATGTCATTGATCATAAACACAACAGCATCATTCAAATATTTCCATTAATTAAAACGTCAAATATTAAAAAAAATATTCATAAATGTGAAAATCAATTTACAATTTAGATTTTATTGATAAATCAATATTGAACATTTTATGTGTGGCAGAACCACATTTTACGAATACTCATTAGATCACATATATATTAACTATGCAATTATATGCTTGCATTGAACTTATAAGTTGCACCATTTTTTTAAAGCTACGCACTAGTTGAGAACCACTGGTCTAATAAACAAACGTGTTTGTAGAATGAATGGCAGCCACTGTGGGAATCTGTGGGCCTGCTCATATGAAAGCTACATCAATGAAAAACAGCACATAATAATGCTTCTTATAATATGTGGACTCCCGTGGCTACATCTGTGTCTTTTGGGATGTGAGGATATAGCACACTGAAAGGCAGAGCAAAAGCTACAGATTTGGATTTTGGCACGTTAATTAAAGATGTGGTCTGTCTGAACTTAAAAGAAAGTAAAGCATATTAGAGGAACTTCAGAAGAATACACACTCCCCAGCAATTTTTGTGACTAACTTTAAAGCTTGTGTAACGGAGCTTGTGAAACTCTCCCCACAGTGAGATTTCTAGTCGCTGGCCCACTAATCATTTGATCGCTAATCAAACGCTCCTCCCCTCTGGTAGGGAGGTCAAACTGTGGGTCAAACCTCAGATGGGGCAAAAATGGGATTTCCTTTCGCTGCTTTTATTATTACTCTTGGTGTAATTAGTGCCACTGAAATCCCTTTTGTCTGAGGAGAGAAGGAGGATAAAAGCCTTAAAGTTTGGGCGTGCAGTCTCCTTTCTTCAGTGCACACCTTTTATTTCCTCTTAACAAGCTTATAAAATATGTCGACAGGCTTCAAACTGGGACTGTGTTCGGAAGCTCCGATAACCAAGCAGTGTTACGTCAGCTCACTCCTGGGCTCTTTTCAAAGTCCTCCACATGGTTTATCTACCAGGACGTAATTAACTGTGTTATCACATATCTCACGATGTCGGAGAGTTTGGGAGAGTATTGCTAACAATGCTTTTGTTGCATGTACAAAGACTAAAATGCCTAATGTTTGAAACTTAAAGCCGGCTCTGAAGCTCAGCAAGAACTTCTGCAAGTAATTGTCAATGGAGAATGTTGTTTATTCAAGGGATGTAGCCCAGAAGAAAAAGGACTACGCAATATCTGGCTCAAAACTTTAGAATGTAGGAACTTCTGAAGGCAAAACAACTTTCAAGTACAACTTCTATATGGGAAAAAAAAAAACAAAAAAAAAAAACAAAATAAAATCAAATTGACAGAGAACCCCAGATTGCAGTGACCGACGAGTCTTTGCCGCATGGAGGATCGCCGCTGAGCCGGAGCTGAAAGTGATGTCAGACCAGGTGCGTGAGCTGGCTACCATGACTGCCACGAGGGAGGAAGCCGTGGCCGGTGAGATCGCAGAGAGGAGTTCCGCCCACTGCACCATGGCTGAGCTATCTGTGGATCTGGGCCTGTTGGAGGTTGAGGGGGTTTTCGAAATGGACTTGTATGCCGATCTGCTCCCTCTCCTCTCACCTTTGTCGGAGCCCCCTATTAGCCTTGGTTCGCCCATGGAGGCTGTTTGGGAACTGACTGTCAGACCTCAGAGTCCAGGACTCTGCATCAGCCTGTCGACTCAGCGGCTCCACCATGGCTCCTAGCTCCCTCCTCTCCACCGTGGCCCGGCTGTCTACTGGCCCCGCCGGGCTCCATCGTCCATCCGGCTTCACCCTGTTCTGTTGTCGACCATCCTTTACCTCGGGACTCCACTCCCCCATCCCTCCGGCTCCATCAGGCTCTTCCATCCCTTCGTCTTCACCTTGGTCTTTCAGCCATCAGTTCCTTCTCGGCCCTCTAGATCCTTCTCGTCACTGCTCATTGCACCATGGCTGAGGGTGAGCTATCTGTGGATCTGGGCCTGTTGGAGGTTGAGGGGGTTTTCAAAATGAAGTTGTATGCCGATCCACCCCCTCTCCTCCCACCTTTGTCAGAGCTCCCTGTCAGCCTTGGTTCGGCCATGGAGGCCGTTTGGAAACTGACTGTCAGCCCTGAAAGCCGGGATCACAAATGCCTGCCCACTCCTCCCGCTACCGCCTCCTCCACCGCTGTTGTCTTGCAGCCTATCTGCTCAACCTCAGCCCAACATCTGTCTGGTGGGCTCACCGTGGGTCTGCCTGTCGCAGAGAGGCTTTGTGGACTTCGTGGAGTCCAGGACTCAGGCCTCAGCCTGTCAGCCCAGCGGCTCCACCATGGCTCCTAGCTCCCTCTGCTGTGGCCTGGCTGTCCACCGGCTCCACTGTGCGCCTCGTCCCTCCGACTCCTCCATCCCTTCGGCTCCACCTTGGTCCTCTGTCACTCCGCATTGGTCGCCGGAGCCATCATTTTCGCCTTGGCCCTCTGGATCCTCCTCGTCACCCTGGCTCATCGGCTCTCCGTCTCCGCCTTGGGCTCCTCCGCTACCCACTCCGCCGCCTTCGATCAGCCCCCTGGAGTCTTCAGCCCTTCCTCCTCCAGGGCTCCTCCCTCCGTCAGCTCTACCGTGGGTCGCCTACCCGGATGTGGCTTGGGTCTCACCTGGCTCCTCCTGCTTCAAGTCCCTTATGTGTCTTCCCTGCCCCCCCCCATCGTCTCCTTCTTAGACTCTGTCTGCTGGTCCACCCATTCCTCCCTCAGTCGTTTGATATGTGTGATATGTCAGGAATATGGACCTGTTTTGTTGTGTTTTTCCCTCTCCATGTTCTCCCTGTGACCTAGTTTCTCCCTCGTGTTTGATTGTTCATTGATTTCAGGTGTGTCTCGTTCATTGCCTCATTTAGTTGTGTATTTATAGTGTGGTCTGCCCCTTGCTTTCTGTCCGGTGTTGAACGTCACTTCGTGTGCTACGTGTGTTCCTGCCTGCCCTGTGTTTTCCTATTTGGATTATTAAAGACTGATGTTTGTGTTTCATCCACATCTCCTCGTTCTTAGTGTGAGCATATATATCTATATATATCTATGTAAGTTTGGAACACAGCAACGGTGGAATAAAAGAAATAAACTAACTGTCATAACAGTCTGTTCTGCTGTTAGTGCAGTTATGGACAAAGACAATCCCTCTGAGAGTTTTCCCACAAATAATAAAGTCAAACAACGTAATTGTTTTTGGACCAAATCGATGACACACCTTTAACTGCAATTAGAATGCTGCTATTAAATGTATATCCTCGTTCGGCTAGTTCAAAGTGAAGTCCCAATAGACTTTCGCCTGATAGCTTTTGCAATATTAAGCCAATGTAATGCTGCAATGCATTGGTCCTTGCTCATAATTGCATCATTTCATACCACACAATGACAGACAAGTGGAACTAGGCACCGCGGACAGATTCAGCTCGAGACTCAGCCATGCACGCCGCACAAAGGCACTTTTGGACGCATATTAGCATTGTCCTCTTATATGTGCTTCGAATTGCCTTCTTGTTGTGCTGTATACCCTGAGTTTCTCTTTTTTTTGTGCTGTTAAGGGGCAAGTTCTCCAGACGGCATGAGACCTCTTTGCTACTGAGGCATCTGCTGCTCTGAGCCACCCAAGGCCAATCTTTTGAATCGCAAGCTATCCAAACCCTGTCTTTTTTTTTTCTTGTTTTTTTCTCTCTCTCTTATTTCTTTCCTCTTTCTGATGGAAAAAGCTTAGTGCATTCAGGGAAGGGTGAGTTGAATTCCCCCCTCCCGGCCCATAGTAATCCAGGCTCAGGTCTCAGTTTGCAGACACAATGGGGCTTGGAGAATTGGACTTGAGATAATTGTGTTGCTATCCCATTTCTCCTGTAATGGAATCTCTCATGAGTGGCGGGAGCGGCTTAGCAGATTCTGAATGGCGTCTGTGCCGATAGCACCCAGACGAATCCTTATGTGCTGCGCCATTTTGGAGATAGTCCTAGCTGTGCTTTTTTGATTACTTTGTGCGAAAAACTCTAAATCTTTCTTCAGCGTTTCTCTTCTCTTTTTGGAAAAATGGTCTTGTCTCTTTAACTCTCTACTTATAGAACTAAAAGACAGGTCCTTTGGAAAGCGCAGAGAATCGCTCAGGACTTGTTAAGGCTGCTGTAGAGAACAGTAGAAAGAGGATGACACTGGAGTAAAGTTTTTTACTCTAAAGCATTTAACTGTTCTGTCTTTCTTCCCAAATAAAAATCTCACTCAAATCAATATTTCATGTCATTTTATTTATTTATTTGGCAAGTGGCTGTGTAATAAGTCTGATAATGTGCATTCAGCTAGTCATTATCGCAAAAAAGAAACACTTTTAATAGCGACACAAGGTTTGGTTCGTGTTTATTTTGCACTAAAGACCAGTTGACTGTGCATTAATTCTTTTAAATATTTCTTTCTAAGCCAAAGATGATAAAACCAGGGCCTGCAGGCCAAAGTTGGCCTGTGATGACCTTTGATTTGGCCCTTCACAATACATCATATGTGAAGGGAAAAAAATAGGGAAACATTTCTTGTTTCATGTTCTTGTTTTATTCTGAATCACAATAATAAAATAAAATAAATAATGTGAGTTTGCTTTAAAAATAACTGAATTATTAAAAAATACATTTTTGTATTTTACATTTTTTACATATAAAATAGTTAGTTTTTACAATGCAACATTTACTTTTAGACCTTGGTCCTCAAATAAGTTTTGACCCTATGGATTAAAACGATTGTCCAACTTTGGTCTAAACTGTGCTTTACAACTGCAAATCCTTCTGCTATTTTTACTAATTTAATGTGCTAAACACTTAAATATATACATATATATATATATATATATATATATATATATATATATATATATATATATATATATATATATATATATATTTCACTCACATAGCATAATTATTGGAAAGGAATAAAAAGGAATAAAAATAATCCCCAGCAGAAACACGTTCACTAGGCACATTCAATTTATTCATAGCTTGAATACTTGAGATCTGTAAAGACTTTTCAGTTAGTACTTACAGTTAAGGACTAAAACTCTCATCCATCATAGCTAATGTTCAAACTCCTGGAACTGAGTTTTCAAAAGAAACACTTACAGTTTGTCGAACAATGGCAAAACTTGGGGGACTGTTATGTGAGCTCTGTAAGAGACTATTACAAAGAAAATGATTAACTTACATTGTATCTTCCACTCTGAGCGGAGGAAGCTTGGTTTCTATAACTTTGAAAACTAGTTAAAACTACGTTCTTATTGATTATAAGAAAATAAGCCACTTGTGTTTTAAAGGCATGGCAGCAAGAATGTGAAATATACATTCTATAAGCCACATCTTCAAAGATGAACTGAATTAGCATTTGGTTTGTGCTTAAAATCAGTTTCATTACAAAACAAAGCAATACTAGTATTAGAGCATTTAGAAAACTATGCTTTAGAAGAATGGACGATTTTCAGGTAAGATATGAATATTTGATCACTTTGAGTGCTTTATTATAATAAACACAACACTGATTACCAGGAGTTACCATAACTACACACACACACACAAAGCAGTGAAAATGATCAGAATAAAGACTAAAGGATTAGATCAGAAACCTAAATGAAATAAGAGTACAAATGTTCAGTATTAATAGAGAGTAAAGGACATGCTGCATTAACCTATATAACGTAGGTGAAACTTTGAAAGAAACTTAACTGATAAACAGATGCACTGGCTAGAGATCCGATTTAGGCAGAGTTCTGCACCCTGATGGCAGCATGAAAAAAGGATCTGCAAAAATGTTTTCCCGTACACCATGATGTGAGCAGTCTGTTGCTAAAGGTGCTCTGCTGTGCAGTAACAGCTCCATGGAGAGGATGAGAGGTGTTTTTCACAGCAGCTTGTACTTTGTGAGAAATCAGTGATTTTTGAGCAAAAATAATAATTAGATCCAGACAGGACCTATCACTAGAGTGCAGATTTTTAAAAAACGGCATTAGGGTGAGGGCTTAGGCTAGTTTAAAATAAAGTCACATTCACATGCTAATAAGGTTGGTTGGTTTTCTCAGAATCCATCTGTAAGTCGGCGAGTAGCTCTCCTAACCCTATGGATAATGGTATACAGGCATCCCCTGTCATCTACGCATTAGGTTAGTCATACAGCCTGCTTCTGTGTGTGGCGTCAGTTGGAAGTGTTTTTCTCACTATCATCCGTAAGGGGGCACTGTGGTTGTACTCATGAAGCCTGTTGTGTGGAAGCTCTCCGCAGGCTCTGGCAGAATTATTTTCAAGGCCTATGAATAAAAATCATTTCTTGGAAGCTCTCGCACTCACTTCCCATATGCTGAAATTATACATCTGCCCTGTGCATTTCAACTTTCACGGAACCACAAACTATACGGATAACACAAACAGACACGCGGCATATTAATATATTCGCTGCATTTGAAGACTGTATTCGTCCAAACGAAACAATCAGGGGACAAATGAGAACTTGTTTAAGGTAAAAATGCATATGTGTTTTGTTTTAAAACCTAGTGAGCTGCCTACAAAGGCATTATGGGTCTGCCACCACCACAAGGACTGTTTCCAAAAGAAGGCATCTTAATTACAATACCTCATTTCAGTCAAAGCGGGAGAATTACATATGTTTTTGGGAAGAAGATGGACTGTATCTTAGTGAAAATAAATAAATAATTTCCTTTTAAATTTGTATACATTTTAATATTTTATATTTCATTAAGTTCTGAAAGGTATTGATAAAAATGAATCAAACAGTACACTATGCTGCAAGCAATGCCAAGGTCATGGGTTCGATTGGGTGGAAAAGTGTGAAATTATAAAAATGACTAAATAAAAGGTTAAAAGCATCTTCTAAGCGTGTCAATGTTAATATACGATACTATGACCCCTTTAGCTTAGCAACATGCTAAAAACAACAGGGAACTGTAAAACTCATAGAGTGTTTTATCAGTGTTTGTAATAGAAATCAGAAACTTTTCTTACAAAAAAATAACTTGTAATCTTGATAACACACATACATCACATTTATTTGATGTCTGTATTTACATCTGCAAAATGTATTTTTTAGAGTATTTGCTCATATGCAATACGTCTATAGGACGTTTCCTATCAGATGTCAAATAGATGTCTATTAGATGTTTATGATTTACAATGTATGCAAAACGGACATCTGTCAGATGTTTGTACACAGCAGATGCTTTCCAGATCGAGTGATCTTTAACAGACATCTTGCAGACGTACATTTGCTATCTGGGAATATTTTATTATGCATTACATAATCATTTACACATCCTCTCATTTTAGCTTCTCCTAAGAGTTTCCCCTTTCTCACCCGTCTTATGTTATCTTCGTCTTGCTCCCCAGTTCTCAATCTTTCACATGTTCTTGCTTTTCCCTGCCTTTCCTTCCTGTTAGTAGCTAGGGAGAGGCTGACATTTAAATATGTGCAGTGTTGAAGTGAGAATCAGCATTTCTCCATTCCCATTCACTCAGCAATTCATTCACCTGACAAAACACTCTCCATCACAGACCACTGCAATCTAAGGCATGCTCTTTATTTAGATATGCTGAGGCTGGTCAAGGAAAGACCACTGTGCTTATGTAAAAGAAAATGAACAAGATGAAGAAAGAGGAATGAAAGACTTCTGAAAAAGACAGCAAGACAAAGCACAGATCGTATTGAAAAAAAGAGAATGGAAAACTTAGATAAATGAGCCAGAAAACAGATGAAGAGGAGGTTGGGATATACGTGGAAAGAAGTGCGAAATGGGGAACTCGTCGTAAAAAAAGTAACTGTCAAAGAAAGTGAGATGGTGAAAAGAGAAAATGTGGAAAGTGAAGACAGACATGACTGAGTTTTGCAAATGTAAAATTGGTACATACAGTACTACAGCAGATAAGTATACGTGCTATTAAAGGGAAAGTTAGCTCAAAAATGAAAATTCTGTCTTCATTTATTCACCCTCACATTGTTCCAAACCTGATATGACTTACTTTCTTCGAAGTAAGAAATTCAAGATGTACAGATCACTCATTTTTAAGCATTTACAGTGAATGTTGAGTGAAGCTTTAAAGGGTTTCTGAACACTTAACTTTGGCCATCGAGGTCCACTCTCCTGCAGAGCTTTGTTCCAACATCTGAACAAGCTAATCAAGGTCTTCAGCATTACTGGAAAGCAACACACAGGTGAGATTCATCAGGGTTGGAGCTAAATCTGCAAGGCCTTGATGGCCAGAGTTGAGAAATACTGCAAAACAAACACAAATTTATCATAAATGTGGTCTGTGCTAAAGTGAGATTGATTTAGCTGAGTAACCGGATCATTGACTTGAATCAGATTTAGTTTGATTCTGAACCCTCAAACTGGATCAATAATTCATCGACTCAACAGACTCAACAGAACGAATCAGACACCACAACTTATCTCATGAAATGCTGTCTGCATTTTCACTAAAAAACGTATATGTCTGTTGCTCAAACAGTAGAGCATGGTGGTAGCAATGCCAACATTATGAGTTTGATTCTCAGGGATTGCATCAAATAATAAAAATACCCAATGCATTTTGATCAGTTCGTCACACAAAGCTATCATATGATTTCAAAGCACTTACCACAGACATCATATGGACCACTTTTATGGTTCTTTTGTTCTGCACTTGTCTATTTTGAAGTGTGAAGGTTTACAAATCATTTATAATAATACATTGACCAAAATTATAAATGGAACACTTTTGTTTTTGCCCCCATTTTTCATAAGCTGAACTAAAAGATCTAAGACTTTTTCTATGTACACGAAAGGGCTATTTCTCTAAAATATTGTTCACAAATCTGTCTAAATCTGTGTTAGTGAGCACTTCTCCTTTGCTGAGATAATCCATCCACCTCACAGGTGTGGCATATCAAGATGCTGATTAGACAGCATGATTATTGCACAAGTGTGCCTTAGGCTGGCCTCAATAAAAGGCCACTCTAAAATGTGCAGTTTTATCACAGCACAATGCCACAGATGTCGCAAGTTTTGAGGAAGGGTGCAATTGGCATGCTGACTGCGGGAATGTCCACCAGAGCTGTTGCCTGTGAATTGAATGTTCATTTCTCTACCATAAGCCGTCTCCAAAGGCGTTTCAGAAAATTTGGCAGTACATCCAACCGGCCTCACAACTGCAGACCACGTGTAACCACACCAGCCCAGGACCTCCACATCCAGCATCTTCACCTCCAAGATCGTCTGAGACCAGCCACCCAGAGAGCTGCTGCAACAATCGGTTTGCATAACCAAAGAATTTCTGCACAAACTGTCAGAAACCATCAGGGAAGGTCCCAGTTCTTGCATGGCCAGCATACTCACCGGACATGTCACCCATTAAGCATGTTTGGGATGCTCTGGATCAGCATATACGACAGCGTGTTCCAGTTCCAGTTCCTGCCAATATCCACAACTTCGCACAGCCATTGAAGAGGAGTGGACTAACATTCCACAGGCCACAATCAACAACCTGATCAACTCTATGCGAAGGAGATGTGTTGCACTGCGTGAGGCAAATGGTGGTCACACTGGTTTTCAGATCTTGATACGCCACACCTGTGAGGTGGATGGATTATCTCGGCAAAGGAGAAGTGCTCGCTAACACAGATTTAGACATATTTGTAAACAATATTTGAGAGAAATAGGCCTTTTGTGTACATAGAAAAAGTCTTAGATCTTTGAGTTCAGCTTATGAAAAATGGGGGCAAAAACAAAAGTGTTCCATTTATAATTTTGGTCAGTGTAGAATGTATTTAGGGTTGACACTATACCGAATTATATGTAGATGAAAATGAGGCTGTAAAGAATATACTTACAGTGTTTACATTACAAAGGTCCTAAATTTAAAACTCGCAACTGTTGTCTAAAAGTATTTTTGGAAGGATGTTTCAAGTTTCAAGTTCATTCAAAAACTACTCACTCTCATGTTGTTCCAAACCCGCAAAACCTTAGTTCATCTTTGGACCACAAGTGAAGATATTTTTAATGTAACCCGAGAAAGCTTTTTTACCCTGCATTGACGGCAATGCAACTACACTCTTAAAAATAAAGGTTCTTTATTGGCATCAATGGTTCTATGAAGAAGCTTGAACAAGCATGGAACCTTTCAAATGCAGAAAAGTTCCTTTATAGTGGAAAAAGGTTCTTTAGATTTTTAAAATGTTCTTCAAAATGGTTATTTTAGGAAATGTTCACTGAAACGTTCTTTGGGGAACCAAAAATGCACTTTAAAAAAATCAGTGAAATTTACAGTATAATACTGGCAGCTGTGGTTGCCAGAATTTTATTATTATATTTATTATTATCTCTTCCGTGTCAGACTTCAAAGTGCATTCAAGACAGTTTCTTTCTGGCCTGTGAATATGTCAGTTGCGTTGCTGTCTATGCAGGTTCAGAAAGCTCTCGGATTTGATCAAAAATACCTTAATTTGTGTTCCGAAGATGAATGAAAGTCTTACGACATGAGGGTGAGTAATTAATGACAGAATTTTAATTTTTGGGTGAACTATCACTTTAAGCTATTATTAAGCTATTAGTACAATCCATTACAGACTCATTTTCACTTCTGTCAGAAATTAAATATGGAGCTACCCTGACAACGGTCTATTGGAATTGGTCAGTAAAGTGTTATTTTTGTGTTCCACAGACAAAATGATGTCATATGGGTTTAGAAAGACAAGAGATATAAGAAATTTCATTTTGGGTGTACTATTCATTTATTAAACAAACTCAAGTCCCAAAAATCCTGTCCGGTGCATTGGGGAGTGGGGTTGTGGCATGTGCTGTCTCACCTCTGCTGAATGCTGCACCCTGTTCAGCCTCAGGGCTCTTCTGACAGAATCACAGTCCTTCGATGTTAAACCTCCTCCTTCCTATCCTCTGTACACTGTTTGCGGAGCATACGCAACGTACAGGATGGAGGAAAGATCAAAAGCTAGAGTCTGATGAGCAGAGAAGAGTGAGAAAGGCGAGAGGGGAAATAGGGAAAGGGGTGGGACTAAGACAAAAGTGAGGGAGCTGCACATACACGGAGGAAAAGCACGTCACTGTTTTCGTGAAAACGAGAAGCAGCGGTACCTAGCTCTTAGTAAGCGATGATCCCAGTCCTTTTGCCACCAGGTGTGAGAGTTACACATCCACTCATTTTCGACTTATCTGACACCACTGAACCCTCACCCTTTTAAACGTCTGCTTGTGGAGCAACTGCTCTCAGCCACATGCTAAACCTAATTAGTAGCAAGTCTTCTGCTTGTTAATTGGTGCCCTCGACAATGCGGAGGCGAGTTGCCTTCAGAATCCGTCCCTGCTTTTACAAAAGGGAAGCGTTTATGTTAATTCCCCCCTTGAGCCTCATTGCTCTTTCTTTCACGTTTACTCTTTAGACCCGATTCCAAACATACTGTCCTGCAAAGTGTTAACTATAGTATTCTTGCATTTTTTCTTCTCATCCCTCCCTGTCTTAAAGGAACATTTTCTCCCTCATTTGTGCTTTCTTTTGGAAAGCCAGGGTGAGATCTTCGCTCTTTGTGAGGGTTTGGATTTTGACAGGTGGTTTTGTGGCCTTTGGGGGGCACTCACAGTCTACTTTCCTTTTGCAATCGCTGCTGGACTCGCTCTCCTGGCCTTATGCTAATTATCCCCTTAAAAAAAGACCATCACACACATGCTAAGCCAAGTTCATAGGCTAGGCTAAGTAGAGTGGGACATAACGAGTGTGCATTAACTAAGGTGCTTTAATAGATTGTGTGTGCACTTGTGAGATGTCCAATCAAAACGCCTTTTTCTGTTTTTCTTTGTATTGTATGATAAAGTAATATAATATGAATGTAATATAATATACAATATCATCACCATTAAAAAAAAAAAAAAAAAAAAAACTGTACGTTGAATTCAAAACCTAGAGAGCTGATGACTTGTAGGGTTTCAGTCCTCATATTCCTCTCTCTTTCACTCTGTAATTTAAAAAATGCATTAAAATAAACTCCCAAACATGTGCATATATATATGAACATACATACCCTCTAAAAGCCACCTCGGTCAAAAATAAGATAATGACACTGAGTGACTGCTGTCGATACATAGTATACGTCCATCAAATACTTTTACTTCAAACTCGCTAAATCCCATCCTCAGCCCAATCAGTAAGTACCGGTACTTAGGTAGAAACCTATACATAGGAGCCTGATAAAAATGCTTATTTTAAAGAAAAGCTAAGGGCTTTTGCATCTGAAATCTTCATATATATATATATATATATATATATATATATATATATATATGGTGAAATTGCTGCAGCAATCCATAATATATCAGTATTAAAGATTTGGTTTTAGGTAAAAACATGTTTTTTCAGATGTAAATTCCCCCAATTTCCACATGATTGCACAGCACAGAACAGTTTGTCATTTACTCTAGTAAATCACAAAACCTAACTGTCACCAATGCGGTCTCTGTGGCTCCCTCTGCCCGCCGCCAGCGGGAACCCTCCCCGGACTTTTAACCACGTTTCCCATCATCCCGTACCTGGGACCCCACTTCCGGTTCCGGGTCTCTCCCGGTGCTCTTCCCTCTGGCGGCCATTTATAGACTCTCTTCGCGGGTTTTCCCTCGCGAAGTTTTGGCTAGTTATACTAACAACTCTGAGCGTTTTCCTTGTATTATTGTCTTCCCGTTGCCGACCGAACTGTTTATTCCCCTTGTGATTCTTGCTGCCTGCCTTTTGACCCCTTGCCTGGATTATCGTTGTTGTTTGTGGATTATCTGCTCTGCTCCCGTTTGTTATTGTATGACCCTCGCCTGTTTGACTTCGCTTACAATAAAGCTCGTCGCAAATGGATCCTCCGCCTACGACTCCGTTGTTGACCGCGTCACACTAACAGCATCCTTAAGCAATTTTTTTAAGCTAAAGTTGCTGAATGTACTGTGCTGTATCACAATCAATTGAAAATTTGCCAAAAGCACATACTTTGAAAAAGTAAGTACTTGATCATCATTTTGCCTGGTTTTAGCTTTCTTTTCCACTGAGGCCTCTTGATCTCTCAACTCAAGGCCTTACTAGCTGGAAACATTCGGTGAGGACATCACAATGCAGTCATTCTGCATACTGTATGAAATTAAAGGGATAGTTCACCCAAAAACCTTTACTCACCCTCCAGGCAAATCCAATCGGAGTTATATTAAAAATTATCCTGGCACTTCCAAGCTTTAGAATGGCATAGACGGGTGTTTCTCTTCATCAGTCCAAAACAAGTCCAATAAAGTGCGTCAATCCATAACAAGAAGTGCCTCACATGGCTCCGGGTGTGAATAAAAGCCTCCTTTTAGCGAATCAATGCATTTTTGTAAGAAAAATACCAGTTTTAAAATAAAAGAATCATTTTAATCTAGCTTGCGCCAACTGGTCATACTCAGAAGCAGCCCTGGGCAGATGACATAAAACGGCAGCATTGCGGATATGCCACTCGAAAGTCATGAACACAGAACACAGATTTGTAAAGAAAAATGTCAGAGGAGACTGGTTTTCCTTTCCTAAAATAATGAAACTTTGCTTCCTTTGCTCCTGTAAACAAACGTTGGTTTGTGCGAGACTCACCGGTGCATGCTGGAGCTGCTTCCATGTACGACCAGTCAGCGCAAGCTAGATTAAAGTTATTCTTACATTTTAAATATGGATATGGTTTGATTTGCTACAGGAGGCTTTTATTCACTCCCTAGAGCTGCACTTCTTATTACAGATCAATGCACTTTATTAGACTTGTTTTGGACTCATGAAGAGAAATGCGCGTCTATGTCATTCTAAAGCTTTGAAGTGCCAGGATAATATTTAATATAACTCTGACAGAATTTGTCTAAAAGAAGGAAATCATATACACCTAGAATGCCTGGAGGGTGAGTAAATAATGAGTTAATTTTCATTTTTAGGTGAACAATCCCTTTAACTGTCGATTATATACACTACCGTTCAAAAGTTTGGGGTCAGTAAGACTTGTAATAGTCTTTAAAGAAGTCTCTTATGCTCATCAAGGCTGCATTTATTTGATTAAAAATATAGAAAAAAAAAAACAATAATATTGCAAAATGTTTTTACAATATAAAATAATGTTTTTTATTTTAACATACTTTAAAATAGAATTTATTCCTGTGATGAAAAGCTGAATTTTTATCAGCTGTTACTCCAGTCTTAAGTGTCACATGATCCTTCAGAAATCATTCTAATATGCGGATTTATTATTAGAATGATCAATGTTGGATAATATCAACAGCCAAATATTTTTCGGAACCTGTGATTTTTTTTTTTTCAGGATTTTTTCATGAATAACAAGTTTAAAAAGTACAGTGTTTATTCAAAATATAAATATTTTATAACAATGTAAATTATTTATTATTAACTTTTAATAAACTTTTAATTATTAACTTAATACATCCTTGGTGAATAAAAGTATTAATTTCTTTAAAAAAATAAAAATGTACTGACCCCAAACTTTTGAATGGTAGTGTAAATATTACATATATAGGCTGTAGATCAGATAAATACATAACCAGTGTTTCTGAGAAAGCTTCATATTTACAGATGGAAGGGTTGCTGCAAACTGTTAACACAAAGGATATCACTTAACCTGTATATTTAATTCAAAACCTCTGCACTCAGTCATAACCTTGTAAACGGGAAAATCTGGACCTGTTAACCTTTTTTTATTTTAAATTTTAAGATTTAAACTCAAAGCAATGACTGTCCACTTTGTTTAAAGCTATTTCAATGTTAATTGGGATCTGGCCTGGCTGTGTTTTAATGCTGGCTGGGAACAAGACAATATGATTGTGAACTATTACCATTGAGGTACAGGGTCATCAGCAAGAGTACACGTGGCTTGTGTTTGCCCTAAGCTGAGGACAGAGTTTATTGGTTAATAAATGACTGAAATAGATGGAACAGAACATTCCATTAAACCATAGGGCATAATTTGTTTTCAGGAAAGCTTAATTAAGGCAAGAGAATTTATTTTTGCTCTGATGCATTCTCTGTAATTCCTGGGGCCTGATGTTACGTTGAACTGAAAGTCATGCTAGAGTTCATGCAAGAGCGAAGAAGAGTTACTCAAATCAGCTATGTTCTTATTATAATACACTCTTTGTTCAAGCTGGAAAGACTAATAATAACAGAAAGTTGTGGAAGACGTACCACTATCAAATATTAAGCAATTCCTCAAAAGGCATTTTTTGTTCTGACTAGTCTAACAATAGGACAGAAAGTTATTCTGACAAAACAAAGAAAAACAGAGAGAAAGACAACAGTGAATTAAATAATATTAAAATTTAATAAAGAAAGACAATATGTAATTAAAGAGTAATAAAACATTTTGCCAAGATTCCAGTAAAAAAGTTGAAAAATGAGAGAAAGACACATTCAAATGAACAAATAATTAATAATAAAAAATATAATTAAAAAGTTTAAAAAGCAGCCGAGATGACAGTAAGAAGGTTATTATGATAAAAAGACTTAATAATAAGAATTGAATAATTTAAAGTGAAAAACAAAAACTAATTTTAAGAAAAAGAAAACTTTACTAAAGGTCTCAGAAAAAGTAGAAAAATCATTAGTAACAATAATTACAGAATATCACCGCTGTCTTTAAAATGGTGGATTTTCATTTCAACTGACCTGAAGTCACACACCCACATATCAGAATCACTTTTCATAAATATATACTTTACATGCACACTCAACCCAATTCAACTAGACGTGGGAGTGGAAAAACAAACCCTTTGTTATGAATATTAATTGACTGGGGGAAGAAGTTCATGCAATGCTGCCAACAGCAAAGACATATAATTAACATATTAAAGTGCAATCTCCTGTATTTACCTTAGCTTAAACATGAAGCATTTCAAGATTTAAATCAGCAGTTCTTAATGGCCTTTTAAAAAGTGCTTCCATATCAAAGCTAACTGATAATTCTTGCATGCAGAGTGCGTAGACAAAGATCACCATCCAAATACTGCTCGTCGGTTTGAGTTTTTATCACATGCTAACAACCGACACTCTTTAGAGAAATAAATTAGCACGTTGTTAGACAAAGCTTTGTCACTGCCAACTTAATTAGAGCTAATGCATCAGCAAGCCTGCCTAGTCGAGTTGATTTGGTTAGGGGGTTTTAAAATAGGCCTGTCTGACAGCACAAATGTAATTTCACCTTAAAGATGAATTGTCAGTGCCACAGCGTAGCTCCCCATGAATGACAGCCCATAAATACTCAATAGTACAATGCCAAGTAAATAGTTTTAAGGACCCCGAGCAAGTCATTTGCTCTCATTTAAATAAGTGCAGGTGCTTCAGGTTGGTGCTAGTTCGTAAGTCTGAAGCCCATTAATTCTGTCTGTCTGTTCTTCGCGATCCACAGCGCCTTAGTGCATCGGTTTTTGTACCTGCCTAAGACCGCAGCCTCAAACGGCAGGTGCGCCAAAATGCCCTTTCATGCATTTCCATCAAGCCGAGTTGTGTTTGTGCTATTCTCGACAGGCAGGTTGTCCTGCAGATATCGGTAGAAGCTCCAGATGTGAGGTAGAACTGTTGGCTACAGCTCAATGCACCAATCCACAGGTCCTCTCAGAAACACACGCATGAGAGAAGATGGGGAAAAGAGATTTCAGTGAGTGCCTCCCCTAGGCTGAGCCCAACCTTATGAATGTGTGAAACTTGTCACTTTAGAGCAAGCAAAGCGACTCTTCGCGGCTCCTGTGGTCTCGCGATGGGCTCCCACTGCTTCTGGAAATTGCTCTTCAGACACAGAACAAAGTCAAACAGAAAGGAAAATGGTTCCGTTAAACAACCTTCCTCCTCGGTGCTGGAGGAAGAAGCTGCTAGAGAACATAGCCACCATCGCAGCTGGGGGGATGACAATCTGTGAGCGATAATTGGGATGTGACCAGAAAGAGGAGTTCATTAGATTACAAGCATGAGTTTGATGCTCCTCAAAGATGCTGTTTATTTGTGAGCATGTGAAAGAATGTCTTGCCAAGCAATTATTGACAGGCTCATGGAGTTTTGCCGCCACATCAAAGTGATTATTGGATTCCAAAGGAAGAAAATAGAAATATTGTTCACAATCATTTCTTGTATTACCATGAGAGCTCCCTCATATATATTTGTATTAGATCACAGATGTGTGTAATATCACACTTAATCACTGATAAAACATCATGAGGAATGACAAGCAGCGACTATATCTAAAATTCATTGATTTGCTTTTGCAAAGATTGGATGGTTCCATCCATTTCAGTTAGGAGACTTATTAATTTCATTTACTAGATATAAGATATTACTAGAAAACAACTTGAGAGACCATTAGAGCACTTTGGGCCAGTTTTACTAAACAGGGCAAATTAGCGCGAGAGCACAATTCCAAAACAGTGCCGATGGGAGGGAAAATTTCTGTGGGTGATTTACTAACAATGCGCAAATTAAAGAACGCAGATGCAACATCTCATTTACATATCGACCAACGCAATATACCAAGCGCAGATAAAAACAAGCCACAGTACATTGAAAAGAACCGGTGCCTGCTCTTATTAACCATAACTGCACCCATTGCAAGCGCAAAATAGTTTAAGACATGCTTTTTTTGGCTGTTAAATAATGGCGCAAATGCCAGTAATTTATTGAGTGCAAACTTTCATTTGAATACTGTCCTCACAGAATTTTTTTCTGTCTGAAAGGGAAATTCCTACAAATGCCTTTTCAGCACTAATTTATCACAGCACGTCTTTAGTAAAACCCGACAGTGCAATTTTAACACCAAAAAATGGTTTGCGTTGGAACAAGCTATTAGAGAAACTGGCACTTTGTATTGAACATCACTTTCCACAGTCAAAATTTCAGGAGCATCTTCTAATCAAGACTGACATGGAAGAGAATAAATTGTTGAATAAAGTAACTTTATAAAATTTGGTTAAACCACTGATGTCACATGGATTATTTTAACAATCCTTACTACCTTTCTGGGCCTTGATATTGGGTTGCGGTCTATGGTCAGAAAGCTTTTTGATTTTATCAAAAATATCTTAATTTGTGTTCCGAAGATAAATGTGTCACGCTGTCGTATGCGGGGAATGAGGAGTAGTGACGAGGAGATAAAGAACATGCACGTTTATTAAATAATCCAAACAAGGAACAGGAACGGTCAGGAACAGCAGGGAATCCAACGCAAAACGACACGAAAAGACTTTGAATTACATGGAGTGAGATAAACAATAACCAACAACCAAACGGGGGACACAACCAACTTAAATACACAGACCAATCAGGGGGAGACAGGTGTGAATGATCAAACAGTGACGTAATAATTAAAGACGGAACAGGAAAGACCAAATAAGGGCATACATAGGTAAAACCACAAAAACAGTCCACAGGGGTGTGACAGAATGAAGGTCTGAATGAGGTCTGAATGAGTTTGGAACAACAAGAGGGTGAGTAATTATTGACAGAATTTTGATTTTGGGGTAAACTATCCTGTTAACTACTTCATGGTTATTCTAGTTTAAAAATTGTTCGCAGCAAATATTAACACTGGCTTTATTTCTATGCAATCAATCTGCATCACTGGCCTGAGTACTACAGTAGTCACCAGCAGTAAAACATGACTGTTTTTCAACATGCCATTTGCCTGCATTGGAAATCAGCACAATTACAGTCTGAGTCATAAAAGAAGGAGTATTTGGTCTGCCCGACTTTTGACTGTTGCCTAGAGCAGCCATCAGTATGTTGCTCTCTCTAGTGGACAAGCATGTTGAGGTAACCAAAAACAAATATTCCTGCAGGGCAACAATAAAATAAGGAAAAAGGGAGTTCATTGGTGACAGGAGCCGTCTGATCGCCTGTGCTCCAGTGGACAGTGGCCCAGGTTGGTTGGGTGATTAATGGCTCAGGACTGATGCAGGGGAACATGTGCTAATGGATAGATTGCACCCCAGCCAGACTGAGCTAACATAGCTTCCAGGCTTCTGATAATGTAATTTAACATCCAGCTAATTCTCCTCTCCCCAATTCATCATGGTTTTACCCAGGCTGAAGGCCATGAAGGCAGAGGATGGGGAGAGATTATAAGATGGAAGGTAAGGTGGTAAAAGCAGGAAGTTTAAAACACACACAGATTCGGTGAATGCATTAATCTCACATCTCTGCTGTCTTATTATCTGTATCCACTCTCACTAATGTTGCTAAGGTGAGGTGCTTTGTTCAGGGGGAAAAGAGCAGGATTATGATCTTAATATATTTCTTAAGACGTTTATGAGGGGGGTGTTGAAAGGACAGTATAGTGGCAGAGGGTGCTGTAATATAGAACCCTTAAAATTTGCATTTTTGTGATCTTTGTTACCACAGCAGATGCAATTGGATGCAGCCATCTATTAATCCCCTATTCAAAGGTGGCATAAGCATTTCCTTAAAGAAGCTACTGCTATTATAAACAGAAAGGTACATCAAGCCAAACACTATATACTGTACATACTGTATTAATCATGCCATAATGATGGATATCGAGCCAACAGCATTTGCCTCCAACTAAGATATTGCAGTACAACCCATAGCAAACACCAGAAAATAGCAAATCCCCACACACAGTATGAGCCACAATGCATGATACATTGTTGGCACTGAATCCTAGTTTCCATGAGCAGATGGAGATATGTGTACACTTTTCAGTGGGCTCATTTGTGATTTTTATTAGCACCCCTGGCTAGGCAACTTGAGTCAAGATGATTACAACAGATCTTTTCATACTGTGAAGTATATCCATGCGCACATTTGAATGACTGACAAATAAACTAAAATAATGTAGGATGGGCTTCCAATGGTTATTGGTTGGATTTTAAAATGTGGGCGTTGCACTCAAAAATCCATACATTTCTGTATACGTCTGCAGTCTTGCACACATCAACAGAGAGAAGCCTGTGGTTTCACTTGGAGATTGAGTTTGAATAAACATTGCAAGGTCAAGAAAAAAGGTAAAAAATTAAACATACATGGATGACTTTTTTATAATAAGATCTATAACATGAATTATAAAATAGTGGGGTGAGTTTTCATTTCATACCAACTTTAAACCTTTGATTCAGCATAGTCCGAAGGTTTTCCTGTCTTTTAAGAACATATTTTACATGGTCAGGAAAATTTTGATTTATCAGCACATTCTTTCCTACACAGAGAAGATTAGGAAAAATGAGATCTTTGGACCCCAATGAAAGAATCCATCATGAACTGATATTTAAAGGAAACCCTGGGTATTAAAGGGGACATCGGTTTTACATGCTGTTTGAACATTAATGTGTGTTGGCAGTGTATGTACACATCTACCCTATAATGATAAAAATCCATGCAGTGGTTTTTAATTAATCTGTAAAAATAATATCCCATTTTTCAAATCGAGCCATTCTCAGATGCCTGTTGTTGTGGCGTCACACCGTCGTATGCACACAAATATGGTTAAAATGTTAGGTAAGCATTATAATAACATGACAGTCACAAAGTAGTCTGGAGTGAAATGACTTGCATAGAATCTATAGCAATGCAACACTGTCAATCAGTGGCTGTGGGCGGGGCCTTAACAATGTGACATCACACTGCTTGGAGAATCAAAACCACATGCCTAATGAGACTTAATGGGGATTAAAAAATAAGCACTGGGTGGATTTTTATAATTGTATGGTGATTGTGTTCACACACTGCCAACACACATTTATGTCCAAACACCATGTAAAAGTGGATTTTGCATAATAGGTGCCCTTTTTATTCTGGTTTGTGAGCAGTTACACATACATAGCTATTGATGTTGGTTAGATGCCGGTGGACAGATCACTGCTGACATGGTCATTGAAAAAGAGAAAGAGCTTTATTCTGGAGAGCACCAGTTTAAACCTTAAGTGTTTTTTTTTTTTTTTTTTTGCTCTAATGGATAAGCTATGTAAACATCAAAGACCTGATGTATGTCCAACTATAAGAACAGCCATTGTCATGCTAGTCCCCACTGGATTGCTTTGATGATAAAAATGCTCGACAGTGGTTGTCAGTCCTTCTTTGAAGTCTATTTGAAATGTTTCAGAATGTGGTACCAGTCCCTATATACTCCTAGTTTATTCATATTCAAAAACTTGCCACAAGAGAATTGTTAAAAGCCAAAGTAAATCTGCAAATTTACAAAAAGCATGACTAAGAGTTAGTAATTTATGTGATCATGCTAATGGGACTTGCATGTCTACAGCTAAGCAATCTCAAGGCTGTAAGTCCATCTCCAGGGGCCTTGATGTTTCTTTTCGTGACAGATGTGATGCTATCTGTACTATGCCAGTCTGGCCGACAACTGTGGATGCGACTGCAAGAGAAAACTTAAAGACTGCAGTGACAGATTCTTTCTGTAGAGAAGACACCTTGATCTGTTGGCACACAGATTTGAATTGGCCTACAGACACAAAGAAACACGAATCCAAAACGTCACTGTAAATTCTAAGGTTAACCCAACTTTTGACATAAAGACACCCACTGTACAGCTTAATATATATTGAAGAGTATACACAGTATGAACAAATTAAACTATGCGTTTACAAAAAGCAAAAGAGAATTCACAGAACATATGTAACCCTTACAGTCAAGCATGGAGGTTGTTTCGTGGTGTTGTGGGGCTGCTTTGTTGCCTCTGGCATTGAGTGGTTCAACATGTGCGCTGCATGATGAAATCAGAAGAATACCAAAGCTGCTTTGGAGTGCAATGTTGAAGCCAGTGACAGAAATCTTAGACACAATGGAAAAACATAAGTGAAGAGATCTCAGAACAGTACTTGGATTGATGTACCTATATATTTTGGATCTGTTCTCAAACCTGGAACATGACAAGTTGTACAGAATTGAGAATTTAAGAAGCAGCTCCCTTTCAACTAAAAGGTGTGAATTTGAATTGAATTTGCCACACTCTATAAGAAGCTGTAAGAGGGATGTACTGAATTGCAATTCACAGAAATTTAAAGGGATAGTTCACCCAAAAATGAAAATTCTGTCAATAATTACTCACCCTCATGTCATTCCAGACCTTTGTTCATCTTCGAAACACAAATTAAGACATTTTTGATGAAATCTAAGCTTTCTGACCCTGCATAGACAGCAACGCCAGAATGGCGGACATTGTTAAAACAGTCCATGTGACATCAGTGGTTCAACCTTACTTTTATAAAGCTACAAGAATACTTTTTGTGCACAAAGGAAACAAAAATAACAACTCTTGTGAAAGACTGATATGGAAGAAAAGAAATTGTTGAAAAATTAAGTATTTTTTCCACCCTGAATTGTCCTTCCACCTTATTGATATGCATCCAGCCAGGCTGTCAAGGAAACATTCAAATTTCTTTTTTACAAACTTGTAAGGAAGTATAACTTATAACTAGAAAAACATTCAAATTCAAATTGCAACTCTGCATCCTGTTACCTGAATTCAAATTCGGCTGAAATCCAGAAACCGAACTGGAGTTTAAAATACATTCTCAAATTAATTCTGAATGGCGCGCAACAGTGGTGCAGAGCTGCAGCAAAGTCATCCATGACTATGGGCATTACAATACAGTACACTAATTTGAGTATAGTTATTCTCAGCAAGCGTCTTCTTAAAGGGGTCATCGGATGCAAACTTCACTTTCACATGTTGTTTGAACATTAATGTGTGCGGGCAGTGTATGTACACATCTACCCTATAATGATAAAAATCTTTTACATTTTTAATTAATCTGTAAAAATAATATCACCTTTTTCAAATCAAGCCATTCTCAGTGTCTCAGTGTCACTGTCGGTGTGGTGTCACACCGACAGAGGCCGCTCCCACGATAGTTGACTGACATGAGCGTCTTACCTCAGATCAGCTGTAACAGTCCGACCTCCATTGTTTTGATGCCGGAGCAGGGATGTAAGTTAGACAAGAATATCTCTGATTGAGCAATTGAGGTGTTGTGTTGCTGGATGTAATTGTAGTGGACAGCACATTCCAGGGCCCAGTTTATGGCAGGGGCCCTCCCTGACCACAATACTGGACAGAGGTTTGCTACATCTTGATTGGATCTTGGAAAGAGAAAGAGATAATCAACGTTCAGAGTCTTCGTCCAGCGAGACAACAACTGATGCAGCATCCTGAGTCTCCATCCTAGAGAGACAAAGCGGATTGACCAAGTTCTGAGTCTCTAGCCCAGAGAGGCTAGATTCCTGCTCCTTTCCCCACTGTACTGCCACCAGCGCAACCAGTGGAAGAAGTCGCCACCACCGGACTGCTCACTCAACCACAGCGAATGTAAATATCACTTCCAAACCTCTTCCAGAGACCTTGGCATTGTTGTATATTATCAGTATATGATTTTCTAATTTACATTAGGTATTACATAGCTGATTGCAGTTGATAACAAATCTTACAGGTATTTGTTTGATGCATAATAAGGTTCTTAACCTTATTTGTTTCAGAGTAGCAACAGTTTATCTTTCCAGATAACATATCTCTGACATAGCAACTCCCAACATTATCACATGGTTTTTATGCATCTTATGCACTTTATTCCTTTTTCATTCATGGTATTCATTTAGTAGTTGTTGATTACTCTTGTCTATCTTTTGTTAATAAAATTTATTTTATACAACTTGTGTCTTCCTTGTGTTGGTAATACAGAAGAGGTTCTACAAGTTAGAGATCCCACCAATCTTTCTTATGTGATGTACTCATAACCACACATTAATTGACGTGATCCAAGAATTGTAACGTCAGTTGTGACATGAGTACCCATCACTACCCTATTTCACCTCCCTAGGTTGGCGAAAGTTAAATTCACTACCTTAATTGGCGTCCCTAGGTTGGCGAAAGCGAAATTTAGTACATAATAATGAACATAGTGGTCGTCATTTACTCCCAACATGTGAGCCGCTGAAGATGCAGTGGATTACATTTGTTTGTGAAGAAAATGCGCCTCCTGATCTACATTAATGCGTCTATGTTCACTCAAATCATTCGTGATCCAGCTTCACTTACAGCAGAAGTGAGTATAAGGGTTTTTTAATGAATCTCTGCAATAACCGTTCCTAATAATGTGCTAGTTAGCAAGTTTCGAGGCTAAACACACTAAATGCAGCTAAAGTAAACAATCTCTCCAAGTACAGCTCGTCACTCCACAGAGAGAAGAGAGGGGCGGGGTGAGCAGAGCTCATTTGCATTTAAAGGAACAATCCATCAGAATGGGATGATTTTTGCAGAGCTCATTTTGACAAGGTAAAAAGGGTGTTGTTTTTACACAACCATTGAGAATTTTTAACCAAAGTATATTATAGACATTTCATAAAGAATCATGTCAACTTGTGGAAAATGGGCATCTGATGACCCCTTTAAACAAAGTATCATATTCCAATAAGCAGGCATGGATCAGCTGTTGCGAGTTTGATTGACGTGACCTGCCTAAACTGGCGTTACGCCTGATTTTTGGTTACTGATGTAAAACCGCAGGTCTTGACAACTGTCAACAGGTTCAGCCTTTGGCTGATAGCATTTCATGGCCAACCTGGAGCTATTCAGAATGCAAACTGAAGGCACTGATTCTGAATGGATTGAGACAAGCTGCTAAGGGATTCGTCACATAAGCTGATACTTGGTGAACAGATTATCGATTTTCTCCAAAAAAAAAGACTTTCTGAGAAAATGTCGGCTCTGTAATTCTGTATGATATCTGTTCTGATGGATAATGGCTGTCTGTGGATTTAAGATTTTCAGATTACTGTCACCAAGGCCAACTGATGGATAGATTTATTGCCCACTGGCACTTTTTTCCAGTTTTATGTATCTCTCTGTCTATCTGGGCAGATTTATTCTGCCCTGCGTGAGTTTCAGAATAGTAGCTAAGCATCTAAACCCTCTTTCTGACCTTAAAGTCCTCATTAAACTCCTGAATTTCCTATCACTAGCAGAGTCCTGCATGTGGGCCAGCAGCATTTAACCTTACGTTCAGCAATACAGGAGGATTGTGAGAAGATGAACAACATGGCAAGGAATGAAAGGTGAACCCTCTGTTTTGATTCTCTCTCGTCTATCTACAGGTTTCACAGCACTTAATTCAGCCCAGCGTGGATCCTTTCAAAATCATCTATGCATCTGTAAAGTGAAGACAGAGACACAGATGGCTATGAATTGAAGGTGAGAGATTCTTTCAAATCTTTCCTGACTGACTAGAGAGAGTGAGAGAAAGAGAGAAAACATGACAGAAATGCAGAGGTGCAAGATTGACACCTTGTCTGAAATGTGAGGGTCTGTTAGGGTACAGAGAAGGGGAACGGAGAAAGCTGTAGCGAGGTTCAGATTGAGTGAAGGGAGAGGAAGAACAATAAAGCTGACACGAGGAAGTAAGTTAATCTGTATTCAAGCCTTGACTTTGACACAGGCATTCATATACGTTTTCATGTGCTCTGTAGACTGTGTTATGATAGCCACATCACCTTTGACCCTCAGTTTGTTTACACCCACATTAGTGCCAGCTCAGGTGTTTCAAGCTTGAACTTGGATCACTTTATCTCCACAAAACATGCTCCAAGTACACAATATTTCAGTCAATATTTCATAATGCATCTATCGTTGAGATGACCTCAACATTCGATCAAAAAAATCCTCTCCTATGATGTTTTCTAGCTGCATTTATGTTAGCTTAAGTTGTTAGAAAAAAACATGTGAATGAATATATGAGAGATTTGAAAAGATATAATAACTATAAAACACAGATATAATATGAAAGGTTTGTCTTCTCTTCGCTGAATGTTAGAAACATGAGCTATCTTTTCAAACAATTGCTCATCAGGATCCTTGAAAATCCTGAATGATGAACAACATGCTGGAATGCTAAATAACATTATTTACAATATTCAATCAATGTTGTTATTTACAAGCTACTTAATGTTTTTAATGAGGACTGCATGAATTCTTTGCATTTCTGAATTTATTTGGTTTCACCGGTAAATCTGTAAAAAGAATAAGCAAATCAGAGAATAAAAGTGTCAATGAGTTTTCATATCCATATTTCACTCATCCAGTAATTTTTACCTAGAAAAAAAAAACCTAATGCAAAACATCAACAGATGGTTGTCAGTAGACGTCTCTGCTTCCTGGTCCAGTAAGTGGACATGAGCATATGATCTGTGAGCAAATGATTATAGCACGATGGCTAAAGAATGTGTGAGAATGGGTGTTTTCATGTCTTATGTGTTTACAGCTGACAAAAACCTGTTCCTATGGGGTCTGGTCGTGTTTTCGGACTCCACTGTTTCCATGGCAACAGAGGTCTACTTATTACCCATTGGAATAGAAAAGCATAGGTCTTGTATGTGTGGCCACTTGAAACCATAATTACCAGACTGGGTAGAGAGAGAGCAAGAGAGTGTATTTGAGAAAGATAGAGGCTGCATATGAAATCACTCACTGTTTGTTTTAGAGCACTTTTAGCTACTACTAAAAGTTCACATTCATAGTGACCATTTTGTTTTCTCCATGATCACTGTCTATTACGGTTATCCACAAATTGTAGCATTCAAATATACACACTTTTGTAAATTATGTAATGTTCTATAATGTGTTTATAAAATTTTTGTCAGTTTGACAACATATATGAAATGCTATGGCTATTTCTACATTAATCTGGATACATTTGAAAATGGAGTTTTCATTTTAAAATGCTCTCTGTCCACACTAGCATTTTCAAGCGTTTTCCAAATGTTTCTCATCCACACTGAAACGTTAAATTTGCCATACTGCGCATGCGTAAAAACTCACTTAGATGATACAGACATAAGTTTTAATGCAATTCTTGGCAGGATCATTTTATTTACGGAAATATCTCATCATTCACCGACACATCCATGTCGCGCGCTCTCATGTTTGATCTAAAAAGCAGCTGCCCTCACATTTAACTGCAGGAGTCAGGACAGCAACTGAGTACATTTTCTGTCATCTTTTTAGGACTGTAATATGAAGAGTGTACAAATTTATCTATAGCAGCAGTGTGAAAGCAAATAGCACATAACAGCCACAATTACCGTTATAAACATAGGTAAACATTGGTACAATATGTGTCACATGACTAAACATGCGTCATCGTTTTCAAAAGCCTCCATTTTCACAGTCCACGCTGCAACGCAAAAAACACATTTTCAAATTTATCCACTTTGGAGAGCGTTTTCAAAAAGCTCAGTTTTCCTTGACCAAAAATGCAGTCTCAGTGTGGAAGGAAGGCCAAAACGGAGATAAAAAGATGCGTTTTCAAACGAAAACGTATTAGTGTGGACATGGCCTATGGAAGCCAGTTTAAATAAAATAAACTGAATAAAAAATTTAAAAAAGGTAATCGCAACTTTTTATGCACAATTCAGGCTTTATTTTCCTTGCAATTGCGTGATATAAATTCACACTGGCAAGTTATAAAGTCAGTATTGCGTGATATGAACTCTCAATTGCGAGAAATAAAAAACTCAGAATTGCGAGATAAAAATGCAATTATGAGAAATAAAGTCAGAATTGGGAATTAAACATATGTCTCTATCCTCCATATGTCTCCATTCTGAGAACAAAAAGTCAGAATTGCAAGTTTGTATTATGCAATTCTGAATTCATGTCTCAGAACTGTGAGTTTATATCATGCAATTACAATTCTGAGAGAAAAAAAAAAATATCGGCATCCTTGCAATTTTGTCAGAAAATGCAACCCTGCTCTCAGAAAATTTTTGCAATTGCAAATGTTTTGGTACTCACATGTTTATTTATTTTTTGTTCGCATTGAAACAACACAAAAAAACAGATAAGAAAAGTCAAATGTGATACAATTCCACAAAGAAACCTGCACTGGACAAAATTATTGGCAACCTTAACTTAATATTTGGTAGCACCTCATTTGGAAAAAATAACTGAAATCAATCGCTTCCTGTAACCATGAATGAGTTTCTTACACCTCTCTACTGAAATTTTGGACCACTCTTCTTTTGCAAACTGCTCCAGGTCATTCAGATTTGATCTGGATGCCTTCTCTCAACTGCTGTTTTGAGATCTCTCCACAGTTGTTCGATGGGATTCAGATCTGGACTCATTGCTGGCCATTTCAGAACTCTCCAGCGCTTTGTTAGTAACCATTTCTGACCGCTTTCTGAAGTGTGTTTCAGGTCATTGTCCTGCTGGAAGACCCATGACCTCTGGTGGAGATGTTTTCATGATTTCATAATACCGTTCACACAGTCAAGGCATCCAGTGCCAGAAGCAGCAAGGCAACCCCAAAACATATTTGAACCTCCGCATGTTTGAGTGTAGGGACTGTGTGCTTTTCTTTGAAGGCCTCGTTTCTTTTTCTGTAAACTGTGCCATGATGTCTTTTAGCAAAAAGCTCTACTTTTGTCTCATCTGTCCACAGTACGTTCTCCCAGAAGGATTGTGGTTTTGTCACATAAGTTTTGGCAACCTCCAGTCTTGCTTTTTTATGCAGTGGTGTCCTCCTGGGTCTCCTACCATAGCGTCCCTTTTCATTTAGATGGCGACGGATAGTGTGAGCTGACACTGTTGTGTCGCAGATCAGCTTGAATTTGTTTGGAAGTTAATCAGGGTTCTTTATCCACCATTCAAACAATCCTTTGTTGTAATTTTTCATTAATTTTGCTCTTCCGTCCACATCCAGGGAGGTTAGCCACAGTGCCACGGACTGTAAACCTCTTGATAATATTGCGCAAGGTGGACACAGGAACATTAAGATCTCTGAAAATGGACTTGTAGCTTAGAGACTGTCCATGTTTTTCCACAACTTTTTCTCTCAAATCCACAGACAACTCTTTACACTTCTTTCTTTTCTCCATGCTCAGTGTGACACATAACACAAAAGTTGAGCCAACTTTTCTCCCTTTTGCAAGTGTGATTACTATATTGCCCACACCTGTTACTTGCCACAGGTGTGTCTAAATACAAATTACAGGAGCATCATCATATTTCTTACAATTTTGACACGGTGCCAATAGTTTTGTCCAGTCCATTTTTTTGTCCAGTTCTTTGTGAAAGTCTGGCTTCTTCTTTGTTTTTTTTTTTTTTTTTTTTTTTTTTGTGTTGCAGTGGAAACAAAAACAATAAGCATGTGAATACCAAAACATTTGCAATTGGAAAAATTTTCTGAGAGAAGTGTTGCATTTTCTGACAGAATTGCAAGGGTGCTGATATTTTTGGCAATGATTGTATATCATGCAATTTTAAGAAAGAAAACATTATTTCTCGCAACTGAGTTTATATCCCGCTATTTTGATTTTATAACTCACAATTGCAAGTTTGGTTGGAGAAAAGTTTATATCATGCAATTCTGAGAAAAAAAAAAAAAAATTCTTGCAATTGTGAGTTTATTCTGTTTATTCTGACTTTATAACTCACAACTGTGAGGTAAAATCACACAATTCTGAAAAAAAAAGTCAGAATTGCGAGTCTGTATTATGCAAATCTGAGAAAAATGTCTTGACTTTATAACTCGCAATTTATATCTCACAATTCTGAAGGGAAAAAATATATATATATATTTCTCACAATTGCAAGTCTGTGCAATTCTTAGAAAAAAAAAAAAAGTTATTTCTCGCAGTTGTGAGTTTATACCCAGTCCATTTCAATTCTGACTTTATAACTCGCAATTGCGAGTTTATATCTCACAATTCTGAAAAAAAAAGTCTGAATTGTGAGATAAAAACTCACAATTACCTTTTTAAAAATTCTTTATTCAGTGGCAGAAAGAATACTGATGGTGGAGGGTTGTCAGATTAATTCAAACCAAAATATGTTTAAAATAAATAAATAAATAAATAACAACTTTTTTTTTTTTTTACAAGTAATTACAACTAATTAGCAACTAGCCCAAATGCTGCAGCTGATATGTTGTTATGCCTAAACCAAAATAAGTTGACTATTAAACTTTTTCCCATCCATACAGACCCAGAGTTTGCTCTCTCCTTGTCCAAAATCTAACAAAGTTCCCGACTTTTGACGGCAGACCAACTTTGCAGTGAATTAGCAATCGCTAACACTAGTGCTGTAATCAAGTACCTGACTTTAGCGTTTCTGTTAATTAAACAGCACAGTACTGCTATTACATTAATCATGACATCTTATGAAAACTAATTTGCAAATCCAGTTACATGTCTTGTGTCCTATTAGAATTATAAACATTTCTGTGTGATGCCCACCTGTTAACGCTGATGTGTCAGGAATGCTTGATGTGCGGCGTATTGTTTGGTTAATTACAAATACAATCACCCTTCAAGCCTGGCAAGGAGAGAGAGCGCCAACACAAAAGAGATTCCTCATTAGTAAAAAGCCTTCGGATTTCCCCACAGTACGATCGCAGAGAAAAGAGAAACAGGAAAGGTGAGAAAGAAAGTTTGAAGGTAATCAACACCATTATGTTTGTCCTTTATTTCTGCATGTCTATTCATCAAACACTGATCATTTTGTAATTTTCCTGCTTGCCTAAAAAATAAAAAAAATCTCAAACCACAAGAGGCCCCCTGACACAACCACGAAACATTGAAATTCAGTCAGTGGTGTACAGAAGTGTTATGTGCAACTCACATTTGTGTTTGGTACTGAGTGTAGACTTTCGCTGCTCACGTCTGCCCCTTCTCAAGTTAAAAAGAAAAAAAAGTAAAATCATTCAACTTTAAGAGACTGAGAGGAGCAGCAATGTTTTGAATCTGCACAGAAGAGATAGCTTTGACTGTCGATGACGACATGCAGACCCCGTACTGTACGCCACAACTCTGTGCATTCATTCTTGTTCTTTATCTGACAGTGTCTGTCTTGTCTCCCTGCTCTCCTTGAGGTTAAGACCCCAGGATGTGTCTGCAAGAGGAAGGAAAAAGAGATAAAACAAGTGAACAATACGGTTGCCATTTTTTAAAAAGGAACTGAACAAGCCTCATGAGTCCCGGGCCTTTAAGATGCGTGCCAGGCAGCCATTGTTCTCCCACGTCCCACAACCAACTACAGTTGGTCGCCTAGGCGACACGGGTCCCCGCTCTTTGAAACCACGACCGTGTGGCAGAAATGAAAATGGGTGCGTTTAAAAAGCAAAGGGTGAGATTCAAACTTAGCGTCAGACAGGGAGATAGAGAGTGAAAAGGAGCGAGAGACAGAGAGATGCTGAATGAAAAAGAGTGAGATTTTGCTATTGAAAAAGGACTGGTGGTTATGGATGTATTCAGGAAGTGAGCAAAAGCCAAGATCTCTTTTTTTCTCCAACCAAATGTCTCACAGGTGTTGCGGCGTCCTTGCACCTCCCACCACAATGGTTGGCCTAGTCATTGTGTTGTAAATGATGAGACGGGTGGTTTGTTCTTTAGAATTAGTTTAGTGAACTCTGAGTAACTCTGAATGAATATGTGGAGCAAAGGAAACAGAACATTTTCACATAAATACATGTATAAGGTAGTCAGTCACGAAACTGTGTTTGGGATATTTCAGTTCAATGTAACTCCATGTTCTTGGTCCATTTGATGTTTTTTTTGAGGGAGCAATGCCTCCTCTGCAGATATTATAAGTAAGGCTGGGTTAAAAATAATGATTTTTCGATTTTAATCGATTCTTATTTTCATGAAATGATACTGATTCTTAAATCTTAAGAGATAATTAGACTACACAATTTTTAGTTAACGAACGGAACATTTTAGTGCACAGCCCATCCAGTAAATCGTAATAAGCTTTGTGCTTTGTTACTTCTAATATGAAACAAAGTCTCGGATTTAAAATTCTATCTATTTTATTACAGTTTTATTGAAGCTGCATTTAAACTACACTTTGGAAGTTGAAAATCGGGGCACCAATGAAGTCCATTATATGGAGAAAAATCCTGAAAGGTTTTCTTCAAAAACCATAATTTCTTCATGACTGAAGACAGAAAGACATGAACATCTTGGATGACAAGGGGTGAGTAAATTATTTGTAAATTGTTGTTCATGAAGTGGACTTCTCCTTTAAAAAGGGCAAAATCATAAAGAGAAATTCATTTATTGGTAATTTCCATCTTATTGGGACTCAAATAATACAACTTCATGATCTGTTGATGCATCACCCCTTTCGAGGTATAAACACTGAAAACAGAACACTTGTTTATAAATGTTTGTTACAACATGGTTGTAATTCCTGAACGCTTTGGTATACAGACCTAAGGTTGTTCTTTTTTTTAAACAAGACACATAGCTGATTATTGCCGAAGTGAAAGCATTTCAAAAATGTTATAGAAGTTTAGGTTTACAGTAAAGACAATATAGTATACTATTTTTTAATTTTATATAAAATAAATATTTTAAAAAAATGTTGCACTCTAAAATTGCTATAAAATCAAAGCCAAAAATAAATAAATAAATAATTAAATAAATTGTTGAGTCAACTTAAGATAATTAGTTACCCTGCTGCCTTAAAATTTTAAGTTCACTCAACTTAAATAAGTTTAGTCAACTTGACATGTTGTACAAGTGACAAATTAGATATTTGAGCTGACTAAACAAAACATTTTGTTTGTTAAACTTAAAAGCTGGGCTTGTTACCCAGCTGCCTTAAAATAAAAAAAAAAAAAATGAACTCAAATATCTAAGTTGTTACTTAGTACAACTTAACATTTAAAGTTGACTAAACTTTTGAGTTGACTGAACTTAAAATTTCAATTTCAAGACTCAAGTTGACTCAACAAATTGTTTTTACAGTGTATGTCTAACCAAGTTATGTTCCAAATTTGAAGCTGATATCACAAAAAAATGTGGTTCTTTAGGCACTATACCAAAAATAACCACTGGGTTATACCCAAACTCTATTGAATTTTTTGACACAGTTTTCTGTCACAATATTACTTCTATTACAAAACAGTCACCAAATATAGAACATATATATATATATATAATTCATGAAATTTCAATGTAAACCTAATAAGCTAATGATTTAAGATAAGATTAAGATACGATTGTTTTTCCTTGAGAAAATTTGGCATCTACTGTATCTGGTATGTATCCAAAATAATCAATATTGAATTGAATCAGAAATCAAATTGCAAGCTTGTTAATCAGAATCGAATCAAATCGTGAAATTTGTGTCAAATCCCAGCCCTAAATGTGAGGAACATACAACACTGTTGCATTTTCCACCTGTAATCAGTAAATCAGTAAAACAGCATTGCCACTGAAAAGCTATATGATTTAAAAGCTAGCAGGCATCTGAAATGTCCTCATATCTGAAATGAAAACCTTTCAGCCAAGGATACCTGAATTCACCCTCTGAACTGCAACCCTGACACAGAGTTGTCGGCTCCTAAGGGCAGCGAGTTTCTTTTTGTTGTTGTTGTTTGTTTTTGGTTTTTTTAATAATTTGTTCTTGCCATCATTCAATTTTTATGATCTGTACTGCATGACTGTTTGGCCCGGCCATGATTGTACATTTACTGAAACAACTCTCTGTAATTTGTTATATCTATAGAGAGACAGTGACTCAGAGTCACCTGCGTCACAAGATTATAAAAGACAGCACTAATTATCATCGGTTTACATATGGCCTCCTGGCGCAGGAGATCCATTTTCACAGCGTTCTCATTAAATCAACAGAAGTTGCTCCTGTGACTGGGGTGGTTCCCTTTCAGTAATGAAAAGGGGGCGAAAACACTTTGAAAGGACAGGCTAGACTTTCGAAAGGCAACACCAACTTTGGAGTGGCCACAGGAGAGCATCCACTGACAGAATTCATTATCAAAAACCTGCAGATAATAAAAAGCGAGAGAGAAAAAAGACGAGAGAGACCTTGTAAACAGTCTAAAGTATATGTTTAGTTCATCCTGCTCTCAATGTTGAGTTGTTACTGTCCACAAGCACAGAAAATGTACAAAATAAGACCTTGACAAACTCAAAAGAATCAGTGGCTGGTGGGAAGAAACTAAGTGCTATGCAATTTAAACGTTAAATAATCTCTGACTGCGGAGATCAATCAAAGCGTCAGATGGATTCTTAACACCATGATAAGAGGCCAAGATGAATGGCTGTGAAATGATGCCATTAACTCGGCTGCTGTTTTCATACATTTGTGTTTAAAGTTTATGTGAACTGTGACAAAATAGCGTTTGATTACTTCGTTTGCATTCCTGACATTGGGACGACTGTGTCTTCTCTAAATGCGATTCCCACGCCGGTGCTACAAGTCAGAAAAGTTCTACTTTTCTAAACTTACACCAAAGATGCAACTTGTAATCACTGCGTTCCATGCAATATTTCAAGTATAGAAAGTGGGAATTCAAAGTCCACATGATGGCTCTCTCTTTTTTTTCCTCACTGTTGCCCTCCATTCTCAGTCTCTTTCCCTTGAAGCATCAAACGTCTCACTTCAAAGTGCCTCATTTGTGGTTGCCTCTTTCCCAGGTGCCAATCCCTACCCTTATATATCTGGTGCAATCGACTAAGCCCCTCTCCATAAAATTTGATGCAACCAGGGGAGATGGGAGGGAGGTATTAGAATGGTCATATCACAGGGTGATGGGGTCTATTGATCTTTGAGCATAATTTTTTAGCGCAAGGGGTTATTTGTGAGATACGCTTGCAAGCTTGAACAAAAAACAGACATAAGTTTTTTAGTTCTGCTCTTACTTCAGTGGCCATCAATACCATTTTTATGCTTGCGATTCACCCATGAAAGGGATGTCCATTTATACATATAATAAAGGGAGAAATTGTAACTTAATATGGTCGCCGTATTCCCGTTTTACAATTAAAGAGATTATTCACCGCTTTTAATAACATTTAATAAATGTTAATAAAACTTGGCCATCTATGCTGTAGCAAGGCATTTTTAATCAGTGCTTTGTGACTAGAGAAAACAAAGAAAAAGAGCTGTGGTGTTAATTTTTTTTTAAACGATAGGGAAGACGCGTACAGAATGGAACTTACCGTATAACAGGGAATGTCACGGTATTTGCCAAATTTTGGATGAATAAATTAAAATAGGTCGGTACACTTAAATCAAAAAGTGATATGGGCTAGCGTCTCTGAATTTTAAGCTGCTAAAATACTATTTAAAAATGAATTTAAAAATTTATTTAAAAAATACTGGAGCACTTTTGATGCTCGCAATGTTTCCAGCCTCTGCCGCCTCAATATATGAGTACATGACACATAAACATAATCTCTAGAACTGCTCTGAGAGTCACTTCATGAACATTTCACTGTTTCTTTCGAGAAAAACTATCGTCATCAGTGTTGGAGAAAGTTACTTTTAAAAGTAATGCATTACAATATTCCGTTACTCCCTAAAAAAGTAACTAATTATGTTACTTAGTTACTTTTTTATGGAAAGTAATGCATTACATCACTTTCGCGTTACTTTTTAAATCTGGATAGTGCTTGCTTGTTTGTTTTTAATATAGAAAAGTTCTATTTTTGGCAAACGCAAAAGTAAGTCCAACACAATTTAGCAATAAAAAAAGAAGCACAAATGTTTATCGAGTAATTCTTGCTTATTAGTATGGTTGAATTAGATCACCAAAGGTCAGCGGCAAAGACATTGGTTAATTAAATAGGATTAAATACATAAAGGATATTTGTTTTATTTAACATTATTGCAGGTTTGAGTTGCATTTCACGGTTTTTATTCATTTTGAATTTGTCTGAATTTGTTTTTTTTTGTTTTTGTTTTTGTTTTTTTTATGAGTGAGATAAATTCATTCTTGTTCACATTTATTCTAGAACTTCAGTAACATCTGAATCCTGATTTCTCTCAGCATGGGGACAGGAGACCTGTCAATCAATAAATGGGAAAAAAAAGTAACTGCCGTTGAAAAAGTAACTCAGATATTTTACTGTAAATTAAAAAGTAATGTGTTACTTTACTAGATACTTGAAAAAAGTAATCTGATTACGTAACTCAAGTTACTTGTAATACGGTACTCCCAACACTGATCGTCCCATCATAACAAACAGAAATAAAAGTCCGGCTGAACTTGAAGAAACTGTGAAAGAAGTATATTACTTAATGTATGTATGTACTACTACTACTGCTACTACTAAAATTATTATTAAAACATTATTATTATTATTATTATTATTATTGTTGTTATTATTATCATTGTTATTAAAACAGAATTTTTAATAATATTTACCAGAAAAAATAATTTACCAGTATTTATTAACCAGAAAAATGTAAATACACAACACAGTATTTCTAAAAAAAAAAACAATAAAAAAATAATAATAATAATAAATGCTTCTAAAAATGCTTCTAAAGCCATTAAAATTTAATGAAACCACTAAAATTGAAATGAAAATTAATGGAAAACACAGAATTTGATAAAAACAAAAAAGTGATTAAAAAATAAAATGTATTTCAAAAGGGTCTTAAAAATGTAATTTTTGTAAAACTTTTAATAAATTGCATTTAAATTGTGTAAGTTTTATTATTTCGATTAATTAGTGATGATGTATACACACACACAAACACACACACACACACACACACACACACACACACACACACACACACACACACACATATATATATATATATATATATATATATATATATATAGTACTCAACATTTGAAGTGGATCAAAATCTTTCATTCATATATATATATTTTGTAAACAGAGTCCAGAAAAATGAAAACGGGAAAAAATAATAATACAATAACAGATTTCATTTATTCTATGGAAGAAAATATATCTGCACGTTGAATGTTGGGTCCAAGCAAGACTGGAATCCATTAATAGGGTGAGCAAATTAAGATATAACTTTCTTTTCTGCATGAACAATCTCTTTAAGATAAATGGTAATGCTGACTCATTGGTATGTTACTCATTGCTTTGAATGCAGTTGTTATTTGCAATTCAATATGGTGATGCTCATTACATTCATACCTGTTGGTCACAGCAGTAACAAACACTTTGCTATTGCAATGTGGCAGTTTAATGGTTCAAACTATGAATTTTCTATATTATTTTGGCAAGTACCACACACACACTCCCAAACAAACACACATCTGGTCATCTGAACAAATCCTCATTACCTGAAATGCAGCACAGGTGTACATGTGTCATCCACTCAGCATGTCTGTGTGTGAACAAGACCCTTTTACAGTGCTAAAAACACTGTCAGCATAAACCTCATACTGCTAACAAAGCCAGATGCTTGGCTTTGCAGACTTTTAGATAAAGTGCAGCTCACGTGGAATATGTGATGACAGGGCACGTATATATATATATATATATATATATATATAAAAATCACATGCAGACATATCATGCAACATGACGGTATTAATATACTCACAATTGTAGATACACATACCATAAAAATATGGAACTCAGTCTATCTACAAGCAAACCTGTTAACTGACAACATGAAATCATTAAAAGATACTAAACTTTACACAGCTGTCAAGTGCATTATATGAACAAATGCACATCTCAATCGCTTGGCCCTTGAACTTGCTGCCATGGGAATTTCTGTAGCCTGCCAGAGCAAACAGATACATACAGATGTACAAAGGGATGAGGGGGGTTATTATATACAGGAAGGCATCACCTCAGGCAGGCAAGGGTTTTTTTTCTGTAAGGGCTCTGTTTGATAATGGAGAAACCTGCAGATAAGATACAACAAGTGCAATTGTCTCTAATCCCATCCGTCAGGCTTTGTGAGAGCATACAGCTCCACTGACACAAATCTGTACTTAGCAGAATCACAAAAGCTATGGATTTGCTTTCAACCCGAGTACAGTGAGTTTAGCAGAATAATAAATGTCTACTGTGTCCAGGAAAAAGGGTGAAATCGCAGTTCGGGTGAGTGTGCGTGCAATTCAAAACAGCCTAATGTGGGCAAACCTCACACTCCGGATAAACAGTCAGATAAAATGTTTTGTTTGTTTTTTTTCAAAATACTAATCTCTTAATCCACTTCTTCCCAATGCTAAACCGCAGAGAAAGATAGAGAGCAAAAAGACTGGAGAAAAGAAAGAGTGCAACAGAGGATGAGCTTGTATAATGGCTAAAGTGGCAGGGGACATTATTATTAATTACAGACACAATCCGTCTTACACCATGTCTCTCATTCTTCTTATTGATGCTGTGTGCAGTCAGCCACAAAAAGAAAAACGAGGGAGTTCTGCTATATTTACGCATTTTATTTGTTAAAGCTTTATGACATTTCATTTGGCGTAATGTTTTCATTTCTCAAGGAGATGTGTGATAAACGGAGTTCAATCAAAAACCAACAGAGTGCAAACAGCTTCTACCCTCAGGCAGTCAGACTGCTAAATAGGCAAGCTGCAGTCCTCTGTCCTTGATTAACGGTCAGCTTACATGGAAATCTAGTTCACAAATTCAGTGTTTTATTTCATTTAAAAGCTGAAATGTGTAAATACTTGCTTTTATCCCAACTTGCTATCAAAAGACAACTATAAATTAGCTGTCTGTAGAAAGAAGTTCCTTTGGCTACTTTAATGTTCCAAGAGTAAAACAGATTTTCCCTTGCCTATCATTTATTTTTTTTTATTTTGTTTATTTTTTATTTTTTTTTCCAAATGCCTCATATATATACATTGTATTTTTTATTCTTTTTCTACAACTAGAGCCTTTACTGTTTAAAATAAGACAATCCATAAAAATACAAATTATTAGGGGTTTAGAACTGTGATATTTACTCTGTACAATGATTATTCACATTTTAGTTTGGGGACCTGTTCTCACTGTTAACTAACTGTTAACTATGACTTTTGCCTCAGTAAACTCCTAATTTGCTGCTTATTATTAATAGTTAGCAAGGTAACTGTGAGTAGTTAGTAAATTTAGGTATAATTTAACAGTAACACTCTACAATAAGGTGTCATTTGTTATTTATTATATTTTATATTTATTACAGTATTTATTAATCTTTTTTATTCTTTCATTCAATCAATCTGTCATTTTGCCAATTTATGCAAAAAAAAAAAAAAAAATTAGGATACTTAAAATGCATTCTATTTTTCCCCAAGAAAAAAATGTTCATGTAATTTCCACCATTATTACAATCACTCATTAATATGTGAGATGAAATTACATTGCGTTGTGAATTTGTATTAATGTCAGAAAAAAAAAATGTAAAAAAAATGAAAATTTACATCTAACAAATAGAAGACAAAGGAAAGTGTTCAAGAATCTTCAGGAAAACAATGCTGGCATGTTCGCATTACCATTTTTAAAGACATAATTCACTGCTTTTATTAAAAAATAATAATAATAAAATACTTGGCTGTCTACCCTAGTGAAAAAGTAATTGATTTAAAATGCATTTATTTTATTAACATATTTACAGACATATTACTCGAGACACAATGCACATTTCTTCATATTAAGCCTAAAATATTTGTCAATGTCACTACTGATGAGGATTGTATGATCTTTAAATAATATCTTTAAATGCAAAACATTTAAAGTGTACATAAAGTATAATAAATGTTTTTCACTAGGGTATGCAGTAGAAAGCCATTTTTTATCAGTGCTACCTGACTAGAGCATTCAGGAAAATTCATGATTTATTTATCTCTAATTCAACTATCAAACAGTTGGCATGTTTGCATCCCCATTATTACTTTTTAAAGCTTTTCAGGTAACCAGTTTCCTTCAGGGAACTTAGAGGAAGAAATCCCACTACATGGTTTATTCGTGTGCATTTGATAAACAAAACCATGCTATTTCACAACCTGTCTTAGACTTTTAATCGTATTTTTCATCACTTCGGGCTAGTGCGACAAACACGACAGAAGGCGTTCCACAGAGACGTGGCGCAACTGAGGATTCAATACTCTGAGATTTCCTGCTCTGCCCTCTTAGCCTTTCCAGCAAATAAGAATTATATGGTCAACAATTCCTGCTGTCACACGCCCTCTGGAGAGCTGGAAATCTCCACAATACGATATTGCATACATAGTTGCATCAACATCTATTCACATGTCATAGAAAGCGAGGAAATGAATTTTCATCATACATATGCCCAACTTCCTACCCACGAGTTTCCCTATTACGATAAGCAATAAACAGCATTGCCGAGCTTCAGAGGAGCCTTAAAGAAGGAATTGTGTCATAATAAAGAAGCAAAAAGGGGTTTTTAGGTTTTGTGTGAGAGTACAGCCCTGGTCCCAACCAATCAGAGACTTAATTATAGCAGGGACGGGATGAGTTGTCCTAAGGGATGCTGTGCATGCTGGGTCCCTCTTGACAAGTCACTGTGGTATTTGAATATTAATGGAAATTATAGCAAGCTCTGGCTTGGGAATGTGTTCAAGTGGAGAGCCAACAAATGCATGCAAAAACAAGAGCTGGGAAATGGGTTTTGAGGGCCATTTAATATTTAATTGTGTGTATGTGTGTGTGTGCGTGCTTGAAAATAAGTGTGGGTGTGAGGCAGACATTACATTTCTCCCATTGTTTGGCACCAGAGATCTATATGTGTGAACATGGCTAGAGTATGTTCACAGATTTTTAAAAGGAAGTCTGGGATAGGAAGAGATGCCACATACGATCCTAATTTCTGCTTTCTGGTCTTGGGGGAGTGTATTAAATCGTGTTGTGAAAAACTCAGGGCCACTCCAGTCGCCAGGCATGGGTCCGGTGGGACGAAATTAGCTGCTGTGGCAAGAGACGTTGAGGGGAAGAGTGATAGAAAAGAGAGAGAGAAATGGTTAGATATGTGCTTGTCAGATATCAAGCATCCTGCAACGGTGAGCTATGACACAGACGCTGTGGGTGTAGGTTTAGCTGCTGTCACCAGAACAACAACACACTATCTTATTAACACGTCACACACCTCCTCTCTGTCACCACGCTATCCTGTCAGACTGACACTCACACCTCTGCCTTGAGGCCCCCTTCGGTCTCTCTCCATCGAATTCAAATCCATGTGCCTCAATTCTACAATCCTGTTTATTTCCCCACCTGCGTCTCCTTTCCTTCCCTTTCCACAAGTTTTACCTTGTTTATTGGTCTATTTACTACCTTAAATTAACAGTTCATGCAAAATTTAAAATTCATTCATCATTTAGTCAATGTCATGAGTTATTTATTTATAGCAAGTGTTCATGCTGCACTTTTCAGTAAATAATTTCTCTTTCTCATGCAAATATTTAGTTTTGGTTTAGAACATAATATATGAGTTTGGACAAATTTTCCATTCCCTTTGTATGGAAAAGGGCAGCTTGGACATTCTGCTAAACGTCTGCTTTTGTGTTCCACAGAAAAAAAAAAAGAAATTCATACAGGTTTGGAACGACATGAGGTTGAATAAATGATGACAGGAATTTTTTTTTTTTTGACTGAAGCATCCTTAAACCTCCTCATCCTCCTTTGTTTAATATTTCCTTTGTTCCTAACGTACTTTTTGTTCACATCCCCTTGTCTTCTGTCTGTGCTATGAGGTCTGGGCACGGAGCTGAGGACAGGTGCAGACCGCTCACTGCTGACGTATGCCTTAATGTTTGTACGCACACCTGCTCGTGTTCAGCATGTTGGCAATCACTGGAGCAACAGTGCAAGAACACAGCACAAGAATTCAGGCCAGAGTCTGTGACAGTCTGCCGGGCTGCTGTAAGTGTTGATCTTTTGCCCTCTGCTCATAGTTTTATGTGTGTGGAATTTATGATTTAGTGATTGGCAGTAAGAAACAGTGGCAGAGAAAAAATATCTAAGTAGCACATACAAAAGTTTTATATATATATATATATATTAATTTAAAAAGAAATTAAATGATTAGCTCACTTTAGAGTTAAAATTTCCTGATAATTTATTCACCTTCATGTCATCCAACATGTTCGTGTCTTTCTTTCTTCAGCTGAAAAGAAATTAAAGTTTTGAGGAAAACATTCCAGAATTTTTCTCAATATAACAGACTTTAATGGGGATCAGTGGGTTGAAGGCCCAAAATGCAGTTTCACTGCAACTTCAAAGGGCTTTACAAGACCCCAGCCAAGGACTAACAGTTTAATCTAGTGAAACCATTCATTTTCTAAAAATAACTAAATACATAAAAATGTATATACTTTTTGACCACAAATGCTTGTCTTACACTAGCGTGACTTCACGCATTATGCAATCACGTTGAAAGGGTCATGCGTGATGTGGGCGGAAGTACCACCCCAGTGTTTAAAAGGTGAACATGCAAAAAGTAAATTAATCACCCTTTACAAAAAAAGGTGAAACAACGATATTGATGAGATGAGATTTCACCCTACCCTACCTTTTTGAGTACACAGACGTAGAAATAACTGTGATTATGTAATGCGTGAAGTCAAGCAAGGTGAGCATTTGGTTAAAAAGGATATGCATTTTTATTTTCTTTTTTAGAAAATAGCTGATCATTTCGCTAGATAAGACCCTTATTCAGTAGAGGATTAAGACTCTTTGGTGCCCCTGGGCAAGGACACCTAAAGTGCCCCCTCCCACCCACCTCCCTCAACACTCCATCCACACTTTTTTTTATTTGCAGAATTTCATATTAATAAACTTATCTGATAACAGAGGGCTACATCAACAGAAGTCATTTTAAGATCAAGTAGAAATCCTTACAAAATCAGGTTAACACTTTTTACAGTGTTCTAAGATTAGATCAAATTCAAATATGTTTTAACTAGTGAAACCAACTGTTACAGGTATAATAATAATCCAATCTGCTCATCTCATCAGATTCCATGGCTAACAAAGAAAGTGTGAATAGTGTTTTTAGAGTTGTTATTGTCCTCAGTTCATTTTTCATTCATTTACAAAATAATTTGAGTGTTTTACTTCCTTTAAAGAAAGGTGTAAAATGGGTGTTTTCAGAAATGTGACAATGAGTGCATTGTCTTGTTGCAGGGATGAAAATGCTATTTTGTATTTAAATACCTTTGAAAAAAATTGAATTTAAATACTTTTAATCTTAGTATTTTTGTATTTTCAAAATACATAACATACTCTGTCAATCAACCTCCTTATTAGACTGCTGATTTCCTGCAGGAATGGGCAGTATTTCAAATACATGTATTTAAAATACTATTTTGAATCTTTGTATTTAAATACCTTTGGAAATATCAAATGTATTTTGTATTTAAATACATTTAATCTTAGTATTTTTGTATTTAGTATTTTGTTTACTTGTTGATATAGGAAATCAGCAATCTAATAAAGAGGTTGATTGGCAAAAAGTATTTTATGTGTTCTGAAAATAGAATGCAAGCTTTTATCAAGACCAAGGGAGTCTTGTGAAGGTGAAGGTCTTAACTTAAGTCTATTCACTATACAGATAGTAAAAGTAAAAAAAAAGAAAAAAACTGATGAAGATTTGTAATGCTACATTAACGGCACATATTCTCTAGGGATGACAAGAGACAAATCTACTTCTACATATGCAAGTATACAGTGTATAACTGTCTAAAATTAGCTCCCCCCAATACAACCCTCCACCCACCCACCCCCCCGGTCCGCAGGAATATTTTTAACCCATAACCGGTCCGTGGAGTAAAAAAGGCTGGAGACCACTGTAGAGCCCTTTGAACCTGCACTGAAACTGCAATTTGGACCTTCAACCTGTTGACTCCTTTTGAAGTCCACTATAGAGAAAAGTCCTGGAAAACCTTCATTTCTTTTCAAATTAAGAAAGACATGAACATCTTTGATGACATAGGGGTGAGTGAATCAGGAAATTTGAATTCAGAAGTGAACTAATCCTTTGATTTGACAGTAAAGACATTTAAAATGTTACAAAAGATTTCCATTCCAAATAAATGCTATTCTTTGTATCAACTCCTGAAAAACGCATCACAAAATATTAACAGTTTTTTTTTTTTTTTTTTTTTTTTTTTTTTTTAACACTGCTAGTAATAAGAAATGTTTCTTATCCCTGTAAGGCCCACTGTTGTAATATTACAACATCATTTTTAGCTTGACTAAAAAACCCCTGCTCATTTTGTTTTCTATCTAAGAACACATTTACCCAATTAATAGGTCTTATTTTTCAGCCTTCCAGTGCAATTGGATGCTAGATTTTAAAAATAAGTTTATTTACTTAGACATGAAGTTACACAAGCTGTGAACTTCACTTGAAGCACACATCTTGTTTTTCTGGACTGGATAAATCAACATTCAAGAAAGTAAAAGGCACACACACACACACACACACACACACACACACACACACACACACACACATATATATATATATATATATATATATAGCGTCCTCGTTACAATTACATTTCAAAATGTATTAAAATACAGAAAACAAAAAACGCAGGCTTTTAATAATTGAAAAAAAAAAATCTTACAGACCCCAAACATAACCTATTTTTGCCAATTCAAGTTTGAAGTACTAACTTCATATATTTACAAGTCCACAGCTTCCACTACAGGCAACACAACTCAACAAACCACATTTACAGAAAGCAGACAATGCAGAATGAGTGAGGAGACATTTACACAGGATGTGCTATTGTGATGGACACTGGGATAGACTCCAGTCCTCCTACACCTTACAGAAGTGGTTTGGAAAAATGAATGCATGGATGGATGTTTTCTTTTTATATTTTAAAATATAATTAATTCCTGTGAGCTGAATTTTTGAGCAGTCATTACTCTAGTCTTCTGTGTCACATTACCCTTTGGAAATCTTTCTAATATGCTGATTTGCTGCTCAAGAAACATTTAATTTAATTATCAATGTTGAAAACAGTTTTTGCTGTTTTATATTTTTGTGGAAGCTGTGCACATACAAAGTGCATGTTAAAATGTTCTGTTGGTTTCATACTACTTTCTCGTACATGTGATGTAAACTGTAACTTTTCTTCCTATACTGAATGTTTTCTCGCATCACAAATAATTGTTCCATGCTAACAGGCTCAGCATTTCTAACCTGACACTGCGCCCCCCCCTCTCTCCATCCAACACTCCCTCTTTTTCTCACACTTTCTCTCTCTCTTTTAGTGTTCATGTCTGGCATTCGGCACCTTATTTATTTAAATTATTTTGATTTCCTCCACATGCCTGGCATGTGTAGTACTGGAATGGCTGATAGCTGACACTCATTTGTCAGGCTCGCTGTGCTACCTGCCAATTACAAAAGAATACTGAAAGTTTGGCACCAGGCTATTAGAAGCCAGTCTTGGCTCTAACAAGCAAGCATTAACAAGACCGAAGTTGTTGCCTGTCTTTCTCTGTCTCTCTCTCACTTTCTCTCTCTCTTGTTCCAGAGAGAAATAATAAGACGCTTGAGCAAAGAGAGCTTGGGGGTAAAAAGGAACCACATTGTGTCGTTATAACTTTGCCGCCCAGCACGGAGGCTGCTTGACACTTGATTCCCTGATCTGGGATCTGCGGCGCAACGATGGCAGCCCCTTAAATGGCACCGCGGGGGCCCCCGGGTAGAGACGTGCCCCTCAGACCTGTGACACATGCTGTCCGTGCCAGCAGCCTCATATGACCTAAGCAGAACATGGTTGTTAGTCATTATGGAACCCTATTTATTACAACTCCCGGTATGGCTTGTTCTACACACACACCCACAAGACTGTCTGGAGCGGGCACTCAAAGCCGTTATAGTGGACCAGGGCGCTGGGCTATTTAAACAATACCTTGACATGCCTGCAGACCTTGCAGACATCATTACGAGTAATGAGTGTGTTTCTCCCGCTTAGTTAGAGCAGCTTGATTTCAGCAAAATGGAATTATGTCAGAACTAACTGTAATATAAGCACACGCACAGAGGAAGACGGTGCTTCGCATTAAATGTGAAGACTATGATGAAAACAACAAACTGTATGTGCATGCAGACAACATTAAAGCCAAGTGACAAGAGCGCTTGTACTCTTTACACTCAAACTGCAACCTTCAGGTTAGAACAGAGAGAAAGAGTAAGGAGAATGACAAACACAGTGAATAAGTGATGTACTGATATATGTGACCCTGGACCACAAAACCAGTCATAAGTGTAAATTTCTCGAAAGTGAGATTTATTTCCGTTGACGTATGGTTTTCTAGGAAAGGACAATATTTTTTCAGAGATACAACTATTTGAAAATCTGGAATCTGATGGTGCAAAAAAATCAAAATACTGAGAAAATCGCCTTTAAAGTTGTCCAAATGAAGTTCTTAGCAATGCATATTATTAATCAAAAATTACGTTTTGATATATTTATGGTGGGAAATTTACAAAATATCTTCATGGAACATGATCTTTACTTTATATTCTAATAATTCCTAAAAAAATAGATAAATTTGACCCATCCAATGTATTTTTGGGTATTGCTACAAATATACCCATGCAACATAAGACTGGTTTTGTGGTCCAGGGTCAAATATCTGAAAGAACACAAAAAGATGCTATTTATTCCTGATGGCAAAGCTGAATTTTCAGTCAGTTTCTTGATTTTTATTAATTGGCATTTTTATGAAACCATATCAGTTCTTAAATCCCAAGAATCGATTAATCTAGTCCATTTTCAGTTAATGAACGGAACACTGTAGCGCACCTCCTATCCAATAAATCACAATAAGCTTTGTGCTTTGTTATTTCTGATATAAAACAAAGTCTGAAATTTCAAATTCTGTTTAACTTATTACAGTATTCACAGAATAAATACTGTTTTGGTATTTGCTATTTAATGTTGAGTGGCAGAAGCGCGAAGCACACATGAACAGATTACCTCCTCTGCTTTAATACCAGTTTCAGCACAAAATAAACATGAATAAACATCCAAAATTATGTTAAAAGAAAGGGTATAAGTATAACTTATGTAAACAATGTCACATAATGTTACTGTCACATTTACCTCGGGAAAAAAAAAAAAAATATTCGGAGACCTTGAAATCATTAGTCAACTTGAAAAATGAACTCTACAGTGAGCATTTTGCTAAATATATACGCACCATATAACATATTCATTAGAATTTTTACTGTTCTTCTTTGTTTAATTCATCCGACAAAAAAACAAATTGGAGTCATTGAAGGACTCATATGCAACTATTACAGAAGGTTCAAACACTCACTGATGCTCCAGAAAGAAAAAAACAGAAAGAGCTGGGGGTGAAAACTTTTGAACAGAATGGAGATGTGTACATTTTTCTTATTTTGCAAAAATATCTTTTTTTTTTTTTTCATTCAGTACTGCCCTTCAGAGGCTACAGAAGATGATTACATGTTTCCCAGAAGACAAAATAAGTTAAATTTACCCTGATCTTCAAATTCCAAAAGTTTTCACCCTTCGGCTTTTCCTTCTGGAGCATCAGTGGGTGTGCCATCACTATGAACAACCATCACTAAACAAAAAACACACCTGTGGATCATTCAGGTAACAACACAGTATTAAGAATCAAGGGGATGAAACTTTTGAACCGGGTCATTTTTATAAATTATTTTATCTTGTAGACTACATGTAAAAATCTTTTATGTGAAGTATCTTATTCAGAGCAGCACTAAATAAACAATAACATGCATTTTGTATGACCCCTCTTATTTTGGTATAATAATTAATATTTTTAATGATTCTGAAAGGGGAGAGCAAACTTTTGACCTCAACTGTATATGAAAACAACTGAGTCATTATGTTCTACCAACTGGGCTACAGGAACATAAATATAAGTGAGTCAAAGTTTGCACCTGGCCTCAAAACTGGCCTCATGTTCCTGACTGTTCAAGTCCATGCAGTGCTATCATAGCACCTTATGACTCCAACAACATAGATGGCCTTTTGCTGAGTCACTAACCTGTTTACCAGGTGCCAATAGAATGTACTGGTCCAATCCTCTCTGGATGCGGAAAATTAGATGAAAGATGACTAATCTGCCCATTTTTCTTTGTATGACTGCTCAAAGGATCCAAGGTTTTGTGCTCTATACACCAGGTTGTACATCTTTATGTGTTCCCCTTGGATACAAGCTATTTTCGAATGGCAGGCTTGCCATATGTTCCAGCTTTGAGAACGTGACAACATACAGTTTTTGTTAAGACTGGGTCACAAGGGTGCTGACTCAATTCTGCCGTGAGGCTGTACTTTTGTAGCATTTAGCAACTAGGCTGTGAAGTATCTGTCGACCTTGTGGCTACATTTCCCTTTTGTTGACGCAGTTTTAAAAAACTCCTGCTTTCAATTTGTTCACAAAAACTTTTTTGAAAGATAAAAACAGTGAGATAAAGTTTAAAATAAAGTAATAAGAAGTATCATTGAGAGATACACTAACGTTTAAAAGGGTGCCATTATGCTTTTTCACTTTTTGAACTTTAGTTAGTGTGTGGTGTGTATCTTCGGGCATAAAAAGAAATCTAAAATCCCTTTTCAAGAACTACAACGAACAGCTCCTTTGGACTTCAGCGTTTGTTTTCCGCATGCAGTGATGTCACAACGTGGTCCATTAGAATATCATTAAATTAAATCCCGCCCACGGAAATTCTAATTGTTGGAGGGAGGGTAGGGACGAGATGGGGGATTAGCCTAACTTTAGCAATGCAGCGCGGAGAACCGCTTCAACGAGCCGCAGCACGGCGGGTATAAACACACACAAGCATTGACTAAAGTGGCCACCTCAGAGCTGTAGCTGTAACAGTGTGTGCAGTGTGTGGTAAGAAATTTCTTCATCATACATTGTAAATAGCTTCAGTTATAATGCGAGTGTTTTTTGAAATGCATAAACTTGCACTAGAATAGGCTAGGCTGATCAGTAATGACGTTCTTTGATAATGTTGGAGCTGGAGCTGGTTTTGGCCAATGAAACTAAGTATGTAAATAATGAAATACATTAGCATGATAATATCATGTATTGGTGATCTCACAGGCTGATGATAGGACCCAACACTACTGTAGCGTATTATTTACTCACCCTCCATGCATCATAGGTGTTTACGACTTCCTTCTTTCAAACGAATGCGAAGTTATATTAAAATTTATCCTGGCACTCCCAAGCTTTAGAATGGCATAGTCAGGTGTTTCTCCTCATCAGTCCAAAACAAATCCAATAATATGCATCCATCCATAATAAAAAGTGCCTCACACGGCTCCAGGGGGTTAATAAAGGCCTCCTGTAGCGAATCGATGCATTTTTGTACGAAAAATATCCATATTTAAAACGTAAGAATAACTTTAATATAGCTTGTGGTAACAGTTGTACATGGAACTTGCTTCTTTGACAAGGGGCGTGGCAGTACTGAAATACCGTCTAAGCTGTTCACCAATCGCAGTGCAGTAGGACAGCTAACCAATCACAACACATTTCATTTTTTGGAACTAATCAAGCCATATGTGCCAGGCTGGGAGAAATGTATTGTAATAATGTAAATTATGTTAAAAATAATGTGTTTTTCAAACCACCAAGCACAAAGCATGTTCTAGTACACCCCCAAAACAAATCAAGACTTTGTAAAAAAGCATAATAGGACCCCTTTAAAGGTTTGGTGTCAGTAATATTTTTTTAAGAAATTTGTTTTTATTCTACAAGGATGCATTCAAATGATCAGAAATGTCAATAAATACATGCATAATTATCCAAAAGACATAATTTTACAAAACAACACAGATGTTTAACATTTAAAGGGATAGTTTACTTAAAAATTACTTTAAAATTCTGACATTAATAAATCACCCTCATGTTGTTCCAAACCCTAAGACCTTTGTTTATCTACAAAACACAAATTAAGATATTTTTAATGAAATACGAGAGCTTTCTGACTCTGCATAGACAACATTGCATGCGTGGTACTACTGTCATGAACAGGTACCAAAGACTGACAGGGAAAAGAAGAAACTGTTGAATAAACTCATTATTTTTGACTTTGCGCACAAAAAGTATTCTCGTAGCTTCATAAAATTATGGTTGAACCACTGATGTCACATGGACTATTTTATCGATTTCCTTTCAAATTTTCTGGGCTTTGAACATGGTACTTGCATCTAATTATTTAAGACTTTAAATAATTGGATATTTAAAAATCATCATTAAGCAGTACCATCAAATCTGACACATAAGCAATAAAGGAGCGAGTCATTTCTGAATGTAACAGATGATGCCTACTCCAGATTCAGAAATGGTGCTGGACTTCATCCAGCAGGTTTTCTTTGCTCTGCTTTGCTTGGTTGTACTGTACACAAGTGCATTTACCATGAAAACTCCAGGAGAGTGGACAGCACTCATTAATTACTGCCGAATGCCAGAGGGATTAAAAAAAGCAAAGTGGTGGTGGTGGCATGATTGGATGCAGCGTTTACACACCTGCAGTGATCAGTAAGCACTTTACTCTCTTTTTTTGCTCTATTTTCCCTCTCTTCCCTACAGTGCATGGCATGATAAGGTGTTTGATCCAGCGAAAACGTCAAGTCAGTTGAAACAGAATAACAAGTTGTTTCCTTTGGGCATGGAAGCAAAAAGGAGGTTGTTTTCCTTTTTCTCGTTTCCCTCCATCAGCATATTTTAAAGGCATAAAGACAAGAAAGATCGAGAGAGGGATAAATTGGGGGTTTTGTGAAATGAAACAATGCAGACTCAAGCAGGTCTCTGCTGACCAAATGGTGCCAGATTTAAGGAGAAGGGATAAGAATGCTCTCCTAGTAAAGCTAAACTAGACATAGACCTGCTTTCAGACTTCCTGCTTTCGCTCACTGCTAATTGGATGTTCAGCAGAATACATCCTAAATCCGCCTTGATATGTTTTCTGCTCAACAAAACTTCAGCTACTACTTTTCATGCATGCAAATGTATCCATAATATGCATTGTTCAAATTCAACAAACAAGGTTGTGGGGGAAGAGAATCAATAAAGTCTGACTTTCAGAATTAATATTTACGAGAGGGCACAAGAAATGCACAAGTCTAGAATATCTAGTTTGTGAAGCTGAATAGACAACTTCATTAAAATGAGCAGTTCTTAATTTCTTAATTTGCTTTATTGTATGCATAAATTAAAATTTGTAAAAACTGAGGTTTTTTTTTTTTTTTTTTCATTTAGTGTTGATATGGACCAAAAAAAAAGGAGTGCTTTAAAGGAGAAATTCACTTCCAGAACAAAAATTTACAAATAAATTATTTAGCCCTTATCATCCAAGATGATAAGGGCTAAATAATTTCAGGATTTCTCTCCATATAGTGGACTTCTATGGTGCCACCGAGTTTGATCTTCCAAAATGCAGTTTATATGCAGCTTTAAATGGCTCTAAATGATCCCAGCCAAGGAAGGAGGGTCTTATCGAGCAAAATGATCGTTATTTTCTAAAAAAAATTTGACAATTTATATAATTTCTAGTGTATTCCGGTTCATCACAGTTAGGGTAGGTCGAAAAACTCCCATCTTATTTTCTCTTCCAACTTCAAAATCGTCCTACATCGCTGTTTTACATTTTTTTGTAAATGGTGTTTGATTTTCTTTGCATATTCACTTTGTAAACACTGGGTCGGTACTTCTGCAGCGATGTAGGGCGATCAGTTAGTAAGTAGGGCTGAGAGTTTTTGCTTAGAAAAAACTAAATAATTTGCCAGTGGGGTAAGCAAAATAATTTGATTTCAAACAGAAAGCAAGATTATTTTGCTTACCCCATTGGCATATTATTTTGCTTGTTAACCCTTTAACTGTCACCACCATTTTGGAACATAGACGTGAAAGTGCACTATCCAAACTTAAATTGCCATCATTCATGACTGAATACATTTTGTAATATGATTTTGAAGTCATGGTAAGTTCATAGTAATGCATTGTCTGATGACTTTCACGGGATGAATTTTGAGGTTTTAAGATTTCAAATGATTTATAATTTCTTATTATTTCTAAAACATGAAAGACAAAAAGCAATGAAAAAGACTTTTTGTGACAAAGGTTAGAACAATGCAGATTTTTGTGGTGCAGTCTTGTCATAAAATAATCTATTACTGTTCCTACACAATTTGTAACATCTATTTAGGAGTCTTAGACCTTTCGGTAACGCTTTAGATTACAACCCGCAAAGAACTACGTAAGTAAACTGAATTTACGGTGTATGTTTCTGTAATTATAGTGTACCTATAAAGTACGTACATGTAGGTATAAGGGAACAATATGTTATATTTGGGTAATAAGGGGATAACAAACCAGATATTCAACCTGCAAAGAACTACATAAGTATACTGAATTTACGGTGTACGTTTCTGTAATTATAGTGTACCTATTAGTACGTATGTGTAGGTATAAGAGAACAATAGGCTATGTTACGTTTTGGTAATTCGGGGGTAACAACCAGATATACAACCTGCAAAGAACTGCGCAAGTAAACTAAAGTTACAGTGTATGTTTCGTATTTATATTGTACCTACGTGTAAGTATAAGGGATCAATATGTTACGTTTGGGTAATAACGGGGTAGCAAACAGATATACAAATAATTTATAATGGAATTAATTGAAAACTTAACAGGAACCTGTTCTATTAAATCGTAAATTTGGTTTATCTATACGTAAGCTTTTTAAAATTACTGGGAAATTATACTCTTGTTCCATGTAGTTACAGGGTAATTGTGCCCTCTGCGGGCTGTAAATTAAAGTGGCGATTGTTCCCCTCTTGTTCAACGAAGTTACAGGGTAGGTACAATACATAAACACACAATTTGTTTTTTAATTTTTATAGTCGCTAATCCCACTTATACCTCTAAACCTAACGTTAACTATGACTGAACAGTAATAAAAATATAAAAAACAGGAAAGTGCAATCACAATCATTTATTTATTGCAAAAATGTCAACAGCCATACAAAAAAAGTAATCCAAATAACGATGCGTTTGCAGCCGCAGTCCTCTCTGGCGGAATACAGTAGGTTTGAGGTGCAGTAGGATGAGAGCAGAATTTAAGTTGTTAATCGCTGAAAATATTATCCAGATTATTGTCTTGATCCACTCCTCGAAGGCGCCCGCGCGTCATTCCAACACATCTCACCAGAAACACGGCATGTCGTAATCTGTGACGAATGCAGGCGAGAGCCAATGAACGTCCGATTTTCCTGTCGCAAAATGCACGTTAGCACGGGTTTATGGCTGTTGCTGCTGGACTCGCTGCTAGAGATGGAGATGAAGATCGCCGGACAAAGCCTTGAATTTGGTTCTGGTCCTCGCAAATCGTATGGATTCTGAAGATCTGGGTTACAGCACACAAATAAAATGGTTTAATTTGTAATTATGATGCGTGTTCGGTGTATTTTATGGTTCTATTGTTAGTCACAGCATGTTAGAGAAAACGCCTTTGTGTTCCACCACGGCAAACGAAGTTAATATTACATGGATGATTAAACGATTGCAGAAATATTATTTATTTTAAGGGTTTACCGTGTAGTCATGATAACATTATGTAGACCTATTCTTGGAAACGAGCTGGCAACAGAAATCACACAGAACAGAATGAAATGTTATAATTTCATATTAAGTAAACGTTAAATGTTTAGATGATGAAAATATGTCAGTATTGTACATTTACTGTCTGTAAAAATGTAAATAAATGTACAGTTTGTAGAACCACATTTTACGTCGCGTTGTTATTGTACCTACCCTGTAACTTCGTTGAACAAGAGGGGAACAATCGCCACTTTAATTTACAGCCCGCAGAGGGCACACTTACCCTGTAACTACAGGGAACAAGAGTATAATTTCCCAGTAATTTTAAAAAGCTTACGTATAGATACACCAAACGTACGATTTAATAGAACAGGTACCTGTTAAGTTTTTTAAATTAATCCATTATAAATTATTTGTATATCTGTGATAAACGTAACCTATTGTTCCCTTATACTTACACGTAGGTACAATATAAATACAAAACATTCACCGTAACTTTAGTTTACTTACGCAGTTCTTTGCAGGTTGTATATCTGGTTGTTACTCTCTATTACCAAAACGTACCATATTGTTCCCGTATACCTACACATACGTACTAATAGGTACACTATAATTACAGAAACGTACACCGTAAATTCAGTATACTTATGTAGTTCTTTGCAGGTTGAATATCTGGTTTGTTATCCCCTTATTACCCAAATATAACATATTGTTCCCTTATACCTACATGTACGTACTTTATAGGTACACTATAATTGCAGAAACATACACTGTAAATTCAGTTTAATTACGTAGTTCTTTGCGGGTTGTGATCTAAAGCGTTACCGACCTTTCCAACGATATATAGTTTGTCATAGGATTTATTTGTAATTAGGGCTGTCAGTTTAACGTGTTAACTTAATTAATTAGTTATAAAAAACACGACTAAAATATTTTAACGCAGCTAACGGACTGGCCCCGACCCCAGACCTGTACATCACCTTATATTTCATACAGTTGACTGCTGACAAATGTGATGCAGGACAACAACTTCATAAATGCAGCTATGCCCTAAAATGCAAGATATTGGGACAAAAATGCCCCTGTATGTGTTTTGTCTCATATTTATATATATCACATCACACATTCTGTCCCGATCTATCACAAGCTTAAATGTGATTTTAAACAATTCAGTAAATAAGTTGTTGATATTGTGTTATATTTTAAACACAATATTATGTGTTTTTGCTCAATTTTGCAGAGAACATATTAACTTTGAAGCCATAGCAGAATTGTTGCGTGTCTCTGAGCAACACAGCGGTGTTTAGTTTCTGAATGAATCTGCGCTTTGAACAAACCGTCTGAACCAATAATTCAGAGAGCCCTTTACTTAATTTCTGAACGAATCAGCCGTTTGAACGAATCAAAGAAATTTACCGCCACCTGCTTGCAGATTTAGTTTCTTATTTAGGGTATCATTTCATTAAAAAAAAAAAAAAAAAAAAAAGAAAAAGAAAAAAAGAAGAATATAAATAAAAACATCAAATGCGTAGTTCACCAAAAAAATAAAATAAAATAAATGAATAAATAAATAAAATAAATTTGGTCATTTACTCACCCTCATGTCGTTTCAAACCTTTCTTTTGTGTAACATGAAAGAAGGTATTTTGACTGTTGGTAACAAAGCTGTTTTGCTTACCAATGACTTTCATTTCATAAAATTCTATTTTGAATCAAATAAAATAAATTTTATTAAACAAATTATTTCTTTCTGAAGCTACTTTTTGTAATGTCTGTTTGATGCTTTACACAACAATTAACTTTAAATTATCTTTTGGCAGTAATTACTCAATTAATTTTAATTAGCGATTAATTTGCAATTAATTAGATTAATTCATAGAAACATCATGTAGCTAATTAATTTGATTAATTCAATTAATTAGACGTCCACTGTTCAAAAATTTTAATCGACTGACAGTCCTATTTGTAATATAGTGAAGTAAACTTGAGGGGACGTGCCTTGCCAAAATCAGCTCTGCAAAAATCATCCTGTTCTGGTCGAGGTTGCTTTAAATGTTAATGAGCTCTGCTCGCCCCGCCCCGCTCTTCTCTCTGTGGAGTGACGAGCCTGTTTACTTTAACCGCATTTAACCGCTAAACTTGCTAACTAGCACGTTATTAGGAAAGGCGATCACAAAGATTCATAAAAAACCCTTATACTCACTGCTGTAAGTAAAGCTGGATCATGAATGATTCTCGCGAACATAGATGGATATATGCAGATCGGGAGGCGCATTCCATTCACAAACAAATGTAATCCACTGCATCTTTAGCAGCTCAGATGTCGGGAGTAAATGACGTCCACTGTTCATTATTACATCCAGCAACACAACACCTCAATCGCTCAATCAGAGATATTCTTGTCTAACTTACATCCCTGCTCCGGCATCGAAACAATGGAGGTCGGACTGTTACAGCTGATTTAAGACGGGTCTGAGGTAAGATGCTCATGTCAATCAACTATTGTAGGAGTGGCCTCAGTTGGTGTGATGCCACACCGACAGGCATCTGAGAATGGCTTGATTTGAAAAAGAGGATGATATTTTTATAGATTAATTAAAAACCACTGCATGGATTTTTATCATTATAGGGTAGATGTGTACATACACTGCCAACACACATTAATGTTCATACAACATGTAAAAGTGAACTTTGCATCCGATGACCCCTTTAAGAATTTTTAGATATCTAGGCTTAAAACAAGACAAAAAAAATCTAAGTAAGAACAGCATTTTTTGCAGTGTAAAAACAACAAAAAAAATGTTAAAAACTCTAAATATTGAACATTAAAAATAAAACATATTAGTCACTTTCACAACAGTTTTAAATGTCATCTTATATACTGTTCTATTTTACCAAACATGTTGCCAGTATAAGTATATTAGACAATAGTGTTACAATTGTGCCGATCTGCCCGCACATGTACACGAATGCCACACAAAACTTTTGCCAGTCACTGCGTCCCCTGAGGGGTAATATTCTTCACACTGAGCATCTAATGGCCTCTTGACTCATCCAAAGAGGGAAGCAGTCCAGCACAGATTATTTCACTCGTCTGTTTATCTCAGTCAGCCCCAGCCAAAATGCATTCTTTCCACTAGTGGTGTACAGGGAAGCCATTATTTGTATCAGTATCTGTAACTGTTAAGGCTGGTTCCTGCTGACCCAACAAATGCCAACAACCACTAACTTCCAACAGTTCTTCGTTTTAATGTAGTATTGTCAATGTGTTAACCCTGTTGGAGGTGGCTGTTGCAGTGTGAACCTGACAGTTTTGTTGTCCAACATTATAAAAAGAACAGAAAACTTTTTTATTAGGGCAGTGTGAATCAGGTTTTAGACTGACTTAATAACATTCATATGCATATTTAGATGTGTAGGCATGGCTTAAAGGAGAAGTCCACTTCCAGAACAAAAATTTACAGATAATTTACTCACCCCCTTGTCATCCAAGTAGTTCATGTCTTCAATTTTTTCCATATAGTGGACTTCAGTGGTAACCCCAGTTAGGGTATGTCGAAAAACTCCCATCTCGTTTTCTTCTTCAACGTCAAAGTCCTCCTACTTCTTTCTCGGCTCAGCCATTTGAAGCTGCATTTAAACTGCATTTAAACTGCATTGTCATAGTTTAAACTTGGGGGCACTATTAAAGTCCATTATACGGAGATAATTCCCTGATTTTTTTTTCCTCAAGAAACATAATTTCTTATTAACTGAAGCAAGATAGACACAAACATCTTGGATGACAAGGGGGTGAGCAAATTATCTGTAATTTTTTGTTCTGGAAGTGAACTTCTCCTTTAAATGGGAAATTGTAAAAAAAAAAAAAATATATATATATATATATATACACATATATAATGTGTGTGTGTGTGTGTGTGTGACCCAGAACCACAAAACCAGTCATAAAAGTACTTTTTTTTTAAATCGAGATTTACACAGAATCTGAAAGCTGAATAAATAAGCTTTGCATTGATGTATGTATTGTTAGGATAGGATAATATTTGGTCAGGTTAGGACAGGACAACTATTTGAAAATATGGAATCTGAGGGTGCAAAAAAAAAAAAAAAAAAAAAAAAAAAAGCGAAATATTTAAGAAAAAAGCCTTTAAAATGGTCCAAATTAAGTTCTTAGCAAAGCATATTACTAATCAAAAGCCAAGTTTTAATATATATTTGGTAGGAAATTTACAAAACATCTTCATGGAATATGATCTTTACTTAATATCCTAATGAATTTTGGCATAAAAGAAAAATTTATCATTTTGACCCATGCAGTGTATTTTTGGCTATTGCTACAAAAACACCCATGATCGGTCAAAAGTCGGTCAAGCTACTTTCCACTGCCATTAAGATGCAAACAAAAACATGCAGGGCAATAGCTATATTTATATTTGTCTTTAACATATGCAAGATCTTACTTCAGTTCGGCACTGGACACTTGAGGATCTTGTCAGTCAATAAAAACAGCATCTTAAATTTCTCTGCATATCCAAATAATTTATGCGTTAAATCAAAGTCTCTCAGACGTTTATTTATTAATGACCTAAATGAATTGTGAATGATGGGAAGATGGTTTGCATATTAAGTGTAGAGTATCTATTTCACAGAACAAACATGAGTGATTTTGTAATTTTAAAAGGACAAACTGTGTGAGTCGCAATGAAATAGAAGTAGTGGAAATTTTTTCATCCATACTGTAATGTACATTCATGTAACGTATTACTGAAAAAGACAAAAATATAGGGTGGGGACTTGGTTCTGTCGATCAGTTCTTGATCTGATGTGAGCTTAAAGTCGCTTGTAAGAAAGGAATTTAAGTGGACTAAATTATTAGAGAACTCCAGCATACACTGAAAGACTTCTCTAAGAGTTATAAAATTTGGATTAAAAATTACATGGTCAAAAAAATGGATAAATCATTCATAAGATCAATAACTTGCATTTGGATAATAGATGGAGTGAATTTTCTTTTTTTAAATAAAAACAGATGACACATTGTTTGATGTTAATGGCTTGTCAGACACAGAAATTAAGCTTATATTCATTAAAAAAAAAAAAAAAAAGACCATTAATTGATTTGGGATTTTTAAATATTTGGAAAATTCTTGTGGACTTTTATCTGCGAATAAAAACAATGCATGTGTGATTTTAATCTGAAAGCGCAGCTTCGTGTATCCCTTGATCGGCTGCTTATGATTCATTGCATGAGTGAAGCATACTGGGAAGGGTGTCTCTTCAGGATTGATCCGTCTCCAGTGGCGACAGGCCGCTTGATTGATTTATCGGCCAGAGCTCCTCCACTGCTTAGCTTTTAATGAGACAGTAATAGCCCCCGGACAACTCAGAGACGAATGCGTGCCAAACCCAGGCTGACCATGTGTGTATGTGCGTGTGTGCAGAATATGTAACCACGAGTACAATCAATTCCACATAAACTGACCAGAGGCAGACAGGGGAAAGAAAATGAAAGATTGGAGAGCCAGTAAGTTGAGAGGAAAAGTGGCCATAGCCTATAACAAAGATACTAGGATGAGAAATGAGACAACACCAGAAAAAACAACAACAACAACAATAGCAACATGCCTAAAGACAGAGATTTCCAGAGCACTAAAATGATGTCAGAAAAAGAGATAATACCAGAAAGGGACAGCAGAGGAGAAAAGATAGTGAGTGAATGAGAGATAGAGGGGGGAGGGAGGTAAAAAGAGAGACATAAAGCAGCAGGAGAAACAAGAGACGGCTGATTGCCAGTGCTCTGTCAGTCTGGGTGCTAATTAAAGGCCCTCTCTCTCAGTGCACTCTGCAGTCAGCCGCCAATTTCCAGAAGCATTAGCTGGCATGGCCGCTGGCATCCCCTTGCCCCTGCCTTCATTGCCTGTCATTTTGTGAGGAAAGGGCATGCACATCACCAAGCCAACCTGTGATTTGAACAGGAGATAATGGAACAAAGAGAAGAGCATCTATTTCACACATACATATTGCTAGGTGCAAAGGTGCGGTCACAGGACTTCACATAAACACAGCGACGCCGTTTTCTCTGAGGAGGCAGTGAAAAATTGTTCTGATGAGGAATTAATCAATGAATAATGAAAAATTCTTAAAGGATTAGTTCACTCCTAAATTAAAATTTCCTAATAATTTACTCACTTCTTCCATGTCATCCAAGATGTTCAGGTCTGTCTTTCTTCAGTCGAAAAGGAATTTCTTTTTGGGTTTTTGAGGAAAACATTCCAGGATTTTTCTCCATATAGTGGACTTTAATAGGGACCAACAGGTTGAAGGTTCAAACTGCAGTTTCAATGCAGTTAAAAAGGCTCTACATGATCCCAGTAGAGGAATAAGGGTCTTATCTAGCAAAACGATCAGTCATCTTCTAAAAAAAATAAAAAAATTATCTACTTTTTAACCACAAATGCTCATGTTGCTTGTCTCTGTGATGTGCGTAATCATGTTGGAAAGGTGACTCGTGGTTAGTTCTTCATCTGTGTACTTTGTTTTAAAAAGGTAAGGTAGGGCGAAAAACTCCTTCTCATTTTCTCCTCCAACTTCAAAATCATCCAACATTGTTGTTTTACCTTTTTTTGGAAAGGGCGTCTCACTTTCTTTGCACATTTGCTTTGTAAAATACTGGGTCAGTACTTCAGCATTTTCACCCGGCTGCCTTAAAATTTGAAGTTCAGTCAACTCAGAAAAGTGTAGTCAATTTGAAATGTTAAGTTGTACTTAAGTTAAGTGACAACTTTGATATTTGAGTTCATTCAACTTAAAATTTTAAGGCAGCTGGATAACAAGCCCAGCTTTTAAGTTTAACAAACCAAATTGTTTGTTTTGTTTAGTCAAATCTATTATTTTCATATAAGTTTTCTCTTAGTACAACTTAACGTGTCAAGTTGAGTAAACTTATTTGAGTTGACTGAACTTAAAAATGCAGGGTAACAATTATTTTAAGTTGACTCAACAAATTGTTTTTTTTTTTTTTTTTTTTTTTTTTTACACTGTATGTAGAAAATGACAGATTGTTTCACTAGATAAGACCCTTATTTATCGGCTGGGATCGTGTGGAGCCCTTAGAAGCTGCAATGAAACTACAATCAACCCGCTGTTCCTCACTGAAGATCACTATATGGAGAAAAGTCCTGGAATGTTTTCCTCAAAAACCTCAGTTTCTTTTCAACTAAAGAAAGAAATACATGAACATCTTGGATGATATGGGGGTAAGTAAATTATCAGGAATTTTTTTTATTCTAGAAGTGAACTTATCCTTTAAGTCAAACTGCCCAATAGCGCTGACATTGGATAATGTTTCTCTGGTCCTTTCAAGCCACTTTACTCTTGAAATTAAACACATATGAAATACATGTAATCTTTGATGAATGCTGTAATTATTGTTCAACATTTTAATTGCCGTTAAAAGGTGCAGCTCTGTTGGGAACATTCGAAATTCAAAAGTATTTACCTCCTCAGGCAATAAAGCAAAAATCTCCCTCTGTTCCTCAAAAATGAATAATGGTAATGTCTGAATGTGCTTACAGATGTGTTGGAAAATCAAGGATGCAGGGTCAGGTAATTGTTTTGGGACTGCTAACTGTGACTACTGAGTCTTTTTAAAGGAAAATGATGGATAGGATTAAAGAAGGTGTATACTAGGTGTCATTCTTCTGCTTTGCTATATATTGTACTTTTCCCACTTCCTAGCTCTAGCTCCAGCTCTCTTTTTTTAATTGGCTTGTCATGCGCTTCCTACATTCTAAAAACTGCTGGGTTAAAAACAACCTAGCGCTGGGTAAAATATGGACATACCCAGCGAATGAGTTGTTTTGACCCAGCGGTTGGGTTAAATGTTTAACCCAACCTTCTGGGTAGTAACCCAATCGCTGGGTATGTCCATATTTTACCCAGTGCTAGGTTGTTTTTAACCCAGCAGTTTTTAGAGTGTATTATGGATGGACCTTGCTCCCTCCATCTCTTAGTAAATGAGGCTGTTTTCCCCCAAGCACACTAATACACTGTAGATGCAGTATATTAAACGTTTTGTGAGTTCACAGCGTGCACTGAAATAGACGTATGGAATTATTTATGTGTGACTTAATCCCATGTATTATTTAAAGATTTACTAATTTGTGTGACCTTTACCCTCTAACAGTCTCTGTTCTTTAAAATTAATTACCCTTTTTATATGTGACTGAATAGAAAGTTACATATAGATCCACCTTGCTTGCGTTGATCAGATGCTAATTAATTGATGGTACTGCTTCATATACACCTTTGTCTAGTATAATTATATATAATTCACTCTTTTGGCCACATTTACCATTGCTTGATGAAACACCACAGATGAAGCCCTATCATTTCAATAGGAATCCATGCGCATGAAGGCAAAGTTCCCCAGATAGATTTTTAATATGTTCAAGGTCACACATTGCAATGACCAGCACAAAGCTGGACTTCTGTGTGACCTGTGCTTTATACACTACTACAGTATTAACACAGATCATGTTTTCAGACCATTTAAAGTTTGATTTTGGCTTGACAAAGTGGTGATATATAAGTGTTTCTTCCTGACTCCTCTCACGTGACTTTCCCCCATTCATTCTCAATTACTCCCCACCAAACTCACCGCACACTTTAGGGTGGTCTGTTAAAAATGGACTTATATGCTTTTTTTAGACTGGGCTGATATGTTGGCTAGCTTTAGACAAGTTTTGGGCACTTTTCAGCTAATCACCTAGCTAAACACCAGCTTGGGCTGAGAGACCCACTTAAACCAGCTAAGCACATCAAATCAAATTAGGCTGGTTTATGCAGGATTTTTTTTGGGGGGGGGCTCATCTACAGTCACAATCAAGACACCCATAAAGACCCCAAACAGCTCATAAGATGGACAAAAAATGAGCATGAGGGACACTCTGTTGGAAAAAAACATCTTAAACTGGTAGCTGGCTTCTAGCTGGTCCAAACTGCTCATTAGCTGATGCAAGCTGGTCATTAGTTAGCTGTCCAACTACCATGTTCCAAAAACAGCTTGACCACCTCAACCTGGAATGACCAACTTGTAGATGATTTGTGGCTGGTTCAAGATGGTCTACTAGCTTGGTCCAGCTAATAGCAAGCTTAGGCCAGTTAATCAGCCCAGCTAGGAACCATTTACCAAGTTCCAAAATGCTTAAAACAGATTTCCAAGCAGGGCGGAGAGATCAAGAAGGAAGAGAGAAGCTTTAATGAATGTTGCACCACTTTAAAAAAAAACAAAAATGACCATGAACAAGTACACGAAGAGATCCTTAGGAAAAATCTTCCACAAGCTGCATAAAAATGATAATTAAATCTCAAGACCACAGCTGCATGCGCACATATGTTTGTATCTATGTCTATGCTCACGGTTCGTATGCGCTTAGTTGCCATGACACACAAAATCATCTTCCCACACAATGTTCATGAGGGTCACATGGCTCCTTCCTGGGTCACTACGTTGAACCCACGCTAAACATCCTGTTAGCATCCTGATAGTGTTCTATTAGCACCCTACAAGCAAACCCTTCTGGCCATCTAACCCATAATGCTACCGATGGGCCGAGCAGTCTCAGAGCAATGTGGGTATTTCCATGCTTATCAGCTCAGAAACATAAACCAAGTTTGGAGCCGTCAACAAATAAGTCCTGAATTTGAGAGCAGGGGTTCCGGTTGGGGTTGCTGATGTAATACTCCTGGGTGGCCCAGGAAGCCGAGCGTAGGTAGGATGTAGGTGAGTGCTATAGTTTTATCTCTCCAGGTAGGAGCTACGTACGACAGAGAGTAGAAAAGAGAACACGAATAGTCTTTTTTTACATGCACCTCCCCTCCTATGCTTTCTCTTAGGGAAACTTGTGTCTCAGATGTTGAAATCATTAGCATAAACATTACAAAGGGAACGAAAGCACAACACATGTTCGCAAATGCCTTATCCTGCAAATCCTGTACTCGAGAGACGTGCAGCGTGAATACGTCTCATAAAACTCTGCCAAGGTTACGTGTAGCTTTGCTTTTTAAATCTTATTTTAATGTGCGGTTTCCCACAAAAGGCCAGGTATATGACTCACTCGCAACACCCACAAGAAAACATAATATTTCGGTAAAAGAATCCAAGAGCAAACAGCAATTACAAAGTGGTATACTATGGTCAAAAAGAGAAAAATTGGCATATGTGGTGTCTTTTACTGTTCATTTTATTTAGTGAGACTCACTGAACAAATGCATGTGTGCTAGCGACACCTGATTCATCTCTAATATGGTTTATAAATATAACAGTGACCGTTCTGTAGTTTTCATTGAACAAATAGACCTAAATAAAACTGTGCAAACTGGTTTCCTAACTGTCAGACTGAATTGCTACTAAAGTGATTGCGAGTTTGTTGAATAATTCTTCAATTTTTGGAGAGAAGTTGCGAGACCAAGCTTTCTGTGCAGCTGTCAGCATCGCCCTGGGCAGTCACATGGATGAGCTGGATGGAATAATCAATGACACCTGTCAGCAATGAAAGCTCATCATGGAAGAGGACAAAGAGCTTTTCCAGTCAGGTGAACAGTGGCTCTCACAGCACGAGCATAATGCTGGCAGAGTAGATAAAGTCAGCAAGACACTCGCATATGTCCTGTACTTCCTACTGCTCACTCCCTGACAACTGTGCTTCATGGGACATTTTTTTCCAGATGGGCTGGTCTACTTGCTGTCGAAACCAAATTAGCACACAATGTAAACATTTTATTAAAAATGTATGCCACCGTCAGCCCAGCCAGATCCTGCCACATATGTAGGCTTACACAGAGCTCTCCACTTACCTATCGCACATTCGTCGCACAGTTCTACACATTCACGCTCCTTTTGTTGAAAATGATTTGTGCCTTAGCAAGTCATTTTGTGTAAGCAGCTCTCCATACTACACTTACCTACCTGCTGCTGGCCACTTCTCTTGCTGTCTGTCAGCACATGAAAATTCCACCTTCCATGACTCACTGGAAAAGAAATACAGAAGTACAGATCAAGTAAAACAAGTAACGAGTAAAACCATGCAACCAAATGTAACCAAGTGTGTGAAAAGCCTGGCGTTTAGTATTAAAAGTTAAGTTTAATTATCTGATATTAGATCATTGTGATTTTCTTTACGAAATTCTTAGATTTGATTAAAAAAAAAATCAATAGCATAGACTTAAAATAGCAGTGGGTCATCATGGCCTGGCATTGTACCAGACTGTTTTCTTATCTGACATTCATGTACGACGCATTTCCTCCCTGCGGCAGTTGCGGCACTTTTCAGCTGTTTGTTAAGCAGTTCTTACTATTTCATTCACTGTGGTAAAATGAATTAATAATGAATATACAAATATATCAACACAAAACAAAGGACTGCCAATATGTTTGAAATAAACTTATTTTTATACATTCTTTTAATATATATTTTTAAAGGGGCCATGAGCAGTGTTGCGCAAGTTACTCTGAGAATGTAATTAAATTACTGATTACTGATTACTCCTTTTAAAAGTAATCAAATTACTGTTCTGATTACTTTATTGCAAACGTATTTAGTTACATTACTAGTAACATTACTTTTTTTCTGTACATCCATGAAATTTCCAGCTAAAGAATGCGTACCTTCTTCTCCCCATGCTGCCTTTGTTTTCATTGGTAGAGGACGCCGCGTGTGATAGCCAACATGCCTTTTTACAGATGATAAAATACATTCTGTCTGCAATGATGTAACGCAGCGGCAGCGCATGCTTGTAACTATACTCTAATTACTAATTTGGAAATTATAACGCGTTAAATAACTCCATTACTAAAAAAAATAATGAAATTACAGTAACGTGTTACAAAATAATGTGTTTAAACCCAACACTGGTCATGAACTGAGAAACCAAAATTACCCTGATCTTTTGACATACACAGGGTTACTACAGGTTTTATGAGGGTAAATTTAAGACTTAAAGACCAACTAAATAAAATTTAAGAGGAAAACAATACAGCAATATGTTTTCTAAGTATAGTTCAAGTTTTACTTTGAAATTAGCAGCAATTCGTCTAGCAGTTTGTTTTTAGTTCGTTTTAATTTCTCCTCTTTTCCTCGCTTTCCTTCGATAAAAGGGCCGTGCACATTTTACTTTCACTTTCAAATTGGCAGTTCGGCATCAAGCTGTTGTTTGTTTTTAGTTAGTTTGAGTTGTCCCTCTTTTCTTCACTTTCCTTCGGTTTTAAGTAGCTTGTAAAAGCATTGTGCGCATTTTACTTTTACTTTTTAATTAGCAGCATTAACATAACGTAACAAACCTTTATTACCAAACGAATAAAAATACACCATGTTATATGCCTAATATAAAATAATAACTTACACAAAGTTTAAGTAGGTATACGAAACTGAAAATCAGTGAACGTTTATTAGCAAATAGCAAAAAAAAAAAAAATAGCCTATTACTTCTAAATGATGATGTTTTTTGATGTAAAAATCTTGATAACATTATAAGTGGAGCTCAGAGAACAGTACAAAACAAACAAACAAACAAAAAAAACAAAGGCAGTTCATAACCCCTTTAAAATGTTAAAAAAAAAAAAAAAAGTATTGAAGTACATTACATTTCTTCTGAGTGTTGCATACAGTCTAGCACAAAAGTTCAAATATTTCAATGAGCCCAAGGTTCAAAATTCCATCTATGAATATGGATGAAATTTGGTGCATGAGGCCTTACAACGAATACAGGCAATTCACCCGCAATCCAGAAGGAATGCAACTCTGTTTAATAACTGCCGGCAGAAAAACGGCGAATGCCAGGAGTTGCGCATTTGAAAACAAAGCCCACTAGACAGTGACCATGTGCTGATTCTCTCACTGAAAAGGAGTACAACATTACTTTAAAGGCTTGCGCACTCAACTGTCTGTGAAATGGAGCTTTGTGCTCTTGTATCCTACCTCTCTCATTCGGCACAAATCCAAATATTCCATAATATTTCCATATTTGTGATGCATCCAAATGCTAAACTATTATGTATGTAAATTATAGACTTCGTACTTCAGTCGTGTTCTAACGGTGACACAATGAGGGCAGGCACGCTGATGTTTGGTTCACTGTGTTTTATTTTGATAAAGTACCAACTGCGCTGTCAAGTTAGCAATGCTAGAAGCCTGAAACTGATATGTTTTGTGTTTGTGTGCGCCAACGCGATTACTTCAACTTTCCTCACACCAGCAAAATCAACTTAAACAAAAAACAAAAAACAAATAGAATGTCGCTTTCTGCCATTTGAGTTTCCTTTCTGTCACAAAACGGAACTGAAACTCAGCAAATATCCTACGTTATGTGTCGCACAGTTTTTTCCCCCTTGTCTATCAGTTGATTAAATGAAATATATTTCAAGTATTTATTCCTTGTATGTATATATGTACTGCAGATTTTATAGCCTATATGACATTAATTTGATATAATATTTAGTATTTTCACATGTAGGTACAAAGATTTGTAATTTGTACTACTGTCTGTTTAAAATAAATAAAAGAAAACCTAGTGTACCGAAATTGGATCGAACCGCGCCCCTCGAACCGAGGTACTTACCGAACCGTGACATCTTTGTATTGTTACACCCCTAGTATATACATATAAATATATACACAGTACACACAGATATATTATGTAAACAAAGAAAACCACTTTTATTTTGAATGTGATTAATCGCAATTAATCGATTTGGCAGCACTGATTTGTTTCAAAACTTTTTATTTCACATCCTGCCCAATGGTGTCAAATGAAACAATGCTGAAGGCTATGAAACATAAACAAAAGCACAGACTAATTGTATTAGGCTATTTTGATGACCCCATTACAGTCACTTTAAAATTAGTGCTACCATAAAAATACACTTGTAGGTTTAAAATTTCCACATATGGCACATTCATTACCCAACTACATATATTATAGTAAAGTGTATATTTTAGTCAGAATTATCGCATTATATGGCATGCATACATGTGGCAGTTCACAAACTTTACTGAAGACTCTCTGAAGACAGCTCATCCACTCCTGACAGCAAAATGGAAATATTTCCATAACTTTCTAACATTTACAGATAGATAATATACCTGTGTATATTCACATATCTCAAATGCATAAATGACTCAGGTAAGCCTATTTGTCAGCAGCACATGTATCTGTAAGAGCATTTGATGGGTCAAGCCACTTTAAACCATAAGTGTTGACTACCGTACGAGTAATTTAAAGCACTTAATATAAAACATGTCTCATGTTTAGGACAAATTGGATTATGCATCCCACAGCAGCCCACTCTGTGTAATCTGTTATTTGTCAAACTACTGTATATCGATATAAATGTTATTGTCATATTCAATATCATTTGCAAGAAATATATATTGATATTTCATACAGGCTCAATTTACCCAGCCCTACTCCCCCCAAAAAAGCTTGATCTATTCTCAGTGTAATATATTAGAAGGTTACTTTGGAATATAGAGGAGGAACACTGGTTCCAGGGATGGATGAAGATTTTATAAATAATATTAAAATCTTTGAATACCTACAAAATTATTATGGCCAAAAGTGCTTGGAACAAACAGCATCTCATACAAAATTTATGGCAGTTTTGCAGAATTGCTCCAGCTGAAACTGAAAGTAGTTTTACTTGTGACTTTTTTCAAGCAGCTTACCTTAGACTGCACTTCCCTCTGCGCCACTGGCCATCCCATCCTACTTCTGCTGCCGTCTGTCTATCCTCCTCACCTCCTAAAAATAAACATAATGAAGGATAAATGTTCAGTACAGTGAAGCACAGATCAGATCAAAGTAACCACACAAATGAATCACCACATTTCACATATTAATGAATATTATTTTGCTTTCGCTATGTGAAAAGACTTATCTGTGAAAATTAAAATATGTGCACTAGATAATACAGCAGGAAATAAATCAAGCTTGTATATGTCCCAGGCTGGTTTTAAGTCCCAGTTCTATATCGTCTGCAGCTCTATATTGTCTTCAAAAAAAAAAAAAAACATTAGCCTCCAATGAATTTCTGTGATAGTAACCAAAGTGGCTCTCTCTCCATCTCTCTTATCACACGCTCAAACACAAAGACACACTGCCAAGTACACACATTTTGCTGAAACCTAATAATCCTTGCATGCATATTGTGATGGGAACGGCAGACAAGCCGGTTAATTGGCTCCCCACTCGAGTGACAGGTACAGTGGAAATTTAAACTCTGCGACAGGAAAGAGGGTGATATTAAGTACTGAAAGCAGTGCATTAAATTATAAACCTCCCATCAGTCACACCCATACCTACACACACACACACATACGTACACACATACACTCTCACACACTGAGCAGATGAATTGTCTGCTGTCAATTCTTCTTTCTTAAATGCATGCAGGGCTGGAATCATTAGCCGTTCCTGGCCCTGGAGCGAGAGAGGCTGACAGAGAGATCTTTAACTGTAATAGATGTCAGACTTAGCGAGACTCTCTTCATAAGTGCCAATCTGCAGCCGCGCAGGTAGCAGCTGGGGAGGAGAGCCAAGAAAGAATAATGATGAAGAGAGAACGACAGGAAAGGGAGACTGAGAGAGAGAGACAGAGAGAGAGAGAGAGAGAGAGAGAGAGAGAGAGAGAGAGAGAGAGAGAGAGAGAGAGAGAGAGAGAGAGAGAGACTTTTAAAGTCTCTTTATTTGGCAAAGGTTAAAACATTGTTAAAAATGCATGTAAATGATGATGAAAAAATAATGCAAAAGTGTCTACCATTCAAAAGTTTGAGGAGAGTTATTTTTTTTAAGGAAATTAATAGTTTTTTATTCAGCAAGGATGCATTAAACTGATAATAAATTACAAGACATTTATAATGCAAGATTTTTTTATATATATAAATGTTGTTCTTTCTATTCTTAAAAAAAAAAAAAAAAAGATCCTGGAAAGAAAGTACCACTGCTAAATATTCAGCTTTGCTATCACAGGATAAACAAACAAACAAATAAAAAAATGTGTTGTCAACTATTTTTTTTATTAATTAAAATGAATATATATATATATATATATATATATATATATATACACACACACACACACACACACATATATAAATATACACACTACACACTCATGTGTTATGGATGTGATTAATCATGATTAATCGATTTGACAACAGCAAAAAAAAAAAAAAAAAAAAAAAATAATAATAATAAAATAAAATAAATAAAAAAATATTAAAAATATTTGTTTGGGTTTTTTTCCCCTCAAAATATTACGATTTTTACTTGATCAAACAAGTGCAGCCTTGGTCAGAAAAAAAAAAAAAAAAAAAAAAAAAATAAACATTACACCCACACAAAAAAAACTCTTACCAATCCAAGCACATATACACAAACCTTTTTTAGTTTACTTTTTTATTTTTTTTTTTAAATCAAAGGCCATAATATCAAATAAATAACACAAATCCAATAAATCCTCCATGTAGAACAGTATAAAGTTCTGTACATCCTCAGCTAGTTAATAATAACAATAATAATAATACTAAACTGACTAATTCCAAAAGGGTCCTTGCACCAGTGGTGCTTGGGATGCTTTGTGACTAACAGAACTAGTTGAACATGTTCCTCCTCAAACTCCATTTACAGATCTTGAGCCTCTCAAAAGAATGGAGGTGTAAGACCTTCACAGACATCACATAGAGGACTTTCTGAATTTTTAGATAAGGTGTTTTAGGGAAAGCAGATCCCCTGCAGCTGAAATCTTAGCTCAGGAAAAACAGAGATGTTTTCATCCTCATCATGGGTCTCTAATGAGTCTACAGTCCCGTGGAACCAACTCTGCGCCAAATAACCTGACCTGACGCCAAGCCTGGAAGCCAAATTATCTGCAGATAGCTATCCATCCATGCTCACTAAAAGTCCAACTTTGGTTATACCTACAGTCCTCAGAGTCTTCCTGCATAAAAGCTGTTCATCCTACAACCACAGACCCTTGAGCACCATTTATTTCAAAATGGTCCGTGCTTTGAGTATATACCTACAGAAATATATCAGGGCTAAATTTCCATAAGACTAAAGATCTTTCTGTCCGCTCTTCTCAAAAGGGCGCAGGCCACCTTAGACAAGCTCACATTCTTCCCATAAAGGAGTGTTTGAGCCATCTGAAGCCTGAACGCTTTAACTCTGGATCTTATATCCACTAAAAACAACCATAGATATTTAAAACCAGTTTTTCCCTGATATTCTGTGGTCCAGCAAATTAATGTACTATTTATCAGCCGTGCCACTGTACATTTTTGTTGCTAGAGAGGATACAAAGCTTCTTTCATCTGTATTCCACTCACAGTTCAAATCAAACTGATTAAAGCTTCTGTTTTCAAAAAAATATGACTGCTTTGTACATACAGATGCCTGCCTCCTCTTGCACGGGGAACAGGTCAGTCTCACTGTGCTTTGGTTTTGTATTACACTGACTAATGAGGGGAAAAATACTTTCATTAAATAAATCTAAAGCCCTCATGGTCATCAACGCACTCCCAGCATGCAGCAGAAATACTACCTTTTATTAAGAACAAAACTGCATGTTAATACATCAATAACATTCACATTTAAAACATCAACGTTACATTTTTTTTTTTTAAATGAATGGTTTTAAGTTAAAAACAAGCTGACCCTTATCAGTATAACATATTGCCACCTCAAAACACCACTTTTCTCTAAAGGTTTCCAAATCTTCCACCAATCCAAAATGAACTAATTCAATTCTCAATCCCATCTCAATTAAACCCTTAAATATTCTCTCAGGATGCACTCCATCCGCCCTCATCTCTTATTCCTTCCTAATCTTTCAAATTACCAATTCTGCAATGCAAGATGTAATTCAACAAACACTGCTGTCTGTGGAAGGCCTTGCACATTGCCCTACTGCATAACCTACATGTCTGGCCTAATTTAATTTGGCTGAGGATGTTGTTTCATGTTGTTTTCAACTCTAGGATATTTATAAGATTGCTTACATATTTGTTCATTTGTGTATAATTGCTGCCATACACAAGAAGTCAGTAGAATTAAACTACTGTTTAGCATCACTTATGATTACAATTCCCACAAGATCTCCTCTCAGTCTACACAAAAGTAGCTCAATGGCAGTAATATAACTACCCAAGCAAACACAGACATCCTTGAGTAAAAACTCATTTTTAAAGACAGAAACAGCAGAATATAGATGTTTCACTTTTGATATAAAAACATTTAGTTTTACTCCTGATATAAAAACTGATTTGAACCCTTTCCAGCAGTTAAATTTTTCTTATTTTGTTGAAATATGTTTTTTCCATGTAGTACTGCCCTTCGGAAGCAACAGAAGATACTTGCATGTTTCCCGGAAGACAAATTAAGTACAATTTACCTTGATCTTCAAATTCAAAAAGTTTTCACCCCCCCGGGCTCTTAATGCATATTTTCTTGTCTTGTGGACTATATGTAAACATCTTTTATGTAAAATATCTTACTCAGCACAGTACTAAATAAATAACAATACAAATGCAAAATAACATGCATTTTGTGACATTTCTCTTATTTTGTTAAAATCATTCACATTTTCACAGATTCTGCAAGCGTTCCCCAAACTTTCACATGCCACTTTAATTGCGACTTTTTATTTCACAGGCTTTTTTTTTTTCTCAGAATTGCGTGATACAAACTTGCAATTTTGAGAACATATCGGTCTTTTTCCCCCTCAAAATTAGACTTCATAACTATAATTGCAAGCTTATATCTCACAAATCTGAGAAAAAGAAAATTCAGGTGCAAGAAATATAAACTCACAATTCTGAATTTTTTTTCTCAGAATATAGTTTATATGACGCAAATTTCTCAGAATTTTTCTCAGAATTTTGAGATGAAAAAAAAAGACTTCTCAGATTTGTGAGTTTATATCTTACAATATATGTTATAAAGTTGTGTGTTATGAAGTCAGAATTGTGAGATAATCTGAGAACAGTATTTTTTTCACCTCAGAACTGGACTTTATAACTTGCAATATATAACTTGCTTTATAACTTTATATCTCACAATTCTGAGAAAAAAAGTCAGAATTGCAAAAAAAAAGTCAAAATTGCAAGATATAAACTCGCAATTGCAAGGAAAAGTCAGAACTGTATGAGATACAAAGCCAGAAGTCAAAGTCTTGCAATTTTGACTTTATTTCTCGAAATTGCGAGTTTATATCATGCAATTCTGAGAAAAAATCAGAATTGTGAGTTTATATCTCACAATTCTGATTTTATAACTTGCAACTGCAAGTTTATATCTCACAGTTCTAAGAAAAAAATGTTAGAATTATGAGTTTGTCTCACGCAATTGTGAGACTGTGAGATAAAAAGTTGCAATAACGTTATTTTTTATTCAGTGGGAGAAACAGGCTTCCATTCAAACCACATTCAATTAAAAAATAAAAATCAGCAGCAACCTTTTAATTTTTATTTTTATTTTATTTTTAATTTTTTTATTCTGATGTTGCATCTACCATCAGGGGTTAACAGGGTCAAGCTAACCAGCTAAACTTTGACCTCTCAGTGGAAGGTAACAGATCTGCAACACTCACAATATACAGTCGGTTCAGAATAATTCTCCACTATCAGCTTCAACATTTCATCTAAATTATCTATGAACATTTCAATGGGGCCCTGCAAATGAGACACATTTCTGCTGAATCTTTATTTAAAGAAAAAAAAAAAAAAAAACGTTAGGAGCCTCCATTTCCTTCTTACATTCAAAGCGCCCATTAACTGAATATATTCTTGCCTTTATTAAAGCAATTTTAACTTTTCATGCAAGGAGTGGTTTAACTCCAACCTTTCAGCACTATTTAAGCTCAGCATGTTTATTTTGTCATATTTCACTTTGCAACTTCTGAACTTTAGCTCTGACTTTTATTTGAAAAACACAGTGTACATCTTTCCAATCTCTCACTATTGCTTTTCTGTGAACTGCACTCGTTCCACAAACAAGTAACGCCTCACATAAATATATGTCATGCAACCATTTCCATATTAAAATCATACAGGTTTTTTTTTTTTTTTTTTGGTCAATAGTTTCCATATTGTGATCGTAAATATTGTTCAGAGAAGTAGCAGCATGTGTCATTAAACCCCTTAATAATACTACACCTAGGCTACTTTTCTTTCCTATCAATTTCAAAATCCTCTGTAGGGTTCCAGGCAGCAGTCATAACTACACAGAAGTTATCATCACATTGCAAAAATATATTGTCCCACCTCTGCCTGAATTCTGATAGCACTGCCCTTTTAGTCTGAACTCTTGCTCCATTTATATTTAAAGAACATGTTCTTATGAGCTTCTGCATATAGAAGAAGAGAAAGCGAAGAGTAAAGAGAAGAAGTTAAGAGGTGAAGCTGACCCATTTAACTATTTATAAGATGATAAACCTGTACTATATAACTTTAACAACATCGACATCAACCCAAACCTATTTTTCATTCAAAACAATAAATCCAACACCAAGTTTGTCACATATGTAACAGATTCATCCACATCTGGAATAATCTTGTACTAAGAAATGAATAAAATCCAGTTTCAGAGACCCCTGACACCTAAGAGAGTGTGTTATCAATAGTGTTTCACACCTCTACAAACATTAATCATCTGCCATATTTCCCTGTACCTTCTTCATCCATACATCTCACTCCAGTCATGCACTGAACAGTCTAACACACCCTTTCAGTTTGCTCAGATCTGGTTCACGGTTCCTTGCCTTCATCTCTAAGTCAACTAAACACATTAGGTACCATGCTGGTGCTCTCCTTATGTGGACAAATATGAGTCATTCTCAGAGCACTTCATACTGTTCCCAGAGTAGCAGTAACCATGAAAGACTTTCATCCCAGACATGAAATGAAATATCCAGTGTGGGTACCTTCAAAAACATGAAAACCTTTCTCCTAAATGATGTTTCAATGCCAGACTCTTACAACCCAGTCCTATGGCCTCAATAAGACCAGCGTTTCTTCACTCGATGATGAGATTAGGGGTGACCGGTGGTAGGTTACAAATTATTGCAGGTATTGTAGATGTATTGTTGTTCTTTAACGAACACAACACTCAAAATATTCAAGGAAAAAATTACCAGAATGACTTATCTGTCAATGTAAATATGCACTGTTCACACAGGAAATGACAAGAAAAGTGGTTCGTAAGTAGCACCAAAACATTGCTAGTCTAGAAGTAACAATGGCTTGCATCAGGGGCTGTGGCCGGGGTTACTGTGACAAACAACTTTTTACCGGCCTTTTTTTAAAATAGTAGCTACACATGAACAAATTGGATTCGCCGTGTTTGCATGCCGATGTATTTTCGCAAAGCCATTGTTGATATTAGGCTAGTTCGGGATGTGTTGGTGCTCTGCGGAGCGATCAGTGTGTGGTTTCAATTCAAAGACGTAAAGAGTTGTCCGCTCTCCAATCGCTCTCGTGCTGCTTTGGTGTCATGAACTGGTCAGTCTGCGCTGTGCCAATGCATCTCGAGCAAGCCTGGTGTGTTTGTGTTTGGCGCTGCCACACTAGCGTTGCTGGGAAAGATGAGACGTGTTCAATGACAAAAATCATCTCATTCTGGTCGAGGCTGCTTTAAATGCAAATGAGCTCTGCTCGCCCCGCCCCTCTCTTCTCTCTGTGATGTGACGAGCCTGTTCACTTTAGCTGCATTTAGCAGCTAAACTTGCTAACTAGCACATTATTTCGAAAGACGATCGCAAAGATTCATAAAAAAAAAAAAAAACCTTATACTCACTTCTGCTGTAAGTAAAGCTGGATCACGAATTATTCGCGTGAACATATACGACGATATATGTACATCGGGAGGCGCATTTCCTTCACTTACAAATGTAATCCACTGCATCTTCAGTGGCTCAGATGTCAGGAGTAAATGACGACCACTATGTTCATTATTACATCCAGCAACACAACACTTCATTCGCTCAATCAGAGATATTCTTGTCTAACTTACATCCCTGCTCCGGCATTGAAACAAAGAGGGCAGACTGTTATAACTGATCTAAGGTAAGACGCTTATGCCAATCAACTATCGTGGGAGCGGCCTCTGTCGGTGTGACGCCACATTAATGTTCAAACAACATATAAAAGAGAACTTAGCATCTAATAATCCCTTTAAAGAATGAAATGGTTAAGCAACATGAAAATCACCACTTGGAAAGATGTAGAACAAGAATCTGGTGGAGTTTGCAGAAAACAATTCATTTTTTTTTTCTTTTACAATATGTCTAGAACCAGAAGTGTGCACAAGATGATGAGGTTTTCTGAGTGTCAATTGGTTAGAAATTTAGATGAACACTTGAATCCACTAATCAAGTATGTTAACCCTTCTTTCAAGTTGTGTAGCTCAGGGTTACATACAATCTCGCAAGAAGTAATGAAGCAGAGCCAGTGAATCTGTAACACCCCTAAATACACCAAGAAGGCTTCCACACCTTTAGCCTACCATGCAAGGCCGTGTCAGTTTTGTCTCACTACTTATGCTCAAGCTGTATTTTAACAGCCATTTTGTTTCCCATTGGCCAACAACACCCTGCTCCAGCTCACCTGGGAATGACAGCTTTCGCAAACACGGCAGTAAGTAGACACTAACTAAATTATTACTCTTCTAAAAGCAATATTCCAGAATTTGAGGAGTCAGGGAAAATACGAAATGAATTAATAGGCAGAAGCAAACAGTAGAAACAAACTTTTCTACCTCCAACTCGTCCAGAGAGAGAGATAGAGCGTGTGCGCCATATAGACAAAGCGCCATGCTTATCACCACCAACAGCCTCTCTGAGTATATGCAATGCCATTAAAGTGTGTTTGCTGTAGCGATTTGCTGAAAGCCTCTGTATATGCACGCATACATACAGTACCTCGCATTGAATTTCCGCTCTTACTAGTTTTTCAGAGTCTGCGCTAGTGAAAAAGAGAAAGAGAGTGAGCGTGTGACCTTGCATACCAATCAAAGCCATTTGAATTCATACATTACATACTTTTTCAAATTGCTCTTGTATTGGATATGTCTAGATTTGTCTGTCTGGGAGCATTACAGTCCATTCAATGCAACCTGCAGTTTAAAAACAACTGGGTAATAGAGCATCTATGATTTCAAAGTGTTCAAATCACATTGCTCTTGTCCTTCTGGCCTGTGGGAGTTTGTTTAGATTTCAAAGGGATAATTTGAACCTGTAACAACTTTTCCAGCAGTCTCTTCACTTTAATTTGGCATTTCAGACAGTTTGTGTCTGATTGCGCAGCAACATGAAAGAACATCAGGTGAAAATTTACTGGGGCCAGACGTTTTACATAATAAAAATATTGTTGGCACCCTTTATGAGTTTCTGTATGTTCAGATGAGTCGAACAAAATAAATGATAACTTTAGTCGCATTATGTGTCGTGATTTTACCAAAGTTTCTGTGTTTCTGGATCTACATCTACACTCTCTCTCTCTCTCTATATATATTATATATATGTGTGTGTGTGTGTGAGAGAGAGAGAGAGAGAGTGTAACACCATAAACTAAATGAGTGGGTGTAGTTCATTTAGTTTACATACAAATCAAGTTCTAAGAATGACCTTGTTTAGAAGTTCCCATCCAGAGGTTGTGAGATGCTGCAACTTTGAAGAGCTCTGCCACAGATTGAGGCAGTTGATGGCAGTGGGGAGCTGAAAGCGCTGATTGCAGAAGGAGAAGAGGAGAGAGGGCATTTAATTTAGACCCTAACCGGCCCCTCCATCTTTCCACCACACAGGGAGTTAATCAGCACTTAAGCAACGAATCTGGTGACAAGGGTGGAGAGGAAAAAAGAGAGGGGGATGAGCAATGGTACACAGAAAAGGAAGTGAAAAACAGCGACCGAGAAGGGATGGATTAGAGGGATGGAGGGAGAGTAAGAGAGATGAATAGCTAAATATAATAATAACAGACAAGCTGATGGACACATAGATTAGCTTTCAAATTATAGCAGTCACAAGGGGGTCTTCCACTGCACTATTACTCTGTTTTGTTCAAGCTTTTCTTTCAAAGCCTTATGGACTCCTGCAAGCTGCCTTTCCTCCCTCTCCAATCTTCCTCCTCCTGCTCACTTCCCCTCCACTGGTCCTTCATTCCACTCTTTTCTCCACTGGGCATAGTGCGAGCTGTGTGGGGTACTCAGAGTCCCAGCATGTGTCTGGAGAGTAGGAGATGAATGGAGCTAGTGGGTTTGTTTTAATGGTTGGTTTGAGCTAACAGACTGCAGGAGAGCTGTTCTTACTTCTGAGGAGGGAATGTTTGGAAAACCTTTACAATTATATGTAGTCCTGTATTAATTTCATCAAAAATATAAGTTCCCTTTTGCTGAGTAGAAAAGTCAGTTCCATTATACCAGTCACGTTAAAATTAAGGCCTGACTAAACACATGAAACAATATTTTTACATTTTCTTTTTTTTTTTTCATTTCAATTTTCAACTTCCATAATGTACTTAAAGTGCTCTATTTTAATATACTAATGATTATTCTTTAGTACTTCTTCAGATAATCTTAAAGGTGTTATCGGATGTCCATTTTCCACAAGTTGATATGATTAGGGTCTTAATGAAAAGTCTATAACATGCTTTGGTTAAAATTTCTCAATGGTAGTGTAAATAACACCTTTTTTACCTTGCCAAAATCAGCTCTGCAAAAATCATCCTGTTCTGGTTGAGGTTGCTTTAAATGCTAATGAACTCTGCTCGCCCCGCCCCGCCCCTCTCTCCTCTTTGTGGTGTAACGAGGCTGTTTACTTTAGCCGTATTTAGCCTCTAAACTTGCTAACTAGCATGTTATTAGGAAAGGCGATCACAAAGATTCATAAAAAAAAACCCTTATACTCACTTCTGCTGTAAGTGAAGCTGGATCACGAATGATTCACATGAACATAGATGGATATATGTAGATCGGGAGGCACATTCAATTCACAAACAAACAAAATCCACTGCACCTTCAGTGGCTCAGATGTTGTGAGCAAATGACGACCACTATGTTCATTATTACATCCAGCAACACAACACCTCAATCGGAGATAATCTTGTCTAATTTACATCCATGCTCCTGCATCAAAACAATGGAGGTTGGACTGTTACAGCTGATTTAGGCGGGTCTGGGGTAAGAAGCTCATGTTAATCAACTATCGTGGGAGCGCCCTCTGTCGGTGTGACCCCACAGAGCTACAAATGCCTCAGTTTGAAAAATGGGATATTATTTTTACATTATAGGGTAGATGTGTACATACACTGCCAACACACATTAATGTTCAAACAACATGTAAAAGTGAACTTTGCATCCACTGACCCATTTAAGAACATCTAAGTATACTCAAATGTGCTATTTTGGGACACTATGAATATGAACTAAAATGTGCTTTTAACATACTATTTCTGTATTTGAAAATGTATTTACTTACCACTTGTAGTACACTTAAACCCACTAGTGTATTAAATGGGTTCAAGTGTACTTCAAGTGGTAACTAAATACATTTTTAATACAAAGAACATTTTAGTTCATATTCATGTCCCAAAATAGCACATTTGAGTACACTTAGATGTTCTTAAAGGTGAACTTTACTTCCAGAACAACAATTTACGAATAATTTACTCACCCCCTTGTCATCCAAGATGTTCATGTCTTTCTGTCTTCAGTTGTAAAGAAATTATGGTTTTTGAGGAAAGCATTTCAAGATTTTTCTTTATATAATGGACTTCATTGGTGCCCCAATTTTAAAATTCCAAAATGCAGTATAAATGCAGCTTCCTCTAAACGATCCCTGCCAAGGAAGAAGGGTCTTATCTAGCGAAACGATCTGTCATTTTTTTTTTTTTTTCAGAAAAAAAAAAGAAAAAAAAGTATGCTTTGTACTTAAGCACAAAAGTCCGTTAGCACAGGTTCTGGGATGTGCTTCCACGATGCTATGAATTTTGAACAAATCTTTAATGTGACTCGGGAAGAACGAGTCGTCTCGGGGAGTGATTCGTTCAGTCGCACATGCGCAACATCCTTTTAAGTTCTGTATTGGAATTAGTTCACCTGTTTCGAGTCTTCGGGTTTTTCCAGCCGTTCGTTTATCTTATGGGGCTGTCATGTGATGAACAAACGACTCAAACCCGAAGGCTCAAGAGATGAACTAAACAATTCTTTTTCTGGCTCACACAGCATTGGTTGAGCTTATGGGGCTGTCACGTGATGAACAAACTCAAATCCAAAAACTTGGGTTAGGTGAGGTGAGCTAATCATAGACTAAAGACCCAGTTGAACAATGAATGAATCTTTTCTGTTTCTTATAGCACTATAGTTTTGTCTTGTTTCTAGTGTAATCAACGTTCGTGTAAGCAGTACATGTGTTAGGGAAGTAACACATAACATTTTAATTATATTTTGCTAAAATAAACGAAAAGAACAAAATGACTCTGAAAAAAGATTTGTTCATTTTGTTGAACAAGACTCAAAGGTCCAAGTCGGTAAAATGATCCAAACTTCCCATCTCTAGTTCATCGTCTGTGTACTCCATCTTATTTTCTCCTACAACTTCAGAATCATTGTTGTACCTTTTTGTTTGTAAACAGCATTTGACTTACTTGCACTTTTGTAGTCTTTGCGCGTTCACTTTGTAAACACTGGGTCTGTAGTTCCGCCTATGATCGGTGTGGCCTTTCGACATGATTCAATAGTAAATGAACTCGCATCCCAGAACCTGTGCTACACAAGATTTGTGCTTAAAAAGTATACAAATTTTTATTTTCTGAAAAAAAATGACCGACCGCTCCACTAGATAAGACCCTTCTTCATCGGCTGGGATTGTTTAGAGCCCTTTGAAGCTGCATTGAAACTACATTTTGGTAGTTCAAAATCAGGGCACCAATCAAGTCCATTATATGAAGAAATATCCTGAAATGCTTTTCTCAAAAACCATAAATTATTTACGACTGAAGACAGAAAGACATGAACATCTTGGATGACAAGGGGGTGAGTAAATTATTTGTGAATTGTTGTTCTGGAAGTGGACTTCTTTAAGATTGTCTTAAGAGGTTCTAAAGAATAATTGTTATTATAAAACAGATAGTTTCGGTCCTTGATTCTGATTGGTTCAGCCGCATTTGAAGCTGTTGTAAATTACTCTACAAAATACACCTTTGCTTACTTCTGTGTGTTTCTTGGCAACCACTTTGTTGCAACCACAACTGTTTCTGAGGAACTACATTGTTTGGTGGAAAAATACTGTTTTTATTTCTATCATTACTCTTTATTTGCTCTGTTTTATTTTGTGAAACCTTACTACGTATATGGAATAAAATACAAAATGAATGCATGACAATAGAGCACTTTAAGTACATTATGGAAGTGCACTTTTTTTCAACAGGCCTGCAGCTCTAAGTAATTTGTAGACATGTTTTTCCTGCTAAAAATAAAAATGTATCAGTTCAGAAAAAAAGGTCAAGGATCATAACCGTTTACAACACTGATAGCAGAAAAAGTGCGGGTAGAGTATCCAAAAAATCCATTGTATGAGCTTAATGGACTCAAGAGAGTGATTCATTCACAAATGGGGCATCATTCATGCCCGAAGGAAAAAAAAAAGAGAGACAGCACACTTTAAATAAGCTACGCATTTCTTAACATGCATTACGTTAAATGTAAAAGTAATGCGAGTAAACGATTAGTCATCATTATCAACAACATCGATAGTAAAAGGAAAAACTGTAGGCAAAGATGTTTGTTGTCAAATAGTCTATTAATCTCATATGACCTAATGTAAGCACTGGCAATAACATGGTTTGACCAGTGTGGCGCTGTAGCACAAAACTGCAATTCGGCCCTCCTAGATGAAATTCAAGAAAAGAAGACACACAGCGCTTATGAGATGAATATGTAAATATGTGCTGCATGCTTTCCTCCAATAACGAAATGAACACACAACAAAAATGGCGGTGCTGAGAAAACAGCAGTTCAGAAAGCATCTTATCAACTCTGATGTAACTCAATATTTTAACTGAAAATAAAAGCGGAAAATAGAACAAAGTTTACTTAATCTATGAAATAATCAACGATTAGTCAATTAATCGTTGTTATAATCATTAGATTAATTATCAAAATAATAGTTTGTTGCAGCTCTGAACGTCACGCAGCGTAACAATGTAAAAGTACAGTTTTTTCATTAGAAATGTACTCTAATTAAAGTACTCCACCTTTAAATCTACTAAAAAAGTACACGTTTTGCAGAATTTTTCTCAAGTAAATGTACTTTGTTACTACCCATCTTTGTTAGAAAGATTTCTAAAGACTGGAGTAATGACTAATGAAAATTCAGCTTTGCTGTCACAGGAATAAACACACACAAACAACAAAAACAAAAAAACAAAGTACGTTGGGCACTGGTCATGAAAAATTCTAAATATATCTTGTGTCTAGGGATGCAACAACACAGTCCACGGTTCAATATGTACCTCGGTTTTCAGTTCGGTTTGGTTTGGTTCTGATATCTTGCCACTTCAGTGTTTTTTTTTTTTGCAACAAATTAACAAAATACTTCTGTAAACCTCTGTACACTGGAAAAAGCGTGGTTTAGTATATGTCTGCTTAATTTTTCTTTTGAGAGAGGTATTATTTTTTAAGGTTTAATGCAAAATAGAATAGGTTTCATTCATACTGGACGCCAGAGGGCGCCCTCATGCAGAAAATCCACGTATGCGTCAAAGACGTATCACTGATGACATTCCATTCCAGCTTCTCTAATATGGATAAAGGCATCGCTATTGCTGTAACTGAATAAAAACAAGATATAACGTTCAACATTTTGAATGTTGGAATGTAAGGACAATAAACACTCGTCTGCAATAATATATGGTTTATCTGTGTTCTTCAAGCCATCTTGTGTATTTTCATAAGCCATTGCTACAGTAATCGACATACATAGAATATGAGTATAGAATTTATTGTCTGCCTCATTCTGTGATAAGAATCCACATCAGATCACATGAGGAAGTTATTTCAAACACTCGACTGATGTTGTGAATTAAAAACAAGATATAATGTTTTTTTTATAACTTTTGTTTTTTTCACAAGCACGTACTAAACCGTGGATGTCGTACCAAATGGTTCGATATTATATTGAGAATTGTGCCATCCCTAGTTGTGTCCAAAAAAACAATAAAGGGTCAGCTAGATGCTTTTTAAAATCAGCGATGTAGTGATCTAGCAGCAGGGGCTTGCAAAACCCCCATGCCAACAATTTTTAGTTCACAGACAAACACTCTGGGACTGCTTTGTAAAATGTTCTAGTGCAATACATTAATGAATTCTTTAATGGCTGCCAGCCCCAAATCATAAAACTCTCTTCACAATGCATCACGGTTAAGCTGAAGTGTTGTGGTAACAGTGTTTTGTGTTTGCCAAGTATAACTATTTTTATTTATGCCCAAAAATTCAAATCCCATTTGTGCTCAGTACATTCTTTAAGAAACTTTGCAAATCATTGCCAATGTTTTAATGTTGCTCTTTCATTATTATTTATTCATTCATTTATTTTTGAGATTTGAAGCACTGAAGCATTTTTAGTATTTGGAGTGTTCGAAGAGGCAGACAGATGCCTGGAGATATTGGGGTTCTTTAAGACCTAGATGAATAAACAGCTCTTAGAAGGTCAATAATGGTTAACAGCTAGAATAACAAGGGTTTGAATTTCTTTCATTTGTACACTAACTGCAATCACAGGCAAAAAGTATTCGGTAATTTTTGTTTTCAGCCTTTTGGCTTCAAGCTGATTATTATTGCTACCCTGTTTCTGGCTTTTTTTTAATGACATGATTTAATTCAGAAAACAGTACTGTGAAAAACTTGTGATTTAGCTATAGCAATAGCAGGCTTCATTTCTTTTAAATGGAATGCTCCTTACATTTATCTAAATATAATCTAATTTATTGAAACATCTAACTCTATTTACAAGTAATTGTCTCAAATGAAAACATTTAATTTTACCAACAAAGATGGTGAATGTCTTGGATGTTTCCTTGATTAGTGCAATCAAAAGAGTATTTTCTATTACAATTGTATTGCAGCAAAATTAGTGTCTAAAAACATTCTAAAGTATTAACTTTTTACATGAGCATTCTCTTTTTTCACGCAGCACAAAAACAGTCTTAAAATTGCTTAAAATTGTGCTGCTTCTTCATCCAAAATATCAGGCAGTGTCTTAGGAATTGAGGCAAACGTATTGCAAAAAAGCTCTGGAAATCATTTTATTTCAGCATTGTGGACAGAGACGAGTAAAATGCTGTCGAGAAAATGGTTACAATTCATTAAAGATTTATTAAGCAATGGTTCACCTAACATTCATGTTTACTTTGTTGCAGGGCCATAACCACCATAGACATAGATTCAAGACATAGTTACAGCCTTGCTTTGCTTTAGCTAAGCTTACAAGTTAACAATAATAAGCATGTTAACACCAGAATCATCAATGTGCTTGAGGGAAAACAGCAAATCGATACAATACTGTGTGATTATCATCAAAGTTGCTACGTACAAAAAACATCTCAAATCAGTAATTTATGAGGTTCAGTTGAACTTAGGATGCAGTGTGTGAAGACAGCAGACAGTGTGGACAAGGTTTTTGACATAGAAACAAACTAAAACACAAAAGAGAACAAGCATTGTACATTTGGCATTTTTTCATGCAAAGTTCCCTCTGAGCTACTGGAAAGTGTTTTTTTGCATGGAGAAATGAGCTCATGCTGGCATCGGACTTGATTAAGTACCATCTTAATGTAGGTTTGTTTTACTTTTTACATGTAGTTTTATTCGTAATTACATTAAAAATGATTGTAATTATGTATTAAAATCATCTGACGTGGCTGCACATGGAACATATTGTACCACATTATGTTTTGTAAGTGCATAATCATCAATTGTGCCTAATTAATTAAGATATCATTTGGCAGCAAATAAATGCACTTTAGATATTTTTGGGGTTGTTGCATCTTTGGATTAGTAAATTACCACACTTTAAATTTTCATGCAAAAACCTATTAAATGCTCCAGCTCCAGCCAAATGCTCTCAAGGACTGTGGCCTTCTGTTTTCAACCTTCGAGTTGTAAGCAGAGAGGAATATCAATTATGCCTGCTGTTCAGTCTTGGAAACTACTGGTGGCATTCTACATCTGATAACACGGCCTTACAACAAGCCTGCATGGCACATGGCGACCCGCTGAACCATGTTGCAGAATCGTATCTGCGCGCCTGACCGAGCCCCTCGGGCACTCATCCGGACACCTGAGTGCACCAATCGGATGGACCTCTCAGCTTGTGACAAATTGCGGGAGGAAGAGAAACTTACAGGCCCCATTGAACTTTAGTATAGCTTTTATTCCTCTGTCATGTTCCTGCAGAGATGAAATGGGATCCTTTTTTCTCTTTCCGGTCCTCTTTTTTCATTCTCAAAGCCGTCCGCTCTGTACTGACTGGTGGATAAACGGCCTTGGTTTCGCTCTCTTTCTAACTTGGCATCAAAGGGAAAGTGATACAATGTGATTTAGTTTTCGAAGGTCACTGCACAGTGCACACTTTGTATCTACCTTATTTAAAGCACGAACGCAGCCATTTTAAATATGAATGTGCAAGGCTTCCAATTTCAGGCACTTAGTTGTTTCAGGTGCGCTAAAAGAGTCCAATATGTTGCAAACTGGTTATGATATTTTTGTTAGTTATCGTAAGCATAAACACTAGTTTGTAGCAGAAATAGTTTTATTGTTTACAGCACTTTGTTATTCTTAGTTATATATCTATAGTTATTTACCTATACCAGCTAATGAAACAATGACAGGAAATAACATACATATCCACATTTTTGGTGTTCTTCACAAATGTGACCCTGGATCACAAAACCAGTCATAAGGGTCATTTTTTCAAAATTGAGATTTATAAATCATATGAAAGCTGAATAGATAAGCTTTCCATTAACGTATGGTTTGTTAGGATATGCCAATATTTGGCTGAGATACAACTATTTAAATATCAGGAATTTTAGGGTGCAAAAAAATCTAAATATTGAAAAAATTGCCTTTAAAGTTCTTCAAATAATGTTCTTAACAATGTATATGACTAATCAAAAATTAAGTTTTCATACATTTACAGTAGGAGTTTTACAAAATATCTTCATGGAACATGATCTTTACGTAATTTCCTAATGATTTTTGCCATAAAAGAAAAATCAATAAATTTGACCCATACAATGTATTTTTGGCTATTGCTACAAATATACCCCAGCGACTTAAGACTGGTTTTGTGGTCCAGGGTCACAAATGTGTGTTATTGGTGAGACTATATATATGTGTGTGTATATATATATACATATATAAAATGCATAGCTTTTCTTTCTGCAGATTCTGAAAGGGGGATGTAAACTTTTGACTTCAACTGTGTGTATATATATATATATACATACACAAACACACATACACACACACACATGCACACAATTGTGACTTTTTTTGCAGAACTGAGTTACACAAACTCGCAATTGTGTCTTTTTTCGCAATTGCGTGACAAACTAGCAATTGTGACTTTTTTTTCAGAATTGCATGATACAAACTCCAAATTGTGACTTGTTTCAGAATTGCATGATACAAATTTGCAGCTGTCTTTTTCAGAATTGCATGCTACAAACTCGCAATTGTAACTTTTTTCAGAATTGGGTGATACAAACTTGCAATTTTGACTTTTTTTGCAGAATAGCATGATACAAACTCACAGTTGTGACTTTTTTCAGAATTGCACGATACAAACTCGCAATTGTGACTTTTTTCAGAATTGCGTGATACAAATTTGCAACTTTTTTTTCAGAATTGCATGATATAAACTCGCAATTGTGACTTTTTTTTAGACTTGCATGATACAAACTTGCAATTGTGACTTTTCAGAATTGCGTGATAGAAACTTGCAACTGTTTTTTTCAGAACTGCGTGATACAAACTCGCAATTGTGACTTTTTTTCAGAATTTCATGATACAAACTCGCAATTGTGACTTTTTAGAATTGCGTGATACAAAATTGCAACTGTTTTTTTCAGAATTTCATGATACAAACTCGCAATTGCGACTTTTTTTCAGAATTGCATGATACAAACTCGCAACTGTGACTTTTTACAAAATTGAGTATTACGAACTTGTGACTTTTTTCGCAGAATTGCATGAGACAAACTCGCAATTGTGACTTCAGAATTGTGTGATACAAACTTGCAACAGTTTTTTTTCAGAATTGCACGATACAAACTCGCAATAGCAAATTTTTTTTCACAATTGCATGATACAGACTCGCAATTGTGACTTTTTACAAAATTGTGTATTACAAACTTGTGACTTTTTTCGCAGAATTGCGTGAAACAAACTCGCAATTGTGATTTGTTTTCTGCGTGACACAAACTCACAATTGTGACTTTTTTTTGCAAAATTGCATGACAAACTCGCAATTTTCTTTTTTTTTTTTTGATGCAAACTCACAGTTCTGACTTCTCTCTGTTTTCCGCAGAGCTGAATGATACACACTCGCAATAGACTTTTCACAGAATTGCGTGATACAAACTCGCAATTGTGAAATTTGTGTGATACAATTTTAGGATTGCGTGATATATATATAAAACTTGATTACTTGGCTAAGATTAACTTGAGAATGAAAAAATAAATAAATAATATAAAATATTAAAAATAAAAAATAAAATATGTATATTTTTTTATTGCTGTTATTATCACAGAATTTTTAAAAACAAAACATCAAATATAATTTATTTAAAATATAATTCATTATTTACATTATATGTTGATACAGGCCTTCGTTTTACAACCTACATTTCAAATAGGCATTTGAAAAAGAAAGCATTAATGTGAATTATGACTTTTCCTTTGAATGTAAATGCATGTAAATTATTGAAGATCTCAGAATAGTGAATAATGTAGGTTGCAGAGTATGCTGGTCAACTAATGAAGTCATGGCTCACGGTGTACACATTAGCAAACAATTTTAGGTAGCTTTCTTTTAGTGAGCAAAAAAACGAAATGTTCCCAGTCTATCTACTGGAAATAAATGGGTTTAATAACACACTGTTTAATGAGAGGAACGGCACTAAAGGAACCGTGGAAGTTGGCAATAAAGCGCAGCTTTGACTCCATAAAAACAGGCCAAGCAATGAATATGAAATTAGTGCCACTTTTTTCCCCCACCTAATCAATATAACTAATGAGATGTCAACATAAACAAACAAATCGGTAAAAGCTGCTAGGAAATAAAAGGCAGCACTTTCTACGCATACTCTGCTAGGCTTCAATTAACAGTGACTTTTGGCTTCACCCCCTCCCAGCGCCACGTGAATCCGTACTGTCCCTGCAGAGCTTGTGCCCTGGCCCCCTGCCGCCTCTGCGTCGCTCATGTTGTTGTCCGGGCCAGGCCTACATTTGTGACACACACATTGCCTCCCATTAATGATCAGCGGGGCAGCCGCAGTCCATGGCCACAGTGCCCTCGTTAGTGCCCTCATTAACAAGCAGCAGGGCACCTAATTAAACAGCTCAGTAGTTAGTAAGTGCCCTCCCTCCATTTTCCCACGAGAAACACCTGAGTGGATTAAACTTATGTTCATTTATTTATCTAGTTTTCCCTCTGCTTTTTATCCCTTGGATTCCATTTCCTCTCTAGTGCCATATATATATAACATAAAAGCGTATTCAAAAACAACAAACAGGCTAAAATGGTGAAACTAATAGAGAAGGCTATGCATCTGTCTGTTTGTGCTTTTAAGATGCTCTGAATATTATGAATTGTTTTCTTTCCATCCATAAATCCAACTTATTGTGTTGGCTTGATTCCAGTTTTGCTTCAATCTACAGATAAACAGTGCACTATTGTGAAGTGCGATTACTGTGATTACTGCTATTATTCAACAACAATTGCACTTCAACAACAAATGTTTTAGATTAATGCTCTCATAATCATTATGTAATGCTTCTGGTGTCATTATTTACAAGTAGATAACTGGTTTGAATTGTGACGGTGCCATCTCGACAGTTTCCAGAAACACATTTTTTTATGATCTTTTGTTTTGCTATACGATGGAAAGATATTAGTGACATGTTTCATCAGATTTCCGCTTGTTTCCAAAGCTTTTACAAGCAGTGAACGATGATTTACTGGCAGTAAAGTTTTTATCCCCACCTTTTTATGTGCAAGACTAAAAATTATAACAAGTGCATTGTCATTACTCTTGTCAATCAATGGTAAAATGATATAAAAGCAATGTGAGAAACTGATTCATTTGCATAGCCATCACATTTCTGTTTTGTGAACAGATCGTTCACAAAGGACAATGCTTTTAACGATTCCCATTTGTATACGTTTTGAGGCTGTTTTATCATCATTCCACACCCTTAAGCTTTTAAAATGTGTGTCCTTGACTACACCAAAGGACAAGCACCTACAAAACAAGTAAGCAGCAGTAAGTATAAACGAAAATCCACAAATGTGAATATCACTAATGTTCAGCCTCATTCATTAGAGCTCAACCGGAGATGGCGGGAGGCTTTTTTTGCTTGCACTTTAAACTCACCTGAAATCACAGGGACTGTAGCCTGATAAAAGGGAGCAAACACTGGCTATCTTTGTTAAAAAACATCCTATCCACCTTATTTTTGCTGTAAGAGCGGGCACGGCCATTCGCAAATTGTATGGGTCTTGCTCATCCACATCCAGCTATTTTTAGCTGTACAAAACAGCTCATTTTGCTGCTTCACATTGCAAACTGGTGAGTCTAACCATATCATTTTAATGTATTATCTTAATTATGAACACACTGGTTTGTAGTGCAAACAGTTTTACTGTTTACCGCACATTGTTAGTCTTCTTGTTTTTTCTCTATAGTGGCTAATGAACTGGAAGTCTCGCCCATAGGCTTACTTCCACATTGGATAATAAGGTGGATATAGCATGGCTTAGGATATTTCCACTGCTCTTGTTTACTCTCTCATTTTTAGTTTGAGTTTCTCTCTTTTAAAACAAAAGATGACACACAGCTTTGCTTTGCTTTCACGTTCCAGCCCAGTGATCGCACAGTGGCTGCACTGATCTCACCATGCCTTGTAGACTCCTCGACTTGGATGAAAGAACACCACCTGAACCTAATGCAGACACCATCAGTGAACAATAACATCGTCCAGGTTAGACTTTTACAGAACACATCACAAAGTCTACCTCAAGTCTTCCCATCAAGTATAAGGCAATGAAGCTTGCATATCGAACATAACTGGTTCACAGGATCTAAATTCTCTTACTTGCCCGTACTTGCGCAAATCTTCATTCCCTCAAGTCTGTGGTACCAACACAAAGAGGCATGGAATCACTTGAAACATTCACTGTTAATGTTGGAATGATTTTCCTAATTCCCTTTTTACTTCAAGAAATCCAGTGTGTTGTTTCACCTACATCTCTGTCCTAGCTTATGCTTTTCTCAGCAGTTTTGGACTTTGCATTTTGGCACTCACACGAGTTCTGTATGCACAGAATGAATCACTTATATTGTAGTAGTTGTCAGTCACTTTAGATAAAAGCTTTAAAATGAACAAACGTAAAATGTAAATGTGAAGTGAACCTGCTAAAAGAATGTATGCATTGTTGAAGGGAAGGGAAAGCACTGTTAAATAAAAAGAAGATGAAATCACATGCACTGTTCTGTTACTAGAACCTTCCTGAAGGCCTCTACATCTGAAAAACAACAGGGGTTGACCGATTATCGGCATCACTATTAAGCATTTTTATGGTTATTGGTATCGGCCATTTTCAAAACTAATTTGCTGATAAAATAATTTAAAAGCATTTAAAGAAAGTTTTTATCAGAGCCCTTGTTATTCTTTATTTTGATATTAATTTACATTTTTACACTAGGCATATATATTGGTCCAAACTATCAGTTATCAGTCTACTTGATCTGTAATAATCGGTATCAGCATCGGCCCTGAAAAACATACAGTTGAAGTCAAAAGTTTTCACACACCTGGGTGAATATAAATTATTTTGTCTTCTGGGAAACGTAAGTATCTTCTGTAGTTTATATATAAAAAATATATATATATATATATATATAAATAAGAAAATGTACACATCTTTGTTCTGTTCAAAAGTTTACACCCCTGGCTCTTAAGGCTTTGTTTTTCTTTCAGGAGCATCAGTGAGCGTTCTGTAATAGTTTCATATGAGTCCCTCAGTTGTCCTCAGTGTGAAAATATGGATCTCAAAATCATACAGTCATTGTTGGAAAGGGTTCAAATACACAAAAATGCTGAAAAACCAAAGAATTTGTGGGACCTGAAAGATTTTTCTGAAGAACAGCAGTTTAACTGTTCAGGACAAACAAGGGACTAAACAAACAAACAAACAAACAAACAAAAACACAGCCGTTGATCATTAAGGTAACAACACAGTATTAAAAATCAAGTGCGTATAAACTTTTGAACGATGTAATTTTTATAAATTCAACTAATATTTTCTGTTGTGGACTACATGTAAACATCTTTTATGTGAAATATCTTTTACTAAATAAAAAAATAACATGCATTTTGTATGATCCCTTTTATTTTGGTAAAATAGTTAACATTTTACAGGTTCTGCAAGGTGTATGTAAAGTTCTGACTTCAACTGTATATTGCTCCACCCCTTGAAAACACTCTTAAAAATAAAGACTTCAAAAAGGTGTTCTGCAGCAATGCCACAAAAGAACCATTTAGGATTTCCCACAGAACCTTTGAGTGAACTTAAAAGAAAATGTTATTTTTAGTGTATAGATCATCTGAATAACTTAACCTTTTTCCACTAAAATAACCTTCTGTGCAATGGAAAGGTAACACTGATGCTAGAAGTTTTTCATGTAACCATCAATGTCAATAAAGAATCTATATTAAAGAACCTCTACTTTTAAGAGTATACATGATAATCATCTAGTATATCACTCCTAAACTAAATGAACAATAAAGGCTTTTTTAAGGGTGGTGAAACAAAGCACCATCAAGAAATCCAGAATGAACGTATTAACTAATATTCAACACTGTCCTACAGGTATCTGATTCTCACCTAGTCCGAGGATCCTGTCTGATGACGGATAAGTTACCAGTGACATACTAAGTGGCTGTGCCAATGCCGATCATGACCTTTCCTTCACTGCTGAAGCAAGTGTATGTTTAAGCTTCCCTTCGCTAGGCAGGTCTGGGTCACCTCCAGGGTAGCCGAGGCTAGTGCATTTTTGCTGATCATCCATCTTGTTGTGCCACGGAGGCCATGCATCTTTCTCTAACTAACAGGTGAGCAGAGCAATGCATTACAGGATGAGCGGCCCACTGTTTCAACCCAAGGGAACGCTATGTGCCATGATGCACCAGGTGCACGGGCCAAAATAAACACTGGAGTAATGGCAAATGCACCATCAAGGACAACACAGAAGCATCCAGGCGCTATTAATACAATGACCCGTTCTGTATGTGTGTGTTCAGGACACAGTCTGCTGATCTTGCATAAAACAGTCCATTGACTGTGTACAGAGGAACACAAAACTGTCGTAAGGTGGATTTAATATTATTTTTTTAACTTTGGATGTTTTCAAAATAAGCAAAGAGGGCAGCTCAAAGGCATCTCACTGGTCGCATCTTTCCCTTTCACAATACCCCTCTCAGTAAATGCCTTCTAATGAATTTAGTTTGTGCTAAAAAAAAAAAAAATCTGTAAAAGTTCTCTGCATTTCAGCAAAAAGTCCTTTTACATCCAAGCACCTGTTCAAGGTGTTTCATCTCTGCTACAGGGAGCACTAAGCCTTGTTCTCCTGTCACTAATCCATAGCAGAAAACAGCTTTCAGGGGATTAATATCAAGGGGCAGACTTGCGCTTGACAGTAGGGGTTCATACTCTCGCTTACCTGCCACCCACTCTAGAATCACTTTTTTTTTTTTTTTTACCTCACTACGAATCCCAGTCTGAAGTGTCTACTAAATGCGAGTTAACCGCTCGGTTTGACACCCCAGTCATATGCGTTACATCTCCGGTCTCATCTGTGTGCACAAAGAGTAGATGCCTAGTGTTTGGTGTCACACTATTATATCTAAATGCATCACAGATGTTGAAGCTGTTAAGTTATATCTGGAGAATATTCACCACTGTGTGGATAAATAATACTGGATGTTTAAAAAATTGTGCCTGATTACACAGTAATAGCCAATTTTAAAATATATTATACAAAATCATGTTATCATGTAAATGCGTTATGTACAGTAGATTACTGTAAATAACTTAAACACAAAAATCAGTGACTGTAAATGCTACAAATTAATTATTAGGAACATTATAATATGCAGTATACTGCTAAATGAAAACTGGATATTAATTTGATGGTTTCCTAAAGATTGCATTTAACACTGTTATTAAATTATTAGCATTCTTAAAGATTAACTGTAAGTAACCTCAGTCTAATTTAATATTTTTTTCTAGTTTTAACTCAGTGTTAATTTCGTTGACAAATAATTTTCATCAAGGACAATTTTTTAACCGACAAAAATTAGACGATACAAAACAAAAACACTTTTAAATAACAAAACCTATGACGAAAATCTACTGACATTTTCGTCAATGAATAAAAGTGAGACTAAAATGTTAGAGAGGGACGATTTGGGAAGAGATTAATTTAGAACGAATCTGCTGTGTGGTAAGGAGGTTAGTTGCTACATTTGAACTGTAACATAGCCTAGTGTGGATGAGAAACTTTTCGGAAAATGCTCGGAATTACTAATGTGGACAGAGAGTTTTAAAATGACAAACACCATTTTAAAATCTATCTAGATTAGGGGTGTAATGGTACACAGATGTCATGGTTCGGTACCTCGGTTCGAGGTTCGATACGATTTCGGTACAACAGAAAAAAACAAAAACAAATCTACTATGCTAGTTTTCTTTTCATTTATTTTAAACAGACAGTAGTACAAATTTATATACATATAAGAATAAATACTTGATATATATACATTTAATTTAGTTAACTGATAGACAAGGGCAAAAAACTGTGCAAGACGTAACATAGCCTATACATACAAGTTTCAGTTCAGTTTTGTGACAGAAAGGAAACTCAGATGGCAGAAAGCGACATTCTATTTGTTTTTTGTTGATTTTGCTGGTATGAGGAAAGTTAAAGTAACTAATCGCGCCGGCGCACACAAACACAAAACATAACAGTTCCAGGCTTCTAGCATTGCTAACTTGACAGCGCAGTTGGTACTTTATCAAAATAAAATACAGTGAACCAAACATCAGCGCGCCCGCCTCACTGTGTCACTGTTAGAACGCGACTAAGGTACAAAGTCTATAATTTACATAATAAATAATAGTTTAGCATTTGGATGCATCGCAAATATGGAAATATTATGGAATATTTGGATTTGTGCCGAATGAAAGAGGTAGGATACAAGAGCACAAAGCTCCATTTTGCAGACAGTTGAGTGCACAAGCCTTTAAAATGTACTCCTTTGTCAGTGAGTGACGCGTTCAGAATCAGCACATGGTTACTGTCTAGTGGGCTTTGTTTTCAAGTGCGCAACTTCTGGCATTCGCTGTTCTTCTGCCGGTGGTTATCAAACAGAGTTGCATTACTGCGGGCACCCCCTTCTGGATTGAGGGTGAATTGCCTGTATTCGTTGTAAGGCCTCATGCACCGAACCGAGATGCCGTACCGTGAAGTTTCGGTACGAATACACGTATCGTTACACCCCTAATCCAGATTAATGTAGACGTAGCCTCGGTTTTGCTCTAGCTTTTGTGTCACTGTTTTTCCTCATTTGTAAGTCATGTCAGGTAAAAGCATGTGCTAAATGTAAATGTTTCACTGATCACAATTTGTTCCTAATTAAACTAAAATGGTTAAAACGATAACTGAAACAGCGTTACCATTAGACAGAATGCAGACAGTAATGTGGACCATTTTCAGTAAATCTCATAGAGGAAGGGAAAGGGAGAGATTGTAAGTAAAATGAGGGCAGGAACAGCTGCCAACAAACGACAGTGGATCTGGCAAGAGACCAGTTAGTTATTACTCACACTTACTGTCCTGCCCTTATGCTACTGTAGCCTCCATATTCTGACCAGACCTCAGTTTGAACCTGTCAATTCCCTCTAAAAGCATTTTACTGAGAATAGTTAAAATCTGAAATGGGGAAAAACAGCACTTGAATGAAGACCCACTACACTGCTGCAGCTATTGCGTCCACTGAGAAAAACATTAGAGCATTAGCTCCTTACCACAGTATTACTTGGCATGATGCAACTCAGAATTCTGCTGAAGAAATCACAGGCTTCTTTCACTAAACCCTAGGAAAAGAAAAAGTCAATATAATGAGATCTAATCTTACCTGTTTTTCACCTTTTCTTTTTTCCCTAACTCCACAAACATTCCTGTTACAGACTTTGATTTCATGTTTTGCCTAGTTTGCCGTCTTTTTCTGTTCTTGAGAAAACTGATGATAAGTGAATGAGGAGTAAGATTAAAGTGAAACAGCAGCTTTCAGAGATCTGTGTGCTCCAAAACGAGATTGAGCATCTCTCGCAGAGTCCTAATGGAGTCATAAATACCCAGAATAAAAGAAAACTTTGTCTACTTGAAGTTAGCAATCCCACAAGGCAACAGGCAATACCACCATTTCTACATCTTTACTCCTTTGGCAAATGCTTTGTTATCAGACACTTTAGAATGAAAGCAAGACAAATTAGTCAATCACAGCTGGGTTTCCAAGAGCAAAAACTCTGCACCTGCACCTAAAGCAATGGGAATTTGTGAAAAATTTCCTTTCTCTCAAAACACATCAGACACCATAGGTTCTCAAAGGGAGTTCGATTGTCACGAAGCGGCTTAAAGAGTTTACCAAGTTGTGTAATTTCAGCTTTTGTCAGATTTAAAGCCATTTTGTCTTCAAAGAGAGAACAGATGCAATACACCTCTAAAGCTAAAGCAATGTTTGTAAATCACTCTGATGAAATACGTTTCATTTACTCATCCTCACATTCTATCTTCTGGGAAAAAACAAAAAAGAAATTCTAAAGACTAGTCTCTACACTATGCAATCACAACTCTGGGATTTCAAGTTTCAAAAAGGATATACAACATAAAAGTGTAATTAAATGTAGTTTATAACTCTATATAACTTGCACTATATCCCAGGTTTTGGCCTTGTGTTGCAGAAAGAACATTTTAAATTAATCATTCAATCAGCGAGCAAAACTTAAGAACCCAATTAGCCCAATCATTCAGAGTTTTGTGAATTTCATCAATTGATTCACTGAAAGGATGTTCCTCAAAAAAAAAAAAAAAAAAAAAAAAATCTAACCAGGGCTCTACAGTGCGACCGTTTCAGTCAGCATTTGCGACTGAAAACTACTGCGTGCAACTATGAGAAACTATTTAGAAGCACCATGAGCGACTGAACCGATCAGCAAATTTGTGCTTGCGCTGAGAGGAGCTTCGAAAGTTTTTTTTTACGTGTTTTTGCAAAGTTGAGTAATGTATCACAGACATATCTCATGAATCCTTTCATTAACAAAGTGTAGAGAGAGTGTAAATAAGAGATTCATTGTGCAGAGCTTCATTGACTGTAGTGGAACTTTGTGAAATCGTGATGAACTAAGATGAGTGACAGCTTTTAATGATTTTTAAGGGAGTTTGTAAATGAGATATTGCTTTAACACAACAGTTAAAAAAAACAAGAAATTAATTTAAAATGACTTACATTGTCTGACTATAACTCTATTGCCTGACTTTGCTGTGTCTGAAACAAGTCACAACTGAGCCTCTGCACACCTCCATTCAAACAAAGCGGTGTTTCGTTTATGAATGAACATGCATTTTTACACGAATCAAGTGAGTCAATGATTCAATTTCCAATTCATAAGAACAGTCACTTGCTTTATTCCTGAATGAATCAGCCGTTCAAACAAATCAAATGTATGATATGATTCAGTAATTAAATCAGTGACTTGCCGCCACCTACTGGCAGATTTAGTTTCATTTTTTTAAGTATCTTTTCAGATATTTAAATCATTTAAAATTTCTGTATTCAAAATGTTAGATTTAAAACATTAATCTCAATATGAATTTATGAATTTGATTGCACTCATGCCACGTCTGAGCGTCATTAAACCTATGAAAATACACCTACAAGCCACCTCTGTAGTACAAATTAATTTTGTTAATACTGATTTAATTTGATTGGTAACTTATTCTTATTCTACTTGTTCTTAGTCTGTTGTTTTAATTAGAAATTTTAAAAAGCTTAAAAAATATAATTTGACAAAATTGGACATAAAAGATTACATACTTTTAATAAAGTTAGAAAAATGCCATTACAAAGGCTAAATCACTTTAAGGAGTCAAATATCACCTCGTAATGAGAAGGCTAATTTTTGATCAGAATTTTTGACTATAGATTAAAAGGTGCTCCTAAAATTAAAACGAAAAGGAAGCATAGAGCCCTGCTAACAATTTAATAAATTCCAACAGCTGCTCCAAAGAGTACAGATATCAAGATAAACTTAAACTTAAATATATTTGTCAACAAACCATTCAGACCAGTTTTGAGAAGCTTGTCAAATAATTCACTGAAAGAATTAAAATATATATATATATATATATATATATATATACATTTTTTTTTGTTTGTTTGTTTTTGTTTTTTGTTTTGTTTTTTTGTTTTTTAATTAAACTTAAATAAGTCCAATTTGTGAACAAAAAAATTTCTTAAAAGTCAGCGCAGGTTGACTGAAAATGTTACCAAATAAATAAGGCTCTCTGGTAACCATGCTTCATTTAGCCAAGCTGAATCTGAGACTGTAACTTCTGGTTATGCTCTACCTGCAATCTATGATTTTGTTTCTATTTTTATTTCTTTCTATTTTTGTTAGAAAGCATACGTTTTGTTTGTTGCATACGCAGTCATCCAGGTCTTTCTGGATATGCCCCAACTTTTAGGCCTCTTGCCTTGGCTCACCTGTTTTGGGGCAACTGCACTCTAGGGATGTTATCCTCTCTCTAAGATCTTTTGGTTGAGTTAGCTTGCCCCTCTGAGCTCACAGGCACGGCAGACAGTCTCTCCCTTTGGGACATCTGTGTTGGCATAAATTTCAAGCCCAGGGACCAAAACAGAGGTCAGAATCAGCAAGTTTTTTTTTCTGCTTACACCAGATCAGCAGCCTAATCATTAGGTTTCACCACAGCACCCAACAACTATTCCCCCCCTTTTTTTTGCTCCTCTGAGAAGAGGCCATTTTTTTCTGTCCTGCCTGTAGTCCTCTTAAAAAATGCTAGTGCAACCATGCTGTAACATTGTTGTGTATTGTGTGTCATGCCTTCAATTACTTTGATAAATGCGATTCTGGCTGTGACCGTGTTTTGTTACAGTGCATTCGTAATTTATAGCTTGCACAGATACTTTCAAATCTGGGTAAATTATGACTTTTCTCTCTTTTACTGCAACTAAGGTATCCAAATAATGTTATATCAGCACATTATACTAGCGCAAGGGCATTAATGTAGGAATATTACAGAAAAGGGCCGAACCTGAATGAGGCCATGAGGAGGGGGAGTGCAAGGAGAAAAGAGGAGAAAAACAGACTCATTACCGAAGGCCAGAGTTTAAGGGTTTTATCCTATCTTTTGATTATGTCTTTGTTCTCTCAACGACATTGAGCAGGTTAAACTCCATTGAGGGCATTTGACGTGATGCCTTAATGATATTTTAGTGTTCAAGAAGGGTAGGAAATAGTACTTAAGAAAAGCTCCCACACTGAAGATAAAATGCAGATTGTGATGGGTTAGCAATGCCAGCCTGGCATGTCTAATGTTGCAATTTGTCAGCTGCTTTGTGAAAGGCCTTCTAAATGCTTTCAAAGCGAACGTGCGATCAGTGCAAATTAATTCTGCGATAGCAAAACTGACATTTTTCTCAGTAGTAAAGTGTAATTACCTTTCCTGTTAATAAAAACCTATTAGAGCTTCATTTAAATTATTGTTATTAAGAACATAAAATATAATAGAATATAAAGAATATTAAATATAAAAGTTCATTGCAAGCCTCTGATGGCTATCCTCATTTCATTTTCCTCATTTCCCATACCCAGCAATCCCCATTGTGTATGTAAGGGCATAGCAACCATTATATCTTTTTTTTTTTTTAGAAACTTTTCGCTTGTCCCCCCTCTACTCTTTAGGCAATATCAATTTTATGAGCATAGTTTTTCTAGAAAAGAATGTAGCTGTCCACAAAAGACAATAGCTTCGAAAGGATGAAAATGGAAAAATCTGTCATCATTTACTCGCCCTCATGTTATTCCAAAACCGTATGAATTTATTTTATTCTGTGGAGCATTTTAAAAGTCAACTATATTGGACCCCAATACATTTTATTCTATGGACAAAAAGTCATTTTTTTCAAAATAACTAAAAAATCTGTAAAATGTACTGTTTATTTCTGTAAAAAAAAAAAAAAAAAAAAGGCAGCTGTGGTTGCTACAGTTTACCGTAAAAAATATGGTAGCAATGTTTTAGGTTTTTACAGTTTTAACATAAATTTACATTTAAATACTGTAATTTCATTAACTGATATAATGTTAAAGGAGAAGTCAACTTCCAGAACAAAAACTGACAGATCCCTTATCATCCAGGATGTTTATGTCTTTCTTTCTTCAGCCATAAAGAACTTATGTTTTTTGAGGAAAACATTTCATGATTTTTCTCCATATAATGGACTGGTATGGTGCCCCAATTTTGAACTTCCAAAATGCAGTTTAAATGCAGCTTCAAACGATCCCTAATGCAGTTGTAAATGATCCTAGCCGAGGAAGAAGGGTCTTATCTAGCAAAACGATCGGTTACTTTCATAAAAATAATACAATTTATATTTTTTAATGTCAAACGCTCGTCTTGTCTTACTCTGCCTGAACTGTTTTTGTTCTGGTTCATGACAGTTAGGTTATGTAGAAAAACTCCCATCTCATGTTCTCCATCATCTTCAAAATCATTTTAATTCGCTGTTTTACATTTTTTGTTAAGGGTGTCTGATCTTTTTTGCATGTTCACTTTGCAAAGACTGGGTCGGTATTTCTGCAGCGATGTAGGATGATTTTGAAATAATTTTTGAAGTTGAGGGAGAAAATACGATTGTAGTTTTTCGACATACCCTAACTGTCTTCTGAACCAGAATACACAGAGTTCAGGGAGAGCAAGACAAGATAAGCATTTGAGATTAAAAAGTATTTAAATTGTATTTTTTTTTAATTAAAATAACCGATCGTTTCGTTAGACCCTTCTTCCTTAACTGGGATCATTTACAACTGCATTTGGGATCGTTTGAGGCCGCATTTAATCTGCATTTTGGATGTTCAAAATCGGGGCACCATACCAGTCCGATATATTGAGAAAAATCCTGGAAAAATACCGGTATATATTTTATTTCAAACGGTTCGATACTATCATTTCGATTAATTCAGTATTTTATATACTGCTGTTCCGAAGTTCACCTGTAGGCTGCGAAATGGGTAAATGGGACAACAAAACAATGCAATGGATCATCAAACAGATGAAACACCATCAACACACTCGAAACTAGTAAGTAAAGACAAGAGTAGAAGTGAAACATGGCATTATTTTGCATATAAAACAGATCATAAAGGTGAACAAGCTGACCTTACTGCACCTGCATGCAAGCTTTGCTACAAATTATGTGTTGCCACAGGAAGCAACACATCAGATCTTGCCAAGCATTTGTCACTTGCTCATCCTGATCTTTAACACAAATTTAGAGATTGACAGGTGAGTGTTTTATTTATCATTCAGAAATTCAGTTTTAATTAACTTTTGTTCACAACTGATCAACACACATTCCTAAGATGTGATACAGAGTAAAGACGAAAGCTCAAATGAGACACGCTAGAACCACTTTAGCTTTGGTCACATGATATTTGCACTTGCATTTCAAACAATCAAATTTTAATTGAATTTGAACAAAGCAAGATTTTTGCTATATTAATTTCAGTATCAATAATATGAAGGGAATGTTTCTGTCGTGCCGCCGAACGCTAATATGAAGCAGCTGAGAGAGCGCGAAAAAGATTTATATTTAATGCTTTTTCTTTGCCTATCTGAATCTGAAATCTGAAAACAATCAATGAGATAGATAATAATGTGATTTTGAATACTCTGACTATTAGAATAACACTTTACAGTAAAGCAAACTTTTGTTCAAATTCATTAGGTAGGCCTAAGCTGACCTAACAGTATTACAACACTTATTAATCTAGGTCAATGATTAGTTATAAATGATAACTAATACTAATAACATGTAACTAATACATGTGTAGTATGTTAACATTACTTACTAAATTGTTTTCAATTCACTTATCTTTTGAGGCTGGTTATTTGTTACCACTGGTATTGATTTAGTATCAATACTGAAGTATTACATTTTGGCATTGTACCGAAGCCAAAATTATGGTATCGAGCATCCCTATAATACACTGATAACCAAAAAAAAAAAGAAGGTGGTGATGAGAAAGTCACATGATGAATCAAAAAGCCAATCACAAGCAGCTTTTAAATACTAACATATGTAGGTGCACTAAAATAATGCAATAAACATTCATTCAACAACATTAGATGTAACATACAACTCTAATGTACAAAACTGAAAAAAAAAATAAATAAATAAATAAGAAGAAACACAGTTATTTCAACAACAAAAAAAGACCACGTTTGAAATGTAATATAGGGAATTCTAGAAAATGTCAGTTTACGGTTATTCACTGGTCATTTAACAGGTTTTTACCGTAGCATTTTTACAGTCTTTTACTGTTAAATCCACAGACATTTTTTACAGAGTACTTTTGTGTTTAACAAACAAAAGAAAGTTAAGGAAAGTCAGGTTTGGAATGACATGAGGGTGAGTAAAATGATAACCTTTTTATTTTAATTAACAACATTAGATGTAACATACAACCCTACTGTACAAAGCTAATAAGAAAAAAACTAATAAGAAACATAGTTAATTCATTGAAAAAAACACCTAATTTGAAATGTAACGTAGGGAATTCTTGGAATGTCAATTTACGGTTATTCATTGTTAATTTTCTGTTCTTTTTCACTTCCGAAAATGGTATATTACCATAAAATTACTTGCAATGTCCAATACAGTTTTCAGTGTATATAGTAGGGGAACTTACTGTTAACCATTTAACAGGTTTTTACCGTAGCATTTTTACAGTCTTTTACCGTTAAACTTTTACCGTCATTTTTTACAGTGTCCTTTTGTGTTCAATAAACAAAAGAAAGTCAAAGAAAGTCAAGTTTAGGATGACGTTAGGGAAAGTAAAATGATAACCTTTTAATTTTGGTGTGAACTACTGTGGGCCTCAATTGAACATAAATGCGCAATCGGTCAGCAGTAATCCTAACAATGTTTTTTTCTGCTTTTCAGCAAATCATTTACAACTACTGGGCTATGTCGTTTCATTTTAAAAGTAAATACTTGTGAGCTTGACTGATAAGGTTTATAATGTCACTCCATATATCGTCTTACGTTTCTGTGCCTATACTTCTCATTCAGGTCAGGCGGAATGAAAACCGCAAACCTTTTGCTTACGACTCTACTTCTTTTTTCATCCAACCCTGTGAAAATGAGTATGCAACCTTTAAAAATGTTAAATGAGTCGAGCTGTGGAGGTCACAGATGCTGGATAGAGCCTGTATGAAGGCACAGAAAGTGTAGGGCACATATGAAAAAGTGTGGAGGAGCACTTGGTTTTATTTAGCAGGTGGAGTTTACTCCCAGTCATCAAATCGCACCCGCAGAGAAGAGCTGATGTGGCTGAAACGCTAGGAGACCTAAATAAGCTCAATCAACGGCAGCGATAATATTTCATATCCCTTGGCTCTCGTTTTGTTTTTTGTTCTCCTCCTACCTCCCGGACAGGAGAACATTTTTCAGCTGGGCTCATCACCCCACCCGACCTCTCCAGAGTCACCCAGTCTCCCCATTAAGTGCGATCCCTGAGCATACAGTCCGTAGAAAAAGTAGCAGAAAAACCAGGACAAGTCCCCTCCAACTCACATCGTTTCATGTCATTTCATGCCAGCACGAAAACAACGCCCTGCTGGGGCAAACGTGTAAAAAATAAAGGGGAAAAATGCTGTATAGAAAGGTGTAGCTCATTAATCATAGGCTTAAAAAAGGCTGAGCGAGTCGCACACGTGCTTCCGTGGCTAGAGGTAAGAGAGATTCATCTGTTTTTTTCTTTAAGCCGAGCTCTGTCATGGCCGGTGGTGACTTTGAGCTAGAACACCAGGAGCATTGTGTGTGTGCGTGCGTATGTGTATGTGTGGGGGGCGGCTTCCGAATCCGCTTCTCTAGCCAGAGGCGATGTTGGTTAGTCACTGCACAGTAACAAGCCCTCTGGAACAGCCCTTTCTCTTTCCTGCCTGGATTTTTGGCATCTGTACACTTTAAAAAGTCTCAGACCAAAAATACTTCT